>NC_053390.1:371810023-373010023 GCF_905171765.1 Bufo bufo
CCAGAGCATGAAGAGTTAGATACTGCATAGTAATAAAAAGATAATGTAAGCATAGACGGTTCAAGTAATCAGAACATAACTAGTGTATAGGGTTAGAGATCTGGACGATGTAGGCATGGCTGAAATAATTTCTACTGCATCGTCCTGTAAGTATAAAGATATGAATCTGGATATTTTCACAATATAATTATATAATTATAAGGAAGTATCTGGTACTTAGCTGACTACAGGTGATTAACCTGTTACCTACAACAGTCAGTATAGAAACACATAGCTTGGCTTAAGGATTTAATCTGAGGTCTGGGCTGCTTTTATATTAGTCCTAAACATGCAAATGCTGAAGAGTTAATTTGAGATTTGGGCAGTTTTTCGAAAATATTGCAGGTATATACAGTAAATCCACAAAGACATGTGTGCTGCCTAGTCCCATAAGTGCAGGCACAACACGAAGGGTTAATCTGAGATTTGGACAGTTCTTGCAGCATACTGCAGGTATATACAGTAAATTCACAAAGACATGTGTGCTGCCTAGTCCCATAAGTGCAGGCACAACACGAAGGGTTAATCTGAGATTTGGACAGTTCTTTCAGCATACTGCAGGTATATACAGTAAATTCACAAAGACATGTGTGCTGCCTAGTCCCATAAGTGCAGGCACAACACGAAGGGTTAATCTGAGATTTGGACAGTTCTTTCAGCATACTGCAGGTATATACAGTAAATTCACAAAGACATGTGTGCTGCCTAGTCCCATAAGTGCAGGCACAACACGAAGGGTTAATCTGAGATTTGGACAGTTCTTGCAGCATACTGCAGGTATATACAGTGAATGTACAAATAAGGTTTATTGGGAGGGGTTGATTGCTGGGGCAGTTGCTGCTCACAGTAGTGTCAGCACAAGTGTAGTCATATATATGTTGCACACATCCATGGTAAACCACTTAAATCATGAAAGAAAAAGCAGATCACCCATTTGTAGAAAGACAATGAAGCGGTGGCGGCAGTGAAAGGGTTGCCAGCAGCAGGGCCCTCCTGGGAATGTGGGGGAAGAGGCTGCACCCACATTGTGCTCCTGGGAGACCGTTCCCCACACTGATGGCAGCAGAGAGGGGTTTAGGAGCAGAGCCAGATATGGGACAGCTGCATCCCCAGTCTCTAATTCCTTTCTCAGGACAAAAAAAGCCATGCCACCTGCTGTTAGATACTGAGAGCTGCCAGTGCATGCACTGCCTAATTCACAGTGCCCAGCACAAGCAAAATATTGGGTCTGTTCAAGCAGGGCAAACAATAGAAAATGATCAGAATGTTTTCCAGAACAGTCCCACAAAACCCAGGAATGTATGCGGGTAATGTGATGTCAATAGAGCATATTAATCTCTGTCTAACAGATCAGCAGTCAGTGAGGGGGGGTCCTGTTTGCCAATTAATGGTAGAGGTGTCTTTCAGAGCGCCATTTGCTGGACTTTAGATGCTAATGAACATGCTCTCTGGGAGACCATGGGAAACTTGATCTCTACTGTTACACACAGCATAAGCCACTTTTTCAATGATTAGGGCAGAGTGGGGATAGCTTAGATGTTCACAACATATCATTAATACAGTTCAGTGGTTAACACCTGCATTATTCATGGGAAGATCTGTCAATACAGAGACCAATATAGGTTCCATTTCTAAGCCGCTGACCCATACATATGCCCAGAAATGCCTTGAAAGGAATGTTTAAGCCATGTTTTTATGTTAAGCATATTTTTTTGAATTTTGGGTGATTTATGTAAAATTTTCCAAGTTAATATCTATAGTTAAAAATTCATAAAATCATGCCACTAGGCCTCAAATATATTAAGACCTTTTGGGTGATTTATGTAAAATTTTCCAAGTTAATATCTATAGTTAAAAATTCATAAAATCATGCCACTAGGCCTCAAATATATTAAGACTTCCTTTCTTTTGAAAGCAGCTAGATGGGCCATACACACAATGGACAGGAGGAGACTCATTGAGGGACATTTATCAATGCATTTACGACACTATTGTGGCAAAAATAATTTGCAAATTATAGCGCATGTCATATGTGCAGCATAATTTGCGACTTTTTAACGTTCTCGTCACTTTACCGAAGTGTCGAGAAAAGGGGCAGGACTTAGTGAGTGGGGCGGAGCTTCCCATTGCCCTTCGGATTTACTATAACTCATGCCAGTTTTTGCCGTCAGTTATAGCTGAAGTCCGCGCCGGCCCTTAGCTGGCATAGACTTTAGTTTCTGGTGCAGTGACTGCCAGAAATGCTCCTATTTTATTAAGAGCCTCTTAATAAATTAGATGCATCTCACTCCGGTGTAGAAGGATTAAGACTGTTATATGGGAAAGTCAGTCTTGATAAATGTTCCTCATTGACTTCTATGGTAGAGTGTTCTAGGCATGTTCTGTGACCTGTGCAGAGGTCAGGAGGGAGCTGATAAGCAGTGATTTCTCCAATTGTGAATGGTGGATCTTGTGTTATCTATACAGAGGTGTTACTTGTCATTGTCATTTTGTCAGTGATGATAATGATAATGGCTACTAAAACCTACACAGAGCAGGACATCATGACCTATTAAACGCAGTGGCCAGTGTGAAAACTGCAGGATTAAATACATTTTTTAAATATAGATAGTGATATTGAAAAAACCCACCAAAAATAAAAAATATGTTTAACACAAAAACATGATTTAGACAATAGGTCATTTTGTGATGACACATTCCCATTAGCCCTTTTTCATTTTGGCATTTAGTTTTTTTCCTCCTCATAATCCAAGAGCCATAACTTATTTAATTTTCTGTTTGCATAACCATAGGAGGGCTTATTTTTTTTGCAGGATAAATTTTATTTTTTAATGGCACTATTTCATTTACCATGTGTTATTAAGGAAAAACGGGAAAATAATTCTTTGTGAGGTGAAGCTGAAAATAACCACACAATTCTGCAAAGGTTTTTTTTGTTTTGATATTACAGCGTTCCCTGTGTGCTAGAAATAACATGACATCCTGATTATGTGGGTCAGCGCAATCAAGATGACACCAAATTTCCATAGTTTTTATTTAGTTTTCGTACTTAAAAAAAAAGTTTAAAAAACCTTTGAAAAAAGCTACATTTCCATTCTCTGGCAGCTATAACTTTTTCATATTTCCGTCTACAGAGCAGTATTATGGCTTTTATTTATTTTTTTGTGAGGCGAACTGTAGTGTTTATTGGTACCCTTTTTGGGGTATATACCGGTTTTTGATCATTTTATTAGATTTTTTTGAGGGAGGGGAATGAACGAAAAATGGTGAATCGTGTATTTTTTCGCTATGATGTTCACAGTGCAGGAGAATTATTATTGTATTTTAATAGTTTGGGCATTTTGGGATGTGGAGATACCTGTAATTTTATTTATTATTGTTTATTTATTTTTATATGTAAACTTGGGAAGGGGGGGGATTTGAATTTTTTATATTTCGTTTTTTTTAATTTTCTCCACAGTAGCTTCTAGTTTTATTAGAGTACTGGAACCTGCGATCTTCTGATTGCAGGTTTTGACCTCTCCCATAGACCACAATAGAATACTATTGTGGTCTACGGGATTCTGAGACACTGTCTGCTGAGCCGTGCTTCAAGCATAGCTTTAAAGGCAGCTCACCATGACAATCCTGGAAACCTTCAAAAGGCCCTATGCCTAATTGCAAAGCTCCGATCAGAAGGCACAGGGAGCCCCCCTCCCTCTGCCTAATCCCACAGATGCTGTGATCGCTATTGACCACAGCATCTAAGGGGTTAATTGACCTTGTTTGGCATCCTTGCTGATCTCGGCCATTACAGCTCGGGTGCCTGTTATATTAGGATAAATGTGCACATTCAGAATTTATGTGCGGAGAATCCGCACTGAAATCCACAGGTGTTCGCAGGGTTTTTTCACATGCAGATTTTACTCTCCCCATTGAAGTAAATGGAGAAAATCCGGTCAGGAAAAATTAAATAAATTGACATGCTGCGGATTGTAAAATCTGCACCGCAGGTCAAAATCCGCACAGAAAAAAATCCGCATTATGTACATGAGAATTTCAAATTCTCATATAATACAATGTTCAAGACCTACGGTGCGGATTTTCTGCATGCAAATCTGCACTGAAAATCCGCACATAATCCTGATTGTGTGCATTTAGCCTTATAGAGCCAGCACCCGCAGAGTATGGAGTGGGCTTAGTGCGGCCGCCTGCTTGATACAACTCTTACCGCGGGTTCACACCTGAGCGTTCTGAAAGGAGCGCTCTGTATGCGTGATTTTACGGGCGTTTACAAGCGCGCATACAGAGACAAGCGAACACACAGTGTCGCGTGTTCTTGAAAGTCTATGTACGGGAACACACGACAAACGCCCCAAAAAACGCTCAAGTACTTGTTTGAGCGTCGGGTGTTTTACAGCGCGATCGTACGCGCTGTAAAACGCCCAGGTGAGAACCATTCCCATAGGGAAGCATTGGTTTCTCCTTGCTGTGCGTTTTACAGCGCGTAGGAACGCGCTGTAAAACTCTCAGGTGTGAACTGAGTGTTAGGCCCCTTTCACACTGGCCAGTTTTCCACGCGGGTGCAATGCGTGACGTGCACGCATTGCACCCGCACTGAATCCTGACCCATTAATTTCAATGGGTTTGTACATGAGCGATGTTTTTCACGCATCACTTGTGCGTTGCATGAAAATCGCAGTATGTTCTATATTCAGCGTTTTTCACGCAACGTATGCCCCATAGAAGTGAATAGGGCTTTGTGAAAATTGCATTGCATCTGCAAGCAATTGCGGATGCAATGTGATTTTCACGGATGGTTGCTAAGGAGATGATGAGATGAGCCCCGGGACCCCATTAAAGTCCATTTACTGTATTATTTTCCATTATAAAATGGTGATAATGGAAAATAATAGCATTCTTTAATACAGAATGCTAAGTATAATGTCCATTAACCCCTTAGGGACTTAGGGCGTACTGGTACGCCCTGTTTCCCGAGTCCTTAAGGAGTCAGGACGTACCGGTACGTCCTAAGTTTAAAAGTAGATTGCGGTGCGGCGGGGGTTAATTGTGACAGGATCCCCGCTGAAATCATTCAGCGGGCATTCTGTCACAACGCCGGGGGGGTCATGTGATCCCCCCGTATCGGCGATTGCCGCAAACCGCAGGTCAATTCAGACCTGCGGTTTGCGGCTTTTACCTGGTGCGGCGGTGGTGCCATCGGGTCCCCATGCGGCTGTGAGGGGGACCCGATGGCATGGAAGGCAGCGCGATATCTAAGGAAGGCATCGCGCTGCCTTCCGGTGACGAGCCTGTGAGATCCAGCCCCCTGGATCTCACAGGCCGGAAGCTGTATGAGTAATACACACAGTATTACTCATACAGCCAATGCATTCCAATACAGAAGTATTGGAATGCATTGTAAAGGATTAGACCCCCAAAAGTTCAAGTCCCAAAGTTGGACAAAAAAAAAGTGAAAAAAAAGTTGAAAAAATAAAGTTTTCCCCCCAAAAAATTAAAAGTTTCAAGTAAAAATAAACAAAAACTTCATTTTCCCCAAATAAAGTAAAAAAAATTTGTAAAAAGTAGTGGGGGAAAAAAAGTATACATATTAGGTATCGCCGCGTCCGTATCGACCGGCTCTATAAACATATCACATGACCTAACTCCTCAGATGAACACCGTAAAAAATAAAAAATAAAAACTGTGCTAAATAAACCATATTTTTGTCACCTTACATCACAAAAAGTACAACAGTAAGCGATCAAAAAGGCGTTTGCCCACCAAAATAGTACCATTCTAACTGTCACCTCATCCCGCAAAAAATGAGCCCCTACCTGAGACAATCGCCCAAAAAAAAAAAAAACTATAGCTCAGAATATGAAGACACTAAAACATCATTTTTTTTTTAAAAAAAGCTGTTATTGTGTAAAACTTATATAAATAAAAAAAAGTATACATATTTGGTATTGCCACGTTCGTATCAACCGGCTCTATAAAAATATCACATGACCTAAACCCTCAGATGAACACTGTAAAAAATAAAAAATAAAAACTGTGCTAAATAAACCATTTTTTGTCACCTTACATCACAAAAAGTGTAATAGCAAGCGATCAAAAAGTCACACGCACCCCAAAATAGTGCCAATCAAACCGTCATCTCATCCCTCAAAAAATAAGACCCTAGCTAAGATAATCGCCCAAAAACTGAAAAAACTATGGCTCTCAGAATATGGAGACACTAAAACATGATTTTTTTTTGTTTCAAAAATGATATTATTGTGTAAAACTTACATAAATAAAAAAAATAATTATACATATTAGGTATCGCCGCGTCCGTATCGACCGGCTCTATAAAAATATCACATGACCTAACCCCTCAGATGAACACCGTAAAAAAATTAAAATAAAAACTGTGCTAAATAAACCATTTTTTGTCACCTTACATCATAAAAAGTGTAATAGCAAGCGATCAAAAAGTCACACGTACCCCAGAATAGTGCCAATAAAACCGTCATCTCATCCCGCGAAAATCATACCATACCCAAGGCAATCGCCCAAAAACTGAAAAAATTATGGCTCTCAGACTATGGAAACACTAAAACATGATTTTTTTTGCTTCAAAAATGAAATCATTGTGTAAAACTTACATAAATAAAAAAAAGTATACATATTAGGTATCGCCGCATCCGTGACAACCTGGTCTATAAAAATATCACATGATCTAACCTGTCAGATGAATGTTGTAAATAACAAAAAATTTAAACGGTGCCAAAACAGCTATTTCTTGTTATCTTGCCTCACAAAAAGTGTAATATAGAGCAACCAAAAATCATATATACCCTAAACTAGTACCAACAATACTGCAACCCTATCCCATAGTTTCTAAAATGGGGCCACTTTTTTGGAGTTTCTACTTCAGGGGTGCATCAGGGGGGCTTCAAATGGGACATGGTGTCAAAAAAACCAGTCCAGCAAAATCTGCCTTCCAAAAACCGTATGGCATTCCTTTCCTTCTGCGCCCTGCCGTGTGCCGGTACAGCTGTTTACGACCACATATGGGGTGTTTCTGTAAATTACAGAATCAGGGCCATAAAAATTGAGTTTGGTTTGGCTGTTAACCCTTGCTTTGTAACTGGAAAAAATTATTAAAATGGAAAATCTGCCCAAAAAGTTACATTTTGAAATTGTATCTTTATTCTCCATTAATTCTTGTGGAACACCTAAAGGGTTAACGATGTTTGTAAAATCAGTTTTGAATACCTTGAGGGGTGTAGTTTCTTAGATGGGGTCACTTTTTTGGAGTTTCTACTCTAGGGGTGCATCAGGGGGGCTTCAAATGGGACATGGTGTCAAAAAAAACAGTCCAGCAAAATCTGCCTTCCAAAAACCGTATGGCATTCCTTTCCTTCTGCGCCCTGCCGTGTGCCCGTACAGTAGTTTACGACCACATATGGGGTGTTTCTGTAAACTACAGAATCAGGGCCATAAATATTGAGTTTGGTTTGGCTGTTAACCCTTGCTTTGTAACTGGAAAAAAAATTATAAAATGAAAATCTGCCAAAATAGTGAAATTTTGAAATTGTATCTCTATTTTCCATTAATTCTTGTGGAACACCTAAAGGGTTAACAAAGTTTGTAAAATCAGTTTTGAATACCTTGAGGGGGGTAGTTTAGAGAATGGGGTCATTTGTGGGTGGTTTCTATTATGTAAGCCACGCTAAGTGACTTCAGACCTGAACTAGTCCCTAAAAATTGGGTTTTTGAAAATTTCTGAAGAATTTCAAGATTTGCTTCTAAACTTCTAAGCCTTGTAACATCCCCCAAAAATAAAATATCATTCCCAAAATGATCCAAACATGAAGTAGACCTTCATTCAGCAGGACCTGCACTGATGTCACCGTGCTCACCACGTAGTTAGCGCGATGACGTCAACGCAGGTCCTTTTGCAGGTCGTGCAAGAAGAAGAAAGAAGACGATAACGGCTGTGCAATCAAGTGGATGAGGTAAGTAATTTTTTTGAATGATTTTTTTTACCCTTAAAGGACATTTTACTTAGCATTCCGTATTAAAGAATGCTATTATTTTCCATTATACCATGTTATAAGGGAAAATAATAAAATCTACACAACACCGAACCCAAACCCGAACTTCAGTGAAGAAGTCCGGGTTCGGGTCTGGGTACCACATTCAGTTTTTTATCACGCACGTGCAAAACGCATTAAAACGCTTTGCACTCACGCTGAAAAAACTGAACAACGCAACGCAATCGCAGACAAAACTAAATTAAATTGTGTGCGCACTCGCGTGGGTTTCCCGCAACACATCCAACCTCACTCGCGACGCTCGTGTGAAAGAGGCCTTAAGCATAATACCATACATATGTACGTGATTATGCGATAAGGGGCGAGAGATATGAAGAAAAATTCAGTTGGTCTTCTACATAAGCATACAAGTATTATGTATAGTATACATTGTGTGTTTTATAAGAAAGTGTTTGATGTGTTTGTATGCCATATTTAAAGCATGTCGGCATATTAATTTTTTTACCAAAAATATAAACAGCCCTGATTTTGACACAATACGATAAAATTATTTAAAATAGAAAAATCTGGTAGTTTGTATTGTGTAAAATGTAGAGCTTTTGCATTGCCTGAAGTGTATTTTTTCTCAGGACATAGCTAAATGCAATTGCTACTAAGCAAGAAAACATTTTAAAGCAGTAATGATATGTATTCTGACTAGGTATGAGCAAATCGACTTCGGATGAAACATTGGAAGTCGATTCACATAAAACTTCATTTCAATGCTGTACGGAGCTAGCGCTCCGTACAGTATTAGAATGTATTGGCTCCGATGAGCCGAAGTTATTACTTCGCAAAGTCTCTTTAATACAGAATGTTCTATACCTTGGAACTGAACCCGAGTTTGGGAAATGTTTTTTTACAGTATAATTCAATTTCTGAAGGTATTATGCGAAGTCTCACAAGACTTTGCGAAGTAATAACTTTGGCTCATCGGAGCCATACAGTATTGAAACGATGTTTCATCCAAAGTCGATTCACTCATCCCTAATTCTGACCAAGGCTGGGTTCACATGTTCCCTGCACAGAGCTGTTGTGCATTCACAATGTGGCTATAAACCGCACTGACACGGAGCTTGGCACTGTTTTCAAATGACAGCAGCGAAAAGCGCTTACAATTTTTCCAATTGTTTTTAGTTTCTCACATGTAACGATTGCAGTGCAGATTTCCAATGCTACTTTTTGTGTCTATTGCCAGTTTAAGCTATTTCAGTGCTCCATCACGTTTATTATTTGTTCAGAAATTTTTTAGAAGCCTCAAAATGCTACAAAAAAGCTGTTTATGTGCTTTCCTCAATAATTTACTAAGCAACATCTTGTCACCATGTTTTGTGTGAATCCAGCTGTTTGAACTATGTTGATTCCACCAAAATAATTTTGTACATGTAACACAGCCTGATGTTAGGTACACATGGCAAAATCCACAGCAGAGCAGTCATTGGCAGATCAGTAGCCAAATCAGTAGTTAAAAAAACAGCGCATTTTGGGTTGCTGTTTTGTAATTTGGTGGTGTTTTTAGAGGAGTTTTTATAAGCATTTTAGAAGAGTTTTAAAGGGGTTCTGCACTTTGTTTTAAGTTAACTAATGATCTATCCTCTGGATAGATCATCAGCTTCTGATCGGCGGCGGTCCGACACCCGGGACCCCCGCCGATCAGTTGTTTGAGAAGGCAGCGGCGCTCCAGCAGCACCGCGGCCTTCTCACTGTTTACCGCCGGCCCACTGACGTCACGACTAGTATCAACTAGCGTGGGCGGGGCTAAGCTCTGTTCACTTGAATGGAGCTTAGCCCCGCCCATGCTAGTTGATACTAGTCGTGACGTCAGTGGGCCGGCGGTAAACAGTGAGAAGGCCGCGGCGCTGCTGGAGCGCCGCTGACTTCTCAAACAGTTGATCGGCGGGGGTCCCGGGTGTCGGACCGCCGATCAGAAGCTGATGATCTATGTAGAGGATAGATTATCAGTTAAAACAAAGTGCAGAACCCCTTTAAGTGAGATTTTTCTGCTTTCTCTTTGACTTCTATGGATAACCACCATCAAATCTGCTTCAAAGAAGTAACATGTCACTTCTCAAGTATTTTTCACACTGAGTCAATGGGAAGCAATAATGGTGTTTTAAATGTGGATAACGCAGCAGAAAACCTCCGTTTTCCTCTACTGAATCAATGGCAGATTATGCCCATGTGAACACAGCCACATTCAATTTGCATTTTTTGCAGATCAAATGTGGACTCATTCATCTCAATGGGGCTGCGAAATATGTGGAACTGTGTGCTGTCCGCATCCATAAATCCATTCCGCAACCCTGCAAAAAAAATTGAATATGTCCTATTCTTGTCCATTTTGCGGACAAGGATAGGGCATTTCTGAAGGATTTTAAAAAAATGGCTCCAAGATCTCAGCTGGCATCCATATTTTGCGGATCTGTGATTTGCAGACTGCAAAAATGGCTACAGCCATGTGCTAGTGGTGTTTTTCTTCACTTCCATTGTGTTTTTTGAGTCCATGGGATTTTTATTTTTTTTTTTAAGATGGAGCCCTTACTTATTAGAGAAGCAACACCCTAAAAACATTGCTTTTTTAGTGGTGTTTTTCTTCACTTCCATTGTATTTTTTGAGTCCAAGGGATTTTTTTTTTTTTTAAGATGTTATCCCAGACTTCTTCTATAGGAAAAAAAAAACACTGGAAAAAGACAATTTTAAAAAATCTGTAACCAAAAGAAAAGATACAAAAAAAGTATAAAAACACATCTCATGGCATTTTTTACAAGCCTTCCCAAAAAACTGCCGCAAAATACTATGCGTGAATTAAGCCGAAGAGTACTTGCATATATACCGAGGATTTTCGGAAGTAGAATTGTGCTCAGTAAATCTTATCCCCAATGGTGAGGAAAATTTCTGCAACAAAATCCACGCATAACAATTATATTTTAAATCTACAGCATGTCAGTTTATGATGGGGTTTTCTGCTGCAGATTTCCCCCATTGCACTGTAGAGACTGGCAAATTTCCATTTGGTGCAGATTTTGCTGCTGAAGAATTCCAGCAGATATGATGGATTTTCTACTTCATAAAAAGAGCGGCAGACCCCCTACGTTTGGCGGCACTCTAAAGCCAGGGTCACACGTGACTGATTAGTTGCAGATTTACATTCACAGATTTTTGTGCAGCAAATCTGGTGCATTGTACAGTACCAACAAGGTGGATGAGAATTTCTTAATCCTCATCCAAATGCTGCACAAAAAAAAAAGCAGCAGAAAAGCTATGGTATTGCTGATTTGACATCAGCAGCATGTCAATTTATACAGCGGATGTCTCTTGTAGATTTTACCCTTCTCAATGAAGGGGGTGAAATCTGCTGGTTTTTCTAGTTAGTAGTTCATTTTTCCCAGAAAACCCTTTTCAGAATGGCTTATCCACATACAAATGTACGTTTTCTTTGCACATCATTGTATGCCTATGTGGAAGCATTCACTTTGTGTCATGTTATGGAGGAAAAGTGAGAGACGTGAATATTGCAGTACTTCAGATTGAGAGAGACCTACAAGGATAAATGACAACAATATCCATTTCATCAATGCAGTGTATAAAGTGCAGAGGAACAGCTGAAAACAGTCATTATTCAATGCTCTTAGGGCTCGTTCACATGACCGTTGCCCCTCCGTTGCCATATTGCGGCCTGCATTTGCGGATTCGCAATACATGGGAACTGTTCCATGTGCATTCCGCATCACGGATGTGGACCCATTCACTTCAATGGGTCCGCAAATCCAGAGATGCGGAACGGAATCATGGAACGGAACACTACGGAGTGCTTCCGTGGGGTTCTGTTCCGTACTTCCATTCCGCAAAAAGATAGAACTTGCTTTATCTTTTTGCGGAACGGACGAATACAGACCCATTCAAGTTGAATAGGTCTAGATTCCCGGCAGCCGTACGAAGGTTGCCCATGTATTGGGGGCAGGAAATTGCGGTCCCCAATGCATGGAACGGCCCACCTGAGTCCTTAGGATAACACTAGAATCACATGGTGAGCAAAAATGTAACTCTTCTTTGAAATTTCTTTTAATTTGCAAAAGAAGGATGGTAAACAGGAAGAAGAGTTTTCATCATTTTTTTTTTGTAAATACAGTGGCGATCAAAATTAGAGAACAATTTATGAACACTTGATTTTTTCAGAAATAATGTAATCTACAATGATCATCATTTGAAGGCTTTTTTGTAAGTGGTACACCATGCCATTAGAATAGTGTTTTGCTAAATAACCAAAGCATATCAACATAAAACCTTTATTTTTCAGAAAACGTGATGATCATAATTAGAGAACAGCTATTACTGTAGCACAGAGAATGATTCTAACTAAATTTTCTGAAGGTTACAACAGTCACCAATCAGTAGAAGTGTATATGCCCTTGCTTTAAATGACTTCAGCACATCTGCGGCAACAGGACATCACTAGTCTCTCACACTGCTCTGGTGTGATTTTGGTCCACTCTTCTTCCAGTCTCTTCAACAGTTCTGTGACTGTTGTGGGTTTCTTGACCATAACTTTGTCACCAAGGATTTTCCAGAGGTTTTCTATTGGGTTTACATCAGGACTCTGGGCTGGCCATTTCAGTGTTTCAATGTTTTCAGTTTCAAGGAACTGCTCTACCCGTTTTGCTGTGTGACAGGGGGCATTGTCCTGCATGAAAATTGCTGGCTGATTGAGTGATAAATGCAAGGAAGGAACCATGTGTAGTTGAAGAAGGTTCTGATACACTTGCATTCACTCTGCCATGTAGCTGTATGAAAGGTCCAACTCCTGCTTCAGAAAACATTCCCCAAACCATGACACTTCCTCCTCCACCTTTCACTGACTTCTTTACACACTTTGGGTTCAGTCTTTCCCCAGTTTGTCGACGAACATAATGTTTCCCAGTAGACCCAAATAAATTAAACTTGCTTTCATCACTAAAATGAACTCTGGACCACTTCTCCTCTGTCCACACAACATGCTTCTCAGCAACGGTGAGTTTAGCCTTTTAATTCTTTCTGCTAATAAGAGGTTTGGTCACTGCAGAGTGGGCTTAAAGTCCAAATGTGAATAAATAATAAGATAACTAGATAACTGAAACAGACCACCTGAATTGTTTTCAGGGCTTTCAGTCCAAATGCTCTTAAACGTCGAGACACTGTATGACGAGACAGATCCTTACCCTGTTCAGTGCTGAACCGGCGAGCAATTCCAGCTGCAGTGTTGAAACGATTACCCATGGAGATTCTCCGCATTATCTTGTCCTCTCTTGCATTTGTCTTTCGAGGGCGACCAGCCTTCTTGGGGGACTTGAATGAGTTAGTGATGTTGTAAAGATTCAATATTCTAGAAATCACAGACTTGGAACGACCAAATTCTATTGCTATGGCTGTTAGGGTCACCCCTTTGGCCTTCATCTGGACAACCTGCTGCCGGAGGGTTTCAGTCACTTTGGAATGGCACACCATTTTGGCAATGTCAGTGAAAACTGGAAAGTCAGGCTGCCAGTTAAATAGGGTTTGTCAGATCATTAAGGAAATTAGCACCAGTTGCCAGATTAACACCAATAACTTGCAGGTATCTGAAAGTGTTCTCTAATTTTGATCAGTGTTCTTTTTCAATTATCTCATTTACATTTTTATTCTGTGCTTTAGAATAAATACAATTTATGAAATAATCTTAAAATACTGCTATTTTACTCATGTTAGAATATATTCACATATGACTACACCATGACCTTCACATTATGGAAATTGTGTGTTGTTCTCTAATTTTGATCTCCACTGTATGTTATTATCCATTAAAACCACAGTCAGTTGAGATGAATAACATTGACCGGTTTGTGACAATTGCACCTTTCAAGGGTGGAATATTTAGGCAGCAAGTGGATAGTCATTTCTTCAAGTTGATGTGTTGGAAGCTATAAGGCCTCATGCACATGATTGTATGTATTTTGCGGTCTGAAAAAAACAGATCCGCAAAAAATATGGATGACCGTGTGCATTCCGTATTTTATGGAACGGAACAGCTGGCCCCTAATAGAACTGTACTATCCTTGTTTGTAATGCGGACAATAATAGGACATGTTCTATTTTTTGCAGAACGGAAATACAGACATACGGAAAGGAATGCACACGGAGTAATTTGCTTTTTTTTTGCGGACCCATTGAAATGAATGGTTCCATATACGGTCAGCAAAAAATCCCGTAACGGACACGGAAATAAAATACGTGTGTGCATGAGGCCTAAGCATGAGGATCGGAGCGACTTTCACAAGTGCCACATTGTGATGTCTAGACAACTAGGCCAGAGAATTTCCAAAACAGAATGTCTTGTGGGTTGCTCTTAGTATACAGTGGTTGGTATTTACCAAAAAGGGTCCAAGGAAGGGCAAACTGTGGATCATCAACAGGGACATGGGAGCCCAAGATTCATTGATGCAAGTGTTGAGTAAAGGCTAGACCATCTGGTCTGAAACAATGGAAGAGCTACTTGAGCACAAATTGCTTAAATAGTTAATGCTGACTATAATAGAAATGTGTATGAACACATAGGGGGAATTTATCTTTATAGGTGTATTTGAGGTTAGTTTTCAGACTGGAGTATGAAAATGGTGCATAGTAAAATAATACATTTGTTGGAAGTGCAATGTGGTTGCTGCTATTTCAGTAAAATTATACCTGGGGGATGTCTGGCGCAGAGTTGCAACTTTTTAAAAAGTCACAGTTCATAAATGTGTGAAATCCTAGTCACATTTTCACTCTAAGTTGCAATATTTTTGCGCAAGTGACCCCAAAAAGTCGCAAAATCCCTACTTGGGACCTTTTGAAGCCAAAATTCTGGCATGCATTGCTTGATAAATTCACCCCATTATGCTTTGCAGCTTGCTGCATAACAGTCAGAATGCCCATGTTGAACCATTTACCCTACTAAAAGCTCCTACAACATCAGCACATGACCATCTGAACTGAACCATAGGGCAATGAAACAAGAAGGTAACCTGCTCTGATGAATCATTTTTTCTTTCAGATTATGTGAATGGCTGGGTGCGTATGCATTCTCTACTGGGTACCAGGATGCATAATGCTCTTGCAATGTTCTGATGGAAAACCTTAAGTCCTGGAATTAATTTTGATGTTGCTTTGACATATACTACCTACGTAAACATTGCTACAGACCAAGTACACCCCTTCATGGCAATGGTATAACCTAATCCTGCCACAATGCAAAATAGTTTCTCCAAATAGTAGTCTCCAAATGTACCAGTTCTCATTTTAATCAACCGTCTATGCCATGTGCTGGAAAAGCAAGCCTAGTCCATGGAGGCCCCATCTCCAAACTTACAAGGATTAAATGATCTGTTGCTAATGTCTTGGTGCAAGATACCATGGGACATTTTCTCAAGCCCGAACCACTGGGTGGAATCAAATCATCTCCACTTCTTTGCTATTTTTGGCCTAATAAAAATAGACTACTGAATTGCTTTCCTGGAGTATATACTTTCATACATGAATTCTTTAACCATTTTCATGCCCCTTATGAAAATATTTGAGTGATTCTGTATCACCTTAAAGGCTATGTACACCTTCGGAGGCAATTGTCGTTTATGATTGCATTTTACTCATTTTGGGCTAAAAATATTTTTTTCAATTGGTCTTTATTAAAAATATTGAACTGTTCTGTCACAAAGAGTTAATTGTTTTTCTAGCTGTGTGACTGGTACTTTCACTTTCAATTTGTGCTGTCATCTAAACCTTATCTCTAAACTACTAAGAGGTCATAAACACTTTTTAAGCCACATTCTTCAAGTAAGATAAGAACTATAAGAGCTATAATGAGTGTTTCTAATGTAAGAGATCAGAGATAAGGAGCCCCTCAGCTCCTGGTGTGATAGAAAAGACAGAAAATCCAAAGGCTGCTGCTAGAGCATCTAAGCTCTGTACAGAAAAAAGGCTCCATATTTTTGATAAAGACCAACTGAAAAAATTATTTTATTAATTTTATTATTTTATATTACGCTTAAAATTAGTACAATGCAATAATAATAAAAAATGCCCCCAAAGGTGTACACAGCCTTTAACATGTATATTTGCCTCCTAATTCAGTTCCAAACATAAAGTGGAGGTTCAATTAGAGATTTAACTTGAAGCCCATATGTGCCAATGCAAAGTATGTAACAAGGCCTCCCAACTCTTAAATGTAATTTATAATAATGGTCTCATATTTGGCAGAGGGACCTTTTAGGTCATGTCAGTCTCCAAAGCACAGATGTAGCTGATGGGGGGATTAGAATTTCTATGACACCAAAAGTCTCCATAAAAAAAACTCCCTATGAAATAAAAATACATGTTTTAGCAATCAGAGAGTACATATTTTGGAGAGTCAGGGAGGCAATGCATTTCAATAGGAGGCACTGGTGGATGGGTTCAATTATATTCTCCTCTATCAGCCTCCATTTTTAATGCAGGAGCAGTCTGTAGCCAGCACATAAGACATAGCTTAAAGGGAGTCTGTCACCAGGTAATTTACTGTTAAACAAGGCACAGGGCTAGCTGAATATAATGATTAATTTCACTTGTTCACCTGAACTGTTAAGTGCACCAAGGGCAGGCCCATGCCGCATGGTGCACCATTTTTTCTCCTGCTTCCACTGCCAGCCCACTCAGTCTCTTTTTTGATTGATAGGGTCAGACGAGATAACTATGCAGGAACCTGGCCATAGCAAGGATGCAAGGAGTGGCTTGGACCCGCCCTTGGTGCACTTAACTGCTCATTTGCATATGAATAATGTATATGTAATGTTTATACATTACATTCAACTGAGTTACCACAACAAGGCATTGTGCCTGGTTAACAAGGAACTTCCTGCTGACAGATTCCCTCAATAAACCATTTCATAAGGTTGAAAAACTTATAATAAAGATATTTCACAAAGTCGAACATATTCAACTTTTAAAGACTTTTGACTAGATCATATGTAAAATGGCCAAACCCTTTTATGAATAGTCAAATGTTTGTGTGATGTAGTTAGGCTCTAAATTCTCTTTCCATTACTGGGCCTTTGTAAAGCAGACATAGAATATTAGGTGGCAGTAATCGGAGTTAGAAAATATTTGATAGTCCATTTCCTACACCATTACCAGCGATAGCAGATGTAGCTGTTAGTAGATTGACTATGTGTGAATTTATAAAGGACACACGAACGCTAGAGATCACATGCCTTCCATCACTATGCACATTCTATCCAGGCTTTATCTGACTAAAACATATCAGAATCCAAAACCTTGATGAAGTATTATTACCGCTATTTATCGAAGGGAAAGTTAAGAGTGAAGCCTTGTTTCGGGTTTTAGGCAATCCAAGTGGTTTCGCAGATAAGCAATACCTACAAGCGTTACCCTGCTTCTCAGTGCTAAAGGCAACAGTCAAGAGCTGCACGTCGTAGGCACACATTGTTCAAATGCATTCAACTTCAATTATTGTCAGTGTGAGTATTCAAGTATTCACAGAACAGTCCTTTACCATGCATATTTTGTAGAATGTGATGCAAGTATTGTGTTTAGGCTAGGGGGTAGGCATTTGTATAATTGCTTTCTTATACAGAGCTGTGAATTTCATATTGTGCTGCCTTTAACCATAGCTTATGTATTTGTTTTTCATATACATTCAATGAAATGTAGCCATGGACCAAAAATAATAAAATGGCACAAGACTGTACGTTGTTGCAAAAACCTATAGCACAAAGGAACATATGAAAAATGTCTTTCTATCCAATCAAATAGATTAGGTGTAGAATAGATAAGGAGGAATTGAGTGAAACACGGGCATTTTGTCATTGAAAAGAAAGGGACAATCGACAGTCGTTGCCTAGACTTTGCCTCTACCACTGCTGACATTCCACGGCTGCTCCAAATCAAAATGCAGTTATGATCTGGCCTCCTTCTACCGCACTGTTATCGTACAGGAAATAATAATTATTTCGGAGGGTTTTTTGGGCCACTTAGCAAGGAGTAATGAAGTTTACATTTAACCTGACAAAACATAGGATGTTTCTTTATGGTAAATGCGGGGTTTGTTTCTTTATATAAAAACATTCATTTACCATGGTTTTACTTCTATAAAACTAGTACAGTAATGAATACCAGATTCATTCACGTGGAAAAAGAAAAATAACTACCTAGCAAAACCTTGTAGGATTTGTATATATAATATATATCTTATATTATACATCTTATATTATACTTATCATAGCTATACATTTAGCAATGAGTCAATTCTAAAACTAGAATTTTTAAATTCTGTGCATTGAAAGCATACAGAAAGTATACAAGTAATTCCATATTTTGTATTTGTGCCAGTGTGTGAGCCCATCTAGAACTGATAGTTAACATAAACATCGCTTCTAACTATAATAAGAATAATGATGAGACTATGGGTAAAAATTATTTCCGGTGGGTTAGCTAATTGGGGTGCAGAGGTGGCACTCAAGTCCTTGATCTTTGAGAAGGTCCAATTGTTCATCTGTGATAGCATATCATGATAACTGGATAGTACCATCAGGCAGAGTCATACGGAATCTATCTATCTATCTAACTATCTATCTATCTATTTATCTCATATCTATCTATCTATCTATCTATCTATCCAGGGGTCAAGTCCTGGGAAAAAAAGTGTGGGAACTCACCCAAGATCCACTGCAAACCCCCCCCCCCCCCCAAAAAATAAAATAAAAAAATTTCGCTGAAAATTCAGTGCAACATTTATTGTAAAGTGCCAGTTTACACAAACAACTGCAAAATTAACATGAAATAAACATGGAGATCCCAGTGCCACCTGCCTTGCTGGTGGACGATTGGCATATACTTCTGCTGTGGCCCACAGCATAAGTATATGCCAATCGTCCACCAGCAATGCAGCTGGCACTGGGATCTCCATGTTATTGGTCAGTTAATACGTCAGGGACCCCCTGGCATGGGGACTGGGCATAGCTAAGTGCAAACTTTGTGATCCATAGGCAGGACCGGGTGGCTGCCCTCATCCACCAGCCCGTCCCTAATGCCAGTCAATACCCCCTTAGGAAATCTCTCATCAGATGTGAGAGCAGCAGCGATCGATCGATCAGCCAGGATTAATGTGCACAGTGGAAGGCCTCCCTTAGGCAAGTGACAAACTGCCCCCCTCAATCTTAGGCAAGTGAAAAACCCAGCTCTGCTACATCTACAATGAGCAACTACAACAAATGTAATGCCAAACTGCAGTTCCTCTATGTGATGCCTTGGATAGCTTCCACTGGACCCACAGGCTGTGGGTCCAGTGGAAGCTATCCAAGGCATCACAATCACATAGAGGAACTGCAGTTTGGCATTACATTTGTTGTAGTTGCTCATTGTAGATGTAGCAGAGCTGGGTTTGTCACTTTCCTAAGATTGAGGAGGGGGGGGGGCAGTTTGTCACTTGCCTAAGGCCAGGGTAAGGGGGGCCTCCCACCCAGGCTGTGCACATTAATCCTGGCTGATCGATCGCTTCTGGCCTGCTGCTGTGCTGCCTGCAGTCACATCTGATGAGAGTACTGACTGAGATAAAGGAGGGGGTATTGACTGGTCTGGTCTGGGGCTGCTGGCCACCGGCGCTCCCACCAGGCGGGTTAGGGCCCCCGGACTCACTCAGGGACAGTCACAGACACTTAGACTGGTCTGGACCGGACCACCAGGACCCCGGTCCGGTCGGATGGTCCAGCCACGCTCACCTCAGCAGACAGTCAGGCAGTCGCAGGCTCAGGATAGGAGGAGGGGAGCTCTCAGCCAGGAGGGGGGGGAGTCAGTCAGTGAGTCACTCGCAGCCAGCCCAGCACCGCTGCACACAGCTTCCTCTTCCGTCCTCAACCGAAGCCGCTCCTCCTCCCTCCTCCCTCAGCCTGCCCTGCACAGTGCGAGTCACGCAGGGCCTCGCCTCCGCTCCGCCCCCTGTGAATCTGATTTCACCGCTTCCCCTCCTGGTCCTTTTGCCCTGAAAGGGAACGGCGTTCCTGCCATGAAAAAAGTGCAGGAACGCCGTTCCCACGCGTTCCCCCTCGACTCTACCCCTGTATCTATCTATATATGTCCTATCTATTTATCTATCTATCTATCTATCTATCTATCTATCTATCTATCTCATATCTATCTAACTATCTCATATCTATCTATCTATCTATCTATCTATCTATCTCATATTTATCTATCTATCTATCTATCTATCTCATATCGATCTCCTATCTATCGATCTATCATCTATCTATCTCATATCTATCTATCTATCTATCTATCTATCTATCTATCTATCTACCTATCTACCAATCTATAAAAAGCCCAGGGCTTCTAATCCAAATATAATATAGCTAGATTCTATTGCCCTGAATTTTGTAGGCCACAAGCCCAGAAGAGGCAAGTCTTATAGTGTAGATCCTGTCTTTTGGAAGCCACCTTATCGCTGGAAGATGGACCTGACACAATTTTGATCAAAAATTTGCACAAAGAGTTTCTAATTTTCATATAGTCATTATGGCAGTGATGAAGTTTATATTTATTCATGTTTTCAGTGTTTCTGTCTTTTGTGCATGGAGCAGTGTGCTGATACTTGTGTTCCTTGTTTGCTTTTACATTGCAGCCATGGTAGCGTTAAATTTAAACCTTCTTTTGATATGATTTAGAGGTGTTGGTCTAACTCTGTTTTATGCATCATCTATAAAAAGATATATACATAATAAAAAATTAAATTTCTGACAACCTATTCTTGAAGTGTGATTTTAACGTAGCCTTCAGAACATAAAATTGTTGAAAACAGAATTCTCCCACATAATGTCATTAATAAGTCAGTCAGTAATTAATCAGAAATCAGCGCTTCTTAGAAAAATCAAACATGATGTGGTTTCTCCAGGAACATGCCAGACTGTAGCATCCCATTTGCAAAACTATTGATTTTAAGGGAAAACTCTGTGAATATGAACTCTCTGCAGCTGCCTACAACTACTGCTCTTAATTTCTTTAATAACTTTATATTAGAGAATTGCTGTGCAATTTCCTGGTGCATTTTAAAGCATCAGTTGAATTTATACCGACATTTTCAACTGTAGGATTAGCTTTCAAGCAGGTGCCAGGCTTTTTAAGTTCTCTGGAGAGTCGTTCATTTCAGATGCATTATATAAGCAATCTGCCAGACTTCATATAAGATTAAATTTGAGAATGACAATTGCATTTCACAGTATAGAACGCTATAACTTATTAAGACTTCTTCAGAATGCATACACATATTTCCTACTCCTGCTAATCTAATGTGTATGGGGTCCTTTTGACTGTTGTGACAATCAACATGCCTGATCCTTTAGGGTACGGCCACACGCTTGGGCTTCCTTATGCAGTTTTCGAAGCCAAAATGAGGAGAGAATTAAAAAAAGAGAAGTCCTATCTGTACTTTATACTTTTCTCCTTTCATGATTCACTCCTGATTGTGGCTTCTGGGAACTTAAACAGTCAGCTGTACCCTACTCCCAGGAGATCATAGATACCTGGCCGCAAGTTATTACCTTCTCTTCTAATAAACATGCATCTGAGTATACAAGTTTATGGAAGAATTGGAGAGATAGCTGTTCAGCCTGACAGCAGTTTTATTTTTTGAGGCCAGGTTTACTGAATGATAAAAAATCGTGTCTAAACACAGCCAGCAATGGATCCAACAGTGGATGTTTTTATTCTTGCATGTGGCTAAAAACACTGTTAGAGCTTAGATATGTACATATTTTAGGACATAGCCATGGCCTCGAAATGAAAAATCCATTGTGTTCATTGCTAGCTGCATTCAGAAAAATTAAAGGTCACTTACAATACAAATAAAGTTTATAAAGTCATGCAATGAGATAAGCTGTCACTGTAACTTAACCACTTCCAGACCGGGCCATTTGCCCCCTTCCTGACCAGGCCTAATTTTGCAAATCTGACATGTGTCACTTTATGTGGTAACTTTGGAACGCTTTTACTTATCCAAGCCATTCTGAGATTGTTTTCTTGTGACACATTGTACATCATGTTAATAGTAAATTTGAGTCAATATGTTTTACCTTTATTTATAAAAAATCCAAAAGTTAACAAAAATGTGAAAATTTTAATCTCTCTGCTTTTAAGACAGATAGTGATACATCATAAAATACTCATTAATTAACATTCACCATGTGTCTACTTTATGTTGGCATCATTTGGGTAATGTCATTTTTTTAGGACGTTAGAAGGTCTAGAATTTTTGAAGCAATTTTAGAAATTTTTATGAAAATTTCCAAAATCAACTTTTTTAAGGACCATATCGGTTATGAAGTCACTTTGTGGGGCTTACATAGTAGAAGCCACCCACAAATGACCCTATTTTAGAAATTACACCCCTCAAACTATTCAAAACTGGTTGTAGAAATGTTGTTAACCCTTTAAGTACTCCACAGAAATTAAAGCAAAATAGATGTGAAATTTCTAAATTTCACTTTTTTTTGCAGATTTTCCATTTTAATAATGTTTTTCCCATAACACATCAGGGGTTAAAAACAAAACAAACCTCAATATTTATTACCCTTATTCTGCAGTTTACAGAAACACCCCATATGTGGTCGTATACCGCTGTATGGGCACACAGCAGGGCACAGAAGGCAAGGAGTGCCATATGGTTTTTGGTGGGCAGATTTTGCTGGAATGGTCTTAGGGTGCCATGTTGCATTTGAAGAAACCCTGAGGTACCCCCACAGTGAAAACCCCCAAAAAGTGACCACATTTTGTAAACTATACCACCCAAAGAATTTTTAAGGGGTGTAGTGAGCACTTGACCCAACAGGCGTTTCATAGAATTTATAATACTTGGCTGTGAAAATGAAAAACTTAATTTTTTTTTTACAAGAAAATGGTACTTTAGAGTACTTTCACAAAAGATAAAAGGAGAATATCCCCCCACAATTTGCTACCCACTTTCTCCTGAATACAGTAACACCCTAATTGTTGTCGTAAACTGTTATTTGGGGATACGCCAGGGCTCAGAAGGGAAGGACTAACATGGAATTTTCTGTCATGGTTTTTAAAAGCGATAACTTTTTTATTTTTTGTTGACTGAGATGGGAGAGGGCTTATTTTGTGCGGGACAAGCTGTAGTTTTTATTGGCACAATTTTGGGATACATTTGGCTTTCTGTCGCTTTTTATCTCATTTTTTGGGAGGTGAAGTCACAAAAAAAGCAGTTTGGTGTAACTTCTCTATATTTTTTTACACCATTCACTTAATGGGGTAGATCATGTGATATTTTTATAGATACGGTCATTACGGACGCAACAGTACCAAATATGTGTAGTTTTTTATTTTTTATTTTTACGTTTTACACAATAAGAGCACTTTTAGAAAAAAATAATCTTTGTGTTGCAATTTTCTTAGAGCCATATTTTTTTATTTTTCTGGCTATGGTCTTGTGTGGGGGCTCATTTTTTGCGGGATAAGGTGAAATTTTTATTGCTACCATTTTGGAGTACATGCGAATTTTTGATCGATTAACATTATTTTACACTTTGTGTACGCCATAAGGTTATACAAGCACTCTGGACGACATTTAACGTTATTTTTATTTCCACTATAGATTTCTCTTGTAACTGGGGCTGACATAGTAGCCTCAGTTACAAGGGAAATACACCCCTATAGAGGCTTATAGTGTAATACTATACTGTACAGCCTCAGTGCAGGGCTAATCGAGGTCTATGGAAGACCTGGAAACTCCTGCACTCTCCCGGCCCAGCAGTCACATGACCACCGGGTCTGGACAGGAAGCGGCATAGCGATTCCTTGCTGTATAAACAGCGCTCATTCAGTGCTGTGTATACAGTGATCTAGAAGGCAGAGACATCCAGGAACGGTCCCTGCCTTCTCACTGGGGTGCCCTGCTGTCACTGACAGTTGGCCCCCTGCTCGGCCAGCTGCATGATTAATGTGCAGCTGCCATCTCTGAAAAGACTTGAGAAACGTCCGATCAGAGATAAACCCAAGTGGTTAAAAGTAAACTTCTTTTAATGTAGGCCTCATGCACACAACTGTATGCGTTTTATGATCTGCAAATCGTGAATCCTCAAAATACAGATATTGTCCGTGTTGCATCCAAAATTTTTTGCGGACCTATTGGCGTCAATGGGTCTCTGGTCTGCATTTTGCAGCCAAGTATAGGAAATGTTTTATCCATTTGCGGAATGGATATATGGATGTGGAAAGCACACGGATCATCTGTGTGCTTTCTGCATCTATATGTCTGTTCGGCAAAAAGGTAGAACATATCCACAAGATGCGGACGACAAGCCCATTAAGCTCCACTAACCACTATTTAAGTGGGTCGGCCATTGCCCTTAGCCCCTCGTCTCAGCAGCATATCCCAACTTAATACCTATTAATGAGACTTGAAAAAGGTCACCATGACTGAAACGTCGTCATCCATCTGAGAAACAATATTTGAAACTATGATTTATTTTTATTGTTGATGAGACAATGGAGAATCATGTATAAATATTGCGTGTGCACTGAATCTATAAATTAACAAATAGACAAACCCATGAAAGTCAATGATTCCACGAAAAAATAAAAAAGTATGGCACCATCCATATTTTGCAGATCTGACCTTTGCGGGTTGCAAAATGGACACAGTAAAATATCAATTAGCAAGCATGACAGCACCAGAAAGGTAGTGGATTATTGGGTCTGCCAGGTCTCTGCATGTTTTATTAATACTTATACATTATACCATGAAGTGTTATACCATGTAGTGTTAATTTAATAACAGCTTTAGTTTTATATTTAAACCTGTTCTAGAGGTTTTTCATTATCAGCTTAGAGAAATAGGCGTAAATGTGTTTCAATCGTAAATATAAATCATTTCTACTTTTAATAGTATAACTCTAGCCATTAATTACTGCATTTCAATATTCTCTTAGTTTTGTATTCAAATCAATGGTTTTGTGGTGGCATTTTACTTTCAGTCTGTTGTTAAATCAAGAATTTTACAGAGAGCTGCGGGATATTTCATTAGTCTTAGTGGATTCAATTATTTATTTATTGAAGGGACACATTAGTCAGAAAGGGGTATTTTTTAACTCTAGAAAAATATTCACAAATAATTTTTTTGAATTTCAACTGCTATTCCTTTTCATTGTGGCAGCACCATACAATTGAAAATGAAATACTAAATATTGTCCTTCTGTAGCAGGCAGCACAGAGAGATACAACTCCTATCTAAATAGGTAATCCATTGTTATGTTGCTGCGAGGGAAAGATTTTATCTGCTAGTAAAATAGTAGATTAGTAGAATTAGCATAATAGCATGACAGCTCTGTTGTTTTCTTGACAAGCCTAGACAAAGATTCCCACAGAAGAGCATTGCACTTATTGGTGTAATATGTGATTTTCTGAGTCACTCATTCCCTTCCCTCTCTGATCAGAGTAAATGGTCTCACTGAGAAAGTCAAACAAGGCTGTTTTCCGTGTTAAGTCTCACTCATCCCCCCTTCTCTCTCTGACCACAGAATGGTCTAACAGAGAAAGTCAAGTGAGGCTGTTTGCCACGCTAAAATTCCAAACAATGGAGGAAGATAAGAACCCGGACAGGAAGTAGAATGGTGTGATATATTCAGAAAACCATCCACCCATTTTGTAAAGAAAATTACATAGAATATTCACTAATAGATTGTTAGTATGTGATAAAAAAATAAAAAAGATTGCAGTGTACCTTTAACAGCATCTCTTCTTACTAAGAAGAATTTATGTAAAATAAGCCCCAATGACTGATTTCTTTTTTTTTAAGTATTAGAAACAGTAGGAAATTTACAAAAAGTCTTCCATATATATATTAGCATAGTCAGTAAAGCAACATATTAGTACATTGTTTGCTTATCCATATTCATAGTATTTACCCATGAGTCATTTGTACTGACATATAATAAACTATATGGCAATTATGTTAAAAAATGGCAGACACCCAGCATGCAGACCAAGTTACTTGAACTGCCGTGAGCTACAACTCACACTCTAATGCTCACATCACGCAAGAAATACTGCATACTAATAACATGGCAGAGTGCCTCTAATTTCCCAAATGTTCGTTAAAATTACAATTTTTTTTCCAGTGGCCTAGAAATAATGGATACTTTCCTAGCAAACGATGCAAAGCTAATTCTTGGACAATAGCTACACTACTGCTGATATATCCCAACTCTACTATTTCACTTCAGCCTTTTCTAGCAGCCATGGGTTATAGCAGCTCATGAACTGGTCTTCTGTATGGGAACAAGTGCAGAATGCTCATCAGATGCTGTTTACGCAATTCAAAACCGGTGTTTGAGGTGGCCCTGTGGATTAACTAGTATTAATCTGAGCTATCCTCAGTTGTACACTTATGTATATCAGCTAAATCTTATCAGGAACACTACAGCCACACATAACAGAGAAAACATATAGATCTTCTCTAACCATATTAACTGCATTATTCAGCAGAGATTTAGGCACAGCAAGAAAGGAGCACGTTATAGGCACTTGAAACAGATCTCAATTCTATCTAGATATTCCATCTGAAACAGGCAACATTTAGAACTAGATTTAAATGAAATATTCGGATGGAAGTATTAATATGATTTCCAAAGACAATGTGGATGTATCATGGTATCATTATAAAATAGCATAGTTTTTATTACTATTTTTGCAGTGTATTTTAACAGTGCAAAGCCATTATTCTCAAATCTGTGTAGTATTTTAATGTGGGTTGAAAAAAAGCAAATAGTATATTATGTCCAATGACCATAATCTTGAGGTCACATAGAATTTAATAATTATGATCATCATAATGGTAAAAAGTTTTTGCTATTGTTTAACAAAGCATAGTAGCTAAAAATATGTTCCTATGGTTTTATCACATTTTATTAATGTGCTGTTTGCTTATTCTACTATCAGAACCATCAGTACCATCATACTACCGCGTGGTTGAATATAGCATTTTATTTATGCATGGAGTAAATTCTAATTAGGTTATGTTTTGGCCAGAAGTTATTGCAGATGGCCATGTACAGTAAATTTCCGATTTAAATTGGTCAATGCAACATTAGGTATGTTTGCATAGATGACTATTCCCCTCATTATTATTTACAATGCAGGGTATTCTTAATGCAAATAATATCTGGGTACAGCAATGTGGAATATGTTGGTGCTATATAAATAACTGACTAGTGCTATATTTCAGAAGCTGACTGGGGAAGAGAGTTGACTATAGCATACATATAAAGCAAGCATTACTAATTTCTGTATATGTCTGTTCACCTACTTTCTAGAATTAGATTTTTACGTATTTCCTACAGTCAGAAGCTGGACATAGACATTATGGGAGCTATTTATTTTCCAGAAATACGCCTATATGAGGCATATTTCTGGCACAGATTGTGGCGCAAAGGTTATTTGCACCACAATCTGCGACTTTTACCTGCTCATGCCAGGTCTAAAAAATTGGGCATGGCGTGGGCGGGCAAGGGGATGGGACAGGAGGCCCATCTCATTCATCATTTTCTATGTCTGTTTTAGGTGTAGAAAATGGTCTAAATGTAAGACAGCTAGATACCATTGGATCTGCATTGCTCCAATGGAACTATCCATTTTGTCAGACCTGATTACTTTGATGGCATGAGGCCCAATTGATATTAGTTGTGCAAGAGATTATGAGTGCTAGTCGGCATAATATGAAACTGGGTAATATTCTCTGATTTAAAATGTTAAAGCTATTCAGATTTTGTAATCTTTAATATGTTGTACTCAGGATGTCCCCAAACATTGCCAAGCTAATACATTTTAATCACAAGTGGTGCATATGACTCTTTCATCCTCCCTCAAAATTAATACACCAACGAGTTAGAACAAAAAATTTATCCAGACTCCAGACCGCAAAATAAATAGAGACCCTATAATAGGTACAAACTACAGGCATCAAAATAAATACAGACCACAGACCATCCCTGAAAAGATAAAGATACCCCAGAGCAGACCTTAAAATAAATTCAGACTCTATGTCAAACCCCAGCATAAATATAAACATCAGAAAAAATATAGTCCCCTTAAATAAATACAGATGTCCTAAAGTATTACAATACAAAACTGCTAAATTAATTCAGACTGTAGAGCAGACCTCCTTAATATAAACCCCAGACCAGAACTTCTAAATATCGACCCCAGACCCCCTAAACCAATACAGACCCCAGACTGTATTCCCTAAATTACTATAGATCTCAGACCAGGCTCCATAAACAAATACAGATGCAAACAGCAAGGAGCCTTCACGGATCATTGCACATCAGTTTTATCAAAAGGTTTTACTGTGATCAACAGCAAAAACAACAACAAAATCGCAGTGTGCATCATTTTTATTTATTTGGCCCCATCTTTTTGTGAGGTGTTACCCTAGGTTACCTATTTGTTCTGGATTGTATCATTATAAGTCAAATAACTTAGCAGTATGTTTTTAGTAGAGCCAAAGAACTTGTGAAGAACATACAAATTATGCAGATGTTGCCAGAATCTGGGCCAGATTCCTGTGTTCCTCCTACTGTAGGGCAGTATTGTAAAACACTGATCTTCTCAATGACTACACCATCCAGAATGGCAACGATAACTTAATCTTAACATGTCAATAACTTAATCTGAATCTTCATCACCTTCTTCTTTTACCACTAAGTGATTTTTATATCCATCATACTGTGCTGATTATGTATTGCCATCAAAGATCAATTTTTCTGGTATAGAGTACCAGATCCCCTGCAGACACAGTGTTAAATGGAACGTTCTCGGTTGCCCACAACAATCACTAGGTGGATCTTATTAGCGTACTGCATACTGTTTTATTATTGGGCATATACAGTTCACACACTCCCTTTAGAATTGGCTGCAGGCAGCCTAAAAGTTATCATTTAGCACTATATTACACTATACAGCTTTTCTCTGTATCAGCAAAAATGAGCTTTGACTGCAATAAAGGTAAATTAAAAATGATTCATTGCAGAATTTTCAACCAATTCACCTTACAGTGTGTCTCTAAGTCTTTAAAGGGTTTCTGTCATAAGAAAAATGGGTATTAACCTGGCTGACACTAGCTATGTGCAAATGTCAGCTGAACATAACTATATTAGCGCCATCTCACTGCCTGCAGCCGTTATTTAGAAAAACGAAGGGCGTGGAAAGAGGTAAGCGAACGGAGCTCATTTGCATATTATAAAAGTTTGTTTTTCTAAATAACGGTGGCACATAGTGACATGGGACTAATATAGTTATGTTCAGCTGACATTAGCACATCGCTAATGTCAGCCAGGTTAATACCCATTTTTCTGATGACAGAAACCCTTGAATTTAGTTTTGGCAGATACATGCACCTGATATTTCTTTTGGAGAACTCTCCACCTTCCATGCACACCAAATATTGTCTTTTTGTTTCTCACACTATTTCACAAGTGAATGCATTTCTAACATCTGTGCATTTGATTATTTCTACACTATAATTCAGTTTATTTCAGATTCTCTATGCTCTGTTTCTAAAAGTTGAATAGCAATGGATACATCTGCCATTAAAAACATCTATAAACACAAATAGATCCTCAAAGAGGACCTTTCACTACTCCTTACATGTCTGTTGTAATAGCTACATGCATTCCCCATGTAATAACAATTCCGAAGCATCTATTCTTTTGACTCTATGTTGTACCATTATTTTATTATTTTTACTAGAAGTTATGAATGAATTGCTAGCGGTCTGCAGTAAGGGTATTGAGGGGTGCTAAGAAGTTGGGGGTGTACTTGCAAAGACTCACTCTATCCAATCAGTAATATCATAATAACAATCTAAGATGCTTTAAAACATTAATCTTATTGTACTGGGGAGTCCTGCCAATGTTTTGCATATACTGGGGTTTATCTTAAAAATGGACTTTAAAATGCTCTCTAAAAGCCATTATTAAGGCTATGAACACCTTAAGGGGCAATTTTTTATCATTGCATTTTACTCTTTTTGGCCTAAAACATTTTTTCAGTTGGTCTTTATTAAACATTTTCAACAGTTTCTGTTCTACAGACATCACTTTTAGTGTATCTGCATACTTTCTTGCTTTCTTTTTTACATTGCATCCATCAGGGAGCTGTTTTGTCACCTTGATCTGTAGCCCTTACCTCTGAACTCCTGACAGCTCATAAACTCTCATTATAGATAAATTATTATCAAACTGATAACAACTGTTTGTGAGATGTCAGGAGTTCAGCGATAAGGCCTACAGATCAAGACATTAGAATAGTTCCCTGACGGATTCAGTGTAAAATTGAAGGAAAGATAGTCTGCACATACACTGAAAGTGAAGCCTGCAGAGCAGAAACTGTTGAAAATGTTTAATAAAGACTAATTGAAAAAGTGATTTTTAGCCCAAAATCAGTAAATTGGGATCATATAAAATTCCCCTCAAAGATGGAATTTTATACTAACATTATATATCTATATTATGTATTATAGAAAATTATTCTATTACTAATGTTAGTAAAATATAATTTGGTCCATTTTCCTGGTAAAAGAGCACAGTAGGGTTTAAAGGAGACACTTTTTTTTGTAGACAGGTAAAGGCACAAGTTGGCAGCTTGTAATGTCCACAATATTCACTTATGGTGCAGTTTACTTTATTGTTGCTTACAAAAAAAAATGCACATTTAGTGAGGTGAACTAAGCCAACAAATAGGTGGTGTAAATAGTATTAGTAAAACCTGCCTACAGAGTTAAATGATAAACTCTTGAATACCTATAGCTACCACTAGAGTGAGCTCAGGAGTTTACTATCTTATTATTGATTTATATCAGTATGTAGCAAGCTCTTATGCTTCCCCTAGTGGTGGATGCAGGCAGTTAGAAGTTTATCATTTCATTTAACATTTAAGTAGGTTATTTAGAGCTCTGTATTAGAAAAATTGAGATCCAGCTGTTACAAAGGTATGTTAAGAAATTACTGAATAAATAATTATTAAAGCATATCTAACCTTTCAACAAACATTGCATTATTCAATAGTACAGTGCATGAGAAATAACACTATTTCAGGCCACTATATGACTTGTATCTGTCATTTTTAGCAGTTTTCCCCTGTGCATACTGAATGTCTAGTTTGCAGTTCTCCTATCTCTGGTGGGGGAAAACTATCCATTGCACATAGAAAGTAGAGGAAAACCTGGTTCCTAACCTTCTTTTACTCACTCAGAATCAGCCCCAGGATCATGGAGGGTATTACAGAGAAGCACTGACCTGTACTTATGACCTGTTATTTCCTATGTATCTGCTGAAGTCTCTTTGGTATCTGTTCTGGATCCCTGTCTCACTCAGTTCTTGCTCACCCCCCCCCCCCCTCCCTCCTAACATGTGTAATATGATCCTTCAGGGTAACTGATCTGTCCTGGACAGAATCAAAGCATATTTAAAAAAGAAAAGCATTTGACAAGGAGGAAGCGTGATATAAACAGCTGATAACATAAGAACTAGATATTTCTTTCTGATAAGACATATTACAAAGTTTCTTATGGTCACTTATACTATTGATTTATGCAAGTTGTGTGAGAAGTTAGTGACCATTTAAGCTAATATTCACATTTTGTTAAAAAAGTGGATGTTCATTTTAAACTCACATTCTAGTCTATAGACTTATATGTGGGATATTTTATGTTATAGTTATTAATAAGTGTGTCATTAGCAGCTTAAAGATTGTGAATTTGAAGATTACACTTTACTAAAGCATCTCTTTTTTGAAGTTTGCCCCTTTTGCATCACAAACAAAGGGCCATTGCTAGTCAACAATCGCGATACAAGATAAAAGTATTAGAACATATTTAATTTATCAATTTTCTAGACATTAAATATTCCTAGGATCCTAACATAAAAAAGTATATTTATAAAAGATAAATGATGTTATGTGAAATATTCACATGTAAAATTCTCGAAATTCTATAGCTAAAATAAGCAGCATTTCATAGCTGTATTTTTAGTATTTCATCTCACAATTCCTATTACTTTGCACTGATTTGATCTAAATTACTATAATTTTAGAATAACATTTCAATAGTGTTATATATTTCCGAACCTTTTTAATTATACCTTGGAAATGTAAAATTATTTAAATAATAAGGTTTCTTATAACAGTCAAATAGGCATAAACAGCATACAACACATATATTACAAATCGGTTCTAAATTACCTCTTTATTTTAAAGGGCCTGGACATGTATCTAGCTATTATGTCTGTAAAGTTCTGTCCATATTAGAAGTTTTTTTTTTCCAAGTATATCTTTCAATGACTGCACTTTGGCAGCAGTTTGAATAGAATCAGTGGACTGATCCATTATCATCAACTGCTTTTACAAAAAATATACAATATTAAAAACACAAGTGTGGACATGGCCTTAGATTTATGGGGGCTTATGTGATAAAACCTGCAGACCTGTCACTGGTTATTCATCTTGCATACATTGTATACAATCTGGAAATTGAATTTGGAGAATTTTAATTATTGTTGAAGCCATGTCTTACACATCAACAGTATAAAGACCATGTTTATAACAAAATGCAATTCTTGTTAAAATTACAGTGTCATATTTTATTATATCATATTTTTGAATGATCCTAATGATTTCATGTGATCGATGCCACCAAAATATTTGTTCTATGTGTTTGATTCTTTACATTTTAAAAATTATGAAATGCGACATAAAAAATTAGAGCCAAACAGAAGTTATATGCAGAATTATCAACCTATCATCAGTTCTTTTCATGAAGTTAATAATGACATCAGATTTTTGACTACTTCGTAAACTAGTGTCACCGATTTTGAAGGAAGTTGTGATATGGTTTTGAGCACGCTGTGACAGTTCATTTTGATTTCTGTGTCTTGTGCTTTCTGCACTTGAGAACTGTAAGGGGGTGCTGCATTTGATAATTTGATATGAAAAGTGACTTGAATTTTGCAGAATGGAGACTAATTGAAATTTTTTCCCTATATTTTTCCAGGTCTTAGTTATATTTCAGTTATATTTCAGCTGTCAGAGGTTCTTAATTTGCTTACCCAAGAGGACTGGGCCAATTATTCGAAGGAGAAGTTTGAAAGAGGATTGTGAGTCTGCCGAGTGCTGTCTGCAGTTTGAAGACAGTTTTCTTTTATTTCGATAATAAAATGAGATGGGCCGGATAGACGGTTGATTAAAATTTACCCACGTTCCAAATACTAAAGTGAAGCTTTATGCTGAGATGTTTATTCTGAGTCTCTGACTAACTTCTACAGTTAAAGTTATCATGTGCTTGCCAAGACTCTACATTTATTTTATTATTCCACCTTTTGAACTGAAATTTCTGCACAGTTATTTCAAGAATTGATAGGTTTTACATAGAAACTTGTTTTATTTTGGATTTAAAAATCAGAACATGAACAGACATAACAATGAGTGTAATGAAAATGTAAGGCTGTAAAAATAAAATGTGAAGCATGAAATGTCAAATTAAATGTGTATATTTTATGGATTATATGTATGAAAATACATTATGTAACTGTACATAAGGGGTAATTGATTATTTACTATACAGTCTAACATTTTTAACCCCTTCTACCCGGGCCAGTTTTCGCCCTTCTGTCTAGGCTATTTTTTGCAAATGTGTCACTTTATGTGGTAATAGCTTTTGAACACTTTTATTTATCTAAGCCATTCTGAGATTGTTTTCTCATGACACATTGTACTTCATGATAAATTTGAGTCAATATATTTCACCTTTATTTATGAAAAAATCCCAAATTTATCAAAAATTTTGAAAAATTCACAATTTTCAAAATTTCAATTTCTCTGCTTTTAAAACAGAGATACATCATAAAATATTTATTACTTAACATTCCCCATATATCTACTTTATGTTGGCATCATTTTGTAAATGTCATTTTATTTTTTTTGGATATTAGAAGGCTTAGAATTTTAGAAGCAATTCTTAACATTTTTAATAAAATTTCCAAAACCCACTTTTGAAGGACCAGTTCAGGTCTGAAGTCACTTTGTGGGGATTACATAGTGAAAACCCCTATAAATGACCGCATTATAGAAACGACACCCCTTGAGTTACTCAAAACTGATTTTATAAACTTTATTAACCCTTTAGGTGTTCCACAATAATTAAAGGAAAATGGAGATGAAATTTCAAAATTTTACTTTTTTGGCAGATTTTCCATTTTGAATCCATTTTTTCTTTAACACATAGAGGGTTAATAGCCAAACAAAACGTATTATTTATTACCCTGATTCTGAGGTTTACAAAAACACCCCATATTTGGTCGTAAACTGATGTAAGGGCACACGGCAGGGCGCAGAAGAAAAGGAGCACCATATGGTTTTTGAAATGCAGATTTTGCTGGACTGGTTTTTAGATACCATGCCCATTTGAAGCCCCCCTGATGCACCCTTACAGTAGAAACTCCCAAAAAGTGACCTCATTTTGGAAACTAGGGGATAAGGTGCCAGTTTTATTGGTACTATTTTGGGGTACATATGATTTTTAATTGCTCTATATAAATAATTTTGTGAGGTAAGGTAACCAAAAAATGGCTGTTTTGGCACCGTTTTTAATTTTTACAACATTTATCTGACAGGGTAGATCATGTGCTAATTTTATAGAGCAGGTTGTTACGGACGCAATGATATCAAATATGTCTACTTTCTTTTTTTGTTTCAGTTTTACATAATAAACCATTTTTGGAAAAAAAAATTATGTTTTTGTGTCTCCATTTTCTAAACGACTTATTTTTTTTATTTTTCTGCCGATAGTCTTGAGCAGGAGCTTATTTTTTGCAGGAAGAGTCAACGTTTTTATTGGTTCCATTTTTGGGTACATATGATTTTTTGATCATTCATTATTACACTTTATGGGGAAAGGTGGCCAAAAAATTGGTTGATTTGGCACGGTTTTTATTTATTTATTTCTACAGCGTTCACCTGAGGGGTTAGGTCATGTGACATTTTTATACAGCAGGTCGTTTAGGACGTGGCAATACCTAATATGTATACTTTTTCTTATTTATTTATGTTTTACACAATAATAGCATTTGAAAAAAAATTATGTTTTTGTGTCACCATAGTCTGACAGCCATAGCTTTTTTATTTTTTGACCGATTGTCTTAGGTAGGTTCTCATTTTTTGCGGGATGAGGTGACGGTTTGATTGCTACTATTGTGCGGGGCATAAGCCTTTTTGGTCGCTTGGTGTTGCACTTTATGTGATGTTAGGTGACGAAAAATGGCTTTTTTGGCACTGTTTTTATTTTATTTTTTATGGTGTTTACTTGAGGAGTTAGGTAATGTGAGATTTTTATAGAGCAGGTTGTTACAGATGAGAAAATACCTAATATGTCTACTTTTTTATTTATTTTACTTTAACACAATAATAGCAGTTTTGCATAAAAAAAATAACCATATTTTAGTGTCTCCCTTGTCTGAAAGTCATAGTTTTTGTATTTTTTGACCGATTGTCTTAGGTATGGGCTAATTTTTTGCGGGATTAGGTGACGTTTGATTGGTACTATTTTGGGGGGCATATGCCTTTTTGATCGCTTGGTGTTGCGCTTTATGTGATGTTAGGTGACAAAAAATAGCTTTTTTGGCACTATTTTTATTTTATTATTTTTACGGTGTTCACCTGAGGGGTTAGGTCATGTTATATTTTTATAGAGCTGATTGTTACCGATGCGCAATACCTAATATGTATACTTTTTCTTATTTATTTCACTTTAACACAATAATAGCATATTTGAAAAAAAAATTTGAGTGATTTTCTTATATAGGGGCTCATTTTCTGCGGGATGAGGTGATGGTTTTATTGGTACCATTTTGTGGGACATATGCCTTTTTGATCGCTTGGTGTTGCACTTTTTGTGATGTAAGGTGACAAAAATGGCTTTTTTGACACAGTTTTTATTCCTTTCTTTATGGTGTTTATCAGATGGGGTGGATCATGTGATATATTTATAGAGCCGGTCGTTATGGATGCAGTGATAGCTAATATGTGTGCTGTTTCCTTTTTTTCAATTTTTTTTATTAAAAAATCAGGGGAAACGGGCGTTTTTTCCTTTTTTTACTTTAAACTTTATTTTTTGTTAAAAACACTTTTTTTGCTTTTTTTATTTTATTTCTGTCCTACTCTGGGACTTCAACTTTTTAAGTCTGATCCCCTCTGCAATGCATTACAATACATCTGTATTGTAATGCATTGCCTGTTAATGGATTACGCTGAGTAATACACTAACAGGTAGCCTAGGAGACCCAGCCTGGGGCTGGATCTCCTTAGCCCCCGTAGAAGGCAGGTCCCGATGCCATGCAAGGCATTGGGGCAGCCTGTGCATGGCATCGAGCTGCCTTGTCACCCATCGGGTCCCCGCCACAGTATTGCGGGGACCCGATGGGCTCCCTCACCCACCACATGCACCTTCTATGCTGCGGTCAGTGCTGACCGTGGCATAGAAGGGGTTAATACTCCGGCATCGGCTTTTACAGCGATTCTGGCGGATACAGCAGGGGCCCGGCTATCAGAGACTGCCGGGCCCCCTGCAGTGATCAGAAGCGCACCGCTCAGGTGCCCGCCTGATCACCATAACGTAATAGTATGTCAAAATGCGGCAATTCACTTGCCGCCATGACATACTATTACATCATATATCGGGAAGGGGGTAATATTTTTTATGGGATGGCTATTGGCATAAAAAGTAAAGATTTGGAATAATTTCCAATAGTTTGGATTTAAATTGATAATAAAATGGAATATATACTTATCTGTCGATATCTATGCTTCTATCTATACTTTTCAGCCTCATAAATGCAATGTGTATAAACCTCAAGTGATTAGAGAACATGGGGAAGTTAAGATTGAGTAAGTGATGGCATATCTCCATCTTGATTAAAACATTCTTACGGATTAGCGATAACATATTATGTTTGTATGATTGTAATGATAACATATTATACTTGTATGAATGTAATAAAATGTTAGAAGGCATTAGAATTGCCACAATCTACTTATTTACTGTATGGAGTTTAACATTTCTAGACATATCTTTCTATTGAAAAATACTAAACAAGGCATTTTTGTTGCATGAAACTCTCTAAAAGTGAATTAATTTACATATGTGAAGGCTTATTAAAATAAAATAAAAAACACACTACTACCTTTATCCTGCAAAATTAGTAGGCCTCAAATACTAAAAGAGAAATAAAAATAAAGTTAACATAATGTGTAAAAGGCAAAAGTGCTATGTCTTTAAGGCCTAAAGCGGCATCTTCGTTAAGGGGTTAATCGGGAGCAATGCAGTGTCTCTTTGTTTTACATGTGTTGCGGTGTGCACCTTTTATGCTTCCTCTTTATAATGGCATCATTGCTTACCAGCAGTTATGCCCTCTTCAGAAGCTGGCATTAAAATACTAATAATCCAGTGGATGTTACTCTTACATTATTAAAAGCCGCCCTTACTATAATGTCAGCTCTGGACAGCTGATACAAACCATAGTTAGGATACTATATAAGCAGAATTGGATGCAATGAGTATTGCCATCTGTGTTTTTAGATGCCACATTTCCTCCTATCTGTAACCCAGTTTAAAAATACATATTCTTTAATAGTCTTATACATTTTCACACAATGTCCATTACTATTTGGATCAGTGCTCATATGAATTCAGAATCCTTTATATTGGTCGCAGTCCTTTTTGTCTAGTAACGCTGCTGGTCATTTTGCAGGATCAGAGCAGTTCATTGATGTTTTTGTCTTACATAAGGGAAGTTTAGCATTTTGGTAAAGAATGCACCTGACTATGTGAGTAGACAAATCTCGGCTTCTCCTCGGACATGCAATTTTATTTTTGTGATTTCACAATTAGCAGTGAGCATGAGGCTGTAAGTAACATGCAGGCATTTGAGCTAAGCCAGACTACAGAGATTGGTGGTGTATAGACACAATGCCTTGTGTTTTCTTATGTTGATTCCATAGCACATTAATTGCTCACCACAGCAACAAATTGGCCGTGTGAAAATGGCCTTAGTCAACATGCTTCTGTACAAGAATGACTGCACTGTGTGAATAGGCTGCAGATGCTGCTCTACAGACTCTCATCTGTGGAGGATGGAGTAGTCATTTCACAGATGGTGAAGCAGCTACAAGGACCAAAACATTGAAGTGTTTATGTGAAAGTTTGTATAGCTTCCCAACCAGTCCGGCCAGAAAAATATTAGCTTACATTTTCGTGGCGAAAAACTATTTGCATTCAAGATACCTTGAGCTGACAAACAGAGGGTTATAAGTAATATTATGGAAGGTCAACAATTAACACTTTGAATCACTGAAGCTAAAGGAGGGGTGTGTGGGAAAAGTGGGGTTTTCTTATATGGCATATGCATATTCTACATTATTACCACCAAATAGACCATTTTCCATGCTGACTAAATCGCTGGTCTGAAAAGTTGTTAATGCTATTTACTCAATGATATAAAATTCTGAAAATACTGACAAATGAATATCAAAAATGAAAAAAGGACAAAGGATTTGGCTCTAGGCGCCTGCATTTAATACTATGAATTTATTTTCTAATCTCTAATATTTTCCCATGAAAAAATAAACGCTAATATTAACTTTTTGTATAAAGGATTTTTGCCTGTATTAGAAATCTATTTTCGACTAATTTCCAGTTTTAGTACTGCTATCTGCCAAATCAATTGGCAGCAAAATCTTAACTGCAGTTGCTGTAGATACAAGGTAAATTTTATGTGACGTTTATGTGGAAGACTTTTCCTACTTGCAATGATGCTGAAGTGAAGGACCAACCGCCATTGTGGGTAAAAGGCAAGTTACCAGGAAAACAAGGAAAACAACTTACATGGCATATGGTGTAATCAGGAATGGTCTTCCCAAGAAGGTGTTTTAAAAAGATTTTACTGTATAAATATTTTGTTCTTCACTTATTAAAATTATACAAGTAATACCAGTTGTGTCACCAGTTTTATGTTTCAATCAGGCCTGATTCCGGTACCTTGATTCAAACTGTTTTGCTCCCTTTGATATTTCATCAAAACTTTAGAAAATTCATTGTTCACTATGTTAATCTTTTTACTGTGATTCTTTCAGGAAAAATCAGGGTTAAGTATGATAATCATAAAAAGTAATATTTCAATACACAATACGATGAGCCTAAAATAACAATATGCTATGCAATGAACCTAACAGATAACTGGAGACAAAGGAGATAATTTTGTCTATTTGAAGGTACATTTTAATAAATATATTGAGATGTTAATTCACCAGATATAAGGAACAGGCAATGAAAATACTTATTTACAGATTTATTGAGACACATAAAACATGACAAAAAACATTGACTATTACAATTCATTCATTCATTTATTAACTACCTGAATAATGTAATATTTGGACCTGATAAAAACAATTTTAATATATAATACATTATTGCTTTGTTGTCCTTTTAAAAGGTCAGTGATCTCCCCAGTTATAATGGCAATGGAAAGGCCTAGTCATGTATATAAATAGTGAAAATGTGCGTGCTATGTATAAGCTTGTCATAATCCATCTATCATGTTACTTAAGAACTGATGTACATTGCCCAAAAGCCAATCCTAATAACTGATGTATATATAAGTATGGTGACGTGCTGGAAATAGAGTGTAAGCAGATTTCTTCAAATTAATGAATATATCTTTGGAAATACTAGTGCACATCAGAAGATCATTCCTTTATTTTTAGTGTCGAACCTTCCCCAGTATGTACAGTAGTACTGACAACCTCACTAGTTCCATGACAGCTGGCTAACATGATTACCCTTCCACTAGTCATTGCAACCACAACTCTGCCGTTATTCATACACTTTATTAAAACCTATGCTGATAGTCTGCATATTCCTTTAAAGCCCTCCTGCCATATGAAGAACAAAGTAATATTGATTTACATCAGGCAGTCTGCATGATGTGTATTTACTTATTTGGCATGAAACACATCTGCTGGCTAATCTTCCCAGCTCAAATGTAGACCAACAGTGACATCTGATGGTCTAGCAAAGCAGGATGTTTGAGGGATTGAGGAACCTTTCACTCTTTTCTGATGGATTTTATCGATATAACACCTAGAGCACAATGTGGTTTGATACTCCAAGAGGATGGCAAGGTTCGTCTTGCATTTCTTTTGATGGTGCTGGTACAAAATTTTAAACAGGAAATATATGCAGATTCTAACAAATGACAGCAAAATTATGTAAAACTGGTATCCACTACTTCAGTGAATATCAGTTTTAGATGCTTAAAAAATTCTCAAGATTGAAATGTGGACAGTAACAAGAGATTATGCCAGGAACATCATTGTATTCTTTAAGCATCTTTAAGAAAGCTGACGTCTGTATCTTAGGATATTTATATATATTAGGAAAACTAGTTAAAGTTTCATAATCTGAAGCTACTGATTTCTGCAGGGGAAATATAATAGCATATGGCTGCTATTAAATAGAATGGCTGTCCATGTAATGAATGGATAGTTCAAGCCTGTCAGAACAGCAGCCATCTTAATAGGACATACAGACAGGGATTGTCTTTGGAGGACAACTTCTTTAAGGGCGTCATACATGCCAGCATCTCCCATTATGCCAGTGATTGGCCGCAATGGTCACATGAATGATGTACAGCACATGATTGTAGGAATTAGGTATAGACTGTCAGGGACTGGTGCTGGAGTGGTGGAGGACTGAACAGGTATTGAAGTAGTGTATGTAGCTGCCAACAGCTGGGGACCAACAAGGAAGGTGCCCAAAAAAACTAATGTGACTCCAAGTGAACTGTTTGGGGAACACTGTAGTAGATGAATGCCTCCACTCTTCAATTAATGTTCTGGCCTCAAGGAATCATGTGCTCTTTTCTAATCAGTATTTCCTTCTGAATTGATTAGTGGTCAGTTGGCCTATCAGCTCCACCCTCAAATAGGATGCCTTAAAGGGGTTGTCTCACTTTAGCAAATGGCATTTATTGTATAGAGGAAGTTAATACAATTCCCTTGTTAATGCATAGTTATTATCCAAATAGCTTCTTTTGCTGGCTTGATTCATCACGTTATACACTGCTTGTTTCTATGGTAATGACCACCCTCTAATCAAGCAGCATGTATGAGGAGTGAGGACAAGCAGTGGGAACCCCCGACACTGTCAGAAGGCAGTTGATTGGTGAAGTGAGGATAATTTCTGTTATTTGCTTTTACAGCATGTTAAGTCCTTGGGATCACTTGTTTGTGTTGGAATACCCCTTTAAAGCTCAAGCTGTTGTCAAAACTGAATAATCTCTGTGAATATTTTATGCTCCAAACTAAAAAATAACATAATAATAATAATAATAAAAAAAAAATCTTTACTGAATACTAAAGGTAAGAACATACACTTAAATATATGAGATTCCTAATAAACAAGACCATCATCTTCTACCATGTACTCCTCTATGTCTCACCATGTAGGATTGTTTACAGCTTTGGTTTGTTGGCATGAATTTATTTCCATTTATTTTGCCTTTTATTTTAAATAAAATATCCAATCCTATAATTATAATCACAATAAATGCCCTATATACACAAATGAACCGTCTAAATGTATTTCTCTGTTGCTGAATTGTTAACGCTATTAAGAGTTTACACTTCTAGCAGATATATATATATATATATATATATATACCGTAAGTCCAAACTTGTGAGCAGCACAGCAAATAGAGTAGATTAGGTGCCAGCGGTTGTAGGAGCGATCCAATCTCCAAGAAATACAAAAGGGAATGATCCACGGCACTTCCACAAGTAAAATAAGGATGTGACTTTATTTACCAAAGCAACGTTTCGGTCCGCACACTGGAACCTTTCTCAAGCAGTGATACAAACAGTGGGTGTAGCAGTATTAAATAGGGTGATCAATTAAGTACATAGTTAACACAGTTGTTGTGAAAAATGAATAAATAAATATAAATACTTAAAAGTATGAATCACACACATGATTATAAAATTCTGTGAAAGGAAACTATCATGTTTCATACTATTCTTGTGAATTTACAGTGGTAAAAAAGCATAATATCATATAAAATTCATCAAATCCTTCCAAGTGAAAACCATAATTAATAAATGGTGCACAGGTGATAGTAATAAACATGATTAAAAATTAATTGTATGCCTAGATGAATGGAACCACCGGTCACTACGAGGATCTCAGCGTTGAGTATATGATACTGCGCGAACTACGCTATGTAATTACCGTTTCCGGATAACTCAGTGGAACGCACACGTGGTGGCTAACTTGAGTCATCGCGGTGCGCATGCACTATGCAAATCATGTGCGCACCACAGGAAAAGGATCATGTGATCCTCAAGTCTGGTCATGTGATAACCGGCTCAAGAGTCATTATCGATCTAACGGCCTAGCTGTATTGTTTTTGTATTTTCCTGCCCATACGAGGTCCGTATAAAGAAATATACAAATCCAGATCAAATTACTGTTTTTTTTTCCTGGGGAGCAGATTCAAGTACATATAAAATTCAAAGTTACATAAGGGCAACACCAGTCGGTCAGCATCCATGAAAAGACACTGGTCGGCTGGTGCTCATCCCCAAACAAAAGCGCTTTTGGAGTAAATAAAGTATAAAGAATCAAGTCACATGGAAACTGGGTCATCAACCATTAGTCACACTAATTCTAGATGTCAAAAGACAGTATGAGAGGGTTAGAAAAAGAATGATTACATTGGATTTACATATTATCACATTAAGTGAATATTATAAAGCTCACCGTATCCCTAGAAGTATGCAAACCCACTGTCAGCCTACGATGTATATGCAAGACAATGAGTTCAGAATGAAATATGAATTAATTGCCAACAAATTTTCATCTGACCTGATACTGTTAAATATGGATTTTTTGCAAAGGGACCTAATTGAGACCACAAAGCAAAGAGATGCGGCTGAAACATTGTTGAAGTCATTATTATCTGCAGAGAAATTTGAATCATACTTATCTAAATTCAATCCTTTCTTAGAGAAATTATATAAGGAGACTCAGCACAATATACAACATCTGGATTAGTCAGTGTGCAATTTAAGCTAGAAATACAGCCATAATTTTCTGGGTTTTTAAAAACACACTTTTTGGCCAAAATACACAATTTTACAGCCCTTGCAGCATCAGCACGTGTGAAATTCCAGGGTTATATACTGCTGTCATATTCAGTTATTAAACAAACACCCGTTTGGGCAAAAAAAAAAAAATTGGCAGATTTTGATGCAGATGTCATTGTGAGATACACCCTTTATATATTTGGTTTATATTCAGGTATTTGAAATATCGCCATTTGGTGCACAAATCTTTAACTGAGGCCTAGTGTGGTTAAGGGCGTGTGAGATACGCCCTTTAAATGCAGGGCTTTTATTCAGGTATTTGAAATACAGCCATTTTGTGCACAAATCTTTAATTGCGGCCTAGTGTGGGTCAGGCCGTGTGAGATACACCCTTTATATACAGGAGTTATATTGTTCTATTAATAAAACACCCTTTTTTGGGCAAAATACACAATTGTTGCGCCCTTACATCATAAAAACGTTTGAAATTCCAGGGTTATATACTGATGTCATATTCAGTTATTAAACAAACACCCGTTTGGGCAAAAAAAGGTTTATTTGGCAGCCTTTACTGCATATGTCATTGTGAGATACACCCTTTAAATACAGGGGTTCTATTCAGGTATTTGAAATACAGCCATTTTGTGGCAGAGTCACGCATCTATGCGTCATCTCGCGAGACGCGAGATTTCCTGTGAACGCGCGCACACAGGCGCGCGCGTTCACAGGATCGGAAGGTGAGCGAGTGGATCTACAGCCTGCCAGCGGCGATCGTTCGCTGGCAGGCTGTAGATGCGATTTTTTTAACCCCTAACAGGTACACTCACCTAAAGAATTATTAGGAACACCTGTTCTATTTCTCATTAATGCAATTCTCTAGTCAACCAATCACATGGTAGTTGCTTCAATGCATTTAGGGGTGTGCTCCTGGTCAAGACAATCTCCTGAACTCCAAACTGAATGTCAGAATGGGAAAGAAAGGTGATTTAAGCAATTTTGAGCGTGGCATGGTTGTTGGTGCCAGACGGGCCGGTCTGAGTATTTCACAATCTGCTCAGTTACTGAGATTTTCACGCACAATCATTTCTAGGGTTTACAAAGAATGGTGTGAAAAGGGAAAAACATCCAGTATGCGGCAGTCCTGTGGGCAAAAATGCCTTGTGGATGCTAGAGGTCAGAGGAGAATGGGCCGACTGATTCAAGCTGATAGAAGAGCAACGTTGACTGAAATAACCACTCGTTACAACTGAGGTATGCAGCAAAGCATTTGTGAAGCCACAACACGCACAACCTTGAGGCGGATGGGCTACAACAGCAGAAGACCTCACCGGGTACCACTCATCTCCACTACAAATAGGAAAAAGAGGCTACAATTTGCACGAGCTCACCAAAATTGGACTGTTGAAGACTGGAAAAATTTTGCCTGGTCTGATGAGTCTCGATTTCTGTTGAGACATTCAAATGGTAGAGTCCGAATTTGGCGTAAACAGAATGAGAACATGTATCCATCCTCTGATGGCTACTTCCAGCAGGATAATGCACCATGTCACAAAGCTCGAATCATTTCAAATTGGTTTCTTGAACATGACAATGAGTTTACTGTACTAAAATGGCCCCTACAGTCACCAGATCTCAACCCAATAGAGCATCTTTGGGATGTGGTGGAACGGGAACTTCATGCCCTGGATGTGCATCAAATCTCCATCAACTGCAAGATGCTATCCTATCAATATGGGCCAGCATTTCTAAAGAATGCTATCAGCACCTTGTTGAATCAATGCCACATAGAATTAAGGCAGTTCTGAAGGCAAAAGGGGGTCCAACACCGTATTAGTATGGTGTTCCTAATAATTCTTTAGGTGAGTGAATATTAGACGCTGTTTTTATAACAGCGTCTAATATACCTGCTACCTGGTCCTCTGGTGGTCCCTTTTGCTTGGATCGACCACCAGAGGACACAGGCAGCTCAGTAATAAGTAGCACCAAACACCACTACACTACACCCCCCCTGTCACTTATTAACCCCTTATTAACCCCTGATCACCCCATATAGACTCCCTGATCACCCCCCTGTCATTGATCACCCCCCTGTAAGGCTCTATTCAGACGTCCGTATGTTTTTTACGAATCCACGGATACATGGATCGGATCCGCAAAACACATACGGACGTCTGAATGGAGCCTTACAGGGGGGTGATCAATGACAGGGGGGTGATCACCCCATATAGACTCCCTGATCAACCCCCTGTCATTGATCACCCCCCTGTAAGGCTCCATTCAGACGTCCGTATGTTTTTTACGGATCCACGGATACATGGATCGGATCCGCAAAACACATACGGACGTCTGAATGGAGCCTTACAGGGGGGTGATCAATGACAGGGGGGTGATCACCCCATATAGACTCCCTGATCACCCCCCTGTCATTAATCACCCCCCTGTCATTGATCACCCCCCTGTAAGGCTCCATTCAGACGTCCGTATGTTTTTTACGGATCCACGGATACATGGATCGGATCCGCAAAACACATACAGACGTCTGAATGGAGCCTTACAGGGGGGTGATCAATGACAGGGGGTGATAACCCCATATACACTCCCTGATCACCCCCCTGTCATTGATCACCCCCCTGTAAGGCTCCATTCAGACATTTTTTTGGCCCAAGTTAGCGGAAATGTATATATATATTTTTTTCTTACAAAGTCTCATATTCCACTAACTTGTGTCAAAAAATAAAATCTCACATGAACTCACCATACCCCTCACGGAATCCAAATACGTAAAATATTTTAGACATTTATATTCCAGACTTCTTCTCACGCTTTAGGGCCCCTAAAATGCCAGGGCAGTATAAATACCCCACATGTGACCCCATTTCGGAAAGAAGACACACCAAGGTATTCCGTGATGGGCATATTGAGTCCATGAAAGATTGACATTTTTGTCCCAAAAAGGGAGACTGTGAGAAAAAAACAAAAAAAAAAAATTTCCGCTAACTTGTGCCCAAAAAATTTTTTTTAGATGAACTCGCCATGCCCCTCATTGAATACCTTGGGGTGTCTTCTTTCCAAAATGGGGTCACATGTGGGGTATTTGTACTGCCCTGGCATTTTAGGGGCCCTAAAGCGTGAGAAGAAGTCTGGGATCCAAATGTTTAAAAATGCCCTCATAAAAGGAATTTGGGCCTCTTTGCGCATCTAGGCTGCAAAAAAGTGTCACACATGTGGTATCTCCGTACTCAGGAGAAGTTGGGCAATGTGTTTTGTGGTGTCATTTTACATATACCCATGCTGGGTGAGATAAATATCTTGGTCAAATGCCAACTTTGTATAAAAAAATGGGAAAAGTTGTCTTTTGCCGAGATATTTCTCTCACCCAGCATGGGTATATGTAAAATAACACCCCAAAACACATTGCCCAACTTCTCCTGAGTACGGCGATACCAGATGTGTGACACTTTTTTGCAGCCTAGGTGGGCAAAGGGGCCCAAATTCCAAAGAGCACCTTTCGGATTTCACAGGGCATTTTTTACACATTTTGATTTCAAACTACTTCCCACACATTAGGGCCCCTAAAATGCCAGGGCAGTATAACTACCCCACAAGTGACCCCATTTTGGAAAGAAGACATCCCAAGGTATTTCGTGATGGGCATAGTGAGTTCATGGAAGTTTTTATTTTTTGTCACAAGTTAGTGGAATATGAGACTTTGTATGGAAAAAAAATCATCATTTTCCGCTAACTTGTGACAAAAAAGAAAAAGTTCTATGAACTCACTATGCCCATCAGCGAATACCTTAGGGTATCTACTTTCCGAAATGGGGTTATTTGTGGGGTTTTTCTACTGTCTGGGCATTATAGAACCTCAGGAAACATGACAGGTGCTCAGAAAGTCAGAGCTGCTTCAAAAAGCGGAAATTCACATTTTTGTACCATAGTTTGTAAACGCTATAACTTTTACCCAAACCATTTTTTTTACCCAAACATTTTTTTTTTAATCAAAGACATGTAGAACAATAAATTTAGAGAAAAATTTATATATGGATGTCGTTTTTAAAAAAAAATTTACAACTGAAAGTGAAAAATGTCATTTTTTTGCAAAAATTTCGTTAAATTTCGATTAATAACAAAAAAAGTAAAAATGTCAGCAGCAATGAAATACCACCAAATGAAAGCTCTATTAGTGAGAAGAAAAGGAGGTAAAATTCATTTGGGTGGTAAGTTGCATGACCGAGCAATAAACGGTGAAAGTAGTATCGTGCAGAAGTGTAAAAAGTGGCCTGGTCATTAACGGTGTTTAAGCTAGGGGAGCTGAGGTGGTTAAATACAGGGGTTCTATTCAGATATTTAAAATACCGCCATTTTGTGCACAAATCTTTAATTGCGGCCTAGTGTGGGTCAGGCCATGTGAGATACACCCTATATATAGAGGGCTTATATTTTTCTATTGATAAAACACCCTTTTTGGGGCAAAATACACAATTTTTGTGCCCTTATATCATCAAGACGTTTGAAATTCCCTTAAATACAGGGGTTTTATTCAGGTATTTGAAATACAGCCATTTTTGGAAAACAAATTTAATTGAGGCCTAGTCTGGTTCAGGGCGTGTGAGATACACCCTTTAAATACAGTGTGTCACAAGCAGACAGCTGAGAGGATCTGACAGGAGCCGTTCAGATCCTCCCCCTTGAGTTTCTTTGTTTTGGTTTCTGTTCCTCACCTCGTTAGGCTATCTCAGCTGTCATGCAGTCGACTCATTACCTCCCTTTATATTCTCCCCCATAAGGTAGTTGGGTGTGGCTGATACTACTTCCTGGAATGAGTGTGCATGCTGACTTCAGCTCCCAGCTCCCAGCTCCCAGCTCCCAGCTCCCAGCTCCCAGCTCCCAGCTCCCAGCTCCCAGCTCCCAGCTCCCAGCTCCCAGCTCCCAGCTCCCAGTTCACAGTCGTCTTCAGATAAGTGCTGTTTTGTATTTATGATTTTCTGTTGTCTGGATCCAGGGGACCCTGACTCCCTCCGTGTCTGTGTAGGGAGCCGGTGGTCGTGTCCCCTCACTATTGTAGGGCCTTCAGGTTAAGATAGCCGAGGTACGTGGATATGCGCCCATTCACCTTTAGAGTGGTCGCATAGGCTGAGCATTAAGGGAGAGCGGCAGGTCGATTGCAGGGGTCTCCCTTTATGTTCCTTAGTTGTGGATCCAGTGAGTCATCATTTGTTATTTGTATCATCTTGTTTCCTGTACACCATCCGTGACATTATCAGCCACCAAAACCGTCTCAAGCATGGATCCGGTTTCACTTTTGGCTGAACGCTTCCAGGGTCTTTCATTGGAGGTAGCTGATCTCCGTAAGACTTTTTCTCAGTTTCAAGTGACCGGTTCAGCTTGCGTTCATGGAGTTTGTGCTGAGCCTAAGATTTCGCTCCCGGATACGTTTTCCGGGGGTAGTGAGAATTTTGTACGTTTTAGAGAGGCTTGCAAACTCCATTTTCGCCTTCTTCCCCATTCTTCCGGTGATGAAGAACGGAGGGTGGGGATCATTATATCGCTGCTCAGGGGTAATGCTCAGTCCTGGGCCTTTTCCCTGCCGGAGGGGGCACAACCCCTCCGTTCAGTGGATGAATTCTTTTTAGCCCTGGGTCAGATATATGATGATCCGGATCGTATTGCTCTGGCTGAGTCTAGACTACGTCTGTTATGCCAGGGTAAACAATCCGCAGAGATATACTGCTCAGAATTTCGGAGATGGGCAGCAGATACGGGTTGGAATGATGCTGCACTCCGAAGTCAATTTTGCTATGGTCTTTCTGAGGGATTGAAAGATGCATTTGCATTTCATGAAAGACCTACCTCCTTGAATTCTGCTATGTCTCAGGCTGTTCGTATTGACAGGCGTCTTAGAGAGAGAGGAGAGATCTCTCCTTCCTGTCATACTCAGTCCCGGGACAGTGCACCGGTGTCATTCTGTGCACAGGGGTCTCAGTCGCTGTCAGCCCCTTCTGAGCAGGAGCCCATGCAGCTGGGGTTGATTGCCTCTGACAATAGAGGATTCAGCCCGCAGGGGAGGGTTTGCTTTTGTTGTGGAGGTATAAATCATCTGGCAAATGTTTGTCCCTCTAGGAGATTCAGGCAGTTTTCTGGGAGTAATAAAGAGACAAAAAGGAGGAAATCTTTTAAGAATATTCCGTCTGTTACTATTGGCAGGGTTGAGGCGGAAATTGAAGAATTGTCTTTTGCTTGTAGTTCCCGTTTTGTCCTGCCTGCTAGGGTGGCGCTAGAGAGCAAGAGCATTTTTTGTGAGATTTTTGTGGATAGTGGAGCAGCTGTCAACCTCATTGATAACCAATTTGCAATAACTCATGGTTTCCAGGTTTGCACTTTGCGAAAAAATATTCCTGTTTTTTCTATTGATTCAGCTCCACTTTCTCAGAAATCATTAAAGGGCATAGTTCACAATATCCGTTTAATTGTGAATGATACTCATGTTGAGGATGTGTCATGTTTCGTCCTTAGCGGTTTGCCTACTCCTCTAGTGTTGGGGCTACCCTGGCTCTCTAAACATAACCCCACCATTGATTGGCCAGCGAGGCAAATAAATGGTTGGAGTGACTTTTGCAGAGAGAATTGCCTCATAACATCTATTTCTGAGGTTTCTACTAAAACTGTACCACCTTTCCTCTCTGAATTTTTGGATGTTTTCTCTGAGAGTGGAGTTCAGGATTTGCCTCCGCACAGGGAGTATGATTGCCCTATTGATCTCATCCCAGGTGCCAAGCTGCCTAAATCTCGTTTATACAATCTTTCCCAACCTGAGAGGGTCGCGATGCGTGCTTATATCTCTGAGAGTCTGAGAAAAGGACACATACGACCCTCAAAGTCACCTGTTGCCGCTGGTTTTTTCTTTGTTAAGAAAAAGGATGGTTCTTTAAGACCTTGTCTGGATTTCAGGGAGCTGAACAGTATCACTATTCGTGATCCGTATCCGCTTCCTTTAATCCCAGATTTGTTTAACCAGGTTGTTGGGGCGAAAGTCTTTTCCAAATTAGACCTAAGAGGGGCATACAACCTGGTTAGGGTCAGAGAAGGAGACGAATGGAAGACGGCTTTCAATACCCCTGAGGGCCATTTTGAGAATTTAGTTATGCCTTTTGGTTTGATGAATGCCCCAGCCGTTTTTCAGCATTTCGTCAACAGCATTTTTTATCATTTAATGGGAAAATTTGTATTAGTGTATTTGGATGACATTTTGATTTTTTCTCCTGATTTCAAAACTCATAAGGAACACTTATGTCAGGTCTTACTCATCCTGCGGGAGAATAAATTATACGCGAAACTGGAAAAATGTGTGTTTGCGGTTCCAGAGATCCAATTTCTGGGGTTTCTTGTCTCCGCTTCTGGTTTTCGCATGGACCCCGAGAAGGTCCGCGCTGTGCTTGAGTGGGAGCTTCCTGAGAATCAGAAGGCGCTGATGCGTTTTTTGGGCTTTGCTAATTATTACAGGAAATTTATTTTGAATTATTCCTCTGTTGTTAAACCACTCACGGATATGACCAGAAAGGGGGTAGATTTTTCTTCCTGGTCGGTAGAGGCGCGTAAGGCCTTTTCTGATATCAAGGAGAGTTTTGCTTCCGCTCCCATCCTAGTACAACCTGATGTTTCCTTACCCTTCATAGTTGAGGTTGATGCTTCTGAGGTGGGGGTGGGGGCGGTCTTGTCTCAGGGTTCCTCTCCTGCCAAATGGCAACCGTGTGCCTTTTTCTCAAAGAAGCTCTCCTCCGCAGAGAGAAATTATGATGTGGGAGATAGGGAATTGTTGGCCATCAAGTTGGCTTTTGAGGAATGGCGCCATTGGCTAGAGGGAGCCAGACACCCTATTACTGTGTTTACTGACCATAAAAATCTGGCCTACTTGGAGTCAGCCAAGCGTCTGAACCCGAGACAGGCCAGATGGTCTTTGTTCTTTTCAAGGTTTAATTTTGTTGTTACGTTCCGCCCTGGGGTTAAGAATGTGAAGGCAGATGCCCTGTCACGTTGTTTCCCGGGAGGTGGGAATTTTGAAGACCCGGGTCCCATTTTAGCTGAAGGTGTGGTGGTCTCTGCTCTTTTTCCTGAATTGGAGGCAGAGGTGCAGGCAGCCCAGTCAGAAGCTCCTGATCTTTGTCCTCCTGGGAGGTTGTTTGTGCCTCTCGCTTTGAGACACAAGATTTTTAAAGAACACCATGATACGGTCCTTGCTGGGCACCCGGGGACAAGAGCCACACTGGATCTCATTGCTCGGAGATTCTGGTGGCCTGCGCTTCGTAAGTCAGTTGAGGGTTTTGTGGCAGCTTGCGAGACTTGCGCTCGTGCCAAGGTCCCTCACTCACGGCCATCAGGTCCTCTCCTTCCTTTGCCCATTCCTTCCCGTCCTTGGACACATCTGTCCATGGACTTCATAACGGACTTGCCTCGTTCCTCGGGGAAGTCTGTGATTCTGGTGGTGGTGGACCGTTTTAGCAAAATGGTGCACTTTATCCCTTTTCCCGGTTTGCCCAATGCTAAGACGCTGGCGCAGGCATTTGTTGACCACATTGTCAAATTGCATGGGATTCCTTCTGACATAGTCTCTGATAGGGGCACGCAGTTTGTTTCCAGATTCTGGAAGGCTTTCTGTTCTCGCTTGGGGGTTCGCTTGTCATTCTCTTCTGCTTTCCATCCGCAGTCGAATGGCCAGACAGAGCGTGTCAATCAGAATCTGGAGACATATCTGCGCTGTTTTGTGGCGGAGAATCAGGAGGATTGGTGTTCGTTTTTGTCCCTTGCTGAGTTTGCTTTAAATAACCGTCGTCAGGAGTCCTCTGATAAGTCACCATTTTTTGGTGCATATGGGTTTCATCCGCAGTTTGGGACTTTCTCTGGAGAGGGCTCTTCTGGTTTGCCTGATGAGGACAGATTCTCCTCGTCTTTGTCATCTATTTGGCAAAATATTCAGGATAATCTAAAGAATATGAGTGAGAGATATAAGCGTGTGGCGGATAAGAGACGTATGCCTGGTCCGGACCTGAATGTTGGTGATTTGGTGTGGCTGTCTACCAAGAATATCAAATTGAAGGTTCCCTCCTGGAAGTTGGGTCCTAGGTTTATTGGGCCTTACAAGATCCTGTCTGTCATCAATCCTGTTGCCTACCGTCTTGATCTTCCTCAGACTTGGAAGATCCATAATGTTTTCCATAAGTCCTTATTGAAACCTTATGTTCAACCTATTGTACCTTCTCCTTTGCCTCCTCCTCCGATTATGGTTGATGGGAATCTTGAATTTCAGGTCTCTAGGATTGTGGATTCTCGTCTTGTCCGCGGTTCCCTCCAGTACCTCGTTCATTGGGAGGGTTATGGTCCTGAGGAGAGGATGTGGCTCCCAGTGACGGACATTAAGGCCTCTCGCCTCATCAGGGCTTTCCATAGGTCCCATCCTGAGAAGTTGGGCCCTGAGTGTCCGGAGTCCACTCCTAGAGGGAGGGGTACTGTCACAAGCAGACAGCTGAGAGGCTCTGACAGGAGCCGTTCAGATCCTCCCCCTTGAGTTTCTTTGTTTTGGTTTCTGTTCCTCACCTCGTTAGGCTATCTCAGCTGTCATGCAGTCGACTCATTACCTCCCTTTATATTCTCCCCCATAAGGTAGTTGGGTGTGGCTGATACTACTTCCTGGAATGAGTGTGCATGCTGACTTCAGCTCCCAGCTCCCAGCTCCCAGCTCCCAGCTCCCAGCTCCCAGCTCCCAGTTCACAGTCGTCTTCAGATAAGTGCTGTTTTGTATTTATGATTTTCTGTTGTCTGGATCCAGGGGACCCTGACTCCCTCCGTGTCTGTGTAGGGAGCCGGTGGTCGTGTCCCCTCACTATTGTAGGGCCTTCAGGTTAAGATAGCCGAGGTACGTGGATATGCGCCCATTCACCTTTAGAGTGGTCGCATAGGCTGAGCATTAAGGGAGAGCGGCAGGTCGATTGCAGGGGTCTCCCTTTATGTTCCTTAGTTGTGGATCCAGTGAGTCATCATTTGTTATTTGTATCATCTTGTTTCCTGTACACCATCCGTGACACAGTGCTTCTATTCAGGTATTTAAAACACAGCCATTTTGGGCAAACAAATTTAATTGAGGCCTAGTCCGGTTCAGGGCGTGTGAGATACACCCTGTACATACTGTCGTTCTATTCTACTATTAATTAAGCACCCATTTAGGGCAAGATCCTAAATTCGAGAAATATGAGGAGAGTGTCAAATAAGGGACGTGGCCCAGGTCGTGGTGTTGCTGGTGGAGCTCCTGTTGCAGGGAGAGGACGTGGTTGATCTATGCCAGCTACATTAACAAGTGAAACCCCATCCTCAGGTGCGAGTAGGCGACAGAACCTGCAGCTGTATTTGGTCGGGCCTAATGCGGCTCTACGAATAGTGAGGCCTGAACAAGTACAGGCGATAGTAGATTGGGTTGCTGACAGTGGCTCCAGTTCCTTCACATTGTCTCCCACCCAGTCTAATGCTGAAAGACCACAGTTGGCAACTGCAGCCGATGTCCATCAGTCTTTCACCTCACCCCCTTGCAAATCAGCCAAGCAGTCTGAGCCCCAAGTCATGCAGCAGTCTCTTCTGCTTTTTGATGACTCTGTTAGCAGGGTTTCCCAGGGCCATCCACCTAGCTCTGCCCCAGAAGTGGAAGAGATTGAATGCACCGATGCCCAACCACTTATCTTTCAAGATGAATACATGGGAGGACCATCGCAGCACGTCTCGGATGATGACGAAACACAGGTGCCAAGTGCTGGGGCTTTCGAAAGTGTGCAGACCGGCAAGGAGGGCAGGGGTAAAGACTGGGTGGAAGAAGATGTGGAGGATGACGAGGACCTCACATGGAATCAAGGTCATGCGAGTGACCTATGTACTTCGGAGGAAGAGGCGGTGGTCGCACAGAACCACCAGCACAGCAGAAGAGGGAGCAGGGTGCAAAAGTGGAGCGGCTGTCCTCTAGACAGTACGCCTGCTACTGCCCACCGCAGCAAGGGACCGAGCACACCAAAGCCAGCTCCAAGGAGTTCCCTGGCTTGGCAGTTCTTCAGACAATGTGCTGACGACAAGACACGAGTGGTTTGCACGCTGTGCAATCAGAGCCTGAAGCGAGGCATAAACGTTCTCAACCTTAGCACAACCTGCATGACCAGGCATTTAAGTGCAAAGCACGAGCTGTAGTGGAGTAGACACCTCACAAACCAAGAAAGGTCTCTGGCTGCTCCTGCTTCCTCTTCTGCTGCAGTCTCGGCCTCATCATCCACCTCTGGAGTGACAGTGCCACCTGCCACCCCGCAAACAGAGGATCTTCCAGCAACACCACCACCTGGGTCACCAAGCATCTCCACAATGTCCCACGGAAGCATTCAGCTCTCCATCTCCCAAACGCTGGAGAGGAAGAGGAAGTACCCCCCTACCCACCCGCGATCACTAGCCCTGAATGCCAGCATTTCTAAATTACTGGCCTTTGAAATGCTGTCATTCCGTCTGGTGGAGACAGATAGTTTTAAAGGCCTTATGGCGGTGGCTGTCCCACAGTACGTCGTGCCCAGCCGCCACTACTTTTCCAGGCGAGCCATCCTTTCCCTGCACAACCAGGTAGGGGACAAAATCAGGTGTGCACAGCGCAACGCCATCTGTGGCAAGGTGCACCTCACTACGGATATGTGGACCAGTAAGCACGGTCAGGGACGTTATATCTCCATAACAGCACACTGGGTAAATGCAGTGGCGGCTGGGCCTGAGGCGGATAGCAGTTTAGCGCATGTCCTTCGACCACCGAGAATTGCAGGGCGCTTCAGCTTGCCTCCTGTTTCTTCCTCTTCCTACTCTGCTTCCTCATCCTCTGCCAGCTCCTCATCCGGTCAGCATAAAACCTTTACCGCCAACTTCAGCACAGCCAGGGGTAAACGACAGACGGCAGTTTTAAAACTTATCTGTTTGGGGGACAAACCCCACACCGCGCAGGAGCTGTGGATGGGCCTTGAACAAGAGACAGATGAGTGGTTGGTGCCAGTGAGCCTCAAGCCCGGCCTGGTGGTGTGCGATAATGGACGAAATCTCGTAGCATCTCTGGGACTAGCCGGTTTGACGCACATCCCTTGCCTGGCGCATGTGCTGATTTTGGTGGTGCAGAGGTTCCTTAAAAATTACCCCGATATGTCAGAGCTGCTGCATAAAGTGCGGGCCGTCTGTGCGCGTTCTCACCCTGCTGCTGCACGCCTGTCAGCTCTGCAGCGTAACTTCGGCCTTCCCGCTCACCGCTTCATATGCAACGTGCCTACAAGGTGGAATGCACCTTGCACATGCTGGCCAGACTGTGCGAGCAGCAGCAGGCTATAGTGGAGTTTCAGCTGCAGCACGCACGAGTGAGTCGCTCTGCGGAACAGCACCACTTCACCACCAATGACTGGGCCTCCATGCAAGACCTGTGTTCCTTGTTGCGCTATTTTCGAGTACTCCACCAACATGGCCAGTGCCGATAACGCCGTTCTCAGCGTTACTATTCCACTTCTATGCCTCCTTGCAAAAACGCTGCTGGCGATGATGGAGGAGGATGTGGCCCAGGAGGAGGAGGAGGAAGAGGGATCTTTTCGTAGGGTTTCCAGCCAGTCATTCCCAAGTGGCTCCGAGGGTGGGTTCCTGCACCCACAAACCCAAGGTACACAATTGTCCAGCCAGTGCACAGTTCTGGAGGATGAGGAGGTGGAGGATGAGGAGGAGGAGATGGAGGAGGAGGAACCATTTTCACAGCGGGGAGGCACCCAGACCAGCTCATGGCCATCACTGGTGCGTGGATGAGGGGATACAGAGGACACAGATTATACACCTCCCACAGAGGACAGCTTTTCGTTGCCTCTGGGCAGCCTGGCACACATGAGTGATTACATGCCTCAGTGTCTCTGCAACGACCGCTGAGTTGCCCACATTCTAACTTGTGCTGATTACTGGGTGGCCACGCTGCTGGATCCCCGTTGCAAGGACAGCGTACCGTCCTTAATTTCGTCACTGGAGCGTGATCGTAAGATGCGCGAGTACAAGCGCACGCTGGTAGACGCGCTGCTGGTGGCATTCCTACCTGACAGCAGGGGCACAGTTGAAGCTCAAGGCGAAGGCAGAGGACGAGAAAGAGGTCACCAACGCACCTGGGGCACCGCCAGCACCTCAGAAGGCAGGGTTAGCATGGCCGAAATGTGGAAAAGCTTTGTCAGCCCGCCACAACAACCAGCACCACCAGCTGATATGGAACGTCTTAGCAGGAGGTAGCATTTCACCAACATGGTGGAGCAGTATGTGTGCACACGCCTACACATACTGAATGACGGGTCTGCCCCCTTCAACTTCTGGGTCTCCAAATTGGGCACATGGCCTGAGCTTGCCCTTTACGCCTTGGAGGTGCTGGCCTGCCCTGCAGCCAGTGTATTATCTGAACGCGTGTTTAGCACGGCAGGGGGCGTCATCACAGTCAAGCGCAGCCGCCTGTCCACAGCCAATGTGGACAAGCTCATGTTCATTAAAATTAACCAGGCATGGATCCCACAGGACTTGTCCGTACCTTGTGCAGAATAGACATGTATACCGGCACTAACCAGCCATTGTTATACTGCAGCGCAATTGCTCATTCTTGTATTTTGGATATTTCACACTCTTTTGGAGTGTACCCTAATTTTAAAAAATAAAATTAAAACCAAAAACCTGTTTTGGCTACCTCGTCCTCCTCCACCACCGCTTACACCTACACCGCTACGTCCACCGCCTCCTCAAACTCCTACTCCATATCGAACTCCACCTCATAAATCGAATTTTTTTTTAAATTAATACGTATTTTATTTGATGTCATTTCACTACGCTGTCAGTTACATTTTCTGGTGAAATTCACCAATTTTTGGATCTGAAGTACCACTGCTATACCTAGTAGACAGGTTAAAAAAAAAATTGTCAGTTACATTTTCCAGTGAAATTTACCAAATTTTGGGTATGATGTACCACTGCTATACCTAGTAGACCGAAAAAAAAAATATATAAATTTGTCAATTACATTTTTGGGGGAAATTCACCAATTTTTGGGTGTAATGTACCACTGATATACCTAGTAGATGGGTAAAAAAATAAATAAATTGTCTGTTACATTCTCGGGTGAAATTCACCAACTTTTGGGTGTGAAGTACCACTGCTATACCTAGTAGACCGGTAAAAAAAAAAAAAACAATTGTCAGTTACATTTTCGGGTGAAATTCACTGATTCACCTAGTAGACTGGTAAAAAATAAAATAAAAATTGTCAGTTACATTTTCAGGTGAAATTTACCAATTTTTGGGTGTGATGTACCACTGCTATACCTAGTAGATCGGTAAAAAAAAAAAAATTATTTGTCTGTTTCATTTTCGGGTGAAATTCACCAATTTTTGGGTGTGATGTATCACTGATTCACCTAGTAGCCGGGTAAAAAAATAATAATAATTTGTTTCATTTTCGGGTGAAATTCAAACATTTTTGGGTGTGAAGTACCACTGCTATACCTATCAGACCGGTAAAAAAAAAATAATAATAATTGTCAGTTACATTTTCTGGAGAAATTCACCAATTTTTGGGTGTGATGTATCACTGCTATACCTAGTAGACCGGTAAAAAAAAAATTGTCAGTTACATTTGCGGGGGAAATTCACCAATTTTTGGGTGTAATGTACCACTGATATACCTAGTAGATGGGTAAAAAAAAAAAAATTTGTCTGTTACATTTTCGGGTTAAATTCACCAACTTTTGGGTGTGATGTACCACTGCTATTCCTAGTAGACAGGTTAAAAAAAAAATTGTCAGTTACATTTTCAGTTGAAATTCAGCAATTTTTGGGTGTGATGTACCACTGCTATTCCTAGTAGACAGGTTAAAAAAAAACTGTCAGTTACATTTTCAGTTGAAATTGAACAATTTTTGGGTGTGATTTACCACTGCTATACCGAATAGACAGCTAAAATTTTTTTGGGGGTTTGTTACATTTTTGCGTGCAATTCACAAATTTTTGGGTGCAATATACCCCTCCTCTACCTAGTTGACAGCCTAATAAATTTCAATAATTTTTTAAAACATTTTCGGGTGACAATAAACATTTTTTTTCTGTCATAGACCCCTGCTCTACCAAGTAGACAGGTTAATAAATTTTACTAATTTTTCTGTTACATTCTTGGGTTGACCTTATACAATTTTAGACGTGAATAAACCCCTGCTCTGCATAGGTGACAGGGAATAAAATTTCAGAAATTCTTCTTTAAATGATGCGCATCACCTCCTTTGATTCAATGCTTAAACTTTAACAAGTTGTACCACATTTGCGCTTCAATAATTTGTCCCACAATTCTGTTTTACTCTTTTGGCCAACATTTGCGCTTCAATACTTTGTCCCACATTTCCGCTTTACTCTATTGGCCCACATTTGGGCTTCTGTAATTTGTACCACATTTGCGCTTTAACAGCTTTTCCCACATTTCCGCTTTACTCTTTTGGCCCACATTTGGGCTTCTGTAATTTGTACCACATTTGCGCTTTAACAGCTTTTCCCACATTTCCGCTTTACTCTTTTGGTCCACATTTGGGCTTCTGTAATTTGTCCCACATTTGCGATTTAACAGCTTTTCCCACATTTCCGCTCGATCCCAAAATATTTTTCTAAGTTTATCTCCCTTAAATTTGGTCTCTTTTTCTCACGCTCCCTCTCCGGCGTGGAACCCTGATTCGCCGATAACCGTGATCAACATGGTAGGCTCAGAAAAGAACATGGAAAGTTGATAGAGAAGATATCGAAATGGATGGTGGATGTCACTGGGGCACCTCTACATAGGTGACAGGAACATAAATTAAAAAAAATCGTCAATTGAATTGTCAGGTGCCATTTTTCAAATTTTGCCGGATAGAAACCCCTGCTCTGCATAGTTGACAGGGAATAAAATTTAACAAATTCTTCATTAATTAATGCGTGGCACATCCTTTCATTCAATACTTGACCTTTAAAAAGTTGTCCCACTTTTACGCTTTAATAATTTTCCCCAAAATTCCACTCTATAATTTTAAATTTGAAAACATTAATCCTCCCTTGGATGTGGTCTCTCTTTCTCATGCTCCCTCTCCGGTGTGGAACCCTAAATCCCTGCCAACCGTGATCACCGTGGTAGGCGCATAAAAGAACATCGAAAGTTGATAGAGCAGATATCAAATTGGATCGTGAACATCACGGGGACGTGCGACATGGTGGGGCAGTAAGTGTGCACACGCCTACACGAACTGACTGACAGGGGTCAGCCCCTGCAAATTATGGGTCTCCAAATTGGGCACATGGCCTGAGCTTGCCCTTTACCCCTTGGAGGTGCTGGCCTGCCCTGCAGCCAGTGTATTATCTGAACGTGTGTTTAGCACGACTGGAGGGGGTTATCACAGGTTATATTTCCCAATGTTTTGGGGTGTATCCTAATTTAAAAAAATAAAAATAAATTTAAAACCAAAAAGCAGTGTAGGCTACCTCCTCCTCCACCGCCGCTTCCACCTACACCGTCCTCAACCTCCTACTCCATATGGACCTCGTCCTCCTAGATCAAGATTATTATTTTATATTTTTATGTATTTTATATTTTATAAAGTCATTTCCCTATCCACATTTGTTTGCAGAGCGCTTGCCATGCTCTTAACCACATTTTTATGCCATTTGCAGCCCTCTAGCCCTTTCCATGACATTTTTACAGCCATTTTAGTGCTCCAAAGTTCGGGTCCCCATTGACTTCAATGGGGTTCGGGGTCAAGTTCGGGTCCCGAACTCGAACTTTTTTCCGAAGTTCGGCCGAACCCGTCGAACCTGAACATCCAGGTGTCCGCTCAACTCTACTCGTGATACTAATAGAAATGTTGAATTACAATCTCCTACTTTTTTAGTAGCTCCTTCAATTCCACCTACAAAAGACCGACCTAAAGAGGCGGACGGAGAAGATTCAGACTATGCAAGAATCAGAAAAAACAGGTCACAAAAGAAAAGGAATGTGGACACCGAACAGTGATAAATATTTCATCTCACATACTATCTGAGGAACAATTAAATGTTTTACGTAAAGGCTTAAACTTCTGTCCTAACCAAAAAATGAATTGGTTGCAGTTAGAAATAGATCTGCATCAATTCTTTAGAAGACTGAAGCTTAAAGCATGGGTTACATCACAAGATAATGAACAGGACTCTACAAGGAAAACAGAATTACAATTGTGTGACTTTGATTTGTTTCTAAAAAGTGATTTTACCCCTCCTATGACTTTTGCAGCCATTGATTTGTTTCAGGAAGGAGTCTTAAGGGACATTAATATTCTGAAAGTAAGTGATACTGGGAACATAAAATATCCTAATATAACCAAAATGGAGGGGACAGCAGTTACACAATTGACAGATGACCACAACCTCACCATCAAACCTGCGGATAAGGTCGTGGTCATGGACACTAAGAAATACATTGATGATGCAAGAAGACAACTTAATGACACACAAGTGTACAAAAAATTTACCCATGATCCAAAATGGAAGATGGAAGAATACATTAAAGTGTTACTTGATGATGGTATACGGGGAGGTTTGATCGATGAGAGACTCAGAGAATTTTTAACTATCATGCCCAAGGACTCCTATGCTATATTTGTTGCCCAAGATTCACAAAGATCTTATGAATCCGCATGGGAGACCTATTGTCTCGGCCAGGGATTCTTTGTACGATGCAGATTTCCAGAGAGACAATTCAATTTCTTACCCTTAGTAATGACAGGATAAAAACTAATGTGTATGTGAAACCAACGGAAAAAAAACACATTATTACATTTCAATAGTGCACACCCCAGACCAATGATGAAATCTTTACCATTTAGCCAATTTTTAAGAGCGAAACAGATAGTAAGTGACCCAAATGAACTAAAACAAACACTAAATAAAATGAAGGAATCCTTTAAAGAAATGGGATACCCTAGGGCTCTCGTGGACACATATAAATAAGACGAATGAGTACAATAGACCCTAGTTACTGACATCTAATATAGACCCTAGTGGTAGGAAGAAAAGAATATTATTAACAACTACTTATACACAAAATAGTCAAGATGTGAAAAACATCTTTACCAAACATTCGTGTATTTTAAAATCTAGTTTAGATAAGGCTACTTTCACACCTGCGTTCAGGTGTCCGCTCGTGAGCTCCGTTTGAAGGGGCTCACAAGCGGCCCTGAGAATGCATCCGTCTGCCAGCGTTCAGCCTCCGCTCCGCTCAGTGAGCGGACACCTGAACGCTGCTTGCAGCGTTCGGGCGTCCGCCTGGCCGTGCGGAGGCGAGCGGATCCGTCCAGACTTACAATGTAAGTCAAAGGTGACGGATCCGTTTGAAGATGACACTATATGGCTCAATCTTCAAACTGATCCGCCCCCATTGACTTTCAATGTAAAGTCTGGACGGATCCGCTCAGGCTACTTTCACACTTAGAAATTTTTCTAAGTTATAATGCAGACGGATCCGTTCTGAACGGAGGCAAACGTCTGCATTATAGGAGCGGATCCGTCTGATGAAACATCAGACGGACACGCTCCGAACGCTAGTGTGAAAGTAGCCTAAGGTGGAAGAATTTAAAAACTTACCTTTGATGTCATACAGACGGCCGACCAATCTAAAGGATAAACTGTGTGCGTGCGGATGTAGGGCCGCAAAAGAAAACGGGACAAAGATTCCTTAAAAGTCCAAAGATGGGATGTTACCCATGTCTCAACTGTATTCATTGCAAATATAAGCAAGGGATCAAAGTTTATACATCCAATGAACAAACAAGAATATAAAATTAACTTTTTTCTAACTTGTGACTCGACGCACATTATCTATGTCCTTTGGTGTCCATGCCAATTATTTTATGTGGGCGAAACCACATTAGATTTCAAAACGCGATTTAACCAGCACAGGTACACCATACGAAAAAAAACGCATGGATTTACCTGTTTCTAAACACTTTGCGGAATTCGGTCATGACGAAAAAGACATTAGATTCATGCTCATTGATCATATTCCCATCTCTCGTAGAGGTGGAAATAGAACTTTAGCTTTAAAGAAGCGTGAAATAGAATGGATTATAAGATTAAATATGTTGAAGCCAAATGGTCTAAATATAGACTTCAAACCTTGGATTTGTATATAAAAAAAAGGGGATAGATTAGGGGACTCTTCTGCAATAGATTTTGACCTATTTGGTACAATCATCTTGAAAATATGTGGGGTTACAACTTCTTAATAGTTTTTTTGCGATCTCTTGCAGAAACATGTTATAAATAATAAAGAAAGAAAAACAAACAGATGACGTGGATGGACCTCCAGTACATATGAGGATACTCTCTACATGAATAGATAGTTGAAGTTTGGATCAACATGAACATTGGGCACTTTGACTTTTCTTTTTTTGGTGTAATTTCCTTAGCCCAAAGAGGACGTATTTACTATTACTAGCATTATTATGCATAATTGTGGTTTAGGCCTTGGGCAATAGCGGATTTAGGGCAAAGCAGGAATGGGAAAAGGATATAGGTTAGTACTGGGGTCCCATGATCGGGGGCACAATGCTATGTTACCTATTCCCTTATTAATTTATATATTTTTATATTCATTGGAGTTATTTTCATACAGGTGGTCAAGAGGGAAATTGGAGTGTGGCGGAGCATGGATTGTCTACTGTGAGGGAACTGACAGCTGACAGCCATTACTGCCCTCAGACACCTTTAGGCCAAACTAACTAGTGTGACTAATAGTTGATGACCCAGTTTCCATGTGACTTGATTGTTTATACTTTATTTACTCCTAAAGCGCTAATTTTTATATGTACTTGAATCTGCTCCCCAGGAAAAAAAAACTGTAATTGATCTGGATTTGTATATTTCTTTATACGGACCTAGTATGGGCAGAAAAATACAAAAACAATACAGCTAGGCCATTAGATCGATAATGACTCTTGAGCCGGTTATCACATGACCAGACTTGAGGATCACATGACCAGACTTGAGGATCACAAGTTAGCCAACACGTGTGCATTCCACGGAGATATCCGAAAACGGAAATAACATAGTGTAGTTCGCGCAGTATTATATACTCAACGTCGAGATCCTCGTGGTGACCGGGGGTTCCATTCATGTCATCTAGGTATACAATTAATTTTTAATTATGTTTATTAATATGACCTGTGCACCATTTATTAATTATGGTTTTCACTTGAAAGGATTTGATGAATTTTATATGATATCATGCTTTTTTATCACTGTAAATTCACAAGAATAGTATGAAACATGATAGTTTTCTTTAACATAATTTTATAATCATGTGTGTAATTCATACTTTCAAGTATTTATATTTATTTATACATTTTTCTCAACAACTGTGTTAACTATGTACTTAATTGATCACCCTATTCAATACTGCTACAGCCACTGTTTGTATCACTGCTTGAGAAAGGTTCCAGTGTGCGGACCGAAACGTTGCTTTGGTGAATAAAGTCACATCTTTATTTTACTTGTGGAAGTGCTGTGGATCATTCCCTTTTATATTATATACCATATATATATATTATCTGTAATAATCACTGCCTCACAACAGGGGCATACCTAGAAAAGTCTGGGCCCCATCCCCCCTGGTCAACATCCCACATCCCCCCTCCGACAGCTAGTCAAGACCACTCATTCTCCCCATACAACCCCCACCCACTCAGTAGTTATGCCCCCTTAGTGCCCCCACACAGTGGTAATGCTCCCTTTGTGCCCTCAGACAGTAGTTATGACCCATTAGCACCCTCACACAGTAGTTAAGCCCTTTGTACCTCCTTCACATTAGTTGTGTTTCCATAGTTCCACCACACAGTGGTTATTCCCCCTTAGTGCGCAAACACAGTTAAATACCCCCGTAATGCCCAAAATACAGTAGAATGTCCCTTAGTGCCCACACATACTAGTTATGCCACTTTCGTACCCTTACACAGAAGAATGCAATTATTGTCCCACACAGTAGTTATGCCCCCTTAGTGTCCCCACACAGTAGGTATTTCCCCTTAGTGCCTCCACTGAGTAGTTATGACCCCTTAGTTCCCCCTCAAATAGTTATGGCCCCTTGGTGCTCCCACATAGTAATTATGCCTCTCTTAGTGCCCCACACAGTAGAATCACCTCTTAGTACCCCCATACAGTATACTGCCTTTTTAGTGCCACCACACAGTATTTAGGCCCCCTTAGTGCCCCTACACAGTAGTTGTGTCCCCTTAGTCACCCCTCACAGTATAACTGCCCCCTTAGTGCCCCTTTACATTAGTGAATCCCCTATGGTGTGAATAAAATAAAAAAACTAGTATGTCTGTATTTCCGTTCTGCAAAAAAATTTAACATGTCCTATTATTGTCCACATTACGGACAAAGATTGGACTGTTCTATTAGGGGCCAGCTTTTCCGTTATGCAAAATACATACGGTCGTATGCATGAGGCCTCAAGTGGAGGAAAATATATTCACTTCCGACAGCAAGAATACTAACTAACCTGAGGTAAGTCACACCAATGCTTCCATACCCAATGCATGTCACTACTTTGGAAAAACACAAGGATCTAACATAAACCCTTTAAAGGGCTTCTGTCACCCCACTAAAGTGATTTTTTTCTTTTTGGGCTAGTTAAATTAGTTATATTGCGATATATGAAAATATAATGGTGTTACTTACTTTGATCCAGCAGTTTCTTCCAAAAACAAAGTTTTATAATATGTAAATTAGGTCTCTACCAGCAAGTAGGGCGGCTACTTGCTGGTAGCTGCTGCAGAAAACCGCCCCCTCGTCGTGTTGATTGACAGGGCCAGCCGGGATCTCCTCCTCCGTCCAGCCCTGTCGGCATTTCAAAAATCGCGCGCCTGTGTTCATTCGGCGCAGGCGCTCTAAGATGAGGAGGCTCGTCTCCTCAGAACTCCCTCAGTGCGCCTGCGCCGATGACATCACCGAAATAGAAGACGTCATCGGTACTTACCAGTAGGAGGAGCTCCCGGCCGGACGCAGAGATCGCAGCTCGCAGGTAAGTATAATGGTTCTACAAATTGCTAAGTAACCATGGCAACCGGGACAGCAGTAGCGTCCTGGTTGCCATGGTTACCGATCGGAGCCCCAGCGATTAAACTGGGACTCCGATCGGTACTCTCCGCTGCCACCAATGATAGGGGGGGAGATTTTAATTAGAGGGGGGAGATTTTAATTAGGGGGGGGTGGGAGGGGAGAGGGCCCACTTACCACCAACGAGTTAACTACAGGGGAGGGAGGGGGGGCCGGCTGCACTGGCCACCAATGAGTTAACTACATGGGAGGGAGGGGGGGGCGGCCGCACTGGCCACCAATGTGTTAACTACAGGGGGGGGCCCACTGGCCACCAATGAGTTAACTACAAGGGAGGGAGGGGGGGGGGGCGGCCGCACTGGCCACCAATGTGTTAACTACAGGGGGGGGGCTGCCCCCTGCTGCCCGGCAGCACCTGCCAGGCAGCAGGGGGCAGTCATGTACACAGTTGTTTTAGTATATTCTAACCTAAAGCGTCCCCATCACCATGGGAACGCCTCTGTGTTAGAATATACTGTCGGATTTGAGTTTCACGATGTAACTCAAATCCGACGGTATATTCTAACATAGAGGCGTTCCCATGGTGATGGGGACGCTTCAAGTTAAAATATACCATCGGATTGGAGAAAACTCCTGACTTTACATTGAAAGTCAATGGGGGACGGATCCGTTTGAAATTGCACCATATTGTGCCAACGTCAAACGGATCCGTCCCCATTGACTTGCATTGTAATTCAGGACGGATCCGTTTGGATCCTCCAAAAATCAAGGAAGACCCACGGACGAAAAAACGGTCACGGATCACGGAAAAACGGGACCCGTTTTTGCGGACCGCAAAAAAATACGGTCGTGTGCAGGAGGCCTAAGTTGTATTTTTTGAGGGTACCATTTAATTTACCATGTCTGTTATTGGAAAATTGGAAAAAAATTATTGTGGGGTTAAAATGAAATAAATAAATAAATAAATAAATAAATGAGGTTTTTGGCATTTTGACATCACGGCGTTGACTGGGCGGTAAAAATGACATGACATCCTTAATACAATATAGCGATATCAAAATTGTATATATATATATTTTAATACTGTTAAAAAATAAAAACCTTTGAAAAAAATCAGTTTTCTTTGCATCACCATTTTCAAACAGCCATAACTTTTTTATATTTTTGTCCACAGAGCTATGAGGGCTTATTTTTTGCAGGACAAACTGTAGTTTTTATTGGTACAATTTTTTTGGTACGTATGACTTTTTGATCACTGTTATTTAATTTATGGGGGAGGAAAGATGACAAAAAAATTGTGAATCGTTGTTTTCATTTTTTTCTGTTACACTGTTCACCATATAGGAATTTAAAAAAATATTTTAATAGTTCAGACATTTTTGGATGCGGTGATACTTGATATGTTTATTTCTCTATTGAATTTTTTTTTTATCTCCACTGGCATTATATGTGTGTAGGTGTGTCCTGTGATTTTCATGTTTGACAGGACGAGCTATACGAGTATATTATATCTAAAAGGTTATCTACCGTGAATGTCTGATGCATTGTCATCAAGATTGATGGCTTTCAACAACTTTGCCATCTTTACTTAAGTGTTGATGCTTAGTACGACACTGAATTAAGAGTCCCCTGAAGACCCCAGGTTATTGATATGGGTGAAACGCGTTGGGATTAAGGTGCCTAGGTGTATGCTGCTGCTCTAGGGCAGCGGTCCCAGGCGTCTTCTATAAATGTGTTTGGCATCTGAAAATATGAATATATACATAGATATCTGTATGTGTTGGTATACACATAGATAACCATACATAGCGTATCGTGTGGACGACACATTAAGAGCATTGTCTATCATAATCTAGGATATCCACGGCCGTGGTGCTCTATTGCTCTCTGTATTACAATTTTGTTGTTTTTTGTACCTAGACTAGGCCCCTTATATATGGGCATCCAATATGGCTCTGCCTATAATAGTGCAATAGGGTCAGCCTAGGGCCTATCAGGAGGTTCCAGAATACGGGATCGCCCCTATCGGGGCGGCCATTCCGTTTGTAGGCAGGGACTGTATAGTAGAGGGCCATATATAGGGACAGGCCCAAAATCACAAGAGATCACCTTGCCTATATCTCTATATCCTCAAACCACAATTGAGGAGTATTGCCACTGAGCATATACAATACATACCCCTGATGTGTCATCCCTTTATTTTCTTTCTTTTCATTTCTATGTTTTGTTTGTCTGTTGGAGTTTATTATTTTATATACAACTAATATTAAAGGCTACGTTTTATAGCAGGAGGTACCCTGTGACTTAACAATTTTACATACATACTACCTGTGATTATTACTCCCTCTGACGGGATATTGTCTTAGCTGTGATTTAATGTATTTAATTTGTTTCTTCTCTACATGCAAAAGCCTTTTTTTTTATTTTTATCATCAACCTAGCCCTATATGTACTTATTATTATTTTTTGCAGGACAAGTTGTATTTTTAAATGGCACTATTTTAGGTTAAATCTAACGTATTGTTTAATTTTTATTGAGTGTCAGAGTGACTGCATGAAAAAAAAGCAATTCTGCCTTTCTAACCACTTAGATGTATGATTTACCGCTACATCCAAAGCCTCTTCACACGTCCATGCTCAAATCCGTGAAAAGGTGGTCAGTGATGCCTCAGTTAAGATGTCCATGAAGGATCCATGTGTGATCCATGTGTCCATTTTTACTGTCCGTGTTTCGTCGGACAATGTGCAGCTGAACAATAATTTTCAAACATGTCTGTGTCGCAAAAAATGATAAAAAATAATTTTCTAAGCATCCGTGTTACATCCATAGTTTTCACGGACCCATAGACTATAATGGGAGTAATGGATCCATGAACATTTACAAAATAGAGAATGCTTCCATACTAAAACCACGGATCCATGGACCGTGCTAAAACACAGATGTGTGAATACACACATTAAAATTAATAGGTATGTGTGCTCTCTGTGACGAACACGTACAGCACACGTACATGGAACACTGACATGAATGATGCTTAAAGGGGTTGTGTGTAGGAAGGGGTTAACCTTGCATCAAGTTGTCTATAAGACATGCAAGAAGTCATGATGAGCATAGGCAGGTGGAAGATTATAGTAGCTCAAGCTACAGTTAAGCTGGTCTGAATAACTATATACAGTGCTGCCCATAATTATTCATACCCCTGGAAAATTTTGACTTAAAGTTACTTTTATTCAACCAGCAAGTAATTTTTTGATGGGAAATGACATAGGTGTCTCCCAAAAGATAATAAGACAATGTACAAGAGGCATCATTGTGGAAAAAAAACTTTTCTCAGCTTTTATTTACATTTGAGCAAAAAGTGTCCAGTCCAAAATTATTCATACCCTTCTCAATAATCAATAGAAAAGCCTTTATTGGCTATTATAGCAATCAAACGCTTCCTATAATTGCAGACCAGCTTTTTGCATGTCTCCACAGGTATTTTTGCCCATTCATCTTTAGCAGTGAGCTACAAATCTTTCAGGTTGGAGAGTCTTCTTGCCATCACCCTGATCTTTAGCTCCCTCCACAGATTCTCAATTGGATTCAAGTCTGGACTCTGGCTGGGCCACTCCAAAACGTTAATGCTGTTGTCTGCTAACCATTTCTTCACCACTTTTGCTGTGTGTTTTGGGTCATTGTCATGCTGAAATGTCCACTGGTGCCCAAGGCCAAGTTTCTCTGCAGACTGCCTGATGTTGTCATTGAGAATCCTCATGTATTGCTCTTTTTTCATGGTGCCGTTTACTGTGATTAGGTTCCCTGGTCCATTGGCTGAAAAACACCCCCAAAGCATTAGGATCCCACCACCATGTTTGACAGTGGGGATGGTGTACTTTGGGTTGAAAGCTTTTCCTTTTTTACGCCAAATGAAGGAAACATCATTGTGACCAGAAGTCTTCTTCTTTGTCCAGATGAGCTTTTGCAAAGGCCAATCGAGCTTTTGTGTGTCGTATCTGGAGAAGTGGCGTCCTCCTTGGTCTGCATCCAGGGCCATCTTTTCCAAGGGGCGGCTGCCCCGGGCCCAGTTGCTCCTGGGGGGCCCAAGGCAGCTGCCTCTTGAGCACTGCTAGCCACTGCCCCGGGTGTCAGGCTGTCAGCTACACAGGGGGTGCTGCCATGCCATGCCTGCCGGCACTCCAGGCAGCGTACTGTGAGAACTGTGATTCTCTAGGACCTTAAATGACATCATCACCATGTGACCAGTAACCTAGCAATATTACTGGTCACATGGCTATGAGGTCATCAAGGTCCTACCAGGAGTGTTGTGACAGAAGTGTGCCTTAACTGTGGAGCTTTTTTGTGTGAAGATTACATCAGAAAAAGGTGACAGGGGCTGTTATGCTAATATACTGTAAACTACTGTATAGTGGGGTGCTGTATAGTGTGGGGGCCTGTATACTGTGGGGGGCTGTATACTGTGGGGGGCTGTATACTGTTGGGGCCTGTATACTGTGGGGGGCTGTATACTGTGGGGGGCTGTATAGTGTGGGGGCCTGTATACTGTGGGGGGCTGTATACTGTGGGGGGCTGTATAGTGTGGGGGCCTGTATAGTGTGGGGGGCCTGTATACTGTGGGGGCCTGTATACTGTGGGGGCCTGTATACTGTGGGGGGCTGTATAGTGTGGGGGCCTGTATACTGTGGGGGGCTGTATAGTGTGGGGGGCTGTATACTTTATATTGTGGAATGCTATACTGCTGTACTGTATACTGTGGTGGGGCTGTATACTGTGGGGGGGCTGTATACTGTATATTGTGGAGTGCTATACTGCTGTACTGTATACTGTGGGGGGCTGTATACTGTATACTGTGGGTGCTGTATATTGTGGAGTTCTATACTGCTGTACTGTATAGTGTGGGGGGCTGTATAGTGTGGGGTGCTGTATCGTGTATAGTTTGGGGTGCTGTATACGGTCAGGAGCTATACTGCTCTACTGTATACTGTGAGGTGTATACTGTGGGCTGCTATACTGCTCTACTATATACTGTGGGGTACTGTATAGTGTGGGCTTCTATACTGCTTTACTATATACTGTGGGGTACTGTATAGTGTGGGGTGCTATACTGCATACTGTGGGTTGCTGTATACTATAGGGTGCTATACTGCATACTGTGGGGTGCTGGGGTGCACTGTAACACTAGGGTGAGCCGAGCCCCGGTCTCCTTCCTGCAGAGCGGTGCCCACTTCCAGCCTGAGCCCAGCTGCCCAGAGCACTGATCTTGAGCCGCTGGAGTCTTCAGAACTGGAAGTATTTACAGTTATTCACTGTACTCTACCAGATGTGTGGATTTTTTGTGTGTGTGTTGTGATGGAGGGCGTGATTGCCTGCTAAGGTGTGGGAAGGCGGGATCCAGGGGGCCCAAGTAAATTTTTGCCCAGGGTCCAATCAATATTAAAGATGGCCCTGTCTGCATCTGTGGATTGTCTGCCTTGAGACATTGCCACCAGCAGAGCCCAGATTCACCAGGATGGCCTTGGTGGTGATCCTTGGATTCTTTTTCACCTCTCTAACTATCCTCCTGGCCAGCACAGGTGTCACTTTTGGCTTCCGAACACGTCCTCTGAGATTTTCCACAGTGTGGAACATCTTGTATTTTTTTATAATACTTTGCACTGTAGCCACTGGAACTTGAAAACATTTAGAAATGGACACTTTTTGCTCAAATGTAAATCAAAGCTGAGAAATGTTTTTCCCCCACAATAATGGCTCTTGTACATCATCCTTTTATCTTTTGGGAGACACCTATGTCATTTCCCGTCAAAAAATTACTTGCTGCTTGAATACAAGTAACTTTAAGTCAAAATTTGCCAGGGGTATGAATAATTATGGGCAGCACTGTATGTCAAAAAACAGCTGTGCAGAGCAAAATGTAAGTTTCCAGTCATTTGGCCTTTATATGGAAGCATGAGCACAAACAATTCTCACCTGTACAGCTGCTATCATAAATAATGTACCCATCCTCATAATTGTCACAATATATCATTTAAGGGTTAACCTGAAGATCCTGTCCATGGTGCTCTAGGAAATAATTTGTTTTTTGGTGAAATTTACGTCATTTCAATTCTTGATAAACTGTAACGTAATAACCTATCAACACTCTATAACAATGCAGTCTATAAATGTATATGGAAGGTTTATTTATGGTTGGTACATTGTATATGTAGCCATTTCTGTATTGTTTATTCTTAAGCAAAATGTAACACTTCCTTTCCTGTGCTATGTATGGTAAATATACAGATACTCCACAAGGTGGCGCACTAGTCCTACTCTGTCCTGTGACGTCTGGTCTATCAGCTTTTTCTGCCAACACATTGGCAGAGTTCCCTGGTGGCTTGCCGTGATCGTATAGTGGTTAGTACTCTGCGTTGTGGCCGCAGCAACCTCGGTTCGAATCCGAGTCACGGCAGGAGTGAATTCTCCTGACACGGCAAAAGGGGACAGTGTTTTTATTCACAGATTTTCTGCTACACATCTTAAATAAGCAGTGTGGTGCATTGAAGCATTTGCTATTCCTCTGCTCTATTATTATACAAAATGACAGGCTTTACTAACACAAATTACAGCCTTTTCCTACGAACGACAAAAAAAATTACATTTTTTACTTAGCTGATTGCATTACATAGTTATTATTATTCTATAGCATGCTATACATTCGAATGGGATGTCAGAGACAAACTGGTTTAAAGGTAGAGCATGTAACCATATGTTCTACCTGTAGGGGTCAGTGTAAGGAAAAATAAACATTTTCCATTTTTCATCTGTATATTATGTCCATTATAATAAAATCGTGTGTATGTGGAATTTCTTAGTTCCTGAAAATGTAATACAATTCTAAAAAGATAATTTCAGCAAAAGCTTCCCTTTTAGGGTCCATTCACACGTCCGTTATAACATTCCGTTTTCGTTCCGATTTAAATCGGAACATTTTTTCGGATCCATTAATTTCAGTTGCCCCCGCAAAAATGCGGACACCAATCATAGTGCTGTCCGAATCACGGAATCCATTCCGTTTTCCTATTTTCGAGTATGGGGATCCTGAAAAAAAATTAAGCTTGTCCTACTTTCTGTCCGTTTTTCGGGTCCGTTGTCCATTCAAGTCAATGGATCCGCATAAATGCGGATGACATGCACAAAACCATCCGAATGTCATCCGATTTTGCGGATCCGTTGACAGAAAAATGGATGGAAAACAAAAAAACAAAAACCGGAATAACGGAAACACGGAACGGAATCGGAAGCACTTTAGTAAAAAAAACGGAAGGTTGTACTGAAAAATGGATCCGCAAAAAAAAGGAACGTTTATCTGGAAAGGTAAAAATACTGATGTGTGAATGGACATCCATGTCCGTGCTCAAATCCGTGAGCAGGTGGTCATTGATGCATCCGTGAAGGATCCGTGTTGGGTCCGTGTGTCCGTTTTTTGCTGTCCGTGTTGCATCCATGTGACACTGACACTGTACAGCTGAAAAATAATTTTCAAAGCATCTCTTCTTAATGATCTGTGAAATATGGATGTAACACGGATGGCATCCGTGTTGCATCGGTGGTTTTTACGGACCCATAGACTATAATGGACGTGATGGATCCGTGAACACGGACAAAAGAGAGCATGCATCAGTGCTAAAAACACGGACCCACAGACAGTGTTAAAACACTGATTTGTGAATACACACATTGAAATGAATGGGGACGTGTGCTGTGGGTGGAGAACACGTACAGCACACGTCCGTGAAACACTGACTGGGAATGAGGCTTTAGGAGACATCACTCCTGCCATTTCTCAGATTCAAAACAGAGGTTCGAAAAGCAGGACCGAGTTCTTTCAAAAACAGTGCCACCCATGTCAGTGGGTTGTGTCTGGTATTGCATGTCAGCTACATTACTGCATACAGTCTGTGGACAAGGGTAGGGCTATTTTTGGTAGAAAACAGCCATGTTTTTTTTAAATCCTGGACAACTCCTTTAATAGCAATAGATTAGTAAAATACACTATAACAGATGTTAGTGACAGTAAGGCTTCATGCACACGGCCGTTGTATTGGTCTGCATCCGAGCCGCGCAGTTTTTGTGGCTTGGATGCGGACCCATTCATTTCAATGGGTCAGCAAAAAATGCGGACTGCACACCGTGTGCTGTCCGCATCAGTATGTCTGTTCCATAGCCCCACCAAAAAAATTGAGAATGTCCTATTTTTGTCTGTTTTAGGGCCCTTTCACACTTGCGTTGTCCGGATCTGGCGTGTACTCCATTTGCCGGAATTACACGCCGGATCCGGAAAAACGCAAGTGAACTGAAAGCATTTGAAGACGGATCCGTCTTCAAAATGCGTTCAGTGTTACTATGGCAGCCAGGACGCCATAGTAGTAGTGGGTGCCTGGCTGCCATAGTAGTAGTGGGGAGCGGGGGAGCAGTATACTTACAGTCCGTGCGGCTCCCGGGGCGCTCCAGAATGACGTCAGAGCGCCCCATGCGCATGGATGACGTGTCCATGCGATCACGTCATCCATGCGCGTGGGGCGCCCTGACGTCACTCTGGAGCGCCCGGGGAGCCGCACGGACGGTAAGTATACTGCTCTCCTGCTCCCCACTACACTTTACCATAGCAAACAGGACTTTAGCGTCCTGAAAGCCATGGTAACCATTCAGAGAAAGCTAAACGTCGGATCCGGCAATGCGCCGAAACGACGTTTAGCTTAAGGCCGGATCCGGATTAATGCCTTTCAATGGGCATTAATTCCCGATCCGGCCTTGCGGCGAGTGTTCAGGATTTTTGGCCGGAGCAAAAATTCGCAGCATGCTGCGGTATTTTCTCCGGCCAAAAAACGTTCCGGTCCGGAACTGAAGACATCCTGATGCATCCTGAACGGATTTCTCTCCATTCAGAATGCATTAGGATAAAACTGATCAGGATTCTTCCGGCATAGAGCCCCGACGACGGAACTCTATGCCGGAAGAAAAGAACGCAAGTGTGAAAGGGCCCTTAGGCATTGTTACAATGGATCCGCAAAAAAAAACGATGGCATACGGATGTCATCCGTTTTTTTGAGGATCTGCAATTTGCGGACGGCAAAAAACATACGGTCGTGTGCATGTAGCCTAAGTGGAATGGAACTTTATTTTCTCTACTAGACAGGGAAAACAATGTTGCTAACATGGCTTCATTACTAAATCTAATAAGAACTGTGTGTGATATACTGTATTTTGTATTATTGCTACTAGTGTATTTAATCTAATGTAATTTAAACTTTATTGAAGTTTGGTGAAAATGTCACAGAAGGGACACAAAGATAAATTGCATCAAACCATGAAAAAAAGCACAAATTGAAGTCTAAATTACAGTATAATCAAGAATATTAGTAAATCAAAATAGTAAATATATGAATGCGTATATTTTTAGCTGTTCAAAAAAAGGACATTTCAAGAACAAAAATAAATGTGGGTCAAAAAATATGTTTCTATTTCTTTGTAAGTAGTCGTTGCAATGACAGGGAGTGGCGATTGCGCCACTCCCCGTCATTGTACACCTCAGATGCTGCGTTTATAGCTGATCGTGGCATCTGAAAGTAATAATACAGTGTAAAATAAAAAAAAATTTAAAAATAATTCATACGTCGGCCACTGTCCATTCAGGAATTTGATTCCTGGACTTTGATTCACTCAACACTACTAGTAACAAGTGCTCATTTAGTGCAGAATTAAAGGGGTTCTGCAGTTTGTTTTAACTGATGATCTATCCTCTGGATAGATCATCAGCTTCTGATCGGCGGTGGTCCGACACCCGGGACCCCCGCCGATCAGCTGTTTGAGAAGGCATCGGTGCTCCAGCAGTGCAGCGGCCTTCTGACTGTTTATCGCAGGCCCAGTGACGTCACGACTAGTATCAACTGGCCTGTTCACTTGAATGGAGCTTAGCCCCGTCCAGGCCAGTTGATACTAGTCGTGAGGTCACTTGGCCAGCGGTAAACAGTGAGAAGGTCGTGGCGCTGCAGTTAAAACAAACTGTAGAACCCCTTTAAGTTGCTTTCACAGTCCGTGTTTGGTCAGTGTTTGATCAGTGATTGTGAGCCAAAACCAGATACGGGTCAAAAATACAGAAAAAGTAAAAAAATTTCCATTATACCATATGTCTGTGAAGGCTCCACCCTGGTTTTGGCTCACAATCACTGATGGAAATGACTGATCAAACAGTGACTGTGTGAAATTGCCTAAGGCTGGTTACACAGCCACATGTCTGCCATGAGCAAATCTAACTCACAAGACCAAAAACATTTGTGAGATTTGTCTGCAATGTGCTCTCGGGCAACTGTTTTTGAGCTGTGATTTGGCTATAAACACACAGCAACCTGGAAAAAAAAATGGATGCAACTTGAATTGTGGTCTATGTGGGCAGAGTTGCACGTGACTTGCGAAAATAACTTATGCAGCAGTCGCAGTTGCGATATGTTGCGTGTCATGTTGTGACCTCATTGAAACATAGAATGTGTCGGCAGATAAGAACCATTTGGCCCATCTAGTCTGCCCAATATATCTGAATCCTATTAATAGTCCCTGGCCCTATCTTATATGAAGGATAGCCTTATGCCTATCCCATGCATGCTTAAACTCCTTCACTGTATTTGCAGCTACCACTTCTGCAGGAAGGCTATTCCATGCATCCACTACTCTCTCAGTAAAGTAATACTTCCTCATATTACTTTTAAACCTTTGCCCCTCTAATTTAAAACTGTGTCCTCTTGTGGTAGTTTTTCTTCTTTTAAATATGCTCTCCTCCTTTACCGAGTTGATTCCCTTTATGTATTTAAAAGTTTCTATCATATCCCCTCTGTCTCTTCTTTCTTCCAAGCTATACATATTAAGGTCCTTTAACCTTTCCTGGTAAGTTTTATCCTGCAATCCATGTACTAGTTTAGTAGCTCTTCTCTGAACTCTCTCTAGAGTATCTATATCCTTCTGGAGATATGGCCTCCAGTACTGCGCACAATACTCCAAGTGAGGTCTCACCAGTGTTCTGTACAGCGGCATAAGCACTTCACTCTTTCTACTGCTTATACCTCTCCCTATACATCCAAGCATTCTGCTGGCATTTCGTGCTGCCCTATTACATTGTCTTCCCACCTTTAAGTCTTCTGAAATAATTACTCCTAAATCCCTTTCCTCAGATACTGAGGTCAGGACTGTGTCAAATATTCTATATTCTGCCCTTGGGTTTTTACGCCCCAGGTGCATTATCTTGCACTTATCCACATTAAATTTCAGTTGCCAGAGTTCTGACCATTCTTCTAGTTTTCCTAAATCATTTTCCATTTGGCGTTTCGCTCCAGGAACATCAACCCTGTTACATATCTTTGTGTCATCAGCAAAAAGACAAACCTTACCTTCGAGGCCTTTTGCAATATCACTTATGAAGATATTAAACAAAATTGGTCCCAGTACAGATCCCTGTGGAACCCCACTGGTAACATGACCTTGTTTTGAATGTTCTCCATTGACTACAACCCTCTGCTGTCTGTCACTCAGCCACTGCCTAGTCCACTCAACAATATGGGAGTCCATGCTCAATGACTGCAGTTTATTGATAAGTCTTCTATGTGGGACAGTGTCAAAAGCCTTACTAAAATCTAGATATGCGATGTCTACTGCACCTCCACCGTCTATTATTTTAGTCACCCAGTCAAGAAAAAATCTATAAGATTTGTTTGACATGATCTCCCTGAAGTAAACCCATGTTGTTTTTCATCTTGCAATCCATGGGATTTTAGATGTTCCACAATCCTATCCTTTAATAGGGTTTCCATTAATTTGCCTACTATTGATGTCAGACTCACTGGTCTATAGTTGCTTGATTCCTCCCTACTACCTTTCTTGTGAATGGGCATGACATTTCCAATTTCCAATCTTCTGGGACGACTCCTGTTACTAATGATTGGTTAAATAAATCTGTTAACGGTTTTGCCAGCTCACCACTAAGCTCTTTTAATAATTTTGGGTGTATCTCATCAGGCCCCTGTGACTTATTTGTCTTCACTTTAGACAGCAAACTTAGAACATCTTCCTCTGTAAAGACACATGCATCAAACGATTTATTAGTCATTCTTTCTAGTGGAGGTCCTTCTCCTTCTTTTTCTTTTGTAAAAACTGAACAGAAGTATTCATTAAGGCAGTCGGCTAGCCCTTTATTCTCTTCTACATACCTTCCGTCCTTTGTTTTTAATTTAGTTATTCCTTGTTTTAATTTCCTTTTTTCATTTATATGTCTGAAGAATGTCTTATCCCCTTTTTTCATAGACTGAGCTAGTTTTTCTTCTGCCTGCGCTTTAGAAGTTCTTATAACTTGCTTGGCCTCTTTCTGCCTAATCTTGTAGATTTCCTTATCTTCATTGCTCTGTTTTTTTTTTATAATTACAAAATGCTAGCTTTTTATTTTTAATGATTTGGGTCACTTCTGCTGAGTACCACAGTGGTCTCTTCCTTTTTTTGCTTTTACTGACAAGTCTAATGCAATTTTCTGTTGCCTTCAATAATGCACCTTTTAAGTAGTCCCATTTCTCCTGGACTCCATGTAATCCGTTCCAGTCTGATAAGGACTCATTTATGACTAATTTCATTTTTGAAAAGTCTGTTTTTCTAAAATCTAAAACTTTTGTTTTTGTGTGGTGGGACTCTTTCACAGTTCTTATATTAAACCACACTGACTAGTGATCACTAGATCCCAAGGTTTCGCCTACAATGACATCATATACCGAATCCCCATTTGTGAATACCAAATCCAAAATGGCCTCCCTCCGGGTTGGCTCCTCAACCACTTGTTGTAGAGATAACCCCAGTAGGGAATTTAGAATATCTGTACTCCTGGTAGAACTTGCTATTTTGGTTTTCCAGTTTATATCTGGAAGATTGAAATCTCCCATAATGATAACTTCTCCTTTCATTGTCATTTTAGCTATTTCTTCAACTAGTAGATCATCTAGTTCTTTAACTTGACCAGGTGGTCTATATATCACACCTACACGAGTTACTGCATGGTTAGCAAACTGCAACGTAACCCAAACTGACTCTATGTTGGCCTCACCAACTTGTATTAGGTTAGATTTAATGCTATCTTTCACATACAGGGCCACTCCTCCTCCTTTCTTGCCTTCTCTGTCTCTTCTGTATAAAGAGTACCCTGGTATGGTTATGTCCCAGTCATTTCTTTCATTAAACCATGTCTCCGTAACAGCCACTAAATCTACATTTTCAGATACCATTGAGAATCATTAGATGTCACAGTGCAGTGTGACATTGTATTCTTCATGCCCTGTAGCCCCAGCCTAATGAAAAATAAATACATGTTGCATACAATGCCTTAGAATGCCAACATATCATTTCATCATTTCGAAACATTCTCCCACATTGTATATCACCTAAGGCCTCATGCACACGGGTGTTGCATGGCCGTGGCAGTATTGCGGCCTGCAAACAGCGGGTCCGCAATATGCGGGCACCAGCTGTGTACTCCCCACATCACGGATGTGGACCCATTCAGCTGCGGTGTGGAACGGAGGCACGGAACCCCATGGAAGCATTACGGAGTGCTTCCATGGTGTTTCTGTCCGTGCCTCCGCATGGCAAAAAAATAGAACATCACTCCTGCCATTTCTGAATGGGTGTCGATCCGTCCCAGCCGCTGCACGGTCCCCAATGCACGGAACGGCCTCACAATGGCCGTGTGCATGAGGCCTTAGAGGGAAGTTTTTTAGTACCTAGAACAACCCCCTTTCCTCTAAGCTGGTTAGGTAAAAGCACTGAGATAAATGCCCACTAGGGGTTCAATGGGAACTTCATAAATCTCATCCATTGAGTTGAATGAAAGATGTATAAATCCCTATTAGGTCCCTGTGGTGGTAGCTGCAGTCAGACAACATTTCATCATTAATCAGGATAAAAAATATGCCCATTAGGGACCCCAGAGATGACAATCCACTTACAGTAGACAAATGATTGAGATGTCTAGTACCGTATATATATATATATATATATATATATATATATATATAGAAGGAAACGGACAGCACGTCCAATAGAAAACCGTGATTTATTCAGCCCAAGTGGCACAGTGAGGCAACGTTTCGGCTCGGACACAGAGCCTTTCTCAAGCTTGAGAAAGGCTCTGTGTCCGAGCCGAAACGTTGCCTCACTGTGCCACTTGGGCTGAATAAATCACGGTTTTCTATTGGAAGTGCTGTCCTTTTCCTTCTATATTTTTGGGTAAGAAGCTACACCCTGGGACATAGCACCCGTGACTATTATTGTGAATTGGTGCTGTCATATTTTTTCTTTTTGTATATATATTTATATATATATATATATATATATATATATATAAAAAACAAAAAGTTAAATCAGCAGCACTCTACTGGATGACGGGTGCAACTCCACAATTGCTCCTGGACGGGAGCAGTTCAATAGAAATAGCAAAAAGATGGGCAGCACTCCGGTCTTGTGAAGAAATTCAGTGATGTTTATTCACACTTAATCGCAATGCAGCATTTCAGCCCTCTCAATGGAGTCTTTTACCATGGTGATGGATCATGTGATGGATCATGTGATGACCGGAGTGACGTCACCACAGGTCCTGTTCAGCAAAGGAGACAGAAGGAGATGCCGGGCTGCGCTATCAAGTGGACTAAGGTTAGTTAAATTATTTTTATTATTTTTTTAACCCCTCCAGCGCTATTTTACTATGCATTCTGTATTCAGAATGCTATTATTTTCCCTTATAACTATGTTATAAGGGAAAATAATACAATCTACAGAACACCGATCCCAAGCCCGAACTTCTGTGAAGAAGTTCGGGTTTGGGTACCAAACATGCGTGATTTTTCTCATGCGAGTGCAAAACGCATTACAATGTTTTGCACTCGCGCGGAAAAATCGCGGGTGTTCCCGTAACGCACCCGCACATTTTCCCGCAACGCCCGTCTGAAAGAGGCCTAATAGGTACAAATCTGATGACAGATGCCATATACGTAAAACAAATGGTAAACATTTGCAGTCTTCCTCTGGGGCACTGCAGGATTAGAAAAGCATAGCTGCTTTCTTTCTTAAATAATGCCACATCTGTCCACAGGTGGTGTGTGGTATTGCAGCTTAGACACATTCAATTCAGTGCAATTGGACTGCAATATCAAGCACAACCAATTGACAGGAGAGATAATGTTTTTAAAGAAAGCAGCCATTTTTTAACCCTGTAATGATAGTAAGGATGTTTCCATGAAAAGTAATTGCCAAAATTTAAAATATCTAGGGTGAAGTAGCTCTTTACATGTATGGATCACTGGCTTAGTCAAATTTGTTAGCATCTCTAATAGGAAGATAGTATACAGAAACAAAAAACAGCGCCTCCTGTGCAGTACGCCTGGACTAAAAATAATAGGAAATAATAGGAAATGGTGCATATTGCGCTTACCAGATCCTGTTGTGAGGAGTCACAACAGCTATAGAAGCTTTGCTGGTGTTTGCCCTCACAGGTTTAAGAGGATGCCTTGCTGCGCCACGAGCTTCAGGGGTAGTCGATTTGAAGGTTGAAGAAAAATAGGACCACTTTCTGGCGCTGTAGGCATTTAAATCAATCCGCAAGATGGCTTGGATGTTTTTTCTTTTTCTTTACAGCTGTAAAGCATACTGCCCTGAGGAAGAGGGCTGTACACCCTTGAAACACGTAGACAGCTTTATTATCATTAAATAAAAAGAAAAAACACCCAAGCCATCGTGGGGATCGATTTATATGCCTACAGCGCCAGAAAGTGGTCCTATTTTTCTTCAACCCTCAAATCTAATAGGAAGATAGTGGCAAACTCGCCAATAGAAAGTTGCTTATTATCTTTAACGACACACTACTTAGGCCTCATGCACACAAACGTATTTTCCTTCCGTGTTTGTTCCATTTTTTTTGCGGACCATATATGGAACCATTCATTTCAATGGGTCCGCAAAAAAACGGAAGTTACTCCGTGTGCATTCCGTTTCTGTATGTCCGTATTTCCGTTCCGCAAAAAAATAGAACATGTCCTATTATTGTCCGCATTACGGACAAGGATAGGACTATTCTATTAGAGGCCAGCTTTTCCGTTCCGCAAAATACAGAATGCACATGGACGTCATCCGTATTTTTTGTGGATCCGTATGGATACATACGGCCATGTGCATGAGGCCTTAGCATGAGATGAAGTTACACTCACTTTAATCTCTTGCAGAGACAGTTTAAAAAGCGCTGATGATGCTGACCAGTTTATTGCAAAGGCTTTAAACTAACCCTGGTCAAAAGGCTGTGTTACCATCAGAAAAAGTACAGGAGGTTTTAAAGGCATGCTGAAGCTAAAGAATGTTTTTAAATGTGCAGTGTTATAATAAGGTGCAGCTACACACAACAAATGTAATAAATGTTCTGCTGGATCTCAGAATTTCATACAAAGTAGTGCTCAGGTGCGTTACTAGGGTCAAAAGATAAGTACCAAATTCTCAAACCTACTGCTTCCCTCCACGTGCTAGCACTAGTGTTGATCGAGCATGCTCGGCCGAACACCAGTTCGGCTCGAGCATCGCGATGCTCGGCACATCGCGGTGTTCGGCCTAATACCGCGTGTGCTCGAACACAATGCTCGAGTCTCCTCCCCGCACGTTTGTTGGCTGCTACGCAACCAATAAACGTGCAGGTAAGTACTGCCCTCACTATAATGCCATAGCCGTGTTGGTTACTGGCATTACAGTGATTAGCTGGCCAGAACGCCTCATCGGGTGCTATAAAGTTCGGCCAGTCTTAGTCAGGGAGAGCTGTGCTATAGAGGAGACAGATAGTGTAGGGAATTTAATTTTATTTTTTTGTTAGGCAGGGTTGGTGTTAGAGACCCAAAAGTCCTTTTAAGGACTATTGTTGTGTCTGGCAGCAATATATATTTTTAGCGCAAGCTGCGCTAAATTGCGTGCGATTGGAGACCCAAAAGTCCTTTTAAGGACTATTGTTGTATCTGGCAGCAATATATATTATTAGCGCAACCTGCGCTAAATTGCGTGCAATTGTTAGAGACCCAAAAGTCCTTTTAAGGACTATTGTATCTGGCAGCAATATATATTTTCAGTGCAACCTGTGCTAAATAGCTTGCAATTGTTTGGCCTCTGCAGACAGCGACATTATCTGTGCTTCATCTCCTGTATAACGTTTGCGCATCCTAAAAATATCTGTGACATCCAGTGTACTTTTTCCGTAGACGCTGCAGACAGCGGCATTATCTGCGCTACATCTCCTGTTTAACGAGTGAGCATACTAAAAATATCTGTGACATCCAGTGTACTTTTTCCATAGACGATGCGGACAGCAACATTATCTGCGCTACATCTCCTGTTTAACCCTTGCAGCAATCTCCTTTGCCAAGGGGTAGGTGTTCCGCGGTCTGGCGCTTATTTGAGGAAAGTGCCGACGATAAAAGAATTGTCATTTGCAAACCTGTGCCATACCAAAATGAGCAGGGGCGTGAACACTAGCAACCTCACCACCAGCATGATCCACCACATGGTATCAAAGCACCCTAATAAGTGGGCCGAACGCCTGGGTCCACAACCAGTGTCTGCGGGTCACACCACTGCATCCTCTTCCCCCGTGTTACTTGCTGGCCAATCCCCTGTCCAAGACGCAGGCTCGGATGCCTCCCGCCCTGCACCTGGACCTTCGCAAGCACCATCAGCTAGCACATCCACTTCTGTGTCCCAGCGCAGCGTACAGATGTCCATACCCCAGGCCTTAGGACGAAAGTGCAAATACCCAGCCACCCACCCACAGACCATATCACTAAATGCGCACCTTTCCAAATTGCTGGCCCTGGAAATGTTACCATTTAGACTTGTGGACACTGAGGCTTTCCGCTGCCTAATGGCGGCGGTGGTCCCTCGTTACTAGTGTTGAGCGCGAATATTCGAATAGCAAATTTTTATCTCGAATATCGTAACTTCGAGAATTTGTGAATATTTCAAATATAGTGCTATATATTCGTTATAGCGAATATTTGTAATTTTTTCCCATCTGAACACATGATTCCTCCCTGCTTCTTGCTTGTGGGCCAATGAGTCATTGGCCCACAAGCAACTTAAGCACGGAGAAATCATGACTTTAGATGGGAAAATTGACAAATATTCTAAAAAACTATAGCACTATATCGAATATATTTGTTTTTTAGAATATTCATCTTTTTTTTCAATCTGTACAGTTGTTCCACTTTGGCATACTCCTACCCGACAAGCGTCCCCATCACCATGGGAAGGCCTGGGGTTAGAATATACCATCGGATCTGAGTTTTCACCGACTGTTGTGCGACGTGAGCACGCTCTGGAACTCCACATTCCACATGTTGGCCAGGCTTTGTGGCCAGGCTTTGTGAGGGCAGTAGTGGAATACCAGCTGCAACATGGTCGTCGCCTTTCCAGTCAGCTTCCGCTCTTCACAAGCGACGAGTGGGCATGGATGTCTGATCTCTGTGAGGTTTTACTCCACTTTGAGGAATCAACGCAGATGGTGAGCGGCGATGCCGCTATTCTCAGCGTAACCATCCCACTTCTGTGTTTACTGAAGCGCTCGCTGCTTACAATGAAGGAGGACACTTTGCATGTGGAAGAGGTGGAAATGGGGGAAGACAGTACACAGGGTGATAGCCAGACCACCCTCAGTTCGTCTTCTCAGCGCGAATTGGATGATGATGAGGAGGAGGAGGAGCAGGAGACGGTTGCCTCCGTTACATAGGGTAGTACACACAGCAGGTTTATTCCATCTGTTCAGCGTATATGGGCCAAAGAGGATGAGGAGATTGAGAGTCATCCTCCTGATAAGGACAGCGAAGTCTTGTCTGTTGGGACTCTGGCACACATGGCTGACTTTATGTTATGCTGCCTTTCCCTTGACCCTCGCATTATACGCATTTTGGCCAACACCGATTACTGGTTGTTCACCCTTCTCGACCCCCGCTACAAAGAGAACTTGTAATCTCTCATTCCTGTGGTGGAGAGGACTAGCAAAATGGCGCAATACCAGAAGGTCCTTGTGGAAAAATTGCTCCAAATATTTCCAGCTGACAACGCTGGCAGAAGAGTACGTAGTTCCTTGGGCAACCGAGGAGGGGAGACGAGTGGAACACATATCAGTTCCAATAGAGGCAAGGCAACACTTTCCAAGCCCTGGGACAGTTTCATGACACCCGGCCAGCAACCTCACCCTAATGCGCGGTCTAGTGTCACAAGGAGGGAAAGGTTTTGGAAGATGGTGAAGGAGTACGTGGCAGACCGTGTCAGCGTCCTCAATGATCCCTCTGTGCCTTACAAGCTGGACACATGGCACGAACTGGCGCTCTACGCCTTGGAGGTGCTAGCCTGCCCTGCCGCCAGCATTTTGTCAGAGCGGGTAATTAGTGCTGCTAGGAGCATAATAACTGATAAGCGCATCCGACTGTCAACTGAAAATGCTGACAGGTTGACTCTTATCAAAATGAACAAGGCCTGGATTGCCCTTGACCTCTTTACTTCACCAGAGGAAAGCGGCTGAACATAAAGGCACTTTTAATGTGGCTTTTATGGTGTATTTAATACACTGTATTCCCATGCACCCTTCCACCACAAAAATGGGTATATGGTTCAATCTTCCTTTTCTCCTCATCCTCCTCCATCATATCAACATGCTCCAAATGTTTTAGAGGGTCAGCTCAGCAGCAGGCCCTCAACCATACATTTTTCGATGGTCAGCTCAGCAGCAGGCCCTCAACCATAATTTTTTCTATGGTCAGCTCAGCAGCAGGCCCTCAAACATAATTTTTTCGAAGGTCAGCTCAGCAGCAGGCACTTAAGCATAATTTTTTCTATGGTCAGCTCAGCAGCAGGCCCTCAAACATAATTTTTTCGAAGGTCAGCTCAGCAGCAGGCACTTAAGCATAATTTTTTCGATGGTCAGATCAGCAGCAGGCACTCGACCCTAATGTTTTAGAGAGTCAGCTCACCAGCAGACCCTCAACCATAATTTTTTCGATGGTCGACTCAGCAGCAGGCCCTCGCCCATAATTTTTTCCATGGTCAGATCAGCAGCAGGCCCTCTCCCATAATGTTTTATAGAGTCAGCTCAGCAGCAGATCCTCAACCATAATTTTTTCGATAGTCAGCTCAGCAGCAGGCCCTCGCCCATAATTTTTTCCATGGTCAGATCACCAGCTGGCCCTCGCCCCTAATGTTTTAGAGAGTCAGCTTACCAGCAGACCCTCAACCATAATTTTTTCAATGGTCAGCTCAGCAGAAGGCCCTCACCCCTAATGTTTTAGATTGTCAGCTCAGCTTCAGACCCTCACCCCTAATGTTTTAGATGGTCAGATCAGCAGCAGGCCCTTGCTTCTAATGTTTTTGAGGGTCACCAGCAGGCGATCAATCATAATTTTTCAAAGGTGTGTATGATGCCCTCCTTTATGTGTAATAAAGGGTGTATTGGAGTGCCGGTTCCTTGTAATTTTTGGCAGCCCTTTCCCTTTCCAGTTCATAGGCTTTATGAGTGTAAGAGTCCCACTATCTGAACAATTGTACCACAATGTGAATGAGGCCCTTCTTTATGTGATGTACAGGTTGTATCGGAGTGCCTCTTCCTTGTAATTTTTGGCAGCACTTGCACTTTATATACAAGTAAATATCCAGGAAAGAATGTTTCCTAACAATTTTTCCTCTAAAATCGATTTTATCTTCGGTTTTGTGCATATTATTGTCAGTCTGTAAAATTTGCGTACTACTCGGACAACATCGTTCCCAGCAGCGACCTGGGAGTTCAAGATGCATCCAGACATCCTCCCTATGCTGCACCCGAACCATTTCAGTGGTGTTTCCATCAATTTCTGACATTTTAATGTGAACCAGACACCGTCCCCTCTTCAGAGCAGGGGGTGCCTGGTTTAATGCTTGGGTTCTCCCATTGACTTCCATTGTGCTCGGGTGATCCCTATGTGTTCTACTCAAGCACCCAAGCACTTTGATGCTCGATCAACACTAGCTAGCACATATTTCACTTGCTGAATGGACATTACATCCAGTGCTACCAAACATACAGAACTAAACAGCACTACATGCCTATTACATCCAGTGCCGTACAGGTGACATCTCTGATGTACATGTTCTATTTTCTCATCTTCTCCATTCAGCCACTCTTCTCCTTTCAGCCATGTCCCATCTCTGCAGAGTTTGCCACACAGTCATCTTAAGTTACTCACTTTTCCATCATTCTTCCTGTACTGATACCCTTCTGCTGATACTCCAATATTGTTCTCGTTGCGTTCCTCAATGACCCCAAACACTATACTGCAGGGATAATAGTGCCATACAGATAGTCTGCCCATAGTTATATTAAAGTCACATAAATAGCAATAATTCTCTCCCTTGTACAGCATACAGTATGGGGGGCTGTACACTGTATTATAGCGCTGAGAAGCGAGTTAGATCAAAGCATAGCATTGTGGATGTGCGATCCAGTTCTGTTTCTCCCCCTGATCATTATTTGAATCTTTCTTCTTTACTACTGGTATCAGCACTCCTCCCATTCGGCACAGGTGGTTTTAATCACAAAGGTCTGTATATAAGTGGTCATTGACCTGTAGCTCCTGATAGTAATGGACATGTTGTGTTAGACAACTGTTCACATGGTGCAGTACTGCGTGGTGGCCTTTGTTTTTGTGGCGCTGTGCTGGTGGGATGGTGGGACCCAGTGCCATGGGTGGCATAATCAGACAGCAGAGGTGCTGTTTGACTCCTGGGTCCCGCCGCCTACTAGGGCAGTGCCGCTTTGTCACCGCATTGTCGTTGCGCCTCTTTGTCAGAGTAGGTCCCACTCTAAGAGGCGACCTTGGCGTGGTGAGTGGGCTTATGCCTTTTTATCAAAATGTACACTAATGCCTCTTGTACAGCATGCAGTATGGGGGGCTGTACACTTTATTATAGTGCTGAGAAGTGAGTTAGATCAAAGCATAGCATTGTGGATGTGCGATCCAGTTCTGTTTCTCCCCCTGATCATAATTCTCTCCCAGAGAGATCTCATTAGTAATAATATAACCTACAATGCCCCCAATAATAATGGTCCCCAAGAGTGCCCCATTAGCAGTAGTGCCCTCCATAGTGTTCCCAACAGGGATGGACTGGGACAATAAAGTGGCCCTGGACTTCAGCCAGACCGGCCCACTTTATTTTTCCCAAACACACTAAAAAAAAAAACATAAGTAAAAACATTCCACTGTAAGTATAAGTATGTTTCCATCTCCTCTGTCATCTACTATCTCATGCGTTATGTCTTCTCCTCTCTCTAATCCTCTGTCTTTTTTCAGAACTTCTCTCTCTTGTCTACACTCATGTTCCTGCTCATCTCCTCTATCGTCTTCACATTCATCGCCTGCCTCATGCTCCCTCTCCTCTCCACTCTCCTCTATTGTGGACCCAGCCTGAGAATAGACATATAGTAAGTCACAACTGTAGGCTAAATATGTTCCATAAAGTCCACAAATCTGTATGTGGTTTAAGAAGGAATAAATAATAATGTCTGACTTACCATAGCAGTCAGGCCCGCACTGCTCTCAGCTTTTGCGGACGTTCCAGCAAATAATGCATCTAATTTTACACATTTAGTGGCATCTGCCGCAAGTGCTTGCCTTTTTTTGTCTCTTAACTTCTCGGCTCCTCCCTTACGTTTAGTCTTGTGTTTTAACATGTTTGTTGTTGCAAGTCACACCTAATGGCAATAGGTAACACTTGTTGTTAACCTTACTTGCTGACGCTGTGGTGGTGGCACTGAATTATCGCTGTACTCGTACACTTTCTCGTTCCTCCTCGTTCCTCTTCGGCGGCGCTGGCTCCGCCTCCTCTTGTTGCTTGAACGGGCTCGGCTCCTCCCATACTCCTCCTCTCCTCCCGCATACGGCCGTGAGCGTGACCCCTGAGATACCTCACGTCGCTGGGAGGTGATCAGGGCCGCTCTAAACATAGGAGGAGGCGGAGCCGGAGGGAAGTGGCAGGCCAGCGCAGCTTGATGGACGCCGGTCATTGGCTGACGGCGCCGCCGACGCCAGCCGCCAGGTAAATGAATCAAAATCACACAGAAAATGACAGTGATTGACAGCCGGCCCATAATTCGATCGGCCCACCGGGATTCTCCCGGTACTCCCGATGGCCAGTCCATCGCTGGTTCCCAATAATAAAGCCCACGATAGTGTGCCCATCAGTGATAAGGCCTCGCTATACTGCCCCAGTATAAATTTGGCTCCTATAATGGTACCAGTAGAAATAAGCACCCCTCTGTAGTGCACCTACTATTAGTTAGGCCCCCTTGTAGTGCCCCTAGTTGTAAGCCCCCTGTAGAGCCCCCAGTACTATTAAGTGCTCAAGTAGCTATAATGTACCTATATAGTGTCTCAGTAGTTATAATACCCCCTATTGTGCCCCAGTAGTTATAATGCTCCCTATAGTGCTCCAGTAGTTATAATGCCCAATGTAGTGCCCCAGTAGTTATAATGCCCGCTATAGTGTCTCCAGTATTTATCATGTCCCTTATAATGTCCCCAGTAGTTAAAACATCCCTATTTAGTGCCCATTAGTAACAATACCTCCTGTAGTGTCCACAGTAGTTATATTGCTCTCTTGTAGCGCCCCAGTAGTTGTTATGCCACCTATAGTGCCCCAATAGTTAGAATGCCCCATACGATGCCAGTAGTTAAAATGCCCCCTATAGTGTCCCTAGTAGTTAAAATGCCCCTCTGAAGTGCCCCTAGTAGTTAAAATGCCCCTTATAGTGCCCCAATAGTTAAAATGCACCACTTGATGCGCCCCCAATAGTTAAAATGCCCCACTGTAGTATCCCCAGTAGTTAATGTTCCTATAATGTCACAGTAGTTAAAAATGCCCCTATAGTGCCCCCAGGATGTAAAATACACCTGTCCCTGTAGTTATAATCACTCCAGTGGTTATAAAGAACCTTACCCCTATAGCATATCAGTAGTTATAAAGCCCCTGACCTTATAGCACCACAGTAGTTGTAATGCCCTTGACCCCTATAGCAATGATGGCATTGCAGAACATTACAGTTTAAAATAACTACCTACACATGCACCTAGATAAATGTAGTTAAAAGGATTGCATGAGATTACAAAAAAACAGCTGCTTTTTCCAGAAACAAAGCCACACTTGTCATTGGGCAGGATGATAGTTTATGAGAACTACATGTACATACTTATTTCTTTCAGTTTTCCTTTTTTGCTGCTTTATTACATTTAAAATAAATAATGCATCCACATGGAAAAATGTCAGAACACCCATTGATAGCCAGCCACAGTCGCCTTCATTTGCAGTGGTATCGTGAATGAGAAAATTGAACTGTTATTGACTGTAACCATATCATCTTGAGCGACAAATCCAGGTATGGTGCGGAAATCCATAGTGCTTCCATGGAGTTTCTCTCCGTGCCTCCGGAGATGTTCTATTTTTTTGCGATGCAGACGGATCACGGACCCGTTCAGGTTGAATGGCTCTGGATCCGTCTGCGAAATCCGCACGAATGTTGTCCGTGCATTGGGGACTGCAAATTGCGGTCCCCAATGCATGGAAAGGCCGATCAACGGCCATGTGCATGAGCCCTTAATGTTATTAAATTCTTAGAATTCATCTAAGACTTCTTTAACATCTTAAGGAGGAATAATTTTTGGACCTTAGAAATACAGCCCTATTTTTCAAATCTGACATGTATCAAATTATGTGGTATAAGCAATGCTTTTACTTATCCATGCAATTCAGATATTCTTTTTCAGTGACACATTGTATTTAGTGTTAGTGGTAAATTTTGGTAGATATATTTTGGTTTTATGTATAAAAAAAAAAGCTATCTTAGCAGTTTTCCAAATATGAATTTCTCTGCTTGTAAGACAAATAGATCACAAAATGGTTAATGAATATTATTTACCACATGCCGACTTTATGAAGTAATTGTTCAGTTAGACTTTTATTTAATGGAGAGGTTAAAAGGCATATAAGTTTAGCAGCTATTTTACAAATTTTCACAAGAATTTCCAAATCCTATTTGTTAGAGACCACTTCAATTCTTAAAAAGGTCCCTTTTGGAAACTACACCTGTCAAGGGATTAATATAGGGGTACAGAGAGCATTTTGAGCCCACGTGTATGTCATAGAATTTTTTACAATTGGGGAATGAAAATCAAAAATTACATGCTAACAATAATATGTAGTATACTGTACCAGTACAGTGGAAACACCAAAAAATAACCCAATATTTCAGAAACTATACTCCAAGGAACTCAGCTGGGGGTGTAGTAATAGTTTGGACCACACAGGTGTTTCATAGAATTTAACATTGGAATGTGAAAATTTCCAATAGTATGCTGCTTGAGATCAAATTATTTCATTTTTGCGAGGGTTAAAAGGAGAAAAAGCACCTCATAATATGTTACACAATTTCTCCTGAGTACAGAAATAACTCAAATGTGCTCATAAACTGCTGTTTAGGGACACAGTAGAGCTCAGAAGAGAAGGAGTGGCATCTGGATTTTGTGACACAGAATTTGTTGAAATGGTTTTTAAGAGCTATAACTTTTGCATTTTTTTTTTACTTTTTGTTGCCTGAGCTGTATAAGGGCTATTTTTGTAGTATAAGCTGCAGTTTTTATTTGTTTCATTTTGGGTACATATGACTTTTTGATTACTATTTTTTCAGGTGAGGTTGGCAGTGTTTTTTTTTTTTTCCTTTTTTTATGGGGTTCACCATACTGTATATATGGAATCATATTTTTTTTTCTGTGCGTTTATACGATTATGGCAATACCAGATTACTGTAGGAAAGTGTTCTACCTTCCGTAAAGAGGATCTCAGGTTCAAATTTTTTTTCTTCCTGAAGTAATGCTATAAGCTGTAAGTAGTGTATATGATTCCATGCTATGACAGCTCTAGGATGAATTTTACTTCTTTCCTGATACTCCTACATAATAATCTCAATATCTAGTTCAAGATCTGTTTAACATAGTAAAGGCAACATTTTAACAAGAGCTGATTGGATATGTTGTTTCTGCCCTGTCAATCAATGTGAGGGTGGAGTCTGCAGATCACAGGGGAGTTACAAAACCAGTGCTCCAAGGACTCAGTCCAGTCCCCCGTGCTCAAATGTGCTCATTTGCATATTAATAAGAATGCAGATATCTCTGCAGCTGTTTATCATACAGACAAAGGTTTTAATCAGCATGATCAACCCTACCAGACAAAATGTCTTGTTTAATAGGGTTGATCATGCTGACAGAGGTGCTTTAAAGCCCCTAATAGGGAATTAAAGTAAGTGTTAAAAAGTTTAAAAAGGGTTTTAAAACATAAAAATATATAAAAATTCTAATTACCCCCTTTACTCATTTTAAGAAAATAAAGATCAATAGTATCTCCATGTCTAAAAACATCTGCATTATAAAAATATTTATCTCACACAGTGCATGGCGCAATGGAAAAAATTACTTTGGTCACTTCCCCTAGCCCAAAAAATGTAATGAAAATTGATCGAAAAATCATACACCTTCCGAAATGGTATCAATAAATACTACAGACAGCCCTGAAAAAAATTATCACTTTCCAGTTATCAGTCTACATAAAGAGCAAGAAGTAAAAATTCACTAGCCTTACATTTATAAAATGAACCTGACTGCAATCTATGATAGGTTTCTAATCATTGACATAGATATATGGGTTGCTGTTTGACCCATCACTGGGTCCCTGTCATAGTAGACCAGTGGTGCCACACAGGGCTGGATTAGGCCTCATGCACACGACCGTTGTGTGCATCCGCGGCCGTTGTTCCGTTTTCCGTTTGGCTTCGGAAAATGCACCGTTTGGCTTCCGCGTCCGTGATCCGTTTTTCCAGTCCGTTAAAAAAATATGACCTGTCCTATTTTTTTCACGGACAACGGTTCACGGACCCATTCAAGTCCATGGGTCCGTGAAAAATCATGGATGCACACAAGATAGTCATCCGCGTCCGTGATCCGTGTCCGTTTTTCCTATCATTTTCAATGCAAACTTGACTTAGTTTTTTTTTTTCACTTTTCATGTCCGTGGATCCTCCGAAAATCAAGGAAGACCCACAGAAGGAAAAACGGTCACGGATCACGGAACAACGGAAATCCGTTTTGCGGACCGCAAAAAAAACCGGTCGTGTGCATGAGGCCTTATAGTGAGGACAAAAGAGGCCATGGGGCCTTAACTACTCAGTACATTCCACCCCTTTCCTGATATTTCCAGCGGCAAGGCATATGAGTTTGAAAAGTTTTAAAATCTACTTGTAACAATATAAACAGTATTTTAATATTAAGAAGAAGAGAAGATTTTGCAGCTTTTTACTAATATTAGGTTGGAGCTACTGAGCTTTGTTTATCTGCTTATGCAGCATCCCACTCGTGTACGTGGGCACTGCAAATCTTGTTATGATGTATGTTGTATTATGCTAAATTGCACTTTTGTATAAAGATCCCTGTTAACAGGCTGTTAGGTGCACTATACACATTCCACCACTAGATGGGGATAGCACCACAGTATATATACTACAGTTCAGGCCTAGTGATGGAGTTGGAGTTAGAGTGTGGAAGCAGGAGGACATGGAGTGAGGGGCAAGGGGGAAGGAGAGGACCCCTTCCTCTCAGCTCTCTCTTGGGCTCCACGGCCCAAAGGAGCCAATTCATGGTCTGTGTCAAGCAAGGAAAATAAGCAGAGGTGAAGCCATTATTCTACTGTCTACTCTTCCGGAGTGCCAAGTGGATTTTACTAAGTTTATTGTGGAAAGACAAAGGAAGGACAATAGCCATTATTCTAGGCTCTTGGTGCCTTTGTAATAAGGTGAAGATTTATTAGCTTCCAGCAGCCTCACCGTTACTTCAAGGACAGACAGGCCATCTGTTACATCAATTGTGTTTAGAAGATAAGTACTTGAATCACCCTGACTGAGATTGGAGCAAGGCAAAGAGCTAAATACTTGTGAGTACACAACCTCCTACCATAGCCTGCGATATAACCACATATACAGCCTGTTACCTGGATTTACAGTATTCAACCTACATGTTCATAAGAGACTGTTTACAACTGGATGTAAAATTGCTGTCAAGATCCTGGTTACAGTAAAGTTCTGACTTGGATCCAAACCCTGCCTCATTCTTCATATCTCCATACTACAACCACTCTCATCATTTTGCACCACCAAGGTGCTGGAGTCAGGACATTACCTTAATTCAGGGGCCTAGCCGCATAAGCACCCAGAAAAGCCAAATCACCATCAAGGGCACCTCGACCACCACCTGGCCAGTGTCCCCTGTAGCAGAGTGTGCCCCAGAGAATTTGGTGCTGTTCTCCCCTTCACTGCACTGCTGGCCCAGGGAGGCATCTGCTAACCGTGAGTACCAATGAACTGTTGCACCCGTCTGCCCACCGTGAACCTCAAGCGTTCTCCCCTGGGGAAGAATTTTCTTGGTCAAGCATAGAGTTTTTTTTGCCACAGAGAATAGGTGGATAAGCGTTTCTAGAGGGCTGGCTTTCCTCAGAGGACAATCTGATATATAAAGTTGAGTGTATGTATGTATGTATGTGTGTATGTCCACTAAAGGAATCCGCACAGTTGCATTTACAATCATAAAATTTTGCACAGCCACTTCCTGTAACTCAGGGAACATCATAGACTATGTTTTGAGTGGAAATTTTCACCCCGCCCTTTCCAATATTTTGTGGGAGTTAGCCTGGATATTCATCAGGTTGCATATAGCAACCAATCACAGTTCAGCTTCTATTTTGCTACAGGTCATTAATATGAGCTCTGATTGGTTGCTATAGGCAACGAAGGACATTCTTAGTATAATACAGCTTATGTGTTTGTTAATATGATCTCGATTGCGAAGCTTAGCAAACGTTAGAGGGGCGGGTGGGGTGTTGTGGAGGTCACTGTTAAAGGAGCGGGCTGCTGCAAAGGCCTAAGTTAAGGGGGTGGGCTGCTATGGAGGTCACGTTTTAAGGAGGCGGGGCACTGTGGGGGGTTAGTGTTAAGGGGGAGGGAGCTGTAAAGGTCACTGTTAAGAGGGAGGGGCTGTGGAGGTCCCTGTTAAGGGCTAGATCACTGTGGAGTGCACCGTTAAGGGGCGCCGTCCGCTGTGGAGGTCTTTGCTAGGGGGGAAGGTGGAGTGCTGTGGAGGTCACTGTTAAAGGCGCGATGCTGTGAAGGTCAAAGTTAAGGGGGTGGGCTGCTGTGAAGGTCACATTTTAAGGAGGCGGGGTACTGTGGTGGGTCAGTGTTAAGGGGTGGGGGGCTGTGGAGTTCACTGTTAAGGGGGCTGTAGAGCTCACTGTTAGGGTCCATTCACACGTCCGTTTTTTCTTTCCTGATCTGTTCCGTTTTTTCAGGAACAGATCTGGACCAGATCTGGACCCATTCATTTTCAATGGGTCCTGGAAAAAATCAGACATTGAGCTGTCCGTTTTTTTCCAGGACCCATTGAAAATGAATGGGTCCAGATCTGGTCCAGATCTGTTCCTGAAAAAACGGAACAGATCAGGAAAGAAAAAACGGACGTGTGAATAGACCCTTATGGGGAATATTGTCAATATCTTTTAACGACCATTAAATGAAATAGTGGAAAGATAACCATGAAAGCCAGATCATCCTGCTAGTGCAATATAAAAACCAACAACTTACATTATAGGATGTAATTTGTGGCCTTCATACCAATTAGATAGTCTTTAGTTCCTTTTGTTTATGTCTACCATAAGGAAGACATACATTATCTGACACGACACTAGGGGACCCAACACAATTTTATGTACAATTGCCTTCATCCATCTTGATTCAGTCTTTGTACCATGAGTTGGCTGGGGAGAGAAGTGGAGGCAAACAATATCTTGCCATTACACAATGCTTTAATAATGCTGCATGGTCCTTTTCTCACTGACTCTAAATACGTTGTTTTCTACTAATACAGATATGGTACTTTATATTGCAAGTATATTCCGTACTGTGGGGGTAGAGTTATCAAAACTGGTGTTTTTCATAAATCTCCCCCTGTATGTTTATCGCATACATCGTGCACATTCTGTTCTGAGTAGCTAAGTGAAGGGCTAAACTTTGACATCATGGTTCTGGAGCCTGAAGGTATGCATTGCATGTAAATTTCATGTTTTCCTTTATGTTAAACAAGGATTTCAAGAAATGAAAAATCTTCTGTCCTATATTTAAATTTATTAATCTCCATTTATATCTGATTTGATTATAGTATTTTTTGTAATAGTTTTTTTTAAGAGAGTTTGTCGCCAGGAAATTCACTGCCTTGTAGTACTAGCTCAGCTGAATGAAATAATACCACTTATGAGTAGTTAAGTGCACTGAGGCTGGACCCAAGCCACACTGTGCACCCCTGCTCTCTTTGAATAACATGGCCAGGCAAGACGACTGTGCATCTCTTGTGTCAATCTCTTTTTTTTCCCTGATTGAAATTATTTTAAGGGCAGTTGCCGAGAGAGCAGAGCCTCTAGGAGTAACAGCAACGCCCCTATTGCTCCTAGATACTCATTTTCAGATATTAAAACATCATTTTTCTCAGCAATGCGAGCACATATGAACATGGGACCAACACAGATCCCTTCAGCTGCCAAGTGCACATGTAACAGGTCAGCCAGTGTCATAGGTACAAATATGCTGAGAGATGCTCTTTAACAATGAATTTCCTGGTGACAGGTTCATTTGAACTATTTGTGCATCTGGCTATAGCTCTTATTAAAAGGTGTTGTCATAGTTTACAATGAGAATCAGATGGGTTTTTTTTTTTTTATCTCCAGGAAAGAAAGTACAGTAATTAAGAAGTGTTTCCTGATTATCTACTGTACATTGGCATTCATTTTAACTTGTTTGATTTATATCTTTATTTTGTGATTTGTAGGGAACTATTTGCACCATAGATGGGTGAGGACTTCCACGGCTTAATGCTATACATTACAGTTGTCTCTATTAGGCCATATATGTAGTATGGTACATTAGCAACCTAAACCCAGCTAGTGAATTAAACCAGCAAAGCATATTGTGTAAAATCGCTTGACAATCTGCCAGTCTTAGTTACTAATCAATAATAAATCAATATTCTCACACTTTTCTCTCCCATCTTGTAAGCTCCTCTTTATGAGGATTTTTGTGCTTTCTCTAAATATGGAGAGACCTATTCTTACAGTACTGTTTATATTAATGCAGATAAAGAAATCCAAATTTAGTCCCTGTAATATAATAAGTCCATTGTTACAGAAAACACTAAATTGTGTTATATGTTACATTATAGTAATATAGTCTGTTTCTACAGTGTGTGAAAAAATTAATTTGCAAGCAGACCATAATCTCTGTATCTACCTTATCTCAATGCCGCTAACAACAAATTATTCCACAAACCTTCAAATTACCCGAGCTTTGTGCTGAAAATCACTCAAACGCATAAAATGACCCCTGGGTTTAAAGTCTATGTTATAAGCTTGTTCTTAATGATATCTGGAGATCAAGTAAGCTTTATCCAACCAGTACTAGATGGAGGATTTATTTGCATCACACTATGATGTTCCTTTAATACCTCCAAGATACATAAGTGCTTACTGTTTAATAGGTTTTTAGCTTAAGATCCAATCATCCACTCTTGAATTACGATGCCTGAATGAAGCCAACTCATTTGGAACTAAGCACTTTAATGTCAACAGAGACATATGGTATTGCAACGGAGTTACAAAGGATGCCTAGCAAGCCTTCTATTTCCCCGGCCACATTAAGACACATGTATTATTAGTTTACTGCCATGTTTTGTACTGCTCCTAATTGAAAATAAGATCTGCTTAAGGAGTTAAGGAAGCTTGGAATTGAAGGAACTGGGCACATGTAATTTCTTAGAAAGAATATCTTAGTGTACTGATAACACGTGAAAAAATAATTAACAGAGGCAGAATTAAAAGTGTCCATTAACATCACTGCTAGGTGAAGCTCTTAATCAGAAGTACTGGCAGATGTAGCCCTTTAAAGCTTGTCACCCACACATTGTGGGATTTTAAGAGTATTTTGCAGCTAACATCTTAAGTATCATTGCTCTTTCATATATTTTCAGAATATACCGTATTTTTTGCCCTATAAGTAGCACCTACATTTTAGAGGAAGACAATAAGAAAAAACTATTTTTCATTTGACCTAAGTTCAAACCAGCAATCAGACCCCCAATATTAATCAGACCTCAGCTGACAGCCCCAATCAGACCCGCCAATGTTAATAAGACCCCAATAAAACCTCAGCTCAGACCCCCAATCAGATCTCAGCTCAGACCCCAAAGAGTACGACCCCCAATCAGACCTCTCATCAGCCCCCCAGCCTCTCACCAGCACCCAGCCTCTCATCATCCCCCAGCCTCTCATCATCCCCCAAGCCTCTTATCAGCCCCCCAGCCTTTTATCATGCCCCAGCCTCTTATCATCCCCCCAGCCTTTCATCAGCCCCCCAGCCTCTTATCATCCCCCAGCCTCTTATCATTCCCCCAGCCTCTCATCAGCCCCCTAGCCTTTCATCAGACCCCCAGCCTCTCATCAGCCCCCTAGCTTTTCATCAGCCCCCCAGCCTCTCATCAGCCCCCTAGCCTTTCATCAGCCCCCCAGCCTCTCATCATCCATCATACACGGGAGCAGACAGAGGCGGAGCAGGCATGTGTGGCAGGAAAGCCTGCTCCGCCCCTCATCTGTCTCTCCCGCACTCCCGCCAACGTTGTCACAGAAATCTGCAGGCCGGTCCCTGTCAACTAGCCCGAGACAGGGCGGTCCGGTCTCAACCAGCGTACACCGGCTGCCCTACACCCTGCAGGCCGCAGCCGGTCCCCATCAGCAAGCCCGCGCTGTGGGCGCTGGGCTCTCTTTCTTTAGGTAACTGTCGGATACATTGCAGGCTACTGTTCCTATGCAGAGCAGCCTGCGATGTACCGTGCATAATCAACGCGGCACACATTTGCTATTTGTTTGCCCTGTATTCACCCCATAAGACGCGGTTTTCCCCCCATTTTAGGGGGGGAGTGCGTCTTATGGGGCGAAAAATATGGTAGTATCAATAGGATAGTATCAATAAAGCATCATCACTATTTGTTTAATTTCACATGTCTGTTTACCTGATCCAGCGGGCTGTTTTGGCAGCGGAACAGCTTGCCAGAGTTCACCGTTTCCAGCATAGCCGATACTGCTGTTCAGAAACCATTTACTATAATAGGATCTGGTGGAGATCCGTCTGGTTTCTGACATAAATGGCAGGTTTTGTCCGCCACTCATGTCAGAAACCAGCCTGACCGCATTATAGTTAAAGGGGCCCAGTGGTAAACAGCAGTATCCAGATATGCAAGATACGGTGAACACTGGCAGTCTATTCATCTGCCAGACCAGGTAAACGGAGATGTGAAACTAGCCTAACTTCAATAGACATAATATCATCTGGTGGTGAGATATATAAAGGGAGGTTCTATTTTTAAAAATCCACTTTCAAACAGCCAATTAGGACACTCTTGGTCAACAGTGTGGTCTCTGGTTCAGGAACCTCATCAATTTGCTTGAAGAAGGACTGATGCAAAAAAATGTGCCCATCTAGAGGACCCATCACTGTTCAATCAAAACCCATTCATTTCAATGGTCTCTGAATAATGCTGTCTTATTCCTGTGGTGGTACTGCAGAGGAATGGAACATGGTCTTCCCATGATCTCTGGTGTCAGTTCTTCCCCTATTGTTTAGCTAATACTGGAGTCTAAGTAGTAGGAAACCCTGTAATTAGCTCCACTTGTGGGAACCCTCCAACAAAAAGATAGACAACCCTTTAAACCTGGCATTAATATTCTTAGGCTATTTTCACACTCAGGTTTAGTGCGGATCCGTCATGGATCTGCACAGACGGATCCCTTCAGATAATACAACCGTCTGCATGAGTTCAGAACGGATCCATTTGTATTATCTTTAACATAGCCAAGACGGATGCGTCTTGAACACCATTGAAAGTCAATGGAAGACGGATCCATTTTCTGTTGTGCCAGATTGTGTCATAGAAAACGGATCCGTCCCCATTGACTTACATTTTGTGTCAGAATGTTTGTCTCAGTTTCGTCAGACGTCAGATTCCAAAGCGGAATGGAGACGGAACGGAGAGGCAAACTGATGCATTCTGAGCGGATCCTTTTCCATTTAGAATGCAATAGGGCAAAACTGATCCGTTTTGGACCGCTTGTGAGAGCCCTGAACGGATCTCACAAACGGAAAGCCAAAATGCGTGTGTGAAAGTATCCTTACTCTGTCAGCAACCTGTTGTGATGTCCACTACTTAATTTGTTTTCCTGTTTATAGTTTGCCTCTGGTTCTCTAATCTGGCTTTAGTTATTATGTGGTTGAAGTTCTTGGTTATGTCTCATGGCTTGGTCCAAACCTCTACAGTGACTCTAACTTTTAATATTCTGCTAGAAGATCTGTTTTGCTGCCCACCAGTGAATCGATACAGGTTCATTCCTTTTATAGACTGGTGTAGTAACTGTAGTAACAACTGAAGGTTCACTGAAGATGAAGATTCACTTTAAAACTGCTTATACACGTGAAAAATCTAGTGGGCAAGCGCACAATGGTGCTTGAAAGAATTTTCTATATTCCTGCAAATGAGCCAAAAATATTAGCAAATCAGATATTTACCAAGTCTAATATTTTTTACTCATTTGTTTGATTTGGATATCTTAATCTACTTTTAGGACTTTTGAAAATCTGATGTTGTTTTAGGTCAAATTTATGCAGAAATATAGAAAATTTGGAATTTTTGAATCATCTTGGCTTCATGAGGGATCGGCCATGTCAAACTAATTTGATTAGTTTCTATGAGGAGGTAAGTTCTAGACTTGACAGCGGCGAATCAATGGATGTCGTATATCTTGACTTCTCCAAAGCATTTGATACTGTACCACATAAAAGGTTAGTATATAAAATGAGTCCCTATACAGCTCTGAAGACGTAAGTATAAAAAAGTTATAGGGGTCAGAATATGGTGATGTGAAAACCATTATTTTTTTTATTTTATGTAAATTTCTTTTTACACTATTTAGACATACAAAACCTATACATATGGAGTATAGTTGTAATCATACTGACCCAGAGAATGAAGGGCATGGATCAGTTATTCCGCAAAATAAATTCTGTGGGAACAAAACCCATAAAACAGTGGAGGAATTGCGTTTTTTCCAATTCCACCCCATTTGGAATTTTTTACTGCTTCCCACTGCATTTTTATGCCATAATTAATGGTGGCATTGGAAAGTACAACTTGTCCAACAAAAAATAAGCCCTCATACAACTATGGGAACAAAAATATAAAAAACACAAAAACAAAAAACCTCTGGTAGTGAAAGGGTTAAAGAAGGGGCCTATATTCATTTTTGCATTTTTTTATTTTTCCTCCCCTTGCTCTATTGCTATAACTTTTTTATTTTTCCGTTCACACAGCCATATGAGGGCTTTGTTTTTTCAGGACAAGATGCATTTTTTAATTTACCATGTCTTGTTTGGAAAATAATTATTTTTTATGGCATTCACTGAGCACTAAAAATGACATGGTGTCTTTATTTTGCAGCTCCATCCGATTATGGTGATACAAAATTTGCATAGTTTTTATTTTTGTTTAATTACTTAAAAAAATTCTAATTTTCGCCATTTTCTGACAGCCATAATACTTGTTTATATTTTGGTCTACAGAGCTGTATTAGGGCTTGTTTTTTTGTAGAATGAACTGTAGCTTTTATTGGTACAATTTTTGTGGTATGTATGACCTTTTCATTAGAGATGAGCGAATTTCCCAAAAATTGATTCGGTCGGTTCGCCGAATTTTCTGAAAAGATTTGATCCAATCAGAATTAATTTGTGGCGAATCGAGTTAAAAAACTGCTATTTCCTGGCTGCAGAGAGCCTGTATAGTGGTGTAGAACAATGTACCTTGGAGCAACACGCATAGTGAGTCTGCTGTGGTAGTAAAACAATACTGTGAGTCAGTAGGACAGGCGTCGTTCTTAGAATCACTGCACACTTTACTTCTTTGGGCAGTTACGGGGCCAAAACTGACCAAATAACTCAAGTGTGAACTCAACCTTACAAGTCGATGTTAGCGTCAGGTATAAAGAACCATACAGAGGCCCAAGATCCTACATAGCGTAAAAGAGCACATTTATTTTACACTGTCGTCAGCTGATTCCACATAGATATCTACAGAACCTGTTCTATTAAACGCTTATACAAGTAGAGGCCCCCTGACAGAGTGGAGAGGGTGTCAGCAGTAAGTTTGTGTTGACATCACTGAATATTTTTCCCTTCCTCTGATCCGTCAGAACAATAACCCCCCAAAAAAACAGATCCTGTCTGTTGAGTATCCGCCTACTCGGTCAGCAATTAGTCAGTTATCCATCAGTATTGCTAATGCCCAAAAAAAACAGGAGTGGATTCAAAACAGAAATGACAAGTGAATGGAATATGTACATGTCTTCTGTGTTTTGTACCCACTCCTGCTTTTGGCTACCAAATCATAAGCCAATTCTGATGGGACCATACAGGCCTTTCAGCTCCTACACAGATAGGATCCATTGTGTGTCTCATATTTCCTTCATTCTGACAGATCAGAAAAAGGGTCAAATAAATTATAATGTCAACCAGGCCAAAAAGGCAAAATAGTGGTCCAGCCATGAAGTGGGGAGGGTGGGAACAGCATGATAAGTCCACAGAGTGGCCCAATAACATAGTGTGGAGGTGGCAGCAGCATTAGGAGAGCACAGAGTGGCAAGTTGACAGTGTGGAGGTGGCAGCAGAATCAGGAGACCACAGAGTGGCAAGGTGACTAGTGTTGAGGTAGCAACAGCATCAGGAGACCAGAAGAGTGGAAAAATGACAGAGTGTGGAGGTGGCAGCAGAAGCATGCGGAGGCCACAGAGTGGCAAGGTGACATAGTGTTGAGGTAGCAGCAGCATCAGAAGACCACAAAGTGGCAGGGTGACATAGTGTGGAGGTGGCAGCAGCATCAGGAGACCACAGAGTGAACCGATGACAGAGTGGGGAGGTGGGGGGCACTAACAGTACCCGCTGACGATGATGTGTGTAAGAAGGAGCACTTGGCATAAGATGTGTGGCATCAGGCGGCATCAGAATAGTAGCTTAGAAAGGTAGCCAGAAGAAACCAGTCTCTTTTGTCAAGGTTTGGGTGAGGCAACATGGATGATCTAATCTGATGCATCAGGCATAGGTGGATGGAAATCCTGGCTGATCCATGCCTGATTCATCTTTACGAAGGTCAGTCTCTCCACATTTTGGGTGGACAGGTGAGTTCTCCTTGGGGTAACTATGGCCACTAAACACCCACTCTGATTCCACACTACTGGCCGGGCAGGACAGGTTTTCTTGGGCAAACTCGGCCAGTTGTGGCCACAAATCTAGTTTGGCTGCCCAGCGGATCTTAAATGGCGGCTTCGTGCACTCAAAGTATGCCACTACCTTCTGGTTCAGGTTCTGCTCTATGTCTAGCTGCTGGTGAGTATTTTCTTCATCAGCGACTCTAGACTCAGGCTGCTGCTGATGGAGCTGGTACTGCTTCTGCCTCCCCCCCCAGCCAGCCATGGCAGTGAAACGTAAGCACAGAGGGCCCCCCTGGTCAGACCTGCGAGAGGATGGACGATGGCGCAGATAGGCAGCGGCCAACTGACTACATAGGATGTCTCTATAGTAGTTCAGTTTGTCCTCCCTCTCAGCGGGTGTAAAAAAGGCCCCCATTTTGGACCGGTAGCGAGGGTCTAACATGGTGGAGAGCCAGTAGTCATCCCTCTGCTGAATGGTGACAATTAGTGATGGACGAACATCGGCCAGGACGATCAAATATTCGTGGCAGACCCCATTGACTGTAATGTTAGGCGAACCTGAAAAATCTTCAGCTCATATTTGCAGCCTCCAAATACTTACTAGAAGTGCACAAATAGTCCCACAACGTGGACAGTGACATACCAGATGGGGATCAATGGCAAAAATTCACACAAAATATATGTATTTTAATCAGGGGCCATTTTTATGCGTCTTAAAGGAAAGGGAAACTCTCAAAAATGAGCCCTGCTGGAGCCTAGAGAAATTTTATTTTAGGCCACGGGAGTACAGGCCCCAAAAATTAGGCATTCACCTGACAGAAAAGAACAAGTGATTATGTGACTGGAGGTCCATTAGGCGGTCACTGGATAACAATTTTACTGTAGGCCAGTGGAGTACAGGCCCCAAAAATTAGGCATTCACCTGACAGAAAAGAGCAAGTGATTATGTGGCTGGAGGTATATTAGATGGTCACTGGATAACTATTTTACTGTAGGCCAGTACAGGCCCCAAAAATTTGGCATTCACCTGACAGAAAACAAGAAGAGATTATGTGGTTGGAGGTACATTAGGCAGTCACTGGATAACAATTTTACTGTAGGCAAGTGGATTACAGGCCCCAAAAATTAGGCATTCACCTGACAGAAAAGAACAAATGATTATGTGGCTGGAGGTATATTAGATGGTCACTGGATAAAAATTTTACTGTAGGCCAGTACAGGCCACAAAAATTAGGCATTCACCTGACAGAAAAGAACAAGTGATTATGTGGCTGGAGGTATATTAGACGGTCAGTGGATAACATTTTTACTGTAGGCCAGTACAGGCCGCTAAATTAGGCATTCACCTGACAGAAAAGAACAAGTGATTATGTGGCTTGAGGTATATTAGACTGTCACTTGATAACAATTTTAATGTAGGCCAGTACAGGCCCCAAAAATTAGGCATTCACCTGACAGAAAAGAACAAGTGATTATGTGGCTGGAGGTATATTAGACAGTCACTGGATAATATTTTTACTGTAGGCCAGTAGAGGCCCCAAAAATTAGGCATTCACCTGACAGAAAAGGCCTTTTATGCCGCTGTATATACATAAGACAAGGACCATTCTTTGTTCTAAGTGGGGCAGATATGTGTGGGCTGGCATGAGGAAATTCAATTATAGGTGGTCATCACAGGTGTTGAATTCCTCCGAGATCAATACGAGTTAGTCCACACTGTCGTGAGCTAGGCGAGTGCGCTTATCGGTCATGATCCCCCCTGCTGAGCTGAACGTCCTTTTGGACAGGACACTCGACGAGGAGCAAGCCAAGAGTTCCATGGCAAATTGTGCCAGCTATGGCCACAGGTCAAGCCTGCACACCCAGTAGTCCAGGGGTTTCTCGCTACTCAGAGCATCCACATTGGCCGTAAACCCGATGTAGTTGGACACCTGTCGGTCTAGGCGTTTCCTGAGGCTGGATCCGGAGGGAAGCTGTCGATGGGTTGGTTGCAAGAGTGATCTTATATCCGAAGTGACCAAAACATCTTGAAACCGCCCTATTCTTGCAGGCGCGGTAGGATTGGTGCCCGCACCTGTTTCGCTCTTGCAGCAAGGCCTGGAAATGCTGCATTCTGACAGCCCTCTGTGATGCTGGTAACATGTCGGCCATTTTGTGTTTGTACCAGGGGTCTAAGTACATTGCCACCCAGTACTGGTCCTTGCGCTTTATGCTTTTTATACGGGGGTCCCTCTTCAATCACTGGAGCATGAAGGCCCCAATTTGCACTAAATTAGAAGCGGTGGAGCACCCTTGCTCCTGCTCATCACCCAGGAGAATGTCATCCTTGGTCTCATCCCCCCAGCCAGGGACAACACCAGGGATCCCCAAAATGTTTAAACTCCCCCTCAAAGCCTGCTATTCTTACTCCTCCTCCTCCCACCAGCCACCATCCTCCTCTGACTCGTCTTCAGACTCCTGCTGACTGGTCTCACATGGAGTTCATTCTGCATTGCAACTTCCTCATCTTCCAGCTCCTGCTCCTCGACGGCTTCATCAATGACACGACACAATGCACGCTCCAGAAAGAAGGTGTAAGGTACAATGTCACTGATGATGCCCTGGCTGCGACTGACCAGTTTGGTGATCTCATCAAATAGCTGCAGAAGTCTGCATGCGTTGCGCATGAGCAGCCACTGGCGCGGTGAAAAGAAACCAAGCTTCCAGAACCTGTCCTGCCGCAGAGTTCGCACAGGTAACGGCACGTTGCTGCTGGAGCAGCTTATCAAGCTATACAAGGTGGAGTTCCAGTGCGTCGGGCTGTCACAAATCAGACGTCTGACAGGCAGGTGGTGTAGCCGCTGAACGTCAGCAAGGCGATCCATAGCCGTGTAAGATCTAAAATGGCCAGAGATTTTCCTGGACTGCCGCAAGACGTCCTGGACCCCAGGGTATTTGGCAATGAATCTCTGCACGACTAAGTTCAGTACATGTGCCATGCATGTCACGTGTGTCATTTTGCCCTGTTTCAGTGGGCTCTTGGCTTCCAGACACAACAGCCGCAGCATAGCATGGCAACGTCTCACCTGGCACGTCGAATAGGTTCTGGGGAGCTTGGGGGATGCAGCAGAAGAGGCGGTAGCAGTGGAAAAGGAGGAGTTAGCCGAGGAAGAGACGGAGGATGGAGTAGGAGGAGGAGAAGAAGAGGCAGGCCTGCATGCAATCCGTGGCAGTAACACCAAATCCACAATGGTGTCACGGGTTACATGCTTGATGGCCGTCAGAAGGTTAACCCAGTGGGCATTAAAAGTTATGTACCTTCGCTGCCTGTGTTTGCTAGACCACATGTCTGTGGTCAGATGTATCTTGGCACCGACACCGTGTGCCAGATATATATTCACTTGCTGCTGAACGTGGCCATATAACTCTGGGATGCCCTTCTGGGAGAAATATTTCTTTCCGAGGACTTTCCATTGCGGTGTGCCAATGGCCACAAATTTTCTAAAGGCCTCAGAGTCCACCAGTTTATATGGCAGTAGTTGGCGGGCTAGCAGTTCCGACAAGCCATCAGTCATCCGTTGGGCAAGAGGGTTATCCGGCTTCATCAACTTTTTACCCTCGAACATTTGGGCCACGAAAGCCTGCCTTCTGCCAGATGAACGCGACGGCGGCACGGTGGAAGGTGGAGGACAAATGGGAGGAGAGAGGAGAAGAGGCAGGATGTGTCACGTCGGGAGTGTGGCTTTCTTGGTTCTGATGGCGTTGCTCCCACTGGGCTTGGTGATGGGAGGCCAGGTGCCTTCTTAAGGCGGTCATCCCTAGGTGAGGGTTGGGCTTACTGCGACTTATGCATTGACAGCACAGGCTGCGGAGCCATGTGCTGGTGTCCTGGGAGCGCAAGATGTGACAAAGCGTGGTGGATGGCTCGCTCCAGATATATTTGCAGTCTGCTTTTTGCCTCCTGTGCACTGCGAGTTCTGCCTGCTTCTACTCCTTCTCCTCTCTATCTGCTGCTCTGTCTCTCCCTCCTCTTCCTCTCTTGTGGGCACCCACGTGACGTCTATTGACACATCATCATCGTCACATTCACCTCCACTGACATTAGAGATCTCGGAGTAGGCAGCAACAGTGGGAAGCACCCTCCTTGGGCTGATCTGGGTACTGTCGTCAGATCGCTGGGTGGCAGCCGTTGCTACCTCCTCTTCCTCATCTGATGCAAAGAATGGATGCGCATCATTAAGTTCTGAGAATGGATGGGAAAATAATTCCTCTGACTCGAGTGGAGGGGCTATGGGGGTGGTGTCTTTTGGGGGTGCACACAGCAGAGAGTGAGAAGGGTGCAGATACAGAGGATGAGGAGGGTGCAGAAGCGGAAGGCTGAGTGAGCCACTCAACCAACTCTGGTGCGTCCTTTGACGTAATCGCATGCATCTTCTCCAACTTCCCACTTAGGCTCTAGCCTGGTGCACCTGCCCGACCCCTACCATCCCTGTGGAACAGCCTGCCTTTTCCTCTGCCTGTCATTTTTAAAATGACCCTGTGCCAAAGTCCCTAGAGAAGAGCATTATTTGTGGAAGCAGGTATATCGCAGGCCTTAATGAGTATTTGGTGGAAGCTGGTATAGCAAACCACTTAATCAGTATTTTGTGGAAGCAGGTGTATCGCAGGTCTCAATCAATATTTGGTGGAAGCAGGTATATCACACCCCTCAATGAGTATTTTGTGGAAGCAGGTATATAGAACCCCTTAATCAATATTTGGTGGAAGCAGGTATATCGCAACCCTCGATCTGTATTTTGTGGAAGCAGGTATATCAAACCCCATAATCAGTATTTAGTGAAAGCAGGTATATCGCACCCCTCAATCAGTATTTTGTGGAAGCAGGTATATAGAACCCCATAATCAATATTTGGATGGATGCAGGTATATTGCACCCCTCAATCTGTATTTTGTGGAAACAGGTATATAGAACTTCTTAATCAATATTTTGTGGAAGCATGTATATATCGCTTTATTATTACTACTACTATAACAGTTCTCAATTATTAAAAGATTTAAAATATCATACAAGATACGTAAGTTGTACAGAAATTAAATAACAAAAGGATAAAACATCACAAATGACGATAAGATAAAAATCACTTGAGGTATAAATGTGTATGTCAGACAGCTTATAGGTGCTTTCTGAATTTCTGATTAGTCCACCACAGAAAAATTGGTTATCAGCACTATATAGGCTATTTGTTAGTAATTCTCTGAGATTTTCGATTTTGGAGTTAACACTTAGATAGTGAGCACCTTTTCTATCCTACGGACTGGTAGAGCCACCCCATTCTGTGAACATGTATATATCGCACCCCTAAATCAGTATTTTGTGGAAGCAGGTATATATAAAAAAAAATTAATCAGTCTTTTGTGGAAGCAGGTATATCGCACCCCTCAATCTGTATTTTGTGGAAGCAGGTATATAGAACCCCTTAATCAATATTTGGAGGAAGCAGGTATATCTCACTCCTCAATCATTATTTTGTGGAAGCAGGTATTTCGCAGGCCTCAATCAATAGTTGGTTGAAGCAGTTATATTGCACCCCTCAATCAGTATTTTGTGGAAGCAGGAATATCAAACCCGTTAATCAGTATTTTGTGGAAGCAGGTATATTGCACCCCTCATTCAGATTTTTTGAGGGCAACAGGTATATCACACTCGTTTCAAATAGTTGTTCCAATAGCATTTGCCCCTCTATATACCTGCTGTATCGCAGCAGAACAGTACACAACTGCTGCACAGTGCAAATGCACTATATACTTTCTATGTTAGAAAGTATATTATAGATATACCACACCCCTCAATCAGTTTTTTTTGGGGCAACAGTTATATCACACCAGTTGCAATTAGTAACTCCAATAGCGTTTGTCCCTCTATATAGCTGCGGTATCACAGCAGAACCGCACACAACTGCTGCACAATACAAATGCATTATAATATACTTTCTATCTTAGAAAGTATATTATAAGTATATCACACCCCTCAGTATATCACACTTATCGATAGCACACCTATACCAGTCCTTAAAGGGGTTGTCCGGGTTCAGAGCTGAACCCGGATATCCCTCCATTTTCACCCTGACAGCCCCCCCTGACATGAGCATCGGAGCAGTACATGCTCTGATGCTCTCTTTTGCCCTGCGCTAAATTGCGCAGGGCAAAGGCATTTTTAGGAGTATTGGTGACGTACCGGGGCTCTCCATGGGGCTGACAGGAACCCCCGGTGACGCCACCGGCACTGATGGGCGGGATTTAGCTCTGCCCTAGCCAGCAAAACGGCTAGGGCAGAGCTAAAGCCCGCCCCTCAGAGCCGGTGAGTCACCGAACACACTGCCGGGTAAAGTTACTGCCCGGCAGTGTGTTATTGAAAACAAAAAAGCCCGTGCCCTGCGCGATTTAGCGCAGGGCACGGGAGCGCATCGGAGCATGAGATGCTCCGATGCTAGCCTCAGGTGGGCTGTCTGGGTGAAAAAAAGGGTATGTCCGGGTTCAGCTCTGAACCCGGACAACCCCTTTAAAAGGACTCATGTGGCCCTATTAGCTAACTTTTGGTGTCCCTAACAGTCTGTCCCTGCTCCACAAAACAACCTCTCCCTACACTGGCAAAACACAGAATGTAAAATGGCTGCCAGATCAGGTTCTGTTATAGGGTGGGGGTGTGTCTATGTGCTGAAACGTCTCAATTGGCTGTCCTGTTCCACCTTATGGATGTGTCATGGGTCAAGGTTCGGCGCAATGCAAAAGAATATGGCGCATGCGAACATCGCCATATGTTCGCATGTTTGGTTAATCGTGAACGCGCAAAGTTTGCCGCTAAACGACTGCAGAGCAAACCGCAAGGCCATCTCTAGTGACAATTCAGCTGTCACTACGCAAGCAAGTGAGCATGCATCAGGCCATTTGCGCAAGTGAATCGGAGGGACTCCCTGCCTCCATTTCCACTGCATATTGCCACAGTGTGTCTGGGTCATCTGCCTCGTCTTCCTCATCTCCCTTTTGCTGCTCCTGCTACTCCTCTTCTGTCACCTGCGTAGAAAAACCACCCATTTCGCTACACATTGCTTGTGCTCCAATGTCCTCCTCCTCCAGTTCAGCCTTCACAAGGCTCATGTGCGTGTGAAACCCTTGACCAGCCACGCCAAGTCTCCAGTCCCCTGACCAGCCAGATTTGCCAGCATCTTTCCAGGATATGAATCAGTGGATTGACGTTGTTTATCCCGTGGTTCTGGCGACTGACAAATAAAGTGGCCTCCTCAAAGGGCACGAGCAAACGGCAGGTGTCACGCATGAGCTGCCACTAGCTAACATCGAAGTTACAAGGGGGAGTAGCTCTGTCCGCCTATATCATCAAGAAATAATTTATAGCCTTTCTCTGTTCGTACAGTTGGTCCAACATATGCAGGGTGGAATTCCAATGTGTGGAAAAGTCGCATATCAGCCTATGTTGGGGGACGCCGTTCTGCCACTGTAGCTCCAGGAGTATGTGCTTTGCGGTGTACAAGTTGCTGAAGTGCATGCAAAGTTTCCTGGCTATTTTTAGGATGTCTTGCAGATGGGTGGAAGACTTCAGAAAACGCTTGACAACCAGATTGAACACGTGCGCCATGAAGGGCGCATGGCTCAGCCCTCCTTGACGCAGCGCCGACACCATATTCTTCCCGTTGTCGGTCACCATGGTTCCGATTTTGAGTTGTCTCGGAGAAAGCCAGGATTCGATTTCTTGATGAAGGACGGGGAGCAGTTCCTCCCCTGTGTGATTCCGTTCTCTTAAGCAAACTAGGTGCAGAACAGCGTAACACCGGCGTGCCCTGCACATGTGGTATGCGGGTGGGGCACTGTGAATTTTCCCTGCAGTGGAGGATGAGGACAAGGTGGAGGATGAGGAGGCAGAGGCGGACATTGTCGCAGGACCAAAGGTGTGAGAACGTGGAGGCAGAAGCGACGTCACCTGGCCAAGTTGCTGGTTTGGCTGGGCAGGAACCACATTTACCCAGTGGGCCGTAAAGGACATATATTGTCCTTGACCGTAGTTATAGCTCCACACGTCAGCGCTGCGGTGCACTTTGGCAGACACTGACAGGCTCAAGGACTTCCCCGGCTTCTGTTCTACATATGTGTGCAGGGCTGGTACTGCTTTTTTGGCAAAGAAATGACGGGTTGGGACTCTCCACCTCGGCTCGGCACAACCCATCAGTTCTCTGAAAAGTGCAGAGTCCACCACTTGGAAAGGGAGGGACTGCAGTACCAGCAACTTGGCCAGGAGCACGTTCAACTTCTGCGCCGTTGGATGAGTGCACGCATACTATTGTCTCTAGGCAATCGCTTTGGTGATGGATTGCTTATGGAATGTCTGACTAGAAGGAGGAGGAGCAGGAGCATCAGGACCAGCAGAGGATGGGAAGGACAGACAGCTTCCTTCGGCTGAGGGGTGGAGCCTTGACTGCCAGAAATTGGGTGCGTGCCACTGGGCGATGCAGTGGTTGCTGCGGCAGGCTGGACCATTGCATTGGAGCCACGGTTCTCCCAGGCCACTTTATGGTGACGCTGCATATGTTGACACAGGGCCGTGGTGCCAACATTGGTACCCTGGCCACGCTTCACCTTTTTCCCACAGATTCGAGAAATGGCCATGTTTACCTCCCCCGGCGGCTGAACAAAAAAGTGCCACACCGCCGAGTAGGTAATTTTTACCCCCAACACTCTACACTTACTGACTGCTACCGTCACTACCTCCGTGAACTCCTGCACCACTACTTTCCGGGCAGGTAGGATCCTGCAAAGCGGGTCGTCTACCCCAGGCACGTTTGGCTCCCGACCTCCCACTGCTGCCACCCTGCTGACTCCTGGCCACGCTACCGACTTGCTGGCTCCACCGCTGCCTCACGTGCAAGATGCCACCCTCTTCTCCCAATGATGATGAAGCCCCTTCATCACCCGGCTCACAATCATCATCAAGTACTGTCTGCACGTCACTGATGTCCTCCTCAACGGAGCCAGGAGCCTGACCGCTTGCAACACCAGCTCCCATGCCACTCTCCTCATTACTACTTGCCCGCCTACCAGAGGAAGCGGCAGATGTCTCCTCCGGATCTTGGCTGGGCAGTAGCTGCTGACTGTTCTCTAGTAGCTCGTCCTCGCTGTATAAGTGGAGCTGAGTCCCCAGCATATAGTACTTCTCTGGCTGATGGAACAGAAAAGGACAGAGGCAGGATGAGGACAGGTGAGGGCACAGGGCCTGCTCCCGGGCCATGCCAACTAACGGTTGTGTCTGACGAACCCACCGACTCTTGGCTGGGGGTGTCTGATGTCACTTGCAAAGAAGTCGAAGATCGAGTCAACAATTCAAGAACCGCTGGGTTGCTGTTCAAGACATGACTGCTAGCTGACACTGGGAGCTCAGGCCTCTCGAAGTGACCCCTGCTGCCACGCCCCCTTACTAAGCTGAGACCCGTGCCTGTGCCAGAAACATTTAGTCCTGTGCCCCTCCTCTATGCAGGGCCTGTCACTTCTCTGTCTGACATACTGTTAGATCAAATAAGTAAATAAAAAGGAAATTAATACATGCCAAAAAGGGCTATAATTTTCTCACTTCACCACACAATGGCTAATAAGCACCTTTTTTTTCTCCACTAACACGTGCCAAAAATGGCTTTAATTTTCTAAGTTCACCACAATATGGTTAATAAGCCCCTTTTTTCCCCCATTAATACACGCCAAAAAAAGGTTTAGAACATATAACTGCGGCCGTGAGCGGCAAATAATATTTATTTTTGCCACAAATACACCCCTAAAAGGGCTGTAATTTTCTCACTTCACCACACAATGGCTAATAAGCACCTTTTTTCCCCCACTTACACACGCCAAAAATGGCTTTAATTTTCTAACTTCACCACACAATGGTTAATAAGCCCCTTTTTTCTCCCACTAATACACGCCAAAAAAAGGTTTAGAACATATAACTGCAGCCGTGAACGGCAAATAATATTTATTTTTGCCACAAATACACCCCTAAAAGGGCTGTAATTTTCTCACTTCACCACACAACGGCTAATAAGCCCATTCCCCCCCACTAATACATGTTTTTGCATTCAGCTGTGCCATGGAGAGCTGGAGCACAGCTGAATGCAAAAACATTTCCTTTTTTTTAATTATACATTATTATATGTATTTGCTATCTTATGCTGGTAAATGATCACCATAAAATGTACAATGTAAAAATTTATGGCAGACTTGCTATTTTTTTCCCATCCCCCCGAAAGAGTTAATAAAAGTAAGCTACATGTACCCCAAAAAAACAAGCCTTCATATGCTATAAAGATGAAAAAATTAAAAAGTTATAGCTATTGGAATGCAACAATAAAAAAATGAAAAAAAGCTACTATGGCCCCAAATGCATACAGGTATTGGATAAACATCTAACTTTTTAAATGCTGACTTAGTATCTACCATTACTACCTCTTGGGGTAGGGCATTCCATAGTGTGCTCTAACTGTAAAGATTCCTTTGCTATATAGATGTCTGAACCCCCTTTCTTTCACACCCAATGAATTTCCTCTGGTCCTTTGTAAAGTCCTTGGAATGAATAAACCATGTGTCAATTCTTTACATGTATTTATACATTTAAATGAGATTATTTCCAAGGCGTCGTTTTTCCAAGGTGAACAAGCCCGATTTATTAGCCTTTCATTACAAGAGGGACTTTCCATCCCATTTAATAATCTAGTCGCCCATTCTGTTTCTGTGAGTGCAGTGCATTTGAACATATTTTATAATTGGGTTTTAATTTCTATATTAAAATTTTACAACCTCATTACTGAACAAAAAAAAAATCTAACAAAACAAACTTTTTCACTCTTTAACTCTTTGACATTCTCATCAATATAATAATGCAATTTATAAAAATTAGATAGTAATGTTAGTGAGAAATAAATTTGTGCTACTTTATATAAGGATCTTTTCTGTAATTTCAGATAAACCAATGTCTTACTTGGCAGATATATTCCATCAGCAAAATTTAGACTTGACACCACTGAACTTGTCCTGAAGTTCACTTAAGCAACCGTCTTCATCCAAGCTGCTTGCACACATTTAATGAGATTAAGCTATTCTAAACCTAGCCAGATCCATTCCGGCACGGGGCATGCACTCGTCTAAGTAAACCCTCACTCCGAGTGCCAAAAGCCTTCGAAGCTGGCTCAAGACACTGAACACAATAAGTTGCTTACAATTTGCTTATTAATCAGCTCCTCTAAATAAATACGTTAATGCTGTAAGCCTTTGAATGGGGATTATTTTGTCACACTCCAACCCAGGTCTTCACTGGTACACGAATACAATATTTATGTTTTACTTGTGTATATTGAGGTCACTGATAAATATTTGCATAGCACAGTGAAATGCACAAAGCACAGCATGGATCTGGGTGGGGTCGAATCAGCAGTTCTAGATTGTGGAATCAACAAAGAATTAAAACTTGAGGCATTGGATCACTGACGTGTAAAGAAAAAAAATTGCCTTGTGATATTGCCAGTTACAGTCATGTGAAAAAATTAGGACACCCTTTGAAAGCATGTGGTTTTTTGTAACATTTTTAATAAATGGTTATTTCATCTCCGTTTCAACAATACAGAGAGATTAAAGTAATCCGACTAAACAAAGAAAACTGAAGAAAAGTCTTTTCAAGATCTTCTGTAAATGTCATTCTACAAAAATGCCTATTCTAACTGAGGAAAAAGATAGGACACCCTTGCCCCTAATAGCGAGTGTTACCTCCTTTGGCTGAAATAACTGCAGTGAGACGGTTCTTGTAGCCATCTACCAGTCTTCGACATCGGTCTGAGGAAATTTTACCCCACTCCTCAATGCAGAACTTTTTCAGCTGTGAGATGTTTGAGGGGTTTCTTGCACGTACAGCCCTTTTCAAGTCACCCCACAGCATCTCAATGGGATTCAAATCTGGACTTTGACTTGGCCATTCCAGGACTCTCCATTTCTTCTTTTTCAGCCAATCTTTGGTTGATTTACTAGTATGTTTTGGGTCATTGTCATGTTGCATGGTCCAGTTCCGCTTCAGTTTTAATTTTCTAACTGATGGTCTCACATGTTCTTCAAGCACCTTCTGATACACAGTAGAATTCATCGTGGATTCTATGATGGTGAGCTGACCAGGTCCTGCTGCAGCAAAGCAGCCCCAAACCATGACACTTCCACCTCCATGCTTCACAGTTGGTATGAGGTTCTTTTCTTGGAATGCTGTGTTTGGTTTACGCCAAACATGTCCTCTGCTGTTGTGTCCAAATAATTCAATTTTGGACTCATCTGTCCAAAGAACATTATTCCAGAAGTCCTGGTCTTTGTCAACTTTATCGCTGGCAAATGTCAGTCTGGCCTCAATGTTTCTCTTGGAAAGCAAAGGTTTCCTCCTTGCACACCTCCCATGCAAGTTAAACTTGTACAGTCTCTTTCTGATTGTAGAGGCATGTACTTCTACATCAACAGTAGCCAGAGCCTGCTGTAGTTCTCGAGATGACACTTTAGGGTTTTTGGATACCTCTTTTAGCATCTTGCGGTCTGCTCTTGGGGTGAAATTGCTGGGGCGACCAGTCCTGGGCATGTTGGCAGTTGTTTTGAAAGCCCTCCACTTGTAGACTATCTTCCGGACAGTGGAATGGCTGATTTCAAAATCTTTTGAGATCTTTTTAAATCCCTTCCCAGACTCATAGGCTGCTACAATCTTTTTTCTGAAGTCCTCTGACAGCTCTTTTGCTCTCACCATGGTGCTCACTCTCACTTCAACAGTCAGGAGCACACCAAACTAAATGTCTGAGGTTTAAATAGGGCAAGCCTCATTCAACATGCAGAGTAACGATCTACTAATTATGTGCACCTGGTGTGATATACCTGTGTGAGATCTGAGCCAATTTAAGAGGGAATACATGTGAGGGTGTCCTATCTTTTTCCTCAGTTAGAATAGGCATTTTTGTAGAATGACATTTACAGAAGATCTTGAAAAGACTTTTCTTCAGTTTTCTTTGTTTAGTTGGATTACTTTAATCTCTCTGTATTGTTGAAACGGAGATGAAATAACAATTTATTAAAAATGTTACAAAAAACCACATGCTTTCAAAGGGTGTCCTAATTTTTTCACATGACTGTATGTGCAGGCAGTGGCAGCGGTCACAAATATGCGAGGATATGTGATGATCTAAAGCTGGCTTGTCTCTTATTATCCCAAGTGCCAATTTGACTGCCAAATCCTACTGAAGACAACTGTTTGGTCTGTGAAAATTCATATACACACCCATTTAAAGATCTTTGGTATTATCTCTTCAGTGGCACCTTCACCAATATCCTCAATAATTCAAACGTAAAACTTAACTTTTAATGAACAAAAAGGTTAACCCCTTAAGGACACGGCCATATTTCACCTTAAGGACCAGGCCATTTTTTGCAAATCTGACCAGTGTCGCTTTATGTGTGAATAACTTTAAAACGCTTTTACTTATCCAGGTCATTCTGAGATTGTATTTTCATCACATATTGTACTTCATGACACTGGTAAAAGGGAGTAAAAAAAAAATCTTTTTTATTTATAAAGAAATACCAAATTTACCAAAAATTTAGAAAAATTTGCAAATTTCCAAGTTTCAATTTCTCTACTTCTATAATACATAGTAATACCTACAAAAATAGTTATTACTTTACATTCCCCATATGTCTACTTTATGTTTGGATCATTTTGGGAATGACATTTTATTTTTGGGCGATGTTACAAGGCTTAGAAGTTTAGAAGCAAATCTTGAAATATTTCTGAAATTTTCAAAAACCCACTTTTTAAGGACCAGTTCAGGTCTGAAGTCACTTTGTGAGGCTTACATAATAGAAACCACCCAAAAATGACTCCGTTATAGAAACTACACCCCTCAAGGTATTCAAAACTGATTTTACAAACGTCGTTAACCCTTTAGGTGTTCCACAAGAGTTAATGGCAAATGGAGATAAAATTTCAGAATTTTGATTTTTGGGCAAATTTTCCATTTTAATCCATTTTTTTCAGTTACAAAGCAAGGGTTAACAGCCAAACAAAACACTCTATTTATTGCCCTGATTCTGTAGTTTGCAGAAACAACCCATATGTGGCCATAAACTACTGTACGGGCACACGGTAGGGCGTAGAGGGAAAGGTGCGCCGTGTGGTTTTTGGAAGGCAGATTTTGCTGGACTGGTTTATTTACACCATGTCCCATTTGAAGCCCCCCTGATGCACCCCTAGAGTAGAAATTCCATAAAAGTGACCCCATTTTGGAAACTACGGGATAACGTGGCAGGTTTGTTGGGACTATTTTTAGGGTACATGTGATTTTTGGTTGCTCTATATTACATTTTTGTGAGGCAAGGTTACCAAAAATAGAAATTCAGAAATTTCATCATTTCATTTTTTGCACCATTTTTATTTTATTTTTTTGACTGTTTATCTGAAGGGTTAGGTCATGAGGTATTTTTATAGAGCAGATTCTTACGGACGTGGCGATACCTAATATGTCTACATTTTTTTATTTATTTTAATTTTACAAAATAATATTAAAAAAATAAAAATAAATAGTTTTAGTGTCTCAAGTCTGAGAACCATAGTTTTTTCCCGATTTTCAGTGGCTAAATGGAATTAAAATTGGGGAAGGGGATTATAAATTTAGTACTCCATGGAAGTGTGGTACTCCCTGAAGCATCCGTCAATGCAGAGGCCCGGATGATCGGGGCACGTGTCACACGGAGTGGTGGTGTCCTTCCGTATCCTCCTCCTGTTACACACTCTGCACTTTTTTTGGGTCCGTCCCTTCTTTCCAGTATGGGGGACCACACCTGTAAAGTGTTGGCCAGGGACGATCCGGGCGCCCCCAGATCCCGAGGTACTCCGGCCTGCTCTTTCCCGGTCAGAAAAGATCAGGGCCTTGAGGACTGCCTCATAGAACTGAAGGAATTTCCCTGTGTTGACAGCTCTCTGGGACAGCACAAAAGAGTTGTACAAGGCAACCTGTACCAAGTAGACCGCAACTTTTTAGTACCATGCCCGGGTTTTGCGCATGGCATTATATGGCTTGAGGACTTGATCAGAGAAATCAACTCCTCCCATATACCGATTGTAGTCGACGATACAATCGGGTTTGAGGACCGTTGCCGCGGTACCTCGCACAGGGACAGGGGTGATGCCGTTACCGTGAATTGTGGACAGTACAAGGACATCCCTTTTGTCCTTATATCTGACCAGCAACAGGTTTCCACTGGTAAGGGCGCGGGTCTCACCCCTGGGGATAGGTACCTGGAGGGAGTGGCTAGGGAGGCCGCGTTGATTTTTCCACACGGTCCCACAAGCGGATGTGGATCTGGCGGCGAGGGACTGGGGATACTAGTATAAAAGTTATCCACATACAGGTGGTAACCTTTATCTAGCAGTGGGTGCATAAGGTCCCACACAAGTTTCCCGCTAGCACCCGGAGTGGGGGGACATTCTGGGGGTTCAATACGGGAATCTCTCTCCTCGTACACACAACTTGTAAGTGTACCCTGAGGTACTCTCACAAAGTTTGTACAGCTTCACGCCATACCTCGCCCGCTTAGAGGGAACATACTGGTGGAAAATGAGTCTCCCCTTGAAAGCAATGAGAGACTCATCAGCCGCGACCTCCCTTCCAGGTACATGGGCCTCCAAAAATTTGGCCCCAAAGTGATCGATGACCGGCCTGATTTTGTACAGGCGCTCATAGGCAGGATCACCTTGGGGGGGACGTGCTGCATTATCTGCATAATGTAGGCATTTCCGGATGGCCTCAAACCGGGTACGTGTCATGGCTGTACTGTAAAGTGGGGTCTGGTAGAGGGCGTCCCCACTCCAATAAGGCCTAACACTAGGTTTTTTGACTAGGCCCATGTGTAGCACGATACCCCAAAATGTCCTCATCTCGACTGCACTGACCGGAGTCCCGCCACCGGCCCTAGCCAAAAAGGAGCCCGGGTGTTGAGCAATGAACTGTTGGGCGAACACGTTCATTTGTTCCACCATCAGATTTACAAAGTGGTCACTGAAAAAGAGATTAAAACATATTCAGTGAAGCCCACTGTGGGAATCTGGATTCCTGCTTGGCCAACAAAATCAGGAATCGCAGGCTCAAAATGCTCTGGGGTACACCATGCAAGTTCACCGGTGGACTTAACTGGTGGGCCGGAAAATTTGTGCGAGCCCCAAAGCTTCTCATACTAGTGTGGGCCACAGGGTCCCTAGCATGGCGGTCCCCTTGCTCCACCTGGCGGCGTCTCCGCCGCCTTGGGGGCTCATCATCATCGCTAGATGATGAGGAGGATGCGGATGACAAAAGGAAAGTGGGGTCATCCTCGTCCTCACTGGGACTCTCGGAGTCGGAGGCAAGCTTGGCCGAGAACATCCGGCGGGCCATAGGGGAGTGTGTGTGTGCGTGCGTGTAAATCTTTATTTAGTGTGTGTGGGGGCACGGGTGTTCGCGGACTTATCCCTAAAACTAACAGAAAAAAATAATAAAAAAAAGGCCCAAAAATTTGCAAAAATTTATAAACTCGCTGATCAGCCGTCCGAAGCTGATCAGCGATGGGGTGTGCGATGCACTAACATTGGCCAGACGCTAAGAGTTCCGGCCACAGTCAGCGTACGCAGAAAAAAAAAAAAAACGCTTGAATATCCCTGACTAACCCAACCTGTCCCTAACCTTTCCCTAAATACCTTTTAGTGCCAGATGGCACTGTGGAGGGTCAGAAGGGGGCTTCTGGGCAGATATGGGGTGCTGGCTCTGGAGATAGTTGCAGTCTCCTCGCTCCCGGACACAGAACGGAGGAGGAGAGGAGCGCTGCAATAATTTAGCCCGCCCGCCCCTGCAGCCAATGAGAAGTGATCCTGAGAGGTGATGTCACCATCACCTCTCAGGATCGGAGGATGGTGATTGGTGGTGTATTATCACACCACCGATCACCATCCTGTTCTGGGTTATCGGGTCCCCAGAGACCCGAATAACCCGGAAACGTAGCAAACCGCAGGTCTGAATTGACCTGCGGTTTGCTGCGATCGCCGACACGGGGGGGGGGGGGGGGGGTCACAGGACCCCCCCTGCGCATTGTCCCAGGGTGCCTGCTCAATGATTTGAGCAGGCACCTTGTTCCGATCACCGCCCCCCCCCCCCCGCACGGCGGTGATCGGAAATGCTCAGGACGTACAGGTACGCCCTGTGTCCTTAAGTACCAGGACATCAGGGCGTACCTGTACACCCTGTGTCCTTAAGAGATTAAAATTGAAAGGCAAACAGGAAAACAGGGATAGAAAAGTAAAAACAGCATGAAAAGGGTATGCGGCAGCCACTGGTCCTACTGCCTCCTTTGGTGGTGATAAGCGTGTCAGAGGTTTCCGGATCTACAGTTTTGGGGTGGGGCACTATGTTTACCTTTAAATGCCTAGCCATAGAGTAACCACCCTGACAAGGGCAACACTGTCTGGAACCTGAACCTAATCTATGCAGGCCTATACTGGCACTGACCCACTATCCCAATATGCCAAGTTTCAGCATGTATACTCAAGGAACATGGATAACATTGAAGGTCTCTGCTGCATGCACTTCAGCATTGTAGAACCCACTCCAGTGCAATTTAAGGCAGAGTGGATATACTGAATATGGCAGTAAAGTACACCTGTCCCATCTTGTTTAAATCTCCAGTCTGCTTACTCCCTCCAGGAAGTCCCACCCAGGGCGCCAGATGACATTAACATATTAGTCCACCTCATGCAATGGGAGCATTCACCAGAGGTTGCCAGGAGACCAAGGAAGTGTCTGTAGCATCACTAATAGTTAATAGCAAGCTTCAATGATTTCTTGGTTTACAAATAAACGGATATACTCCCAGACGGGCACAAGCACTGCTTCACTCACCCTTCTCCTCCAGCTCTGGCATCCAGGACCCACCGGCCTTCCTCTTCTCCCTTGCAGTGGTTCCAGCGACTCATCAGTGCCTTCTCTTAGCATGCCACAGTCTGCTACTGGGCAGCTAGGCTCCCCCCCCCCACTTTCCCATATGGCACGCACGCACATACCCACCGTAATTCTCACCAGCTAATGGCTGGTCACCTTTGGGTACATAAGGCACATTCACCTGTGGAAAGGTGCCTGAGCAATAGGTTGTCTAGCTTGATAGTTCCCTGTAAAGTTGTGCTGTATTTGTTTGTCTGCCCATGTACTGATGCTGTCTGTTTTGAGGATACTGACCCAATGCTGCCTGACCTGTGGCTGACCTGTGCATTGTCCCTTTGCAGCCTGCCCTGACATTAGACTGCTTATCAATTGCTCATACTCTACCTGCTCTGACTTCTGCCTTTCTCTGACTACAGTTTTGCCTGATTAGTGCCCCGGACCAGTGTCTCCAACCCACTTGGGTCAGCTGTCAGCCACACAAACACTAATCCATAAGGTAGTAGTCTGGTGGTTTCCCTGCAGCGAAGTCCAGATCCTTATGATTGTGCTGCCACAGTGGTTGTGCCCATATGAACATCTATGAAGTGGAAAAGTGGTTGTGATTTAGTGACTGGAGGCTATGGTTGTCCAACTGGATGATTATAGGATCTTAGTAATGCAAAAAAAATGGATGGGCAGCATTTCATAACTCACTGAGAAACCCAGTCACATTTTTGCTCAACAGATACATTTGCATATTCTTATTCAGTAGCAATTAGAAGTATACCAGTACATTATTGTGAACACAATATTGGTAAGTTACTATGGGACTAAAACAAATATTAAAGTGGATCTTTCACAATAAAATGCTGTCCTATTTAACCCCTTTAGGACACAGCCTTATTTCACCTTAAGGACCAGGCCATTTTTTGCAAATCTGACCAGTATCACTTTAAGTGGTGATAACTTTAAAACGCTTTGACTTATCCAGGCCATTCTAAGATTGTTTTTTCGTCACATATTGTACTTCATAACACTGGTAAAATGAAGTAAAAAAATAATAATTATACCAAATTTACCAAAACATTTTAAAAAATTGCAAATTTCCAAGTTTCAATTTCTCTACTTCTATAATACATAGTAATACCTCCAAAAATAGTTATTACTTTACATTCCCCATATGTCTACTTCATGTTTGGATCATTTTGGGAATGATGTTTTATTTTTTGGGGATGTTACAAGGCTTAGAAGATTAGAAGCAAATCTTAAAATTTTTCAGAAATTTTCAAAAACCCAATTTTAGGGACCAGTTCAGGTCTGAAGTCACTTTGCGAGGCTTACATAATAGAAACCACCCAAAAATGACCAAATGCCAAACTACACCCCTTAAGGTATTCAAAACTGATTTTACAAACTTTGTTAACCCTTTAGGTGTTCCACAAGAATTAATGGAAAATAGAGATACAATTTCAAAATTTCACTTTTTTGGCAGATTTTCCATTTTAATTATTTTTTTCCAGTTACAAAGCAAGGGTTAACAGCCAAACCAAACTCAATATTTATGGCTCTGATTCTATACTTTACAGAAACACCCCATATGTGGTCGTAAACCGCTGTACGGGCACACGGCAGGGCGCAGAAGGAAAGGAATGCCATTCGGTTTTTGGAAGGCAGGTTTTGCTGGACTGTTTTTTTTTTACACCATGTCCCATTTGAAGCACCCCTGTTGCACCCCTAGAGTAGAAACTCCATAAAAGTGACCCCATCTAAGAAACTACACCCCTCAAGGTATTCAAAGCTGATTTTACAAACTTTGTTAACCCTTTAGGTGTTCCACAAGAATTAATGGAAAAAAGAGATACAATTTTAAAATTTCACTTTTTTGGCAGATTTTCCATTTTAATATTTTTTTTAATTTTATAAAGCAAGGGTTAACAGCCAAACAAAACTCTATATTTATTGCCCGTATTCTGTAGTTTACAGAAACGCCTCATATGTGGTCGTAAACTGCTGTACGAGCACACGGTAGGGCGCAGAAGGAAAGGAATTAGAGTTGAGCGAACCCGAACTGTAAAGTTCGAGTTCGTTCCGAACTTTAGGCTTTTCGGCACCCGAACATTTACGTAAAAGTTCGGGTTCAGTGTTCGGCGTTTTCTTGGCGCTTTTTGAAAGGCTGCACAGCAGCCAATCAACAAGCGTCATACTACTTGCCCCAAAAGGCCATCACAGCCATGCCTACTATTGGCATGGCTGTGATTGGCCAACTGCAGCATGTGACCCAGCCTCTATTTAAGCTGGAGTCACGTAGCGCCACCCGTCAATCTGCTCGGATTAGTGTAGGGAGAGGCTGGAGCTGCTGTCAGGGACAGATCAGGGAGAAATATTATGAAGAACTGCCTTTTTACTCAGCGATCTACATCAAATGTGTTTTGTGGGTGCAGTGCACAATTTTTTTTAAGCCTGCACTGAGCCAACTACTGCTGAAAACGAACTTTTTTTTACTTCAGTTTGTCAATAATCAATACATAATCGGCAGCCATTTTATGCAACGATAGTGCACCAGCACTATCTATCTGCATGTCTGCTAGTCCAGATATACAGCGTTTTGCTTACTGTGCTTAAAAAATCTTTTATTTCATATAGTGCACATCTAGGATTAGACGTGCATAAGTGACTGTCACATTTAGGCCACAAATAAGGCTTTTAGGATACTGTGGTGAAAAATCCCTCTGATATACTGCACATCTGGGATTACAAGTGTATAAGGGACTGTCACATTTAGGCCACACATACTGCTATTAGGTTACTGTTGTTAAAAAAAAACTTTTCTTCATATACTGCACATCTGTGATTACACGTGCATAGGTAACTGTCACATTTAGGCCGCAAATAAGGCTTTTACGATACTTTGGTGAAAAATACCTCTGATATACTGCACATCTGTGATTACATTTGCATAGGTGACTGTCACATTTAGGCCATTAATACAGCTATTAGGTTACTGTTAAAAGAAACCTTTTTTTCATATATTGCACATCTGTGATTTCACTTGCATAGGTGACTGTCACATTTAGGCCACAAATATGGCTATTAGGTTACTGTTGTTAAAAGAAACCTTTTTTTCATATATTGCACATCTGTGATTACATTTGCATAGGTGACTGTCACATTTAGGCCACAAATACGGCTATTAAGTTACTGTTGTTAAAAAAAAACTTTTTTTCATATACTGCACATCTGTGATTACACTTGCATAGGTGACTGTCACATTTAGGCCACAAATAAGGCTTTTAGGATACTGTGGTGAAAAATCCCTCTGATATACTGCACATCTGGGATTGCACTTGCATAGGTGACTGTCACATTTAGGCCACAATTACGGCTATTAGGTTACTGTTGTTAAAAGAAACCTCTTTTTCATATACTGCACATCTGTGATTACACTTGCATAGGTGGCTGTCACATTTAGGCCACAAATACGGCTATTAGGATACTGTGGTGAAAAAAAAACTTTTTTTCATATATTGCACATCTGTGATTACACGTGCGTAGGTGACTGTCACATTTAGGCCACAAATACCGCTGTCATATAGAGTAAAAAAATAAATAATAGAGTGCAATACCCTACATCAGGGTTTTTATTGGCGGTTAATTATTTTTAACATACTTAACCACTTTTTACTTTGCTTTGTGAACGCTAACTATGAGGGAAACATCTAATAAGGGACGCGGTCATGGTCGTGGTGGTGTTGGTGGAGCCTCTGGTGCAGGGAGAGGATGTGGCCATTCTGCCACAGCTACACGTCCTACTGAACCTACTACCTCAGGTCCCAGTAGCCGCCAGAATCTACAGCGATATTTGGTCTGGCCTAATGCCATTCTAAGGATGGTAAGGCCTGAGCAAGTACAGGCGCTAGACAATTGGGTGGCCGACAGTGGATCCAGCACGTTCACATTATCTCCCACCCAGTCTTCTGCAGAAAGCGCACAGGTGGCGCCTGAAACCCATGCCCATCAGTCTGTCACATCACCCCCGTGCATATCGGGGAACCTGTCTGAGCCTCAAGTCATGCAGCAGTCTCTTATGCTGTTTGAAGACTCTGCTGGCAGGGTTTCCCAAGGGCATCCAACTAGCCCTTCCCCAGGGGTGGAAGACATAGAATGCACTGACGCACAACCACTTATGTTTCCTGATGAGGACATGGGAATACCACCTCAGCACGTCTCTGATGATGACGAAACACAGGTGCCAACTGCTGCGTCTTTCTGCAGTGTGCAGACCGAAAAGGAGGTCAGGGAGGAAGACTGGGTGGAAGACGATGCAGGGGACGATGAGGTCCTAGACCCCACATGGAATGAAGGTCGTGCCACTGACTTTCAGAGTTCGGAGGAAGAGGCAGTGGTGAGACCGAGCCAACAGCGTAGTAAAAGCGGGAGCAGGGTTCAAAAGCAGAGCAGCCGTCGCCAAAACAGTTTGCCTGCTACTGGCCACCGTCAACAGGGACCGAGCACACCAAAGGCAGCTTCAAGGAGTTCCCTGGCATGGCACTTCTTCACACAATGTGCTGATGACAAGACCCGAGTGGTTTGCACGCTGTGCCATCAGAGCCTGAAGCGAGGCATTAACATTCTGAACCTTAGCACAACCTGCATGACCAGGCATCTACATGCGAGACACGGGCTGCAGTGGAGTAAGCACCTTCAAAACCAAGAAAGGGCCCCTCCTGCTCCCTCTTCTGCTGCTGCCTCGGCCTCTTCCTCCGCCTCTGGAGGAATGTTGTCACCTGCCGCCCATCAAACAGAGGATGTGCCACCAACAACACCACCTCCGTCACCAAGCATCTCCACCATGTCACACGGAAGCGTTCAGCTCTCCATCTCACAAACCTTTGAGAGAAAGCGTAAATTCCCACCTAGCCACCCTCGATCCCTGGCCCTGAATGCCAGCATTTCTAAACTACTGGCCTTTGAAATGCTGTGATTCAGGCTGGTGGAGACGGACAGCTTCAAACAGCTCATGTCGCTTGCTGTCCCACAGTACGTCGTTCCCAGCCGCCACTACTTCTCCAGGAGAGCCGTGCCCTCCCTGCACAACCAAGTATCGGATAAAATCAAGTGTGCACTGCGCAATGCCATCTGTGGCAAGGTCCACCTAACCACAGATACGTGGACCAGTAAGCACGGCCAGGGACGCTATATCTCCCTAACTGCACACTGGGTAAATGTAGTGGCGGCTGGGCCCCAGGCGGAGAGCTGTTTGGCGCACGTCCTTCCGCCGCCAAGGATCGCAGGGCATCATTCTTTGCCTCCTGTTGCCTCCTCTTCCTCCTCCTCTTCTACCACCTCCTCATCCGGTCAACGACAGACCTTCACCACCAACTTCAGCACAGCCAGGGGTAAACGTCAGCAGGCCGTTCTGAAACTGTGTTTGGGGGACAGGTCCCACATCGCGGAGGAGTTGTGGCGGGGTATAGAACAACAGACCGATGAGTGGTTGCTGCCAGTGAGCCTCAAGCCCGGCCTGGTGGTGTGCGATAATGGGCGAAATCTCGTTGCAGCTCTGGGACTAGCCGGTTTGACGCACATCCCTTGCCTGGTGCATGTGCTGAATTTGGTGGTGCAGAAATTCATTCACAACTACCCCATTTCAGAGCTGCTGTGTAAAGTGCGGGCCGTCTGTGCACGCTTCCGACGTTCTCATCCTGCCGCCGCTCGGCTGTCTGCTCTAAAGCGTAACTTCAGCCTTCCCGCTCACCGCCTCATATGTGTCGTGCCCACCATGTGGAATTCCACCTTGCACATGCTGGAGAGACTGTGCGAGCAGCAGCAGGCCATAGTGGAGTTTCAGCTGCAGCACGCACGGGTGAGTCGCACTGCGGAACAGCACCACTTCACCACCAATGACTGGGCCTCCATGCGAGACCTGTGTGCCCTGTTGCGCTGTTTCGAGTACTCCACCAACATGGCCAGTGGCGATGACGCCGTTATCAGCGTTACAATACCACTTCTATGTCTCCTTGAGAAAACACTTAGGGCGATGATGAAAGATGATGTGGCCCAGGATGAGGAGGAGGAAGAGGGGTCATCTCTAACACTTTCAGGCCAGTCTTTTAGAAGTGGCTCAGAGGGAGGTTTTTTGCAACAGCAGAGGCCAGGTACAAATTTTTCCAGCCAGGGCCCACTACTGGAGGAGGAGGAGGATGATGATGAGGAGGAGGATGGGGATGAAGCATGTTCACAGTGGGGTGGCACCCAACGCAGCTTTGGCCCATTACTGGTGCGTGCCTGGGGGGATACGGAGGACGCAAACGATACACCTCCCACAGAGGACCGCTTGTCCTTACCTCTGGGCAGCCTGGCACATGAGCGACTACATGCTGCAGTGTCTGCGCAACGACAGCAGAGTTGCCCACATTTTAACGTGTGCTGACTACTGGGTGGCCACCCTGCTGGATCCCCGTTACAAAGACAATGTGCCGTCCTTAATTCCCTCACTTGAGCGTGATCGGAAGATGCGCGACTACAGGCGCACGCTGGTAGACGCGCTCCTGAGAGCATTCCCGACTGACGCCAGGGGACAAGTGGAAGCACAAGGCGAAGGCAGGGGAGGAGGAAGAAGTCGCCAAAGGAGCTGTGTCAGCACCAGCACCTCAGAAAGCAGGGTTAGCATGGCCGACATGTGGAAAAGCTTTGTCACCTCGCCGCAACAACCGTCCCCAACTGCTGATATGGAGCGTGTTAGCAGGAGGCAGCATTTGAACAACATGGTGGAACAGTACCTGTGCAAACGCCTACACGTACTGACTGATGGTTCTGCCCCATTCAACTTCTGGGTCTCCAAATTGTCCACATCGCCAGAGCTTGCCCTGTATGCCTTGGAGGTGCTGGCCTGCCCTGCAGCCAGTGTACTCTCTGAACGTGTATTTAGCACGGCAGGAGGCGTCATTACAGACAGACGCAGCAGCCTGTCCACAGCCAACGTGGACAAGCTCACGTTCATTAAAATGAACCAGGCTTGAATCCCACAAGACTTGTCTGTACCATAATAGACATTTATACCACCATCAAACATACATTCTTGTACTCAATTCAAGTGCAACGATTCTTTGTTTTCTTTTTTTTATTTGTCCCAATATTTTGGGGGCTACCTACCCCAATAAAAAATAAAAAAAAAACATTGTTGGCTACCTCCTCCTCCTCCATTGCTGCCTCCACCTACAACACCACATTCACCGCCTCCTCAACCTCCGACTCCATATCCACCTCCTTCTCTGAGTTGCAGGTTAATAATTTGTAATTTTTAGTTGTTTTATTTTAAGTTATTTCCCTATCCACATTTGTTTGCAGAGAAGTTGCCATGCTCTTAAGCACATTTTACTGCCTTTTACAACCCTCTAGCCTTTTCAAGGACTATTTTAGAGCCATTTTAATGCAAATAAAAGTGCCAATTTTAGTACCTTAAATAAATAAAAAAAACTTTTTTTCAATTGTTGCGTGACATTTTACCATTTTTGGCGTATACAAATCCCTGCTGTGCCTGGGTGGCAGGGGCCTAAATTTCTCAAAATCCTCTGTTCTATTGCTGGGTGACATGAACCCTCTTTTGCCGTGAATGAACCCCTGCTGTGCCTGGGTTACAGGGGCCTAAAGCTCTCAAAATCGTCTGTTCTATTGCTGGGTGACATGAACCCCCTTTTGACATGAATGAACCCCTGCTGTGCCTGGGTGACAGGGGCCTAAATCTCTCAAAATCGTCTGTTCTATTGCTGTGTGACATGAACCCCCTTTTGCCGTGAATGAACCCCTACTGTGCCTGGGTGACAGGGGCCTAAATCTCTCAAAATCATCTGTTCTATTGCGGGGGTGACATTAACCCCCTTTTGCCGTGAATGAACCCCTGCTGTGCCTGAGTAGAAACTCCAAAAAAGTGACCCCATTTTAGAAACTACGGGATAGGGTGGAAGTTTTGTTGGTACTAGTTTAGAATACATATGATTTTTGATTGCTCTATATTACACTTTTTGTGAGGCAAGGTAACAAGAAATAGCTGTTTTGGCACCGTTTTTATTTTTTGTTATTTACAACATTCATCTGACAGGTTAGATCATGTGGTATTTTTATAGACCAGGTTGTCACGGACGTGGCGATACCTAATATGTATACTTTTTTTTATTTATGTAAGTTTTACACAATGATTTCTTTTTTTAAACCAAAAAAAATCATGTTTTAGTGTTTCCATAATCTGAGACCAATAATTTTTTCCGTTTTTAGGCGATTACCTTGGGTAGGGTATGATTTTTGTAGGATGAGATGACGGTTTTATTGGCACTATTGTGGTGTGCGTGTGAATTTTTGATCGCTTCCTATTACACTTTTTGTGATGTACGGTGACAAAAAATGGTTTATTTAGCACAGTTTTTATTTTACATTTTTTTACGGTGTTCATCTGAGGGGTTAGGTCATGTGATATTTTTATAGAGCCGGTCGATATGGACGCGGCGATACCTAATATGTATACTTTTTTTATTTATGTAAGTCTCACACAATAACAGCTTTTTTAAAACAAAAAAAATGATGTTTTAGTGTCTCCATATTCTGAGCCATAGTTTTTTTATTTTTTGGGCGATTGTCTCAGGTAGGGGCTCATTATTTGCGGGATGAGGTGACGGTTAGATTGGTACTATTTTGGTGGGCAAATGACTTTTTGATCGCCTGCTGTTGTACTTTTTGTGATGTAAGGTGACAAAAAAATTGTTTATTTTGCAGTTTTTATTCTTTATTTTTTACGGTATTCATCTGAGGGGTTAGGTCATGTGATACGTTTATAGAGCCGGTTGATACGGACGCGGCGATACCTAATATGTATACTCCCCCCCCCCTATTTTTTACCAATTTTTTTTTTTTACTTTATTTGGGGAAAATTATGTTTTTGTTTATTTTTACTTGAAACTTAATTTTTTGGGGGAAAACAGAAATCTTTTTTAAAACTTTTTTTGTCACTTTATTTTTTGTCCCACTTTGGGACTTGAACTTTTGGAGGTCTAATCCCTTTACAATGCATTCCAATACTTCTGCAGAAAAAGGGGCAGCCCTATCCAGTTCAATGGGCTGAGTAATGTAGCACATGACCTCTTCTTTAGTTACTTGATGGGGGTCTCTGGTCAAACATTGATGGCCCATCCATAGTTTGAAATTGTGGAAACCCCCCAAATCTTCTATTTTCTGTGTATGTAGAGACATGAAAATTCTGAGTCATATAACCAAATACAATTGTATTTTAATGCTGTTTTGGCTGTAATTTTGCTTCCCTTCTGGTCAGATTTATTTTTTATCTGACAATTTTAGTGTTATTAATGTTTAAAAGCATTCATGGCATATTGAGCATAGTAGTTGTTGAGTGCAGACAAGGCAAACCTTCTCGTGAATTGCTCAGCTAAAACTATTTTAACGTCATTCGCAGCCAGTAACAAACTGAGAACAATAAGAAAGGCACAGACTGTCATGTCCTCTCTGCTTCGATGTTAACCCCATTATAGCTGGGGGAGAGAACATTTTTATTCGCTGTAGAGTGTAGGGGAAAAACTGCACCAGTTCATTAACTCATCAAATCCGTCTGGTTGAGCTGGGGTTAAATGTGTGGTAGTCTGAGGAGGAGAGGCAATTCTTGTCCATGGCATGTGAAATTAAGAGCTATAGGCAAATGCAGACACAGAGTCGTTTCTCTTGCAGAACATAATACACAATGCGGAGCACTGTTTTCGTTTTCCCATAAAGTTGCGCTTTATAAACCTTTATGGACAGAACTTAGGCAATGGTACAAGATTTTGGAAATGTAATCCCTTTTTGCTCTCCCCCTCTGTAGACAAACCCTTTTGTGGCTCTGGATAATCCCATTAGGAAATGAGATTTGAATGTGTGTGTATTGTGTCGAGTTATTGATATTCCAAAACAGGCTCATGAGAAAAATGAAAGGGCTTAAATACTACAAAAAGTAGCTGTGTAAGAAAGAAATCTGGAACTTTCATACAGCAGCCAACTCATGCCTTTAGTTTATTAGTGAGAAACCAATGTTATTACTTCCTCAGCTCCGGCACAGAGGAGATGAAATTCAAAGCTTCTTATATGTTTTTCTATTAAATGCCATTACCTGATTAAGTCACATCTCAAAAGTAAAGGAAACCAGCTTAAAAGAAAGAGAAAAGTTTGATGAAAGGTTACTGTAACCCACCGTGTATCTAATGTATGAAAATCTAAATATCCATTGTCTTGTGAGCATAAGCATCACTCCATTCAATGAGAACATAATGCATTTAACTCTTTATAGCCAATGCAGCAACTTTTCTAGCACTGTACAAAGTGATGCTGGGGAAGAGAAGTATAGTGCGGTGGGTTTGCAAATTGTCCAACCCTCTTGTTATTTAGAGATAAACTGCATCCTTTGGAATTTGGCAGTGCTTTCTTTACTATTTCTATTGAAAACACAGGCATACTGGGCTGAGCTAAGCTTGCATGTGTATGAGGGATTTGAAAGACAGTTATCTGAAGTGTGTGCGTTCAATTCCCAATCTTTCATGATGCTAGCATTCTTAAAAGACCTTTAAGTATTAAAATGTTCAAATCTGTCATACTGTCAACGAGCCAGGGGGTGCAAACCACTGTGCCATGTGACCAACCTCCTCTAAGGACATTGTCTAAGTGAACTCCTCCTTCTTTGCAGTACCCGTATGGTTGGGATAGACTTTACTGAGGAGAACACCAGGTCCCTACCTCTTCAGGAGGACTGCCACACGAGACAGCTGCTCCAGGCAAACCAGGGGGTACCAGAGCAAGGTACCAGAGGTACAGATGTAGTCAGCAAGCCACGTTGTAACAAGCAGCAACAGTGCAGGACTGAAGGATGAGGCAAAGGCGAAGTCAAACAAGCAATAGGTCAGGGCAGGCGGCACAAGTGCAGGTCAGGCAATCCAGATTAGCAACAGGGTGGTCGAGGCAAGCAGGCAGGGATCAAATAGGTAGCGGATTCCAGAAACACAAGCACGGGTCAGGTAAACAGAAACAGAATCAGAGATATCAGCAACCTTTGCAGGGCACAAGGACCTTGACGCTCAGGCACCTGGAAAGGGGCTGGACTACTAATATAGGTGCAGGAGGGCTAGGATTGGTCAGCACGGTCACATGTACTAAACCCATAAATCACAGGAAGTGACACGAACTGGCCCTTAAAAAGTGCCACAGGGAACAAGCTGAAAGCATGCTGTGCCCAGTGCTGGAAGGAAACCGTGGACTGGATACACCTCCAAACATGGAGCCCTGGATCTTGGCAGTAAACAGGGGGATATCAGCGGACAGTAGCGAAAGTTACACATTCTAGGTCCAGGTCAAGAACTGTATTTTATGAAATACTCTTGCAACAGGGAAACCAGATTATTATATCCACAGAGCCCCAAGGATTCAAAAGAGCAGCCACTTGGATAAAAAAAATAAAAAAAGGCTTATGGGGGTATGTTGCTTTAAGAAAATTATTGTTGCCATGTTAATTGATGTGATATGTAAGTATATGGTGCAGTGACCAGGTTTGGGGTCCCGCAGAAACCGTCGAAGTAACACGATGTGTTGCTGCTCTCCGGAAGGGATGGTAAGGCATGGTAAGGCATGGTGCACCCCAGTGCGAAATATGTCCAGAAAGTCAGGGTCTGCAGTAAACCAGTAGGCTTCTTTACTAGAGGAACTCAAATGCAAAACTATACAGACAAGGAACTGAGCTGGCTTCTCTAGTCTCCATCCTGGCAGAAGAAGGTTTCATGCTAAGGAAAGGCCTGAGTTGGCTGCCCCTCTCTCTCTTTAAGAAGGCTGGTACCTGGGCCAAAGTGCTCGTGGCCCAGGATCTGTGACTCAGTTTCCTGTCTGACTTCCTGATCACAAGGCTGGTAACCCAGGGTCTGTGGCTCAGTATCCCCATCTCAGTATCTTCTTCTGGTCACTCATGAGTCTCATCTACTGAACACTGGTCACTAGTGATGGAGGAACATCGGCCAGGACGTTCGCGAACCGCGCGTTCGCGGCAGGCCCCATTGACTTTAATGGCAGGCGAACCAAAAAAACATTCAGGTCATATTTGCAGCCACCAAATACTTACTAGAAGTGCACAAATAGTCCCACAACATGGACAGTGACATAGCAGAGGGGGATTATTGGCAAAAATTCCCACAAAAAATATGTATTTTAATCAGGCGCCATTTTTATGCATCTTAAAGGGAAGCTCTCAAAAATGTCCCCTGCTGGAACCTAGAAAATTTATATTTTAGGCCACGGGAATACAGGTTATCACACTGCCTGAAAAACGTATTTAAAAGAAAATAATAAAGTGTTTATTAATATCTGATTAAAACGGGGATAAACTATATATCACTTCCGTGACTATCAGGCTCCAGATTATAGTCATGTAGTATAGGAATTTTATTATATCCACCACATAACCTATAGTCTGGACTAATTCCCTATCCAGCTGACACGTTGTTGCCAGTATTTGCTGGGAAGGGAATCAGGACACGGTTCTTATATTTGAACCCGGTACAGGTGCGTTGTTAAGCAGTCCTACCTAGCGTGGATTATAGAGCAGCTTCAAGTGAGTCATAAACTGGGTGCCAAGGCAATCCAGAATACAGCATCCACTCAATGTTATTAAATACTGTGGACGCTCACTCAGCTGTCTACACCTGCCTACCCATTCATGCAGTACCGCACTGGGTCTCGGTATCAGACCGCATTCACACTGTCAAGCCAGCTGTTATGCTGCCTGACAATTAATCAGCACCCTGCCTAAAGAGCCGTGTCCTAAGTGAAGATCACCGGCTCAACGCGTTTCAATGTGACACAGTCTGCCACATATCATCAGGAGCAAGAGTCTCTTAACAGAGGTAAGCCTGTAGAGGAGGAATAGCCTCACACTTGTGCGTGTCAAGGCTCCGGCGCTATGATGGCCGTACGCGGCCGCTCAAACGCCGAAGGGATATCAGAGAAGCCCCGTCTATGGTGGGGGTGTGTGCCAGTACTTCCGCGAATCATCGAGGGGCGCGTCATATGACGTTCGCCCCCTGATCCGCCCAGTACCCACGTCATAGCACATACCTCCTCTGACCAGCGCAAGAAGCGCTAATGTATTGGGGGAACAGAAAGTTGCGGCTAAATAGATGTCTAATAAGCACCTCGCTCCGGTGCCGATATAACAGAGGTACCAAGCAGGTGACAGATCAGCATTCATCTGCATAGCTTGTAGAACCATAAAAAGGAAACACACAAACCAAAATTTGACATTGTGTCAATCATATCCTCCCTGCGTGTCGAATCCCCATACCATTTCACTGTGGCTGGTGTCACTCACACTGAATATGGTAAAAATTGAGTGATAGGCAAGCAAGGAGAACAGCAACACATCTCAGTGTCTGTCTGTACTATGTAAACTTAAATGGAGCAACCCATAGTAATATAGTACATCTTGCTTAAATGAAGCAAGCATATGAAATCGCCTCATTCAAGCCTCTTGGGTGGATAGTTTGCAACTTAAAGATCCACATTGCTTCTTTGCGAAGTAATGGTGTATCAACATCTCCGCCACGTGTGGATCTATTATTCATAACAATCCCTTGAACCTGCAGAACATCTGGATCACCATCATGTGCCTCCCTCACATGACGTGATACCGTAGTGTCCCGTGAATTGCGAATATCTGATAGGTGTTCACCTATTCTCCTCCTAAGCTCACGCTTGGTCTTACCTACATACTACATACTGTAGGCCACATTTGCAGGTGATCAAATACACTAGGACCACTGAGGTGCATCTAATGAAGGACCGAATATTATATCTCTCTCAGGTAGAAAAACTGGTGAAGGAATCTCCTTTCATAATGTATTTACATATAATGCAAGAACCACAGGGAAAATTGCCTTTTGTTGTATTCTTAAGCCATGTTTCAGGCGTAGGACGTTTATACAGGCTATGCACCAATCGATTGCGTAGGTTGGAGCCACATCGATACGTAACCGATGGACAATCAGATATGGATCATCTGGAGGATAGACCAATGATTCTGTAGAACAGGGGTGTCAAACTCAAATTCATCGGGGGCCGCATCAGCAGTTTGGTCACGCTCAAAGGGCCGGTTGTAACAGACAGTAATTTATTTATTTTTTTAAACATCTGTGGATGACGGACACCGTTATGGGGGGATCTGTGGCTGACGGACACTGTTATGGGGGGATCTGTGGATGACGGACACTGTTATGGGGGGATCTGTGGATGACGGACACTGTTATGGGGGGATCTGTGGATGACGGACACTGTTATGGGGAGATCTGTGGATGACGGACACTGTTATGGGGGGATCTGTGGATGATGGACACTGTTATGGGGGGATCTGTGGATGACGGACACTGTTATGGGGGGATCTGTGGATGACGGACACTGTTATGGGGGGATCTGTGGATGACGGACACTGTTATGGGGGATCTGTGGATGACGGACACTGTTATGGGGGGATCTGTGGATGACGGACACTTATGGGGGGATCTGTGGATGACAGACACTTATGGGGGGGATCTGTGGATGACATACACTGTTACAGGGGGGGGGATCTGTGGCTGCCACTGTTACAGGGGGGGGGATCTGTGGATGGCAGTGTTATATATGTGCCATCCACAGACCCCCCACCCCATAACAGTGCCATCCACAGACCCCCCACCCCATAACAGTGCCATCCACAGACCCCCACCCCTTAACTGTGCCATCCACAGATTCCGTGTAAACCCCCCGCCCCCCCCCCAGTATACAAATATAAAATGTATTATTGAATTAAAAGTTATTAAACATGCCCCCCTCACTCCTAATTGTACCGTATATCCTAATTGCTTGTGTATAATGCCGGCAGGCAGGACGGGCGGCCGGCGCGTCACTCACTGACGTCACTTGCCTGCGCCGCCTGCTTCATTCATAAAGGAGGCGGTGCAGGCACATGACATCAGGGAGTTACGCTGCCGCCCGCCCGGCCTGCCTGCATTCTACACAAGCAATTAGGATATACGGTACAATTATTTCCTGTGTAGAACGGCCGGCGCCGCTAGAGGGCAGACGTTCTCTGGCTTGTAGGCTGCCGCGCATGCGCTGAAGAGGCGGCTTTCTTGTGTCAAAAAAAAAAACGAGAATAAAAGGTGAAGGCTGGCGGCCGCTGCGCGGGCCACATGACGAGGTCTGGCGGGCCGGATTGGGCCCACGGGCCTTGTGTTTGACACCCGTGCTGTAGAATCTCACGGACCTGTCTATGGGCTTTATCAAAATTAGCTAGGATACATGGAGTAGAATCAGTATTGGTTCTGCTTTTTGGGACTAGCAGTTCGCTCCGATTAGCACTCATGGCATGATGATATGCCTTTTTCAACGTGTGTTCTGGGTATCATTTAAGCAAGATGTACTATATTACTATGGGTTGCTCCATTTGAGTTTACATAGTACAGACAGACACTGAGGTGTGTTGCTGTTCTCCTTGCTTGCCTATCCCTCAATTTTTACCATATTCAGTGTGAGTGACACCAGCCACAGTGAACTGGTATGGGGATTCGACACGCAGGGAGGATATGATTGACACAATGTCATAATTTTGGTTCGTGTGTTTCCTTTTTATGGTTCTACAAGCTATGCAGATGAATGCTGATCTGTCACCTGCTGGGGCCCTCTGTTATATCGGCACCGGAGCGAGGTGCTTATTAGACATCTATTTAGCCGCAACTTTCGGTTCCCCCAATACTGCACTGTTATGGGGTGGGGGGGATCTGTGGATGGCACTGTTATGGGGTGGGGGGGTCTGTGGATGGCACTGTTATGGGGTGGGAGGGTCTGTGGATGGCACTGTTATAGGATGGGGGATCTGTGGATGCCATCCACAGATCCCCCATAACAGTGCCATCCACAGATCCTCCACCCCATAACAGTGCCATCCCCAGATCCCCCATTAACAGTAACATCCCCAGATCCCCCATTAACAGTGCCATCCCCATCTGGGGGTTTCTTTGCTGGGCTGGACTTTTATAGCCCACCCAAATTTTACTTGCATCCCTGTTCTCTAAAGGGGCGATTTTAGGGGCGGTCCTAGGGGTGGGTAGGGGCGTGGCCAGGGGAGGGGGGTGAGTTCCACCACCTTTTCTCTGAGGAAAAAAAGCCCTGGGTGGATATAATAAAATTCCTATACTACATGACTATAATCTGGAGCCTGATAGTCACGGAAGTGATATATAGTTTATCCCCGTTTTAATCAGATATTAATAAACACTTTATTATTTTCTTTTAAATACGTTTTTCAGGCAGTGTGATAATTATATATATAGTGAACGTACAATATTAGTACCTCTATTGTGTAACACGGGAATACAGGCCCCAAAAATTTGGCATTCACCTGACATAAAACAACTTGTGATGATGTGGCTGGAGGTACATTAAGCGGTCACTGGATACAAATTTTACTGTAGGCCACTGGAGTACAGGCCCAAAAAATTAGGCATTCACCTGACAGAAAAGAACTTGTGATTATGTGGCTGGAGGCACATTAGGCAGTCACTGGATACACATTTTGCTGTAGGCCAGTACAGGCCCCAAAAATTAAGCATTCACCTCACAGAAAAGAACTTGTGAGTATGTGACCAGAGGTACATTAGGCAGTCACTGGATATAAATTTTGCTGTAGGCCAGTACAGGCCCCAAAATTTAGGCACTCACCTGACAGAAAAGAACTTGCGATTATGTGGCTGGAGGTACATTAGGCCACCATTTGGCGGTCACTGGCTAAAAATTTTACTGTCGGCCAGTACAGGCCCCAAAAATTTGCCATTCACCTGACAGAAAAGAACTTGTGATGATGTGGTTGAAGGTACATTAGGCTGTCACTGGATGCAAATTTTACTGTAGGCCAGTACAGGCCCCAAAAATTAGGCATTCACCTGACAGAAAAGAACTTGTGATGATGTGGCTGGAGATACATTAGGCTGTCACTGGCTAAACATTTTACTGTAGGCCAGTACAGGCCCCAAAAATTAGGCATTCACCTGACAGAAAAGAACTTGTGATGATGTGGCTGGAGGTACATTAGGCGGTCACTGGACAAAAATGTTACTGTAGGCCAGTACAGGGCCCAAAAATTGGGCATTCACTTGACAGAAAAGAACTTGTAATGATGTGGCTGGAGGAATATTAGGCAGTCACTGGACAAAAATGTTACTGTAGGCCAGTACAGGCCCCCAAAATTAGGCATTCACTTGACAGAAAAGAACTTGTGATGATGTGGTTGGAGGTACATTAGGTGGTCACTGGATGAAATTTTTACTGTAGGCCACTGGAGTACAGGCCCCAAAAATTAGGCATTCACCTGACAGAAAATGCCTTTTATGCCGCTGTATATACAAGGACCAATATATGTTCTGGGTTATGGCGGATATGTGTGGGCTGGCATGAGGAAATTCAATTACACCTGGTCGTCACAGGTGCTGAGTTCCTCCGAGATCCATGCCTCATTCATTTTTAGAAATGTGAGGTAGTCCACACTGTCGTGAGCTAGCTGAGTGCGCTTATTGGTCACGATCCCCCCTGCTGTGCTGAACATCCTTTTGGACAGGACACTCGACTAGGGGCAAGCCAAGAGTTCCATGGCAAATTGTGCCAGCTCTGGACACAGGTCAAGCCAGCACACCTAGTAGTCCAGAGGTTCCTCGCATCTCAGAGCATCCACATCGGCTGTTAACCCGATGTAGTCGGACACCTGTCGGTTTAGGCGTTCCCTGAGGCTGGATCCGCTGGGTGGCTGTCGATGGGTTGGCTGCAAGAATGATCTCATATCTGAAGTGACCAAAACATCTTCAAACCGCCCTCTTCTTGCAGGCGTGGTAGGATTGGTACCCGCACCTGATTTACTGTTGGTGGAAATTCCTCTGCCAGCGCCCACAACAGAAGAATGCAGCATCTCTCGCAGCAAGCCCTGGAAATGCTGCATTCTGCCAAACCTCTGTGATGCTGGTAACATGTCCACCATTTTGTGTTTGTACAGGGGATCTTAGTACGTTGCCACTCATTACTGGTCCTTGCCCTTTATGTTTTTTATATGGGGGTCCCTCTTCAAACACTGGAGCATGAAGGCCCCCATTTGCACTAAATTGGAAGCGGTGGAGCAACCTCGCTCCTGCTCATAGCCCAGGAGAATGTCGTCCTCGGTTTCCCCCCCCCAGCCACGGACAACACCAGGGATCCCCGAAAAGTTTAAAGTCCCCCTCAAAGCATGCTCTTCTTGTTCCTCCTCCTCCCCCCAGCCACTATCCTCCTCTAAATCCTCTTCAGACTCCTGCTACTTGTCTCAGATGGAGTAGCCCCTTGTGGCGTAAGGTACGATGTCACTGATGGTGCCCTGGCTGCCACTGACCAGTTTGGTGATCTCATCAAATGGCCCCAGAAGTCTGCATGGGTCACGCATGAGCAGCCACTGGCACTGTGAAAAGAAACCAAGCTCCCCAGAACCTGTCCTGCTGCAGCGTTCGTACGGGTAGTCGTTAACGGCACGTTGCTGCTGGAGCAGCCTATTAAGTATATACAAGGTGGAGTTCCAGCGCGTCTGACTGTTAAAAATCTGACGTCTGACGGACAAATGGTGTCGCCACTGAACGTCAGCAAGGCGAGCCATGGCCGTGTAAGATCTTCTAAAAGGGCCAAACATTTTCCTGGCCTGCCTCAAGATATCCTGGATACCGGGGTATTTGGCAACGAATCGCTGCACGACTAAGTTCAGGATGTGTGCCATGCACGGCACGTGTGTCATTTTGTCCTGTTTCAGCGCGCTCAGCAGATTGGCACCGTTGTCCCACACCACTTTACCAACTGTCAAACTGAGGGAGGTTAGCCACTGATCGGCCTGTGACTGCAGGGCTGAAAGCAGTGCAGGATTGGTGTGGCTCTTGGCTTCTAGGCACAACGTCTCACCTGGGACATCGAATAGGTTCTGGGGAGCTTGGGGGGCGCAGCGGAAGAGGCGGTAGCAGTGGAAAAGGAGGAGTCAGCCGAGGAAGAGATGGAGGATGGAGTAGGAAGAGGAGAAGAAGAGGCAGGCCTGCATGCAATCCTTGGCGGTAACACCAAATCCACATGGGAGCCACGGGTTTCTTGCTTGACGACCATCAGAAGGTTCACCCAGTGGGCAGTAAAAGTTATGTAATTTCCCTGCCCGTGTCTGCTAGACTACATGTCTGTGGTCAGATGTATCTTGGCACCGACACTGTGTGCCAGAGATATATTCACTTGCCGCTGAAAGTGGGCATATAGCTCTGGGATGCCATTCTTGGAGAAATATTTCCTTCCGGGGACCTTCCATTACGGTGTGCCAATGGCCACAAATTTTCTAAAGGCCTCCGAGTCCACCAGTTTATATGGCAGTAGTTGGCAGGCTAGCAGTTCCAACAAGCCAGCAGTCAGCCGTTGGGCAAGAGGGTTATCTGGCTTCATCACTTTTTACGCTCGAACATTTGGGCCATGAAAGCCTGCCTTCTGCCATATAAACGCAACAACAGCACGTTGGAAGGTGGAGTACAAATGGGAGAAGAGAGGAGAAGGAGAAGAGGCAGGACGTGGAGCACCGGGAGTGTGGCTTTGTGGGTTCTGACAGCGTTCCTCCCACTGGGCTTGGTGATGGGAGGCCAGGTGCTTTCTTAAGGCGGTCGTCCCTAGGTGAGTGTTGGGCTTACCGCGACTTATGCGTTGACAGCACAGGCTGCAGATGGCACACACTACTGTCAGCAGCTGACACGTTAAAAAAAAGCCCACATTGCGGAGCCATGTGCCGGCGTCCTGGGACGGCCAGAAGTGACCGTGCATGGCGGATGGCTCCCTCCAGATACATTTGCAGTCTGCTTTTTCCCTCCTGTGCCCTGCGAGCTCTGCCTGTATCTCCTCCTTCTCCTACCACTCTGCTGCTCCGTCTCTCCCTCTGAAGTCCACTCCTCTTCCACTGTTTGTGGGAACATCAATATTTTTTCTCTTGCAACAATCCATTTATTGACCACCTGCAGTGGTACGGTCGCTATATCGATGACCTGTTGTTTATATGGGTCGGAGATGTGGCGACCGTACCGGATTTCATAAAATACATAAACAATAACACAATAGTGATATGCACTTACATACGGGTTGTGCTGACTCAACACCCCACATTTTTTCTTAATAACACAAATAAGTTGTGCTTTACATATTACTGTGATCCTTTGGAAATTTCCTTTCTTGATTTGAATCTGACAGCCTCACCAGACACAGGGAGGATTATTACATCAACTTATAGAAAAATTATGGCAGGTAACACTATACTCCATGGTAAATCATGTCATCCTGCACATACAATTAAAAGTATACCTGTAGGTGAACTAGTCAGAGCAAAGCGGAATTGCACATGTGAACAAGACTACCAAAAAGAATCCACTGACATAGTTCAGAGACTAATGAGACGCAGGTATCCTGACTGGAGTGTGAACAGAGCCTTAAAACTGGTTAGTCAGAGAGACAGAACTGAATTAGGCCGGGTTCACACGAACGTGTGTGACCCGTGCCTGTGCAGCGGCCCGCAAATAGCGGGCCGTAATGCACGATCGCCGGCCGTAGGTCGGCCGCATCGGATCGCGGACCCATTCACTTTAATGGGTCCGCGATCCGGCCGTTCCGCTAAAAGATAGGACTTGTTCTATCTTTTAGCGGAACGGAAGTACGGGACGTAACCCCACGGAGGCACTCCGTAGTGCTTCCGAGGGGTCCCGTCCCGTGCGGCCGTTCCACGATTTCAGATTAGCGGACCCATTGAAGTGAATGGGTCCGCATCTGTGATGCGGAATTCACACGGAACTGTGGCCGTGTATTGCGGCCCGCGATTTACGGGCCGCAATACGGCCACAGATCACACACGTTCGTGTGAACTTAGCCTTACTCAGAGATTTGGACACACCCAAAGGGAAACCACAGGATAGAAACAGAGTGGTGTTTTCAACCCCATATAGTCCACAATATAAAAAAAATTTGCCAAATTATGAAAAAACACCTGTCAGTTCTTAACCACTACAGGACCGCCGTACGCAGGATTGCGTCCTGGCGGCGGCCCTGTTATTCCTCCTGGACGCGCCGGTGCGTCCTATCGCGAGACGCGAGATTTCGGGCAAAGCCGGCCCGAGCATGCGCATCGCGGGCCGGCAAAAGTTAAAGGACAATTTCGTCATCAGCCTGCCAGCCAATGATCGTCGCTGGCAGGTTGATGATTTTCAAAAAATCTAATCAGAAGCCATCTAACATCTTATATTTATAAATATAATGTGTTAAATGGCTTCTGTGCTCCTCTGCTGGTCCTTTTCGTCGGTTGGTTCCAGCAGAGGAGCAAACATCACAGTGAGTACACCCAACACTACACTTAGCCCCCAGATCACCCTCCATCACCCCAATTAACCCCTTGATCACCCCTTGATCGCCCCTGTCAATCACCTAGTGAAAGGGAAAAAAGTGATCAGTGTAAACTGTCACTTTTTTTTTTCCACTGGTATTGACTGATAGTTTTAGGATAGTTTAGGCCCCTTGGTTAGGTAGTTAGCGATCGTTTAGCGCCCAGCCCACCGCACCGCAGTCACTGATTCGCTGATTAGCGTATCGCTAATCAGCATTTGTACTGTTATAGTATCTGTAAGTGATCAGAACTGATCACAGTCAGATCTATAATAGTATTAGTGTCACCTTAGTTCGCCCTCCACCCAAAACGCAGTGTTTGCCCGATCAGGCCTGATCGGTCGCCCACACGTGCGTTCACCCACGCCCGCCCCGCCGCAGTGACAAAAAAAATAAATATTTTTTGATCACTGCACAATCACTTTGCAAGCGCTGCGGCGATAAAAAAAAAAATCTGTTTTGATATTTTTTATCAATCGCAGCGGCCTCCGGTACTTCGCTAGCCTCCCATTTGTAAGACAGGCATGCTTTTTTTCTTGGGTAGTCTCAGGGAATACCCCCTAAATTTAGTTGACCAAATGGCAAACAAGGGGTATTCTTCTGAAGAGGCCTACAGGATTCTGACCCAGTCGGATGAGGAATGGGAACCCTCATCTGGCGAATCCAGCGGGTCAGAATATGAACCTGTAGAAAGCAGTGGCAGTCTGACCCAAAGTTCGGACGAGGAGGTTGAGGTCCCTGATACCACCAGGCGTACCAGGACCCGTGTTGCAACACCACAGGTTGCGCAAGATCCGCTTCAAGGGCAGCAGAGTGGGGCTGGCGCTGTCGGATTACGTGGTGAGGCATACACCAGCAGCGCAGCCCATCCTGGACCTAGTACCAGCACTGCCGTACAACATGGTGAAGTGGCGAGCACCAGAAGGGCAGTTGAAGCTGGTACGGTGGCACGTGCATTAGTTCCCCCGTCGCAGCCACCGCACAGACAGGCCCGTAGAGCCCCTAGAGTCCCTGAGGTGCTGGCAAACCCTGATTGGCAGCCCCCAACTTCAGCCACACCTGTAGTTCCCCCTTTCACCGCCCAGTCTGGAGTTCGGGTTGAGACAGCTCAGATCGGTTCGGCACTGGGGTTTTTTGAGCTGTTCTTGACTGCGGAGCTCTTGGACTTAGTTGTGGCAGAAACAAACCGATATGCCACTGAATTTATAGCCGCCAACCCGGGAAGCTTTTATGCCCAGTCTTTCCAGTGGAAACCCGTCCAAGTTTCCGAATTTAAAATTTTTCTGGGCCTTCTCCTCAACATGGGCTTAACCAAAAAGCATGAATTGCGGTCATATTGGTCCACGAATCCAATTCATCACATGCCCATGTTCTCTGCTGCCATGTCCAGGACACGATTTGAGACCATCCAACAGCACCTCTCGTCCCAGAGGCCACCCAGCTTTTGACCGGCTCCACAAAATTCGGCCCCTCATAGACCACTTCAACACCAAATTTGCAGATTTGTATACCCCTGAGCAAAACATCTGCGTAGACGAGTCCCTTATACATTTTACCGGGCGCCTTGGCTTCAAACAATACATCCCAAGCAAGCGCGCCCGGTATGGGGTCAAATTGTATAAGCTCTGTGAAAGGGCCACAGGCTATACCCACAAATTTCGGATCTATGAGGGTATCAGACCCTGGAGCCGGTTGGTTGCCCTGACTACCTGGGGAGAAGTGGGAAAACAGTCTGGGACTTGGTGTCACCCTTATTTGGCAAGGGGTACCATCTATGTGGACAATTTCTACACAAGTGTGCCCCTCTTCAGGCATTTGTTCCTAGAACAGATTGGCTGCTGTGGCACCGCGCGACCTAGTCGACGGGGCTTCCCCCAACGGCTCGTTACCACCCGTCTTGCAAGGGGGGAGAGGGCTGCCTTGTGTAATCAAGAACTGCTCGCGGTGAAATGGAGAGACAAGCGTGACGTTTACATGCTCTCCTCCATTCAAGCAGACACGACAATCCAAATTGAACGAGCAACCAGTGTCATTGAAAAGCCCCTCTGTGTCCACGACTATAATTTGCTCATGGGAGGGGTAGACTTCAATGACCAGATGTTGGCTCCTTATCTACTTTCCCGCAGGACCAGACGCTGGTATAAGAAGGTGTCTGTATATTTAATTCAATTGGCTGTATATAATAGTTTTGTTCTCTACAGTAAGGCTGGGAGAACAGGATCCTTCCTCAAATTTCAGGAAGAGATCATCGAGAACTTCCTGTATCCAGGAGGTTCCGTGGCCCCATCCACCAGTGTAGTGAGCCGTCTACACGAGCGACATTTCCCCAGTGTCGTTGCTGGTACCTCAAACCGACCGCCACAGCGAAAAAAATGTCGTGTCTGTAGCAGGAGTGGAATAAGGCGTGACACCCGCTATTTCTGTTCTGACTGCACTGACCACCCTGCCCTATGCTTTGGGGAGTGTTTCCGGAAGTACCACACACAGGTACACTTAGCATAGGAATTGCGTTTCACAGGACAGGCACACAGGGCTATTATGGCCCTTTCACTCACAGCTGCTGCAAACCTCTCCTTTCATCTGGGAAAAAGTGCATAATGTACTTCGCCACATCTCTGTGCGATTTTAGCTTTGCACATTGTCCCATGGGGAAAAAAAACAAAAAAAAATCACCGGTAAGCAAAAAAGTTAATGTTCTGTTAAAGTTAAATAAAATTTATACATTCTGTTCAAATGTTATTATAAAGTTAATAAATTTATTGCGTTGCGGCCTGTTTTTTTTTTTTTTTTTTTTTACCTTCTAGGTGGACCAACCGATCAACCAGCTGCAGCACTGATGTGCATTCTGACAGAAGCATTGCGCTGCTGTCAGATTACACAAAAGTCGGTGTATGCGGCGCTGCAAGACGAGATTTCTCCTCTGCAGTAAAAGATACGTTTGCCGAGGCATATGAGCTGAGGGGGAGGTGGTGTTCATATACTTTGGCAAACACTTTGTATATATATATATATATATAAAAAAAAAAAATCCCGGCAATGATTTATTCATCCACATCGATTGATGTGAATGGAGAAATCGGGTTTGCCAGGGCATACGGGCTGAGTGGGTTTGGATGTTGGGCGGAGTTCTATGTCCTGGCAGACGCCATTCCCCTCCTTTTTTTTTTTTGGCAGAGATTTTTTCATCCACATTGATCAATGCGAATGAATAAATCTGTGCCGTTCATTTTTTCTTTCAGCCCAGAGGCTGAACGGAAAAAAAAAATATCATTACCCGAATGCTCAATATAAGGAGAATAGCAGAAACTCCTAATGCTGGCCATACATGTAATGATTGCGGAGACCCTCAAATGCCAGGGCAGTACAAACACCCCACAAATGAGACCATTTTGGAAAGAAGACACCCCAAGGTATTCGCTAAGGGGCATTTGAGTCCATGAAAGATTGAAATTTTTGTCCCAAGTTAGCGGAAAGGGAGACTTTGTGATAAAAAAACAAAAAAAAATCAATTTCCGCTAACTTGTGCAAAAAAATAAAAATCTTCTATGAACTTGCCAAGCCCCTCATGGAATACCTTGGGGTGTCTTCTTTCCAAAATGGGGTCACATGTGGGGTATTTATACTGCGCTGGCATTTTAGGGGCCCTAAAGCGTGAGAAGAAGTCTGGGATCCAAATGTCTAAAAATGCCCTCCTAAAAGTAATTTGGGCCCCTTTGCGCATCTAGGCTGCAAAAAAGTGTCACACATGTGGTATCGCAGTACTCGGGAGAAGTTGGGCAATGTGTTTTGGGGTGTCATTTTACATATACCCATGCTGGGTGAGATAAATATCTTGGTCAAATGCCAACTTTGTATAAAAAAATTGGAAAAGTTGTCTTTTGCCGAGATATTTCTCTCACCCAGCATGGGTATATGTAAAAAGACACCCCAAAACACATTGCCCAACTTCTCCTGAGTACGGCGATACCACATGTGTGACACTGTTTTGCAGCTTAGGTGGGCAAAGGTGCCCACATTTCAAAGAGCACCTTTAGGATTTCACAGGGCATTTTTTACACATTTTGATTTCAAACTACTTCTCACGCATTAGGGCCCCTAAAATGTCAGGGCAGTATAACTACCCCACAAGTGACCCCATTTTGGAAAGAAGACACCCCAAGGTATTCCGTGAGGGGCATGGAGAGTTCCTAGAATTTTTAGGAAAATTATGATTTTTTTCTTTTTTTTTCTTACAAAGTCTCATATTCCACTAACTTGTGACAAAAAATAAAAACTTCCATGAACTCACTATGCCCATCACGGAATACCTTGGGGTGTCTTCTTTCCAAAATGGGGTCACTTGTGGGGTAGTTATACTGCCCTGGCATTTTAGGGGCCCTAATGCGTGAGAAGTAGTTAGAAATCAAAATGTGTAAAAAATGCCCTGTGAAATCCTAAGGCCCCTTTCACACGGGCGAGTATTCCGTGCGGATGCGATGCGTGAGGTGAACGCATTGCACCCGCACTGAATATCGACCCATTCATTTCTATGGGGCTGTTCACATGAGCGGTGATTTTCACACATCACTTGTGCGTTGCGTGAAAATCGCAGCATGCTCTATATTCTTTTTCACGCAACGCAGGCCCCATAGAAGTGAATGGGGTTGCGTGAAAATCGCAAGCATCCGCAAGCAAGTGCGGATGCGGTGCGATTTTCACGCACGGTTGCTAGGAGACGATCGGGATGGAGACCCGATCATTATTATTTTCCCTTATAACATGGTTATAAGGGAAAATAATAGAATTCTGAATACATAATGCATAGTAAAACAACGCTGGAGGGGTTAAATAAATATAATAATAATTTAACTCACCTTAGTCCACTTGATCGCGTAGCCCGGCATCTCCTTCTGTCTCCTTTGTTGAATAGGACCTGTGGTGAGCATTAATTACAGGAACAGGACCTTTGATGATGTCACTCCGGTCATCACATGGTACGTCACATGATCTTTTACCATGGTGACGTACCATGTGATGACCGGAGTGATGTCATCAAAGGTCCTGTTCCTGTAATTAATGCCATTATTTTCCCTTATAACCATGTTATAAGGAGAAATAATACAATCTTACAGAACACCGATCCCAAGCCCAAACTTCTGTGAAGAAGTTCGGGTTTGGGTACCAAACATGCACGATTTTTCTCACGCGAGTGCAAAACGCATTACAATGTTTTGCACTCGCGTGGAAAAATTGCGGGTGTTCCCGCAACGCACCCGCACATTTTCCCGCAATTCCCGTGTGAACCCAGCCTAAAGGTGCTCTTTGGAATGTGGGCCCCTTTGCCCACCTAGGCTGCAAAAAAGTGGCACACATGTGGTATTGCCGTACTCAGGAGAAGTTGGGCAATGTGTTTTGGGGTGTCTTTTTACATATACCCATGCTGGGTGAGAGAAATATCTCGGCCAAAGACAACTTTTCCCATTTTTTTATACAAAGTTGCCATTTGACCGAGATATTTATCTCACCCAGCATGTGTATATGTAAAATTACACCCCAAAACAAATTGCCCAACTACTCCTGAGTACGGCGATACCACATGTGTGACAAAAAATAACTTGTGACAAAAAATTAAAACTTCCATGAACTCACTATGCCCATCACGAAATGCCTTGGGGTGTCTTCTTTCCAAAATGGGGTAACTTGTGGGGTAGTTATACTGCCCTGGCATTTTAGGGGCCCTAATGCGTGAGAAGTAGTTTGAAATCAAAATGTGTAAAAAATGCCCTGTGAAATCCTAAAGGTGCTCTTTGGAATGTGGGCCCCTTTGCCCACCTAGGCTGCAAAAAAGTGTCACACATGTGGTATCGCCGTACTCAGGAGAAGTTGGGCAATGTGTTTTGGGGTGTCATTTTACATATACTCATGCTAGGTGAGATAAATATCTCGGTCAAATGGCAACTTTGTATAAAAAAATGGGAAAAGTTGTCTTTTGCCGAGATATTTCTCTCACCCAGCATGGGTATATGTAAAAAGACACCCCAAAACACATTGCCCAACTTCTCCTGAGTACGGCGATACCACATGTGTGACACTTTTTTGCAGCCTAGGTGGGCAACAGGTATCTTGCAGGCCTCAATCAATATTTGGTGGAAGTAGGAATATCAATCCCCTTAATTAGTATTTTGTGGAAACAAGTATCTCACAGCCCTCAATCAGTATTTTGTGGAAGCAGGTATATCACACCCCTTAATCAGTATTTGTGGAAGCAGGTATATCGCAGGCCTCAATCAATATTTGGTGGAAGCAGGTATATCATTCCCCTTAATCAGTATTTTGTGGAAGCAGGTATATCGCAGCCCTCAATCAGTATTTTGTGGAAGTAGGTATATCACAGCCCTCAATCAGTATTTTGTGGAAGCAGGTATATCGCAGGCCTCAATCAATATTTAATGGAAGCAGGTATATCAATCCCATTAATCAGAATTTTGTGGAAGCAGGTATATCGCAGGCCTCAATCAGTATTTTGTGTTAGCAGGTATATCAATCCCATTAATAAGTATTTTGTGGAAGCAAGTATATCGCAGGCCTCAATCAGTATTTTGTGTTAGCAGGTATATCAATCCCATTAATAAGTATTTTGTGGAAGCAAGTATATCGCAGGACTCAATCAATATTTGGTAGAAGCAGGTATACCAATCCCCTTAATCAGTATTTTGTGGAAGCATATATATCAATCCCCTTAATCAGTATTTTGCGGAAGCAGGTATATTGCAGCCCTCAATCAGTATTTTGTGGGAACAGGTATATCACAGCCCTTAATCAGTATTTTGTGGAAGCATGTATTTCAAACCCTTTAATCAGTATTATGTGGAAGCAGGTATATCGCAGCCCTCAATCAGTATTTTGTGGAAGCAGATATATCAAACCCCTTAATCAGTATTTTGTGGAAGCAGGTATATCGCAGCCCTCAATCAATACTTGGTGGAAACAAGTATAATAAAACCCTTAATCAGTATCTTGTGGAAGCAGGAATATCATACCCCTGAATAATTTTTTTTGCCACAACAGTTATATCACACCACCCAGTTTATTTGGGGCAACAGGTATATCGCAGCCCTCAATCAGTATTTTGTGGAAGAAGTTATATCACACCTCTCAATCAGTTTTTTTAGGGGTAACAGGCAGGGGCATACATAGAAATCATGGGACCCCATAGCAAAACTCAAAATTGTGCCCTCCCCCAAAGGGTTAAAATGGCAGAACTGGATCTAGTTCACACTTGTCAGTTTGAGCAATGTGTCAGCTATATAGCTGACACCAAAAGGTGTTCACTGTGCTACACATCTACAGAGCAGGAAATGGTTAAAAAAAAACTGGTGTAAAGTAGAACTGGCTTAGTTGCCCTTGGCAACCAATCAGATTCTTCCCTTCATTTTCCAAAGGAGCTCTCCAAAATTAAAGGTGGTAAATGTGGGGCAATGTGTTTTGGGGTGTCATTTTACATATACTCATGCTAGGTGAGATAAATATCTCGGTCAAATGGCAACTTTGTATAAAAAAATGGGAAAAGTTGTCTTTTGCCGAGATATTTCTCTCACCCAGCATGGGTATATGTAAAAAGACACCCCAAAACACATTGCCCAACTTCTCCTGAGTACGGCGATACCACATGTGTGACACTTTTTTGCAGCCTAGGTGGGCAACAGGTATCTTGCAGGCCTCAATCAATATTTGGTGGAAGTAGGAATATCAATCCCCTTAATTAGTATTTTGTGGAAACAAGTATCTCACAGCCCTCAATCAGTATTTTGTGGAAGCAGGTATATCACACCCCTTAATCAGTATTTGTGGAAGCAGGTATATCGCAGGCCTCAATCAATATTTGGTGGAAGCAGGTATATCATTCCCTTTAATCAGTATTTTGTGGAAGCAGGTATATCGCAGCCCTCAATCAGTATTTTGTGGAAGTAGGTATATCACAGCCCTCAATCAGTATTTTGTGGAAGCAGGTATATCGCAGGCCTCAATCAATATTTAATGGAAGCAGGTATATCAATCCCATTAATCAGAATTTTGTGGAAGCAGGTATATCGCAGGCCTCAATCAGTATTTTGTGTTAGCAGGTATATCAATCCCATTAATAAGTATTTTGTGGAAGCAAGTATATCGCAGGACTCAATCAATATTTGGTAGAAGCAGGTATACCAATCCCCTTAATCAGTATTTTGTGGAAGCAGGTATATCAATCCCCTTAATCAGTATTTTGCGGAAGCAGGTATATTGCAGCCCTCAATCAGTATTTTGTGGGAACAGGTATATCACAGCCCTTAATCAGTATTTTGTGGAAGCAGGTATATCAAACCCTTTAATCAGTATTATGTGGAAGCAGGTATATCGCAGCCCTCAATCAGTATTTTGTAGAAAGCAGATATATCAAACCCCTTAATCAGTATTTTGTGGAAGCAGGTATATCGCAGCCCTCAATCAATACTTGGTGGAAACAAGTATAATAAAACCCTTAATCAGTATCTTGTGGAAGCAGGAATATCATACCCCTTAATAAAATTTTTTGCCACAACAGTTATATCACACCACCCAGTTTATTTGGGGCAACAGGTATATCGCAGCCCTCAATCAGTATTTTGTGGAAGAAGTTATATCACACCTCTTAATCAGTTTTTTTAGGGGTAACAGGCAGGGGCATACATAGAAATCATAGGACCCCATAGCAAAACTCAAAATTGTGCCCTCCCCCAAAGGGTTAAAATGGCAGAACTGGATCTAGTTCACACTTGTCAGTTTGATCAATGTGTCAGCTATATAGCTGACACCAAAAGGTGTTCACTGTGCTACACATCTACAGAGCAGGAAATGGTTAGAAAAAAACTGGTGTAAAGTAGAACTGGCTTAGTTGCCCTTGGCAACCAATCAGATTCTTCCCTTCATTTTCCAAAGGAGCTCTCCAAAATTAAAGGTGGAATCTGGTCGGTTGCTATGGGCAACTAAGCCAGTTTTACTTTACACCAGTTTGATATATATATATATATATATATACAGTTGCAAGAAAAAGTATGTGAACCCTTTCGAATGATATGGATTTCTGCACAAATTGGTCATAAAATGTGATTTGATCTTCATCTAAGTCACAATAGACAATCACAGTCTGCTTAAACTAATAACACACAAAGAATTAAATGTTACCATGTTTTTATTGAACACACCATTTAAACATTCACAGTGCAGGTGGAAAAAGTATGTGAACCCCTAGACTAATGACATCTCCAAGAGCTAATTGGAGTGAGGTGTCAGCCAATTTGAGTCCAATCAATGAGATGAGATTGGAGGTGTTGGTTACAGCTGCCCTGCCCTATAAAAAACACACACCAGTTCTGGGTTTGCTTTTCACAAGAAGCATTGCCTGATGTGAATGATACCTTGCACAAAAGAGCTCTCAGAAGACCTACGATTAAGAATTGTTGACTTGCATAAAGCTGGAAAGGGTTATAAAAGTATCTCCAAAAGCCTTGCTGTTCATTAGTCCACGGTAAGACAAATTGTCTATAAATGGAGAACGTTCAGCACTGCTGTTACTCTCGCTAGCAGTGGCCGTCCTGTAAAGATGACTGCAAGTGCACAGTGCAGACTGCTCAATGAGGTCAAGAAGAATCCTAGAGTGTCAGCTGAAGACTTACAATAGTCTCTGGCATATGCTAACATCCCTGTTAGCGAATCTACGATACGTAAAACACTAAACAAGGATGGATTTCATGGGAGGATACCACAGAGGAAGCCAATGCTGTCCAAAAAAAACCATTGCTGCACATTTACAGTTTGCACAAGAGCACCTGGATGTTCCACAGCAGTACTGGCAAAATATTTTGCGGACAGATGAAACCAAAGTTGAGTTGTTTGGAAGAAACACACACTATGTGTGGAGAAAAAGAGGCACAGCACACCAACATCAAAACCTTATCCCAACTGTGAAGTGGTGGGGGTATTATTATGCGTTGGGGCTGCTTTGCTGCGTCAGTGCCTGGAAGGATTGCTATCATCGAAAGAAAAATGAATTCCCAAGTTTATCAAGACATTTTGCAGGAGAACTTAAGGCCATCTGTCCACCAGCTGAAGCTCAACAGAAGATGAGTGTTGCAACAGGACAACGACCCAAAGAATAGAAGTAAATCAACAACAGAATGGCTTAAACAGAAGAAAATACGCCTTCTGGAGTGGCCCAGTCAGAGTCCTGACCTCAACCCGATTGAGATGCTGTGGCACGACCTCAAGAAAGCGATTCACACCAGACATCCCAAGAATATTGCTGCTGAACTGAAACAGTTCTGTAAAGAGGAATGGTCAAAAATTACTCCTGACCGTCGTGCACGTCTGATCTGCAACTACAGGTAACGTTTGGTTAAAGTTATTGCTGCCAAAGGAGGTTCAACCAGTTATTAAATCCAAGGGTTCACATACTTTTTCCACCTGCACTATGAATGTTTACATGGTGTGTTCAATAAAAACATGGTAACATTTAACTCTTTGTGTGTTATTAGTTTAAGCAGACTGTGATTGTCTATTGTTGTGACTTAGATGAAGATCAGATCACATTTTATGACCAATTTGTGATGAAATCCATATAATTCCAAAGGGTTCACATACTTTTTCTTGCAACTGCATATACAGTACAGACCAAAAGTTTGGACACACCTTCTCATTCAAAGAGTTTTCTTTATTTTCATGACTTCACACTGAAGGCATCAAAACTATGAATTAACACATGTGGAATTATATACATAACAAACAAGTGTGAAACAACTGAAAATATGTCATATTCTAGGTTCTTCAAAGTAGCCACCTTTTGCTTTGATTACTGCTTTGCACACTCTTGGCATTCTCTTGATGAGCTTCAAGAGGTAGTCCCCTGAAATGGTCTTCCAACAGTCTTGAAGGAGTTTCCAGAGATGCTTAGCACTTGTTGGCCCTTTTGCCTTCACTCTGCGGTCCAGCTCACCCCAAACCATCTCGATTGGGTTCAGGTCCGGTGACTGTGGAGGCCAGGTCATCTGGCGCAGCACCCCATCACTCTCCTTCATGGTCATATAGCCCTTACTTTCAAAGTTTTCCCAATTTTTCGGCTGACTGACTGACCTTCATTTCTTAAAGTAATGATGGCCACTCGTTTTTCTTTACTTAGCTGCTTTTTTCTTGCTATAATACAAATTCTAACAGTCTATTCAGTAGGACTATCAGCTGTGTATCCACCTGACTTCTCCTCAACGCCACTGATGGCCCCAACCCCATTTATAAGGCAAGAAATCCCACTTATTAAACCTGACAGGGCACACCTGTGAAGTGAAAACCATTTCAGGGGACTACCTCTTGAAGCTCATCAAGAGAATGCCAAGAGTGTGCAAAGCAGTAATCAAAGCAAAAGGTGGCTACTTTGAAGAACCTAGAATATGACATATTTTCAGCTGTTTCACACTTGTTTGTTATGTATATAATTCCACATGTGTTAATTCATAGTTTTGAGGCCTTCAGTGTGAATCTACAATTTTCATAGTCATGAAAATAAAGAAAACTCTTTGAATGAGAAGGTGTGTCCAAACTTTTGGTCTGTACTGTATATATATATATATATATATATATATATATTTTGTAGGGATTTCCCAAATGGTAGCCTTCAGATAAATACACAGTAGCCTTTTAGTGGTGGAAATCAAAGTAATAAATGTCTTTTATTGTTGGCACACCACAATTCAACAGGCGGTAGTGATCAGCTTACTTCAGCTGACACTTAAAGAAAAACAATTCAGTCTTGAATCTGAACAATCACATAGAAAGTTTTAGGGCACAGTACCGTACTCCCCACGGAGTGGATGGGAACCTTGCTTTGTCCTTTGTCTCTCGGCAGAGACCCTCTGGTTTTCACTCGGCTCCAAAAACACACAGCTACACAGAGCTCCACCATCAGCCAGGTAATCATCATCCCTGACCCTGCTGGCTGACTTTTTGTAAACCCGTCAAAACCCGGCCTGGACCATGGGGAACAGCCACCCACCCTGCACTTTGGCTGCTCCCAGTAAGAGCCGGCCCGGATTAGCTTTTCACAGCTATGCTAAGGAGGAGAGCATATTTAAAAGAAGAAAAACTACCACAAGAGGACACAGTTTTAAATTAGAGGGGCATAGGTTTAAAAGTAATATAAGGAAGTATTACTTTACTGAGAGAGTAGTGGATGCATGGAATAGCCTTCCTGCAGAAGTGGTAGCTGCAAATACAGTGAAGGGGTTTAAGCGTGCATGGGATAGGCATATGGCTATCCTTCATATAAGATAGGGCCAGGGGCTATCCATAGTATTCAGTATATTGGGCAGACTAGATGGGCCAAACGGTTCTTATCTGCCGACACATTCTATGTTTCTATGTTTCTATGTTTCTATCAAAGTGTCCATCAGCAACTGCTGCGGACATATGCACTACTGGCTCCTACTTCACAGAGGCCAGGAACCTCGGTGACACATATCTTCCATCTATGATGGTCCCTTGTGCCTTTCTACACTATCTATCTATAAAAATATATATAGAGGGTTCAGTCTCTGTCTCTTATAAATTAGAAATTGCCTATTAGAAATACGCTATTCGTAATAGGGCAATGTGAGGCAAAGACTGAATTTCCTTGTGATTGTTAGGAAGCATATGGAGGCTGCTATGTAGGTAGTAAGCAGTGTGTATATATATTCACAGTATATAAACACACACCAGCACTCCTACTAACCCTGTCCCTGCTACACATATATTACACACCTATTCTTAGCCAGCAGATACAGCAGTCACCTATGATTATTGTAGTGAGCTCACTGTCTGCTGGGTCTGTACCGGCTCAGTTTAGTCCCTGGAAGAGTTAATCCCTACCTCTGCAGGTCACTGGTCAGGAGGAGGTTAGAGCAGTGAAACTCTGCTGAAGTTGCCGGCCCCTCTCTGTAACGGAGCTCTGCTGCTGTAATGATGCTGGACGCATCAGGCAGTGAAGCAGCAGAGTGAAGACTGGAGGACAGGTCAGGTCATGGCCCCAAAATTCAGCTGGTCAATAAGCAGAGCAGGGAACACAGCATCTCCCTGCTTATTGACCAGCAGCTCGGTATCTTGGGCAGATGGCAGCAGCTGCAGGGGCCAGGAGGAAGGGAGCTGTGCATTTAGGTTGGAAAGGTGGTGGGGCCATTCAGCCTGGCCAGGCCCTTCACACTCACGGGCCCCATAGCAACTGCTTAGTCTGCCTATATGGGTGGTACGCCAGTGGTAACAGGTATATCACTCCCGTTGCAAATAGTTGTTCCAATAGCGCTTGTCCCTCTATATACCTGCTGTATCACAGCAGAACCACACACAACTGCTGCACAATACAAATGCACTATAATATACTTTCTATGTTAGAAAGTATATTATAAATAGATCACACCCCTCAGTATGTCACACCTATCGATAGCACACCTATACCAGTCCTTAAAAGGACTTTTGTGGTCCTATTAGCTAGCGTTTGTTGTCCCTAACAGTCTGTCCCTGCTTCACAAAGCAACCTCTCTCTACACTGGCAAAACACAGAATGTAAAATGGCTGCGAGATCGGGTTCTGTGATAGGGTGTGGGTGTGTCCATGTGCTTAAATGTCTCAATTGGCTGTCCTGTCCCACCTGATGTGTCATGGGTCAAAGTTCAGCGCAATGCAAAAGAATATGGTGGCGGCGGACATCGCGAACGCTCAAAGTTTGCCGCGAAACGACTGCCAGGCTAACCACAAGGCCATCTCTACTGGTCACTATCTAGAGACTGGTAGAGTCTCTCCTACTAAACATTGGTCCCTATATGCAGACAGTTAGGAGTTCCAACTGATCCTCTGATATACATTTTCTAACTGAACTAGATCCTTCTAGTGGGAAAGGTAGAGTGGAGAATCACAGCTAAGGCTACTTTCACACTGGTGTTTTGGCTTTCCATTTGTAAGATCCATTCAGGACTCTCACAAGCGGTCCAAAACGGATCAGTTTTTCCCTAATGCATTCTGAATGGAAAAGGATCTGCTCAGGATGAATCAGTTTGCCTCCATTCCATCTCCATTCCGCTTTGGAGGAGGACACCAAAAAGCTGCTTGCAGCGTTTTGGTGTCTGTCTTACGAAACTGAGCCAAACTGATCCGTTCTGACACACAATGTAAGTCAATGGGGATGGATCTGTTTTCTATGACACAATATGGCACAACAGAAAACGGATCAGTCCTCCATTGACTTTCAATGGTGTTCAAGACGGATCCGTCTTGGCTATGTTTAAGATAATACAAGCGGATCCGTTCTGAACGGATGCAGATGGTTGAATTATATGAACGGATCCGTCTGTGCAGATCCATGATGGATCTGCTCCAAACTCGAGTGTGAAAGTAGCCTTAAACAGAAACAATGTTACAATTTCAGACTTTCATAGACTTGTATAGAGCTTCAATACCAGTCTATGGATTCTCACCCAGTTAAGCCAGTACTCTCTGCTCTTCACTGACAAGGGTCAATCACCCCAAAACAGCTTTTGTGCAGATAAGATGCTGTCTTAATATTATACAAGTCATATGTCAAGGCCTGTTTAATTAAAACATTAACCTATAGCTACCTTACATCTGTAGGCATTAGAGACTGAGCTTGCTAAGAGCTAATCTGCATGCCCTCTTCCCAGAATTTCCAGAGGAGCATTGCTTGGCCTGTAAGACTCCTCTCACTGTTTAAGTACTGTCCATAAGGAGATATAGTATCCCCCGAATCCTAACCTAGGCCTCTCACCTAGTTAAGCCAGTACTCTCTGCTCTGCACTGTTGAAAGGCATTCAACCCAAATCAGCTGTCTGCAGATGAGATGTTGGCTTAATTATTATCCAAGTCAAGTCTCAAGGCATTGATAACACTATCAACTTACCCTCGATAACACTATGAAGGAGGAACAGATATTGTACGTGATAGAAGGTGTTAAATATATATTGACACATAACTATTTCACTTTCAATGGGGATTTTTACGTACAGCGTAAGGGCACCGGATTCGCCCCTAGTTATGGCAACTTATTCATGGCACAATGGGAATCTACGGCCATTCAACCCATGCTGGGGGCGGGTCTGGTGCTATGGCGGCGCTATATAGATGATATTGTGTTTATCTGGCAGGGCACAAAAACGGCCCATACTGCCTTCTTGGATAACATTAATGAGAATGATGTAAATTTGAAATTTACCTCCACCATTGACACCAAAAATATACAATTTTTAGATTTGGATGTCAAGGTGGATGGTAACAGATTGATATGTAGTACATATCACAAGTCTGTGAGCAGAAACAGCTATATATTATATACAAGTTGTCATCTGAACAGATGGCTCATTAATGTTCCAAAGAGCCAGTTTAGGAGACTAAAGCGCAATTGTACTGAAGATCAACAATTTATCTCTGAAGCGGAAACCTTGAAACAACAATTCATTGAGAAACAATACCCTGCATATAATTTAGAAAAATCATTGGAGGAAGTCATAAAAATGAAGAGGGGGGATTTTTTCACCTCGAAACAGAAACAGGAATCATATGAAGCTTTGAGGATGATTTTACCATTTCATGCACAATACAAAAATATGGAAAGAAACATTGGAAGGCACTGGCACCATCTACTTGGCGACAAAGTGATTGGTACAATGCTCACCAACACTCCACTAATCACATATACTAGGGCCTCTAATTTAGGCCTAAAAGTGGCACCCTCAATAAAAAGTAAAAATCAGGGTAGAGAAAATAAACAAAACTGGTTAACTTTTAATGGCTTCCACGGATGTGGGAGATGTTCAAATTGTAGGATAACCACATTTTCGGGAAAAAAACTATGAAAGTAACCTCAACTCAAAATACATTCAGCTTAGACATTAAAGAAGGTCTCACATGCGACTCCACCAATGTAATATATCTGATAGAATGTCCTTGTCGCAAACAATATATAGGACGTACCAAACGCACATTAAAAAAGAGAATATCAGAACATATCGCTAACATAAAAAAAGGATATGAATTACATTCCCTATCTAAGCACTATAGAGATTATCACAAAAGTGACCCAACCACCCTTGTCTAAATGGCTATTGAAAGAGTAGCATACCCATGGAGAGGGGGAAACCATATCCTTTAAATGTCAAGGAAAGAATCTAAAAGGATATTTGAATTCGATTCCCTCATCCCAAAAGGATTAAATGTCGATATGGAACTTTTCGCTTTCCTTTGAATGGGGCGTTGGCCTATCTTTGAATGGGACATCTGTGTCAGGCTGTTTTCCAGCATCCAGAGCTCCCCTTCTAGGTAGGCCCGCGCCCCTTTATACCCCATTCTCCTTTTATTTGATATGAGAAAGACAAATAATAAGATGATCTAGAACGATGTACATGGTCTCCAATTTGAAAGTTTTATCATTTTCACAAAAAAACGCATCAAAAACGCATGTGCGTTTTTTTGGATTTTTAGGATTTTGATGTGTTTTATGAATTATATTCCATCACTTTTTATCATAATTATATTCCATCATTTTTTATCATAATCTTTTTTATCAGATTTGACACCATGCATGTCACTACATGAGAACAAAAATCAAAAAGACAACCCAGAATAACATACATGGTTTCCAATTTGGATGTTTCATCATTTCCACAAAAAACGCAATGAAACCGCATATGCGTTTTTTGTATTTTGATGTGTTTTATGATTTATATTTCATTACTCTTCACTGTAATCCCTTTTTATCAGATCTAACACCATGTGTGTTACCACATGAGAATAAAAAATAGAAAACAAAAAGACAATTTAGAATGATGTATATGATCCTCAATTTGAATGGTCTATCATCCTTACACAAAAAAACGCACCAAAAACGCAATGAAATCGCATGTGCGTTTTTTGGATTTTGATGCGTTTTATGAATTATATTCCATCACCTTTTACCACAACCCCTTTTTTATAAAATTTGACACCATATATGTCACCACATGAGAATAAAAATTAAAAAGACAATTCAGACTAATTTAAATGGTCTCCAATTTAAATGTTTTATTATTTTTATAAAAAACGCATCGAAAACGCACATGCGTTTTTTTGAATTCTGATGCGTTTTTTGAATTCTGATGCGTTTCTTGAATGCTGATGCATTTTAGGTGTTCTTAATTATATTTTATCACTTTTTATTATATTTATATATCAATTTTAGGATAAGTATATCTAAAACACCTTTAAAGTCCTAGGAATGTACTACTACTATATGTATTGTTTTATTGAACCAATAGAATGTGGGGCTAATATGTGCGATTTCCATCTTTTGTCTTCATATATGATATCATAAATGGCAGCATAAATCGCATATGCGTTTTTAAGTATTTGTATAAAGTGCATAACATATGAAGTGATGATCCATGAAAGAACAAACTGGAATGCATATCCTTGATTTCCGATTCCCTCGCTGTCCCAATATGCAATGCGCTCATCATGGACAATATAAAAAGAGCACCAGCCATCACTGTCTAAACCACTGAGGAAGGGGCCTGTTACCCCGAAACGCGTATGGTAAAGACAGTGAGGGAACATCAAGGAACAACATTTGGAAATCGTCTGTTTTCAACTTCTAACATCTACAGATTAATTTGAAAACCCCGCCTAGAAATTCAAGTCACCTGACCGCCCAGCCAACCACGTGGGACGCCACAGGTCCTGGAAGGTTAAAGCAGAGCAAAGAAATCACACTGCTATCCAGGCAAGGGTGTACATTCCATAGACTTTACCGACAGGTCCTGGAAGCTTAAAGCACCGCATCTGACAAACTGGTGCACAAACGGGCCGAATACAGGAGGGGTAAAGTACTCTATATATTCTATACATAGTATAGCATTGGATTATTGCAACTTGTCAAAATCTGGGGATGATATTGATCTCTTTGGACATTGCTCTATTGAACATTGTGCTCTCCCACAAGTATAGCTGCCAATACACATCAGGGTTATAATTGCCTTTGGACTTATTGGCTCAACAGCCCCCCCCCCTAAGGATTTTTAGTATATAGAAGTGTATATTTTGTATTTTTTAGTCTGAGTTTTAACATTGATTGAATGTATGAATTTTATGCAACATGTTGTAAATTATTTTAAAGTATCATATATAAAAATTTCTGCTATACCAACCAACTTGTCTGTGTTGCCTGATAAAGAGTGACGCCCAATCCAATCAAGTCTCAAGGCATGTTTAAAAGGTTTAACATTGACTTATAAGATAGCTACCATACATCTGGTGGACAGGTTGTAGTTTTTAATGGTGCCATTTTGGGTACACATAACTTACTGATTAACTTTTATTAACTCTTTCTGGGAGGGAAATGGGGAAAAAACAGCAATACAAAGTTTTTACGTTATAAATTTCACGGAATTCTTTTTTAGCCTAAATAATACAATAACATTATTCACTGAGTCACTATAATTACAGCGATATTAAATATATATAGTTTTTCTTACTACTTTTGCACAATAAAAACCCTTTTAAATTGTTTACTTTTTAACCATTTAATATCCTCTCAAGGGGACCATAATAGGAAATATTTTGATCGCTTCTAAAATACTTTGCACTATTCCTGTAGAGCAATGGATTTTATTGTCAGAGCTGTACTGACATTCACCAGCAGGCTGTGCCAGAGAGGTGCAGCCTGCTTAGAAATGCTGGAGGAAGGACTGAGGCCCACACTAGGCCCTGGCCTACCTGCATTGACATTGACAACCAGTGATCTCATTTTCGGGATGCCAATAGCAGACCGAGTCAGCACCCTCTGTAACTGCTTACATGCAGTGGGCGCCATTGGCCACGGCATGTAAGGGGCTAAAAAGCCCCAATTGGCACTTCTGCCACAATTGTTATGTTGCAGCCATGCCCCCGCTTTCTGCTGCACAGCAAATGCATTCAGCACTTAGACTGGATTGCTGTAAAAAGGCAGCGGCCCAGCCTAAGGCTCCTTAAAGGGTTTCTACCACCAGAAATACTGTTATGTAGCTGACTGACATTAGCGATTCGCTAATGTCAGCACTACATAACAGTATGTTTCTAACATTAGTCCCTGCAGCCGTTTTTGTTAAAAAAGCACTTTTATAGATATGCTAATGAGCCTCTAGGTGCTATGTGGGCGTCATTAGCACCTAGAGGGCTCCGTCCACTAACCATTTCAGCCGCCCATCGCATCCCTCCAGCCCGCCCCGCTCCTGTTGATTGACGTGAAACTTCTCAGTATCTCGTACCAATTCCTGCGCCTGTGCCGTGCGCTTCTGTATTCTCCCGGCGCCGGCTTCCTCACTGCGCCTGCGCCAACTACGTTACAGTGAGGAAGCCGGCACCAGGAGCGCGGCATTCACTCACTGCACCTGCGCCGAATACAGAAGAGCACGGCTCAGGCGCGGGAATTGGTACAAGATACTGAGAAGTTTCAACAGGAGCGGGGCGGGCTGGAGGGACGCGATGTGCGGCTGAAATGGTTAGTGGACGGAGCCCTCTAGGTGCTAATGACGCCCACATAGCACCTAGAGGCTCATTAGTATATCTATAAAAGTGCTTTTTTTAACAAAAACGGCTGCAGGGACTAATGTTAGAAACATACTGTTATGTAGTGCTGACATTAGCGAATCGCTAATGTCAGTCATCTACATAACAGTATTTCTGGTGGTAGAAACCCTTTAATGACCATCATAAAAAAAACATACTTATCCCCAGAGGCGTAACTACTATAACGGCAGACCATGCGACTGCTATAGGGTCCAGAGCAAGAGGGGGACCAGTTGGGATCATCCCCACTTCTACTGGAAGTAAAAACTTGGTCAGGACTCTACCTTCTAAAGGAACAAATTTTAGCAAATGAAGCAGTGGAATAAATGGCCCAAGGGTCATTGAAAGAGGTTTAGGCGGAAACCCTTCTGTCCTGTGTGGGGGCCCTGGTTTGATCCTGGCTATGGGGGCCTTACTTCTCTATGTATGCCTCTGTTTATCCCTTATGGTGACTTCCATAAAATGGAATAAAATGTGTTAAAAAATTCATACACCCCAAAATGGCATTAATAAAAAGTAAAGTTCACCCTGAAAAAAAATAAGCCCTCACACAGCTTTGTAGACATAACAATAGAACTGTTATAGGAGGTCAGAATATGGTGATGAACATAAAAAAATGTTTTAAAAGTTTTATTTTTTTTCAGAATGAAAATACAAGAAACACTATATGAGTGTGGCATAGCTGTAATTGTACTGACCTAGAGAATGATGCTAACAGGTCAGTTTATGAATTAAGCAGGGGGCGTGGGCGCATGACGTAGTGACTCACGCTGACAGCGCCCGTCCTTCCCGCCTGCCTCCTCCCTCCTCTCTGCTACCGAGCGCTTGTTGTAAGTAATACAGGCGCTGATTACTATTAACAATGCCACAATTATAGATAAGATTAGGGTATATACAGTGAGCGGGGCCCGTGTAGTAGAATACAGTCAATGCACGGGCCCCGCTTTCATTATAAAAAGAGATGCCGGCCCCCAGCCCCTCCTCCCTCTCAGCTGATACACCCGCCGCGCGGCGTATCATTGACAGGCAGGCAAAATGCAGCATTCGCCCCATAAGACGCACTGCTATTTTTCCCCCACTTTTGGGGGGGGGGGGAAAGTGCGTTTTATAGGGCGAAAAATACGGTAAACAAAACAATGGCGGAATTAGGTGCTTTTCTCCAATTCTAGTCCATTTTGATTTTTTTTCCAGCTACCCACTACATTCTATATACAGTCCTGATCAAAAGTTTAAGACCACTTGAAAAATTGCAAAAAATCCTATTTTACTTTGTTGGATCTTAACAAGGTTCCAAGTAGAGCTTCAACATGCAACAAGAAGAAATGAGAGTGACACAAAACATTTTCTGAGCATTCAATTAATTGAAAATAACGATTAAACTGAAACAGGCTGTTTTTCAGCTGATCCAAATTTTAGGACCACATGCCTTTAAAAGGCCAAATCTGTGCAAAGATGTGGATTCATTGTCATTTTCTGTCAGGTAGTCACACGTTGTGATGGCAAAGGCAAAAAAACTCTCCCTTTTTGAACGTGGTCGGGTTGTTGAACTGCATAAGCAGGGTCTCTCACATCGCCGTTGGAATTTCTTAAATGATCCTGAGGGTTATGGAACAAAAAAGTCAAGTGGAAGACCCAAAAAAATTTCATCAGCACTGAGCCGGAGGATCTAATTGGCTGTCCGTCAAGACACTGGACGAGCCTCGACCCAAATTAAGGCCCTTACTGGTGCTGACTGCAGCCCCATAACCATCAGACGGCATCTGAGACTGAAGGGCTTCAAAAACAAAAAACGTCTTCAAAGACCTCGTCTCCTTGAACGCCACAGAACTGCTCGTTTGGACTTTGCAAGAGAGCACCAAACATGGGACATTCAAAGGTGGAAGAAAGTTTTATTCTCTAAAGAGAAAAAATTTAACCTTGATGGCCCTGATGGTTTCCAACGTTACTGGCATGACAAGCAGATCCCACCTGAGATGTTTTCTACGCACCACAGTGGAGGGGGCGCCATAATGGTCTGGGGTGCTTTTTCCTTCAGTGGAACAATGGAGCTTCAGGAAGTGCAGGGGCGTCAAACGGCTGCTGGCTATGTCCAGATGTTCAGAGAGCATTCCTCATGACTGAGGGCCCTCGTCTGTGTGGTAACGACTGGGTTTTTCAACAGGACAACGCTACAGTACCCAATGCCCGCAGGACAAGGGACTTCTTCCAGGAGAATAACATCACTCTTTTGGCCCATCCTGCGTGTTCCCCTGATCTAAATCCAATTGAGAACCTTTGGGGATGGATGGCAAGGGACGTTTGCAAAAATGGACAACAGTTCCAGACAGTAGATGGCCTTCGCGCGGCCGTCTTCACCACTTGGAGAAATGTTCCCACTCACCTCATGGAAACGCTTGCATCAAGCATGCCGAAACGAATTTTGGAAGTGATAAACAATAATGGCGGAGCTACTCATTACTGAGTTCATGTTTGGAAGTTGGATTTCTGTTTTGGGGGGGGGGGTTATTTTTTTTTTTTTGAGGTGTGGTCCTAAACTTTTGATCAGCTGAAAAACAGCCTGTTTTAGTTTATTCGTTGTTTTCATTAAATTAAATGCTCAAAAAATGTTTTGTCTCACTCCATTTCTTCTTGTTGCATGTTGAAGCTCTACTTGGAACCTTGTTAAGATCCAGCCATTCTAAATATGATTTTTTGCCATTTTTCAAGTGGTCTTAAACTTTTGATCAGGACTGTAGTATTCAATGGTGCCAATAGAAAATGCAACTTGTCCCACAAAAAACAAGCACTCATACGGCTGTGAATTGAAAAATAAAAAACAGTTATAGGTCAGGAAAGGCAGGGACTAAAAAATGAAAACACAAAAATGGAAAATCACAAGGTCCTTAAGGGGTTAAAGGAGTTGTCACTTGTAGTTTTCCAAATTTAATGAAGAATATTTGGTGATCAGAGACTGCATATGTAGTGGGGAGCCATGCATGAGAATTGGCTTGCACTGTAATCCCTTCAGTCTCAGGTTCATTTGCGGGCCAGTTGCAAAAATACTACCGATATAACTATTCAGTAATCTGATTGACATGTCATAAAAGTCTTTTGATGGGACAGGTACTTTATGAGTACAGAGAATAGAAATCATATAATGAATACTTTCACCAGAAGAGCTTGCAAATTCAGCGCACATTATGAATTGCATCTTATTGCATATTAAAGGGATTCTGTCACCTAGTTTTTGGTTATAGAGATGCAGACATGCACGGCTAGATCGCCGCTAGCATGTCCGCAATATACCTGTCCTATAGGGCTGTGTCCTTTTATTTAGTTAAAAAAATGATTTTAGAGATATGTAAATGAGCCTTGTAAGGTGCCCAAGGGGCTGTACTAACCTTCTTGGTGCCCAGCCACGCCTCCTGTGAAGGAGCCCAGCACCGCCTATGTCCTCTGAATCTCCTCCTTTCGTCACAGTTAGATTGCCGTAATCTCGCGATCTAGCCGTGCATGTCCGCATCTCTATAACCTAAAACGAGGTGACAGAATCCCTTTAAGAACTGTAGAAGTCTATATTAAACTGGACATTTTTATTACTTTGCATGTGAGCATGCAAAGTAAGGAAAAAAAATACTATGCAATCCTGATGGTATTTATAGCTTTTATTGTCAGTAGCTCCATAGTACCCAGTGCTGATTACTTCTGCAATACAATGCTGGCAGTTAAAGTAAAGACACGTTATAACATTTTATACACATATGGTCTTATCCCACAGAGCAATGCCAAATCATTCACAGCTGAGATAAATGCCCAGGGACCTGCAAATACACATGAATTAGGGTGTGAGATAATTGGGAATCACTGCTGTATTACTGTATCCAATACATAAAAATATTTCTTTTCCATACCATATCTACAGCATTTTATGTCACAGAATTGTGTACCCTCACCTACTGTCTCTTTCCCAGAGAGGTGTAGGTGTGCAGCCCATGAAGGAAGCAAAACACATTTGTTGTCTGAGTGGCCCCAACTTAGGTATTGTCATAGCATGATCCTCCTCACCACAACCTCTGAATAGTGACTGATTAATATTAACTTACTATTACTGCACAAAACACACTATACAAAGACCAATACACCCCCATACAGTGCCATGCAGCGATAGATATTAGTTTTACACAAGTGCTATTTAGAACATAAGTGATTACAGTACAGTTATATCCAATGACTTACAGCTTACATCTCCTTCAATTGGAAACATTTACTTTTCCTGTCTTTTCCATGTGGCTCAGACCACCATGATACCTTCTTTCAGCCACAACTTTAGTCTTCAGCATTAGCAACAAAGACATCTTTGGCATCTGACTGCTCCAGCATCTGCCCTACCTTTCTCCAACCTGCGCAAACTCCCCATCATGCTGATACCCCTAATTCTGTGCCTGTTGCTGCCTTTTCTGCCCCATTACTGTATCTGCTATGTGGCACAGTGCACCCTTCAGATATAATGGTGTCATAATTATAACTGCCCCCCCCCCCCCCAAAAAAAAAGGAGCCACATTAACTGTACCCTTGAAAACAATAATGTCCCCAAAATGTATAAGCCAGGCAGTTATAGTGCACTATACAGTAAAAATGCCATCTTTGGTACCCCACATAGTAATAGTGATCTTCTCAGCGTATCCACACCTCCTATTAGTGTTGAGCTTGAATATTCGAATAGCGAATATTAATCGCGAAGATCGCAACTTCGCTAATTCACGAATATTTCAAATATAGTGCTTGTAATTTTTTTACATCTGAAAACATGATTCCTCCCTGCTTCTTTCTTGTGGGTGAATGAGTTATTGGCCCACAAGCAACTTAAGCAGGAAGGAATCATGTTTTCACATGGAAAAAAAATGACGAATATTCAAAAAAACTAATATATAGCAATATAGAGAATATATTCGCTATTTAGAATATTCGCATTATTTTTTCCTATCTGTACAGTTGTTCGCATACTCCTCCAAAATTATTTGACTTCTTCACTTCACTACTTTATTAGATTGGTCATCCTATCGCCATGACAGCTTGATTCAGAGAACTGTGCCCTATTAAAAGTATCAGCCATCAAACTACAGACTAAGGTCTCATTCACATGGCCATATCCATTTTGCTGTCCACAAACAACGGATCCGCAAAATGTGAACACTGGCTGTGTGCTTGTCCCATTTTTCTACTAAAACTGGCTATTCTTGTCCGCAAAATGGACATGAATAGGACATGTTCTATAATTTGCAGAGCGGCCACACTGATGTGCACAGCACACGGATGACATCCGTGAGCTGCCCGCATTTTTTGTGGATTAATAAAAATAAATGGGTCCACATGCGATTTGCAAAAACTGCAGATTGGACGTGGGCAAAAACTGCAGTTGCATGCATGAGGCCTTACATGTAGAGACTGCAGACTCAAAATGGTTGAGCCTCACTGAGTTTTAAAAGAATATGGATTTTATTCTAGTGTTGACTACCTTAGTGTTACCTAATATGGTCTTGACAAGGTCTAGTAATACTGTGACATGTTTGGTGCCACTAGTACACAATGGTATCCACAAGCAAGGTACCTGAAAGTTACATTTAACTCCCTAGGAACCGATTGGGAAATACTGTATTATATCATTGGTGAGTCCTGCCAAAAATAGTAGGTTAATGTATATGGGCAGCTGTTTACTCATATGAAACACACGTACAACTGCATAACTGCAGCAGATTTAGCAAATGATGCATATTGTGCTCTACACAGCTGTCTATGCTTTATTTCACTGTAAAATGAAGGCACTAGTCTTCTTAAAAGCTACAAGTTCTTAACATGATAATTAAGTCATCCCTGCTGTTCACCTAAATAAGTTTACACTGAAATAGCCTACTACATGAACAACTATATCAGAGATGATCCCCAAGCACCTCCACACAACAGATGCCTGTGATGGCTCATTTCACAGAAGGCTTTCATTTGTAATGGGTGGGCCTTGCATGGTGGCTTAATAAGTCCTATTTTATTTTTGCAGTTCTAGTGGCATCATAACTCCTTTGCTGAGGTTTCTAAAGTACAGCTTGCAGTTGTGGTTACTTATCACTGGGAAAGAGGATAACAATTAAAGGAAACACTAGCAAGCTTCAAGCTGTTGTTAGGTAAGGAAGTTACTGGACAGCTATCCAGTTGTGGCCACACAAAAAGCCCTGTTTTGCCTATTATAATCCTAAATCGATTCTGTTAATGAAAAAAAAAAACATTGTTATGAAATCAAGATTTTATCGTACCATATGATAGACGATTTCAGATATTACTTTGCATGTCAAATCAAGGCATAACTGATACTCTGTCACTGAGTCTGCAGAATTTAAAGGGGAAGGAGTGAAAACTTCTACTCTCTATATTAGTAACTGATAGCCAGCATGGCTTCATGAAGCAAATGCTTGGTTTCTATGAGTATGTAAGTACAAATCTGGTTGTTGGTCATGCGGCAGATGTGATATATTTGGATTTTCCCGAAATATTTGATACAGTACTACACAAGTCCCTTGTGCTGGGGCTACAAATGCAGCGACTAGAGGACAATATATTCACATGGGTAAAAAATTGGTTCCAGGACAGAAAACAAAGAGTTTTTGTAAATAGCACATATTCAAAATGGCCTAAAAGTCAGCAGTGGGGTACCACAAGGATTAGAGATAAGCGAATTTCCCAAAATTTTGGTACGAATCAGCAGATTTGATTCAGCCCTTAATAAATCCAAACAGAATCGAAAGTGCCCCAATTGCCACAAAAAGTTGTGTATGACCCTCTTTGGTTTCCTAGGACTGTATCCAACCCCTTTCAAGCTCTCCTGTTCCACAGGATTAAAGTTTAGCAAATGTGGTTCCAATATTAAACAAGGGGTAAAAAACAGAGCCCGTAAACTATAGGCCAGTAAGTCTAACATCTGTCGTGAGTAAACTGAAGGTTTTCTAAGAGATGATATTCTAGACAGAGTATAAACTCTGATTGGGTCACCATCACTTGTGAGGTACCTCAAGGATCAGAATTAGGCCCTATTCTTTTCAATATATTTATTAATGATCTTGTAGAGGGGCTGCACAGAAAAATAATCATTTTTGCTGATTCTACTAAACTGTGTAAAGTAATTAACACGGAAGAGGACAGTATACTGCTACAGATGGATCTGGATAGATTGGAGGCTTGGACAGAGACGTGGCAGATAGATGCCCGTGTAGAGAACATAGTCCTGCCACTTTACAAATCACTAGACAGACCACACATGGAGTACAATGTACAGTATAAGTATGGTCTCCTGTGAACAAGACAGACATAGCAGAGCTGAATAGGGTTCAGAGAAGGGCAACTAAAGTAATAACTGGAATGGGTGGACTACAGTACCCAGAAAATTAGGGTTATTCAGTTTAGAAAAAAGACGACTGAGGGGAGATCTAATAACCATGTATAAATATATTAAGGGTTAGTACAGAGATCTCTCCCATCATCTATTTATACCCAGGACTGTGACATGGGGGCATCCTCTACGTCTAGAGGAAAGAAGGTTTTTCTATTACAATAGAAGGGGATTCTTCACTGTAAGAGCAGTGAGACTATGGAACTCTCTGCCTGAGGAGGTGGTGATGGAGATTATTTCCCTCCCTTTCTGGAATGTAATAATATTACATGTTATAATTACAAGATTTCTAGAGAAGAGTCTTTAATCCATGGAGTTATTCTGATTGGAGTTGAGAAGGAATCCCCCCCCCCCCCTAAAATGAGGAATATTAGATTCTACCTCATGAGGTTTTTTTTTTTACTATTACTACAAGCTATGTTGCTATATTATAAAAGTTTTAGATTCACATTTTAGTGGAAATTCATAACAAATTTTATTAATGCAGAATTGATAGGAAGGATCTATATTAGTCCCAATTCTCTCTAATGCCTTTATCAATGATCTTCTGGATGGGACTGGAGTAACTTGCACTTTCTGTCAGTACAAAAGGGCCATTACTACTGCTTAAAGGCCAGATAGGAGGTAGCGATGAGCGGGAGGTGCCATATTCAATTTTGCGATATTTCGCGTATATTCGATTGAATATTCTTCTTATATTCGTTGAAATCGAATATTCGTCATTATTCTATTTATCGTGAATAATATGCGATTTAATTATTCGCTTATTGCGATTTTCTTTTAACTGTGGCTATGGCTAATATGTTTTACGAATATTTGCTATATTTCTAACTTTGTTTTTTAGAATATTCGTAATATTCTAAAAAACAAAGTTATAGCAATATAGCGAATATTCATAAAATACACATATAGACTGTAATTTAGCTAATATAGTGCTATAATCTTTTTTTTATAGTCTCATTTTGTTTGCCTCTTCTGATCTTTAGTTTCGGAAAAAATTTACACTATTAAAAAAAAATACTATAGCACTATATTAGCTAAATTACAGTCTATATGTGTATTTTTCGAATATTCGCTATATTGCTATATATTCTTGTTTTAGAATATGACGAATATGACGAATATTCTAAAAAACTAAGTTATAGCAATATAGCGAATATTCGTAAAATACACATATAGACTGCAATTTAGCTAATATAGTGCTATAGTATTTTTTTTTAATAGTGTAAATTTTTTCCAAAACTGAAGTTCAGAAGAGACAAAAAATAAATTTGACTATAAAAAAAAGATTATAGCACTATATTAGCTAAATTACAGTCTATATGTGTATTTTACCAATATTCGCTATATTGCTATAACTTTGTTTTTTAGAATATGATGAATATTCTAAAAAACGAAGTTATAGCAATATAGCGAATATATTTGTTATTTATAATATTCGTCTTTTTTTTTTCAATGTGTACTGTTATTCCACTTTGGCATACTGATCCCCAACAAGCGTCCCCGTCACCATGGGAACGCCTGTGGGTTAGAAAATACCATCGGATCTGAGTTTTCCCTGAGATCGTGAAAACTCAGATCCGATGGTATATTCTAACCCACAGGCCGTTCCCATGGTGACGGGGACGCTTGTCGGGGAGCAGTATGCCAAAGTGGAATAACAGTACACATTGAAAAAAAAAAGACGAATATTCTAAATAACAAATATATTCGCTATATTGCTATAACTTCGTTTCAACAGGGTCTCCCAATCACCTCCTTGCGACGATTTGAAATGGATACATAGACTAGACACCCTGGAGCCCAGGGGTCTCAATAGAGACTTTAATTTGGGGGTCTTCACTTGATTTGTAGGTACTAGTATTGTACCTTTTCATTCTGTGTATATGAGCATTTAAATACTGTATCTTAAGTTTTGTGCCCAACATTTTTGTTGCGATATGTTTAAATTAGTTATGGTGGTATGAGCACAGTTTAACACATTGATTTTTGTCTGAACCTACAGATGATGGCTCCCTGTGGGGTCCTGCGCACTCTACGCATGTCCTCGGCCGCCTCCGATTGATGCATCCGTGGCGTCACTCATCAGTCACAACTTAATATTTGCAGGGGAATTAGGTTTCCAATACAAGGATATAGGGGTGAGTCCGTTAACTCCTGCCTAGAGAGGTGTGTCTTGAATGAATGTGTGAGTGGATACACTCTTGACCCTACAGTTGGTTGTCATGATCAACGGAGGGTCATCTTTTTGTGTCCACGATCCCCCAAAATAACGTGGCACGCGTCCAGTCCAATAATATGGATAGGAGGTGTGACCAGTTCCCTGGGGCGGAGCGAATGTGAACATAGTCACCTCACTTGGGTGTTCAACTGGCTGCTGCTGATTGTCACCCTGGAGGGACCGTGTTTTTTCTTGTGGGTCTCTAGCTAGAGACTGTTGCTCCGTAATAGCCCTTTAATGGCCTCTATATAATATGGCATGGAAGTTTTGACTGGTACTCCCCCTGCTGTTAAATGGCGTTCGGCCTATCCAGCTCCCCGACTGACAGATGAGACGGACCGCTTCCTTCTTGGCTAAGGAAGCGTCCCCGTCTCCCTGATGACCGGAAGGTACATGTGACTAGCCAGCTTTTAGGCCGTGTTGAGAAGAGGAGTAATCTCCTCCCCACGCGGCAACAGCTGACGTCATAATTGGCCTCTTCTCTTTTTTTCTATTGGCTCCAGTTTCTCCTTTTTTCAATTTTTTCTATTGGCTCCGGTGTCGGCAACCGCTGACGTCATGGATGGCTTTTTTCTTATTGGCCGACGTCATGTAATGCCTCCGTTGCCTATTAGCTGTGATAGGGCACTGACGCATGCGCGATGAGGAGACGGGAACGCCGGTATTTGGCGCTTCACTGAGACTAGCCTGGATTGTGCAGCCTTCGCAGGGATCATCATCTCTAATAAGGTATAATGGAATGTATTGCTTTAATCACCATTTGTGTTCTAAGGTATATCACCCTGATGTCATTGATGTTTTTCTGAGCTTTTCTTTACTTGAATCATGTTATGTGCAAACATAAGTATACGCCCACTTGGGAGGAGGGACTGTACACAACCACCAATGTACCTACCTCTGTACACTATTTAAGGCACTCTAGGATATGGGACTTCATTGCTTGATAAAGACCAACCATGGTCAAAACGTTGCTATAATCTAGCTGTCTGAGTGAATAAATCACCATTTTAGATCAACTGCTGGCGAGTGCTGCGGATTATTGAAGCTTCTGGATGAGTTGGGACCCCCAGCCAGGATCCCTATCTGCGTACACCACCTAGCTTGAAGCCTGTCTACTGGTCCGTACTCAAGTATATGGGATAAGTAGTGCTGCCAATCCCTGAGGTTTTCATCATACAGAATGGAGGCTTCCCGAACTCAGAAAATATAATGTTTGTCCTTAGTTTACACACTTTCCTGCCTGATCTTGAACTATTATTGTTGACCATTGCGTTAGTAAGATAAATATATGGAATGTATTAACATAGCCCATGTTGAACTCCGTACTCCCCCTGCCCAAAAATAAATTATTAAAAAATACTGCTAGACTATGAAAGCCTGGCCTTGGATAATGCATTAGTCCAAAGGCTTAAATGACTCTTGGTCCTAAAAGGATTAAAGTGGTTTACCAGACACCAAAAGGAATCTTCGATTTGGTTAACTTAGATCAGCCATGTTTGATTTTTTTTGGGCTGAACTTGATATACTATACATGGTCCTGATGAGTCTTGTAGCTGACCCTTACTTTGCCATAGGTGACCCAAACTAGCACGTTTAGGACTCTTTCACACGAGAGTGACGGATTAGGTCCGAATGCGTTCAGGGTGCGTTCAGGGAAACTCGCACCATTTTGCAAGCAAGTTCAGTCAGTTTTGTCTGCGATTGCGTTCAGTTGTTCAGTTTTTTCCGCGCGGGTGCAATGCGTTTTGATGGGTTTTTTACGCACGTGATGAAAAACTGAAGGTTAGCTACTCTCTTAGCAACCATCAGTGAAAAATGCATCGCGCCCGCACTTGCTTGCGGATGAAATGCATTTTTCACGCAGCCCTATTCGCTTCTATGGGACCAGGGCTGCGTGAAAAATGCAGAATATAGAACATGTTGCGATTTTCATGGAACACACAAGTGATGCGTGAAAAACAGCGCTCATGTACACAGACCCATTGAAATGAATGCCACGTATCGCACCTGGGCGGAAAACTTGCTCGTGTGAAAGGTGCCTTAAGGCCAGATTGGCTGGCCTGCTCAATAGCGGGAATCACTTTGCAGCCTGGTTACAAGGAGGTGAGACTTCAACTATGGAGTATATGTGGTGACAACTTCTAATATTGTGACTGCTCCTTTCACCAAAAAGTACTAACATATGGCAACTAGTTTGGCTCAATCCTCATTTTTATACTATTGGTGATTCCACTACTTTAGGAATCACAAAAATAATGAGACGGATTTACTAATTCTGTCTGTATAAACTTAGCCTGATCACAGTGGCTGATGCTGGATGATAAATCTTACACATCTTTAGACTGTCTACTCTAACTTTACATTACCTATTAGTTGGCTTAATTTATATCATCATTGTGTGCCAAAAATCTGGTACATTGGTGCACCTTAAGCCATGCCTTTTTCTAGTAGGTCACACTCCTTTTCTGCTAAGCCATGCCCCCTTTTTTTTTTTTGCACAAATGACACAAGAACTCTAGCACATTTTAATTAGTGAATCTCCCCATTATATGTTCATAACTAGACAGTCTTGGTGTTCAGGCGTTGAAGGGTGATAATAATTTGTTAATTACAGTACTCAGGGGCGTAGCCATAGTGGAAGTAGGGGAAGCAGATGCTACGGAGCCTGACTTCAGAAGGGGCCCTCCTGGAAGGAGGACTAAAAGATTTTATTGCCAGGGCCCTCTCAATAGTATTATACAATGACAGTATATACAGTCATATGACAGTATATAATGTGTAGGAAATGGACAGAGCTGCTGTCTGACCCGGTCTGAGAGAGCTATCTTGACTAGTCACAGTAGTGAAGGTTGCATGGGAGGAGGGGGTTACCGGAGGTGGGCCCTGTTCAAAAAATTTCTGTGCAGCCTAGTCAGTTCTAGTTACGCCACTGCCAGAACTTATAATTGAAATTTTACTTTTTATTTTATTTTTTAAGTTATACTTCTTCTAAGCTCTACTTGTGAGTATATACTTTCTCTAGAAGAGAAAATGAAGTATAAAAATCTGGAAAATCAATACAGATTTAAGCCCTTTTGCTTAGTCTGGGCATGCTGAAGGAATAAGTCAGGCTATTACCATCGCTAGTCCCCATACTGTCTAGTTATTTACCAGCTGCAGATCGTGATTAGATCTGCCGGCAAATCATTATCTTCCAGCATGCTATATTAATAGCATGTTAAAATATCCAGGTTACCCGATGAACGAGTGTTTGCTAGTTCATCAGATAATCGGCGGCAGTATTACACAGAGAATGCTATCAATCATTGATAACTCCTCCCCCATGTACAGCTATGTACATGGGGGAGGAGTTATCAGTGATTGATAGCATTCTTTGTGTAAGTATGTATACAGAGATAGCTGTCAGTCACTGATAGCTGTACATGGAGGAGGTGTTATCAGTGATTGATAGCATTCTTTGTGTAAGTATGTATACATAGATAGCTGTCAGTCACTGATAGCTGTACACAGGGGAGGTGTTATCTGTGATTGATATCATTCTCTGTGTAAGTCTATTCATAGATAGCTGTCAGTCACTGATAGTTGTACATGGGAGAGATGATATCAGTGATTGATACAGCATTTTCTGTGTAACTGTGTATACATAGATAGCTGTCAGTCACTGATAGCTGTACACAGGGGAGGTGCTATCAGTGATTGATAGTATTATCTGTGTAAGTGTATATACATAGCTGTCAGTCACTAATAGTTGTACACAGGGGAGGTGTTATCTGTGATTGATAGCATTCTCTGTGTAAGTGTGTATACATAGATAACTGTCAGTCACTGATAGCTATACACAGGGGAGGTGCTATCAGTGATTGATAGCATTCTCTGTATAAGTGTATTTACATAGATAGCTGTCAGTCACTGATAGCTGTACATGGGGAGGTGTTATCAGTGATTGATAGCATTCTCTGTGTAAGTGTGTATATATATATAGATAGCTGTCAGTCACTAATAGCTGTACACTGGGGAGGTGTTATCAGTGATTGATAGCATTCTCTGTGTAAGTGTGTATACTGAGAGAGCTGTCAATCACTGATAACTGTACACAGGGGAGGTGTTATCACTGATTGATAGCATTCTTTGTGTAAGTGTGTATACAGAGAGAGCTGTCATTCACTGATAACTGTATACGGGCAGTCTTAAGTATAGAAAGAGCAGAAAAATAAATGTGTAAATAAATACATTTTTCAGAATCTTTTACCGCAAACTATACATCAGTCCATTCAGTTCCTCCTGCTCTATAACCTCCTGGCTGCAGATTGTGATGTATTTTGTGATGACAGGTGCTCTTTAAGAAGCTGAAGAAGTATGGTCAAACATGGCAATTTACAAGATGCAAAATCTACATGTTTTTATCTTGTGGAACTCTTTACAAGCTTACATAGCATTTTACAGCTAATAGATCATGTGTTTTGTTAAAGAGTATTTTATGTACTAAATACAGAAACTAACCTGGATAGAACAGTGTCTAAGTTGTTAATAATATTAATAGTTGTTAATAATATTAATAATTAATAATATTAATAATATTATTATTAGTTGTTAATTCAGTTATATTTGCCTAATAGATTCCTACTTTGGATTTACAAAGGTTACATCTACTAATGGCTTGGTATCATGCCCACAGGATTTACCTCTAGACCATATAAATCTGTAGTATTACACAGAATTATATTCCCTTCCTAACTGCATGCCTGTGTCAGTCCTCATTGTATGGCTTTAGGTCCATTCCAGAGTTTTATTTTTTTATTCTGATTTAGAGTAGAGTGAATAGACATGATATGTTTTAATCTTACTATAATGTATCATCAGTAATACAGTTACAATCTATGGAGGCTCCAGGAGTAGATTTTAATACTATGGCTTTATTTTTATTAGGAGAATATAAGGCTATAATTCCCAAATATATATATATAAAAAAAATAATCCATTGGCTGCTATATTGTGGAGCTGTATCAAATAATCAGCAGTTCTCTATGCGATTTATGAAAACATTTAGTGAGTGAAATAAGATCATTTAATTAAGAGGACTAAGGCACTAATTTAATATGAAATCTGCTGAACACTTGTGTCTCCATGGTTGGCAAATGGCAAAAATAGTAATATGATCTTGTGTGAACTAATCCTGGTAATCTTGTCCATAAAGAGTCTGAGGGAAAATAAGCATTATTAATTAAAGATTTCTGGTGGCGTGAAGATGGGTCATTCTAGTTAACCGGAACTCTAAGCTATTTTAATAGGCACATGGATATAGACGCAAGATATATTATATGAATGTTCATTAATTAGCTCTCACATTGATATTTTTGGACTTGCATTGAAATCAATGATTTAAGTAATATATTGAGCCATGAACTCCTCATTATTTTCTGCCTGAATTATTACTCAGTCTTGTGTACGTTACCCTGCTGTAACATATGTTAATCTCTACACAGCAGTCACACTGTGAAAGCTCATTATTGGGGTTAAAATGTAGGCCACTGGTCCTTAAAAAAAAATGATACCACTAACCAGACGTTCTGATTACAAGATCCATGTAACAAGTTAATTGGAAATTCATTGGTGTGACGCAGGCAAATGTAATGCTTAGCTGGGAGCCACATGGCGAGTCCTACTTAAACAATGAATAGCCCTTTTTATCTTTACTTGAGAAAAAGATGACTTTATATTGATTTTTCTTCTTTTATTAAAGCTGGTTAAAACAAGATATCATGTTACTAGATGAGATGCTTGATTTCACTAGATATATCGACCCAGTGAATCCTGGAGAAACTTAGTTCAGGAATCTGGAAATTTAGGCAACAAATATATCTGAATATTAGAGTTTAGGGTAAAAATAATAAAATATGTTGTGATAGTAGCTTAGTAGCTGCATGAAGAATATACAGTCCTGATCAAAAGTTTAAGACCACTTGAAAAATGGCAAAAAAATCATATTTAGCATGGCTGGATCTTAACAAGGTTCCAAGTAGAGCTTCAACATGCAACACGAAGAAATGGGAGTGAGACAAAACATTTTTGGAGCATTCAATTTAATGAAAACAACGAATAAACTGAAACAGGCTGTTTTTCAGCTGATCAAAAGTTTAGGACCACACCTCCCAAAAAAAACTAAACCCCCCTAAAACATAAATGAGTAACTCAGTAATGAGTAGCTCCGCTCTTATTGTTTATCACTTCAAAAATTTGTTTCGGCATGCTTGATGCAAGCGTTTCCATGAGGTGAGTGGGAACATTTTCTTCAAGTGGTGAAGACGGCCACACGAAGGCCATCTACTGTCTTGAACTGTTGTCCATTTTTGTAAACTTCCCTTGCCATCCATCCCCAAAGGTTCTCAATTGGATTTAAATCAGGGGAACACGCAGGATGGGCCAAAAGAGTGATGTTATTCTCCTGGAAGAAGTCCCTTGTCCTGCGGGCATTGTGTACTGTAGCGTTGTCCTGTTGAAAAACCCAGTCGTTACCACACAGACGAGGGCCCTCAGTCATGAGGAATGCTCTCTGCAACATCTGGACATAGCAAGCGGCCGTTTGATGCCTCTGCACTTCCTGAAGCTCCATTGTTCCACTGAAGGAAAAAGCACCCCAGACCATTATGGCGCCCCCTCCACTGTGGCGCGTAGAAAACATCTCAGGTGGGATCTGCTTGTCATGTCAGTAACGTTGGAAACCATCAGGACCATCAAGGTTACATTTTTTCTCATCAGAGAATAAAACTTTCTTCCACCTTTGAATCTCCCATGTTTGGTGCTCTCTTGCAAAGTCCAAATGAGCAGTTCTGTGGCGTTCAAGGAGACGAGGTCTTTGAAGACGCTTTTTGTTTTTGAAGCCCTTCAGTCTCAGATGCCGTCTGATGGTTATGGGGCTGCAGTCAGCACCAGTAAGAGCCTTAATTTGGGTCAAGGATCATCCAGTGTCTTGACGGACAGCCAATTGGATCCTCCGGCTCAGTGCTGATGAAATTTTTTGGGGTCATCCACTTGACTTTTTTGTTCCATAACCCTCAGGATCATTTAAGAAATTCCAAATGATTGTCTTACTGCGTCCCACCTCAGCAGCGATGGCGCGCTGTGAGAGACCCTGCTTATGCAGTTCAACAACCCGACCACGTTCAAAAAGGAAGAGTTTTTTTTGCCTTTGCCATCACAACGTGTGATTACCTGACAGAAAATGACAATGAATACACATCTTTGCACAAATTTGGCCTTTTAAAGGTATGTGGTCCTAAAATTTGGATCAGCTGAAAAACAGCCTGTTTCAGTTTAATTGTTATTTTCAATTAATTGAATGCTCAAAAAATGTTTTGTCTCACTCTCATTTCTTCTTGTTGCATGTTGAAGCTCTACTTGGAACCTTGTTAAGATCCAACAATGTAAAATATGATTTTTTGCCATTTTTCAAGTGGTCTTAAACTTTTGATCAGGACTGTATATATATATATATATATATATATATATATATATATATAGTAAAAGGACAGGCAGCATAGCAGTAAATAAGTAAAGCGGAGTGCCAGCAGCTGTAGAGGCGATCAACCAACCAGACAATACAACAAAAGCTAACTCCACGACACTTCCAAAATAAAGTGTATGTTTATTCACCAAATATATATTTAAAGGGGTTATCCAATATTGAAGACCTATCCTCAGAACTCAGGACAGGCCACCAATATTAGATCAGTGTAGTCAAACTCTCGGCACCCCTGCTGATCTTCTGCTTGAAAGGGTAGCTACGCTTATGTTTACATGGCTTAGCACGATATTTGCACTCAGAACACCATATTTTTTTATTCTGGCTGTTTTTGAATATTGCAGTCTATTTCTATTCACTTCAGTGGGACAAGGCACTGGTATGCTATTGTTTTAGTATACAGTAAAAAGTTACCACTCAGGTTGTGGCAGGAGCATTTGCAATAAGAGGATATGAAGTCAACAGTGTTGCAGACTTGCAAGTTGCTGTTTGCGCTCTCTTCCCCTGCACTCTTGTGTACATCACCTACCATCCATAGAGTTCTTCTTTACTTATTCATGAATACTACCTCCCTTTGTTGACCAATTTGTGGCTATCTGACTATACAAATTTTTACACTCTGACTGTAACAGCTAGCTCACCTGTTTAGCATTTTTGACATTTGTGGGGATTAGTAGATAAGGAATGGGCTTTCCATAGTAACATTAGGCATTTTGTTGTCAGAAATCGAAATGAAACATTTCTACTTGAGCATACAAAACTATAAAAAAAATTGAGGGAAGGTAATATGAAGGTTGCATATCATTAGGAAAAAAATGTCCAGTTGGTGGGAGGATACCTGCTGTGATCCTTGCCAATCACTATGCTCCACTTGGTTTTCTCTAGAGGCCAAATGGTAGACCTATTATTAGTCAATAGCCAACTATGTGACATCCAAAAAAAACTGCCAAACATAAAGGAAGAGGAGGCAAAGTAGTATGGTGCTTTTCTGGTGATGCTGCTGTTTGGTTCTGGTGATTGATGGTGCTAACAGCTGTCAGATCATACTTAATGGACAACTTGAGAGAAGTTGATTCCCAAATGATTTGATTAATTCAGCAATATATTTTTGCCGTTGCCTTTTTGCTCGTAAATTCTGATAATTGTTTTACTCAGAATCTCTATAATCTAAATTTTTACCACTTTTAAATTACAACAATCCAGAGAGTTAGGCTACCTATACACATATATATCTCCTTCACATGCTCAGCTGAAAGTACTTGTGTTCTCAGTAGGGAGAGTGGAGTAAATTCCTGCCAGACACCTTTGGCAGTGGCATATCTCGTAAGAATAGAAAGAAATCATCTTGAAATCAACGTTTTTACTGATGTCTGCTTTTGGGGAAGATTTGGGAGTCCTCCATACAATATTAGATGGGTGGTCAGGTGTTACAGTAGTTAAGCCCAATATCAACCATCTCACAGGGGTCTTAGAAACGAATATATGGGGAAGTGGACACCTCTTTAGGGTAAAAAACAAAACTATGATGAGTTCTTGAAGAAATTGGGCCTCATTTATCAAAAAATTTATCTAATAGTAAATCTAGCAAAACAGCCCCTAACAACCAATCAGAGCTTAGCTTTCATTTTACTAGAGCTGTTTAAGAAATGAAAGCTGAGCTCAGAGTGGTTACTATGGACAAGGACAGTTTTACGGATGATTTTAATAAATGAGGCCCATTAAGTTTTCCTCCACATTCAAAATGTACTTGCCATAAAGCTAATTTTAGATGGTCTGTACATAGACTTCTATACATAGACAGTATGCAGTGCTTTAATGTGACAGGTAATCAGAGTGTGCAGGTATATCTTGCGAGAAGGTTCCAGGGACTTCACCATTTGTATACTACATTTCTTTTTACACTAGTCCGAGGATACTCTTTCATGTAAAATTATCATGAAAGTCCACAAACGAAGAGAAGACAAAATACCTGTTTATTGTTATTGCAGTATATTGCATATACCAATTAGCCATATGGTTCCAAATATAAACCAATAGACTATATATTCTGAAACATATTTTGTGTTATTAAGATATAACATGATAGCCAAACATAATATAATAAAGGAACCATAAATAGATAAAATGAGCATTCATACGATATACCATAGAAACAGCTCCTATTATAATTTTATTTCAAGCATCATGTATTTAAACAACTTTTCTAATCATATGTGACTGTTCAGTAACATAAGAAAAATATCAGCTTGTTACTTTACATGTCATGTATATTATAGTTAGACTATGATTTAGTTATATTTCATTACAATTGCATTTACTTAATATATTTCCATTAATACACAACTATAAATAGGTAAAATGAATATATTTAGTATTTTTTGTTATTGGAAATCTAATAGCAGGATTGTTTTCTCCAAGTGTATATCCACTAAAATGTATTTACTGTTACATTAATACTATATTCAATAGAGTTATGCTATATCTATCATTTCAATATACTTGAAAACCAGGTGAAGGTTAGCATAGGCATATAGGTACCTTAAACTAATTGAATGTGAAGCCCAAGCCACACAGTTAATATAGTCAAGACATTAAAACATTGAAACATTAAACATTGCTTTAATAAATATAAGACGCTCTTAAAGTTCCTACACTGAGAAGGTGCAAGACATCATTCTCCATTACCATGCCAAGAAAATTAAAAAATATAACTTTACTTTTGGCTAATAATTACCTAAACATAAAACAATATAAATTGATATAATTGCTCTTACTATAGTATATTATTAAAGTTGTGACAATATTGGTATTATAACTTATGAAACTTGCAGGAAAAAACATAAAAAGTAGAATACATCTCCCCACTAAACATATAAATAATGGCTGTGAAGGACATACAGAATATAGATTCACAATACATCTATAAAAGTAAATTTTGGAAAGTCACATTTTAAGTAAAAACACCCTAAAACGCACAGAATCAGCCATCTTTATTTCTTCACATGGTTGGCATAAAACATGTAAACAAACAAGAAGCACATGATCCACACTGAAAGCACTCACTAGAGTACAACACAACTCCATTTTATGGGACTTATACAATGCCATAACTTACTTTATATTGCAAATTATTAATACATAATTAACATCATTACTTAATAAGTCAGATTTCTCATTGGCAAATAACAAAAAAGCAATAAAGTCCCACAAAAATGTATAGACATAAACCCATCATTGTATTCAGATGAATGAAACAGCTAATCCAAACTCTGTTATCTAAATTGCATATCAACCTCATTTCAAGCTATCAAGTCAATTTAAGAAAACAAGACTACTAAAGATGAAATCAAGATGTTGGAGAAGAGGAAGATGCTTTCAAGGAACCTTACCATAAGCACCCACCTTAAAAAAATTCAACTATAAATTAATATTATGAAATATCCTTTGCTGAAGTGAGCGAGAAGATATCAACCATAATGAAAAAGCTGCTTTTCTGCCCAGACAGTGTAACCCACTGTCCGCAGTTTCCTACCCCAGTAAGCCAAATGAAAGTGCCTATTGTCTGCAAACTGTACTAATTGTAAAAAGATACTCTGTGCAGTAAGCATAATAATTATCCTAGGAAAAAAACAAGCAAAGGCAATCAAGTGCGGAATAAGAAGAATAAAAACACTGGCAGACAAAGCAACCCAAGAATGAAATTAATATTCATAATGGAATGTCACTCAGAAGTTCCCTCATTCAGGGCATCGTTGTGGCATACAAGAGGCCATTGTTTCCTTAGAAGAAAATCAGAATCTGAAGAGGAGAGCAAAAAATCTCATGTAGCAGCTTTGAGAGAGAAACAGGCTTTTCTTGTGCTGGACACTTGTTACTGGTTCCACCCTTCCCAGCTAAGAAAACTTCTGCTCTGCATTTCTTTACCGGTAACATTAAATTTGGCTGGAAGATCCACCCTCGCTTATCACAGCTGCTAAAATATCAGCAAAAAAGCCACGCTCTAGCAAACAATAAGAGGAAATGGATGGAATATACATAGCCTCATTAAGTAAATTTAATTACGCCATGCGGAATATTAATCGGTGGTTGCTCCAATTAGTCTATTCACCGTAAGGAAAGAGGACTTCAAATTAAACAGAAGTGCAGGGAACAATCGCATACTGATGAGGAGGCTGCACTCAATGTGACACAATGCATCTTTTTAATAATTATTAGGAGGAAAACAGAATAAAGAAACAGATTGCTCAGTTTTAAGATCAACTCAAGAACAATTAGTCAACAGGCATGTGATGACATAGCTGCCTGTGACTCTACCCGATGCATCACTCACACATGACCCAGCCTGGTATGCTCAATAAAATTAGCATTTTTTATCTTTTCGTTTGAGAAAAAATATAAAAGAACTCACTGTATTTTTTGCCAAAGAGGGCCAAAGCAACATCAACAATAGAAGAGAGAAATCCTATCTAACTCCTTGATACAGACTGTTCATAGTCACTGAACTTGAGCTGACAGTGAACTTCATAACAAGTGCATTACAACAATGAAGGAGGAGTTCGAAGGGGAAGAAAACTTACGGAGGATGAAACAAAGTGTTATCTTGCCAACTTACCATCCACCAAGTCCTGGCTGACATGTCATAACAAAGTTGCCATTTTATGGAGCTGTCCGAAGCTTTCCCAGCCATTACGCTGTCAGCAACCTTCATCAGATGCAGCTCAATGGAGAGATAAGACACCTAATCAAGAAACCATCAGCAGTGGCATGCTAGGCTACATGTAGGCCAATCCTTATCAGGCTGCATCATGGGAAAAGCTCTTTTATTAGCAAGAACTCCAACCTCTGATATAATGACAAGGAACAGCTTTTTTTTCTTTCCTTAACTGAAGGGATTGGTGAAACTATCATGTGCTCATGTGTATCATATCCACCAAGAATGAAATAACTTGTAAGTGGGCGTCTAACTAATTTGCCTGCCTATGTGGACTCAACTTTATTTGCATTCCCATCTGTTGAATATTGTTTGACGTGGTTCACGACCCACAAAGAAAAGATAAAGAAGGGAAAACAGAAGGGAGAAGGAAGGGTTTAATTCAGTGGGATATAATCATTCAGCATTAACCCACCCCCACCTAGGCATCACTGTTCTAGCATCACAAGATGGGCTTGGCCAAGATGTAATTTATACACATACACATAGGTAGTGACTGCAGCCAGGCTCTAAACCTCCTCTGAATAGTGTGGTCGCAAGGAAACCATTTAACCATTTATTAACAATTTAACTCATTTGTGGTAAGTCCTGAAACATACATAAAGACGTGCTCTGCCTGATACAAGGTAACTTATGTAAAGCATAGAATTCCTACATCGAGTTATATGTATAAAGGTGATCATAATAGAACAAGTAAGCAGGATTTAAAAAAAAAATCGGTTGTTAGAAACAGTCCTTAATATCTATAAGAATAATTATGTTCATGTGCAACAGGTAAAGTAAGAATAAGCAAAGAAGAAAATAAATACAATATATATATATATATATATATATATATATATATATATATGGAGATTTATCAAAACTGGCGTAAAGAAAAACATGGCAACCATTCACATTCTTTTTTTAGAGCTCCTTTGGGAAATAAAAGGTGGAATCTGATTGGTTATCGCTATGGGAATCTAAGCCAGTTTTCCTTTACACCAGTTTTGATAGATCTCCCTCATAGTGTTTAAAGTCAGGTAACATTGAAAGAATTTTCATTATGTCAGTACCTGTAAATAAATGAATATGTATCTGCAGAAAGGAGCAGCTCAAGCAAAAGGCTCAGGTAATAGAGTTGAAACGTTGCATTGAATGTAGGTGGACAAACCAAAATTTTCACTGGACTTTTGGAGTATTCCGACTTCTCTTGAATATATAATATGTAACATAGGCAGCACTCCAATGTATTCAAGTGAAAGAGAGTTGGTTTCCATATTCACCCATAATCCCCACATTTCAGGCAAAACTCATGGGACCTTTAAAAACCAGGCTTGAATAATGCCCTATAAGTTAGAGCTGAGACTTTGTGCATATGGGTGAACATTTAAATCAGCTCGTCTTCACCTTAATGCACCGGCAAAGTGAATGAGATTTGACAAATTACATGTATAGTTTGTTTTTCATAGAGAAATTGACCTGCTGTGTGGATTTAGAAAACTGTAGCATTTCAAATCTACAACAATGGTGCAGATTTAGTGCAGAAATGCAGAGAAATCTGCATGAAAATCCATGCGGAATTTCTGTTTAAAAACCAGCACCCATGTGCAGGGAACTTAAGGGTGCTCCTTTTTTTCCCATTTTACTGTTGTTGAGGTCGATTATTTATCATTATTATTATTATTATTATTTATTATTAAAGCGCCATTTATTCCATAGCACTGTACATATGAGAAGAGGTATACATACATAATGCAGACAATTGCACTAATCATAGACAAGACGAGTTACAGACTGGTACAGAAGGAGAGAGGGCCCTGCCCGTGAGGGCTTACAATCTACATGGTATGGGAGAAGGACACAGTAGGTGCAGGTGAAGTTGGTCATGGCGGTATAGAGGCAGCAGGGTCACTGGTTGTAGGCTTGTCTGAAGAGGTGGGTTTTCAGGTTTCTTTTGAAGGATTTCACTGTAGGTAAGAGTCTGATATGTTGTGGTAGCGAGTTCCAGAGTATGGGGGATGCGTGGGAGAAATCTTGTAGGTGATTGTGGGGAGAGGTGATAAGAGGAGAGGAGAGAAGGAGGTCTTGTGAGGATCGGAGAGTGCGTGTGGGGATGTATCGGGAAAGTAGCTCAGAGATGTAGGGAGGGGACAGGTTGTGGACGGCCTTGTATGTATTTGTTAGTATCTTCAACTGAATTCGCTGGGCAATGGGGAGCCAGTGAAGGGATTGGCAGAGGGGAGAGGCAGAGGAGTAACAGGGTGAGCGGTGTATTAGGGCTGTTTCACACGAGCGAGTCCATTGCGAGAATCACGCTCCGTGTGTGAGTGTGATCCTCCGCTCTGGATTGCAGGAGCGCACGGCATTATTATGATTTATAATGCTATGTGTCTCTGCATGGCCTTTTTTCCACAGAATCCTAGTGACATAAAGAGCTTGAGATGAGTGGCATACAGTCCTAGGAGACCCCAAAATGTCATCCAAAACTTTTCAGGGCAATTGGAGCACTTTCAAGAATTTATTGGGACCCAAATTGAATTGCCTGACCAATTCGGACTAATTACTACTGATAGCCAAGCTATCAGTAGTAATCTTAAAGTGACATATAAACGGCTATGGGTAAACCCATGGCTGCTAGTGGTAACAGATACAAAAGAAAGATAAGCAGCACTCCAGCCTTAGTGGGATAGAGCCATATTCAATGTTCAAGTCACCTGGTATGCATCCAGGGCAATGCGGTGCACACGGTGAGGAAGCCTGGCTCGGGATCCCAGTAGAGACAGCAATGTAGAGAAATCCGCAGCGCTCGGCAAATTCAGTCTTGACAAAGACCTGAGGGTCGAAACGTCACTATGTATGCTGCCTAACTACTAAATAAAAATCCATTGACTGAATTGGACGAGTGCTGCGGATTTCTCTACATTGCTGCTAGTGGTAAAAAACACCCTGTTTAAAAATAAACTGCACTATAGTTGTTTTTTTTAAATGATATGAAATTTTTTCGCTTTCTGACGGCAAATGAATGGTGGTGTGTATGAACTGGAGTCATGTGATCCTCCTTCTTCGTCTTTCCTATGTACTGATTTGAGGAATAGCTGATGCCATTTTGAAAAACAATTCAGATTTTACCCAATATTCTGGAAAATTCAGGTCGAATTTAATTTGTTTAGAATCGATTCACTCATTTCTAATAGTACTCAGTTGGTTATTACCTAGCCTTTCCAGAAACAGGTATACATAACAAGTGGCTGGATAATAGTCTTAATATTCTTGGTTACCTATTGTAACCAATTATAACTATCCTTTCTGACCTCAGCTGGTCTGCTACTTGGACAGCATGTGCACTATGCTGTTTGCCCATGGAGATACATCTCCATCACAGCAATCTGGTGCATGGGCAGCTCACGCAATATACTGTATATCTGAAGTCTTTGTGTTTGGAGGATTATGTGCTATACAATGCTGACGATTATTCTGTCCTCACCCCTGCATCATCCTCATTAGTCTCCCTGACACATGATAAGCTTTGGTCTGTTGGATTGTCCATTATTGTGCCATCTGTAACCCCTCCCCTCATGCCAGGGAAAGCACAGGCAGGGGCTCTGGGGCACACAGCCATTTATAGGTAAGATACCCAAGCATACAGTCTTGTGATAGTTTTTTTGGGGGTACTATCTCTCCTTGGGGAGAGCGCGTTATTCGGCATGAGGAGACTTATAGGCCATACATGCTCCTCTGGAATTCTCGGAAGAAAGGAATCCTATAAGTCAATGGACTCCCTCTGTATTCCCCCATAAATGCAATCGCGGGGTGCCAATGCATTTAAAGGCTGGCTGGGATCTGATATAGGCCCCAAGCCAGCCTTGAGTAGTTTCCAGGACGCTGTGCCTCTCTGGTGCAGCCTGCTGGTCAATGTCAGTAGAGCACTGACATTAAAATGGAATTCACTTTAGAGATGCATTGTATTTTAAAAGCAATCAAAATATTGCCTGTTATGGGCCTCTTGTTAGACTATTAACCCCTTCCCGCAATATCACGTACATGTACATGGGGGAATGTGGTGCCTTACCGCATCCCCATGTGCATGTACGTGATCGGGTTTCACTGTCAGCGCACAGAGCGATGCGCTGACAGTTCAGTAAAGCCGGCGTGCTGGGGTTGCTAGGCAACCAGTGATGCTGGCGGGAATGGAATTGGAGGGCTGACCTGCCTGCGATCGCCGTGATTGGTCCATTACTGCAGAGGGACCAATCGCAGTGCATCGGGGCAGGTTAGGGGGGGTTAGAGAGGGACTATGTGCTTCTCCTTCTCTGATCAATTCCTGTCAGGGAAGGGATCAGAGAAGGAGATAGTGTCAAACGCTGCAGTACAGTATTACTTACCATTACTTACCAGAGAGAATTAACCCCTTGTGTGCCGAAAAGCTGCTTCTGTGCCCCAATAAGTGACACAGATCAGTTCTGTGCCTCATCAACAGCCTGTCATCTGTCATCTGTCATCAATTCTGTGCCTTATCCCCTGCTTCATACATTATTAACCCCTAATTAACCCCTTCAGTGCCGATTTGCCACTTTTCTGTGCCTGATTTGCCCCAGTCAGTGACAGATCAGTCCTGTCCAGTCCTGTCATCATCACCTCATCCAAAAACCTGTCACTACAGCCCGTCTGTCCATCAAGACATCTGTCACTTTCACCTGTCCGTCCGTCAAGACACCTGTCACTTCCACCTGTCCGTCAAGACAACTGTCACTCCAGCCTGTTCGTCCGTCAAGACACCTGTCCGTCCCTCAAGGCACTTGTCACTCCAGCCTGTCCATGCGTCAAGACACCTGTCACTTCAGACTGTCCATCCATCAAGACACCTGTCAGTCCAGTCTGTCCGTTCATCAAGACACCTGTCACTCCAGTCTGTCCGTCCATCAAGACACCTGTGACTCCAGTCTGTCCGTCCATCAAGACACCTTTCACTCCAGCCTGTCCATCTATCAAGACACTTGTCAGTCCAGCCTGTCCGTCCGGCAAGACACCTGTCACTCCAACCTGTCCGTCCGTCAAGACACCTGTCCATCCATCAAGACACTTGTCACTCCAGCCTGTCCATCCGTCAAGACACCTGTCATTCCAGCCTGTTCGTCCATCAAGACACCTGTCACTCCAGTCTGTCCGTCCATCAAGACACCTGTCACTTTAGTCTGTCCGTCCATCAATTCAAAAAATAATCCCAGCAGACGTCTTCATTTTCAATCCATGATATTCTTTTATTCCATAGCAAAATTACACAAAATTACAGGATGTGTTTCCACCAGTCCAGCCTTCCTCAACTGCCTAATACTAAGTGCACAGTTAAAGTATCAGGTGATAACACGGGTGCATCAGCCAAGAAGGGGAGGTGATTTAAAAAAACTGTTGCTCAGAAGGGAAGTGTCACGCCCATGTTTATGGTCGTGACTCCTTGGGAGCCGCATGCAGTTGCCCGCGGTCTGGGTGTTTTGTCAACCGCAGCTGGGGGCTGTTAGTAGTTTGCCTCAAGTGCGGTTGCCGCGGACAACAGGTGTTTGTTGGCAGTGTAGCAGCCTGAGCTGGTTGCTAGGCGTCTCACTGTTGATGCGTGCGGTTGCCTCTGGCTATGTGTGTGTGTATGTATGCACTTTCTATGTCTGGTGTGCACGAGGTTTATGTATGTGTGCACTGTGACACTTCCCTTCACTTGTGGCTGCCCGTGGCAACGTGTGGTGTTGTTTACATGTGGTGGCAGTGTCTCGGCCTTCTGGCTATTTCCCAGGACATGGTTGCCACGCATGCCGTTGCCTGCGGTAACAGCTGCAGTGTGATAGTTGATTGTACACTTCCCCTTTAAGTGGCAGTCTTCCTTTGCCTAGTGTAGGAAGGGTTAACTCCCTTCTTAGTGTGTAAACACTGGTTGTGTCTGTGTGTGGGTGTGGCCACTTTGGGCCATTAAGCCTCTGTGGAGACCTGAAGCTGAGGGGTACTCCAGCCTTGTAGTAAGCTGAAGGCATCCTCCTGGTCTCTAATACCATCTGCCAGTGAGGGCCACTCTTGTGGTCATAAGTTTATGTTACATGATGTTATTTTATGTTTATGTGGTGTTTGTTATTATTGCACCTATGGATCTGGGTTCCTGTGTGTTTATGTGTGTGTGCTGTGTCCTTTTATCTTGGGTGTGAACATCAGCAGTTGTGCACGGGATCCAGTCAGTGTGTCTGTGGCAGGTAGGGGTGGAAGTCTTTCACTCTCCTGCCATATCCATAGGCTGTTGATGTTTCTCTTCCTTTGCAGCTTGGCCAGTTTAGACTCCTGTCCGTCCGTATCCTGGAGGAACAGGTTGTCTTACCCAGCTCCTAGCTCAGGGATCTGCCCAGGGCTAGTAGGGAAGCGAGGTTCCTGGTATGAGCCCTCCTACCATCAGCGTCGGCTCATACAGCTGGGAGTCAGGGTCAGATTAGGGATGCGCTAGGAGGTGACCTGCTCCCTAATTCTGTTGTCGTGGTCAAGCAGCTTCCACTTATGTTAACATCACACGGATTAGAGTTACCCCCACTCTAATCCGTGACAGGAAGCCTTTTTGATCCATACTCTGGACACCTTGCAACCGAGAGGCGGCTTAAATAGGGTTTATGATGTGATGTGTTTTTAACATATTTTTTTATGAGAATGTATTTCCTTACAGACTACGATATCGCAAACATAAATTGGAGGACTGTGTTTCCTTTTGATTAACATGGATTATAGCAAGATGAATGCATTCTGTCACATATTTAAGTTATTTTCTGCTGATTAATTGATGATATCATAATTAGGTGATGGTGATTAGGTGTCTATATTATCTTATATGGTGTTACTTAGTATTATGCAGTTGAGGAAGGCTGGATGGGCCGAAACGCGTCCTGTAATTTTGTGTAATTTTGCTATGGAATAAAAGAATATCATGGATTGAAAATGAAGACATCTGCTGGGATTATTTTTTGAATTCTTTGATGGGGGTTGCCCCTTCCCGAGCAACATAATTAGAGGATCGCGAGTTGTAGGGTGTGTTTTTGTCAGTCCATCAAGACACCTGTGACTCCAGTCTGTCAGTCCATCAAGACACCTGTCACTCCAGCCTGCCCGTCCATCAAGACACCTGTCAGTCCAGCATGTCCGTCCATCAAGACACCTGTTACACCAGCCTGTCCGTCCGTCAAGTCACCTGTCACACTAGCCTGTCCGTCCGTCATGTCACCTGTCACACTAGCCTGTCCGTCTGTCAAGTCACCTGTCACACCAGCCTGTCCGTCCGTCAAGACATCCGTCACACACTCCCAAGTTACATAAAAAATATAAAAAATAACCCTGTCACTACGTGTGCCATCCTCCTGTGTGTACATACTCGTATCCTGTGCTTGAGTGGCACCATTCTGTAAAAAATAACTCTCTTATGATCCATGTGGATTTGTGCCACCTATAACTGTAAAATAATACTCTGTGCCTCATATTAGACCCCTGGCTCAACGCCACCCATCTTTGCTACCTGTGACACCTGTCAATAACTGCCAAGTGACTCCGGGAGTTTTTATCCTATCCTAAAGGATGCATATACAGTATTTTAGTTTGCTGTTCTATTTAAAAAAAAAAAATGACAAAAAAACAACAACATTAGTTTACAGTTTAAAATGACCACAAAGCTTTTCACTGCTGAAGAGGCATATGCTGTGCTTTTTGAGGACACTGACTCCAACAGTGGAGATTAAGTGACATTTTTTGTTTCATCTTCCTCAGATAATTCATCTAATGATGAACCACCTCGTAGGCGTCCTAGGGGTAGTGCGCAGTCGGAGCCCCGTACAAGTGACTCTTCATGGATCCCCACAGATAACTATGTGCCCCAGGTGCCTGAATTTACAGCCACTCCAGGCAACAATGTACTCTAGATACCACAGGTTTCAGTGAAATTTATTTTTTCCAATTATTCTTCACTGATGACCTAATTAACTTGATGGTGGAACAAACAAATATACACTGCCTGTCCAAAAATTATTTGCCACCAAAAAAAAGGCTTTAGCTTTGACTACAGCACGCATTCGCTGTGACATTGTTTCGATAAGCTTCTGCAATGTCACAAGATTTATTTCCATCCAGTGTTACATTAATTTTTCACCAAGATCTTGCATTGATGATGGTAGAGTCTGACTGCTGCGCAAAGCCTTCTCCAGCACATCCCAAAGATTCTCAATGGGGTTAAGGTCTGGACTCTGTGGTGGCCAATCCATGTGTGAAAATGATGTCTCATGCTCCCTGAACCACTCTTTCACAATTTGAGCCCGATGAATCCTGTCATTGTCATCTTGGAATATGCCCGTGCTATCAGGGAAGAAAAAATCAATTGATGGAATAATATGGTCATTCAGTATGTTCAGGTAGTCAGCTGACCTTATTCTTGGAGCACATACTGTTGCTGAACCTAGACTTGACCAACTGCAGCAACCCCAGATCATAGCACTGCCCCCACAGGCTTGTACAGTAGGCACTAGGCATGATGGGTGCATCACTTCATCTACCTCTCTTTTTACCCTGATGCGCCCATCACTCTGGAACAGGGTAAATCTGGACTCATCAGACCACATGACCTTCTTCCATTGCTCCAGAGTCCAATCTTTATGCTCCCTAGCAAATTGAAGCCTTTTTTTCTGGTTTGCCTCACTGATTAGTGGTTTTCTTACGGCTACATATCTGTTCAGTCCCAATCCCTTGAGTTCCCTTCGCATTGTGCGTGTGGAAATGCTCTTACTTTCACTATTAAACATAGCCCTGAGTTCTACTGTTTTTCTTCGATTTGATTTCACCAAACGTTTAAGTGATCGCCGATCACGATCATTAAGGATTTTTTTCCCGCCACATTTCTTCCTCGAATAGGATAGGTCCCCACTATCCTTCCAGTTTTTAATAATGCGTTGGACAGTTCTGAACCCAATTTTAGTAGTTTCTCTGCTTGATTCATGCCAATGATTTGACCCTTCTCAAACAGACTAACATCTTTTCCACGACCACGAGATGTGTCTTTCGACATGGTTGTTTAAGAAATGAGAAGCAACTAATTGCACAAGTTGGGGTTAAATAACGTATTGCCAGCTGAAAGATAATCGCCCATGTAGTAATTATCCAATAGGATTTGCTTAGTCAAATCCAGGTGGCGACTTTTTTTTTGGACAGGCGTATATGCAGAGCAGTTTATTGCCTCCAATCCAGACAGTTATATGGCAAGGATCCACAAATGGACCCCTACTAACCCGACTGAAATGCAAAGGTTTTGGGGTTTTGGTCATGGGCATTATAAAAAAAACAACAATACGTTTGTATTGGAACAAAGATATTCTTTATCACACCCCTCTTCACTGTCTTGCCATGCCCTGGTCCCGTTTTGAAGCTCTTCTAAGATTTCTACACTTCAGCAATAATAATGAATGCCCACCCCCAAGCGACCCCAGTTATGACAGACTCTTTAAAATTAGGTCAGTGGTTGATCACTACAATTCCAAATTTGGTCAAGTATATACCCCCCAAAAATGCCTCTCAGTGGATGGATAATTGGTCCACTTCAAAGACTGATTACATTTCCGCCAGTACCTGCCCAATAAAAGGGCTAGGTATGGCGTGAAGTTGTATAAGGCCTGTTAAAGTGTATCCGGATATACATTGCGCTTTTGTATTTACGAGAGAAAAGATAAAAAAATCGAACCACCCGATTGTCCCCCTTGTTCTGGGTATAAGTGGGAAGATAGTATGGGATTTAGTCCACCCCCTGCTAGACCACAGATACCATCTATATTTGGACAACTTTTACAATAGTGTCCCTCTCCTGAAGTGCCTTTCTGCCAGAGGCATAGGCACATATGGCACAATTAGAAGAAATCAAAAAGGGCTCCCTAAATATTTTATAGACCAGACAGTGCGTCGCGGGGAAAGCAGAGCTATTTGCTCAGAAAATTTGATGCTGCTAAAATACAAGGACAAACAGGATGTTCTTGTGTTAACTACCATCCATGCAAATTAGTCCACCCCAGTTCCAGTCCGAGGAACCACAGAGCAGAACACCAAGCCTGTGTGTATCGAGGATTACAGCCAGTTCATGGGCGGAGTGGATCTTTCAGACCAGGTACTACAGCCCTACAGTTCCTTAGAGAGGTTGTCCGGTCCCTTTTTATGTGCTCCTAACACCCCTCACCATGCATACATATGCCCCCAATTCTGTTTTTCATGTCTGATCTTTCCTTCCCCCCTGGAAGACATTACATTATCCTGGCAGATCTGTTTACTTTCTCCCCTTCTTGTTTTGTTGAATACATAACTTTATTGATACACAAGCCTGGCTGCACTGCACAGTGCACTACACTGCCCCCCACTCTGCTCTGCCTGCAGCAGCTACTCCATCTATAACTCCTGTGTCCATCTTTCTACACCCAGACATGAATCTGCTTCTCACCCAGGGTCTAAATCCCATCACTGACCGTCCACGGGCTCTTCTCTCACTATCTCCAGAGTGTAATAAACAGGTGGAATCGGCAAGCTCATTTGTATCTAATCCTATCCTGTGTGATACAGCCTGCTGAGCGGTGTATCTAATCTGATCACTGACCGTCCACAGGCTCTTCCCTCACCATCTCCAGAGTGTAATAAACAGCAAGCACATCCAAACACATCTGTATCTAATCGTAACATGTATGTTCCTGCAGAAGTGTGTATCTAATCCCATATTTTATAATACAGCCTGCTGAGCTGTGTATCTAATCCCATCTTCTATGATACAGCCTGCTGAGCTGTGTATCTAATCCCATTTTGCATGATACAGCCTGCTGAGCTGTGTATCCAATCCTATTTTGCATGATCCAGCCTGCTGAGCTGTCTATCTAAACCCTTATGCACACTACCATATCCATTTATCCGCTAAATACGGATACTGTCCGTGTGTGACCCGCATTGTTTTTGCAGTCCCATTGATTTCTATGGATTTCAGGTCTGCATTATGAGGACCAGACATGTTCTTTTTTTTTTTTTGCAGAACTGACATACGGATGCGGAAAACACATGGACCTCATTAGTGTGCTTTCCACATCCATATATCAGTACAGAAAACGATAGAACATGTCTTATACTAGTCCTCATAATGCAGATCTAAAATCCATAGATCTCAATGGTTCTGGAAAAAATGCCCATCTCACACAGGCAGTTTCCTTATTTAGCGGATCTGCTACTTGGAGAAAGCAGAACGGATGCGGTCTTGTGCAGGCCTAATCCTATCTTTTTTGGTCCTGACTGCTGAAGGGTTTATCTTGGGCCAACATGTGTGATACACGTGAGATAAGACCATGATCAGCAGCATCCTATCCTGTATAGACAGTTTCCTGCTCAAAGATTGCTCCCTCTAAATCAGGTGTCAGAAACCTCGGCACTTAAGCTGTTATTAAACTACAACTCCCAACATGTTCCTCCCATTTAGTTCTGAGAACAGCTAAGCAAGTGTGCATGCTGGGAATGGTAGCTTTACAGCTGTTGTGCCAGAGGTTGCGGCCCCCTCCTCAGGAATATGTGGGGTACATATGTAAATTAACTCTCTTCCAAAGAATAGAAACCTACTTCCAAGAGCCAAACCAAAGACTCCTACAAAAGTAAGACCTCCATCTATAGATGGAGCTTCTCCCACAGGCAATAGCACCTGGTTGGTCTACTTCTATAGTCATTATAGAGCATTTCTATTTTCAACAGAAAAACAAAAAAAAACTTCCAAACAAAGACGTACCTACTGGCACAAAGTTTTCGGTGGAAGTTTTTTCTAAATCATCTTATATACTACATTATACAAAGGACTTTCTCCCCATCTAACCTGCATTCTGATATTCACAATAGTGACACTGGACATACGTAGGAATATTTCCCCCATCCAACCTGCACTTTGATATTTATTCCTATAGAGGACAGGGCATAGATACATTGAAACATAATATGCAATGGCTCTATCCATTTGTAAAAATTTGGAGTCAGAAGTGATCATTTTAGTGCCATGCAACGATTATCCTTGATTTCTTGATTATAATGACCTCAAAAACCCCACTTAGGTTTCATGGAACATGTCCGATGGCTTTGTAGAACAGCATTGAGTGCTATGCACTAATATGGCATATACACCTCACGGTTATACATACCACAGGATGGGAACCTAAGCAGTCGAGGTTTCATAAGCTGGATTTTAGTTACCTTGTCATTGCTCGCATAGTCATATTGAGAAATTCTCACATACTAAATCAAATACATATTATAATCAATTTCTAATATAGTTTATTCAAGTACTGTATAATATTATGCAGAGTCCACAGAACCACCACTGGTTTCTATACTTTTTTGAAAATGCTCCTTACTACACAAAAAACTACTGATTTCAACAACACAAGGATCTCTATGGGGAAAAAAGTTGCATTCAGGAATCTTTTTTTCAGTGGGAGCTGTCCCGGTAATCAGCTGATCGCTACCAGTCCTGCTTCTGACACCGCTGGCAATCAGCTGCTGCTGCTGGCCACGCTTTTCCCCATAGCAGTCACTGGAGATAACGGTGCATGCGCAGTGCATGATTGTACGGAGCCGGAGCAGAGACACAGGTGCATGCGCACTGCAATTGTGTGTACTGCGCCTGCGTTGGGGAAGAAGACGGAGGCCGGCGCTTCGACTTGCAGGAGGCGGTGACGTCATTAGTGACTATCCGTCTCCTGCTCAAGCCAGGAAGAGAAGAGCGGAAGACAAGGAGACAGACTTTGCCCGGAAGCACAGAAAAGCCATCTGGAGGGACCACATGAACGGGAGGCAGATCTCAAGAACGGCTGCACTGTGGAAGGTAAGTATGTGAGCATTAATCTTTCCTCCACAGGTTAGATTTTTAAAGCCAAAAAAAGGTTAAGCCCGGAGAACCCCTTTAAGAAAATCTAAGGTGTGGTACAAAAAATTAGCTATATACCTAACCCAAGTGTCACTATATAATGCCTTTGTCATCCACAGAACAGCTGGTCATGGGGGGACCTTCTTGGAGTTTCAGGAAGAAGAGGGCAGTTTTTCAGCCAGCAGTGCTTCTGGGGTCTCAAGAATAATACATGGGCAGCATTTCCCTGGAGTACTTCCCCCCACAGAAAAAAAAGGCGACCCCAAAAAAGGTGTCGCATTTGCTCGGTTAAAGGGATTAGGAAAGACACCACTCACTACTGTCAGACCTGCCCTTCTAAACCAGGCCTCTGCATTGGAGAGTGCTTTCAAGTTTATCACACCTCCACTGATATCCATTAAGTCCATTTCATTAATTAATTCATGGGAAGACATTTTCAGTTCAGCATTTTTCCATTTGGCAATCCAATAATAGCTCCCCCCCCAAAAAAAAAAATATATAAAAAACTAAAAAAGTTCCATTATACCCCTAGATGAATACATTGAAAGGTGTAATTTTATTAAATGAGGCATTTCTTAAATTTCCTTTTATGTTCTGGCACACGTAGAGCCTCGTTTTTTGCGTTTTTCACTGTTGGGGTGCCTCAGGGTGTCTTCAAATGCGACATGGTGCCTGAAAATTATTCCAGCAAAACCTGCCTTCCAAAAGCCACACAGTGTTCCTCCCATTCTGAGCCCCGCTGTGTGCTCTTACAGCACTTTACAACCACATATGGGGTGTTGACATATTCAGGAGAAAATGGGTAACAGATTATGGGGTGCATTTTCTCCCGATACCCCTTGTTAAAATGAAAAATTTGGGCCTAAATTGAGATATTCTTCCAAAATATAAAATTTTTGATTTTCACTGACAAGTCTTTCTAAATTCTATGAAACAGGTTTTTTCACTGTTGGGGTGCCTCAGGGTGTCTTCAAATGGAACATGGTGCATAACAATTATTCCAGCGAAGTCTGCCTTCCAAAAGCCACACGATGTTCCTCCCATTCTGAGCCCCGCTGTGCACCCATATAGCACTTTATGACCACATATGGAGTGTTTCTGTACACCTAAGAATCAAGGTAACAAATATTGAGGTTTATTTTGCTGTTAACCCATGCCGGGTTGCAGAAAAAAATGGATCTAAATGGAAAAATCGGCAAAAAAAGTGAAATTTTACAAATTCACCTCCATTTTCCATTAATTCTGATGGAACACTTAAAGGGTTAACAACGTTTGTAAAATCAGTTTTGAATACCACGAGGGGTGTAGTTTCTAAAATGGGGTCATTTTTGGGTGGTTTCTATTAAATAAGCCCTACTAAGTGACTTCAGACCTAAACTGGTCTTAAAAAGTGGGTTTTGGAAATGTTCTGAAAAATTTGCTTCTAAACTTCTAAGCCTTCTAACGTCCTAAAAAAAATTATAACATTTGCAAAATTATGCAAACATGAAGTAGACATATAGTAAATGTAAAGTAATAACTATTTTGTGAGGTACCACTATCTGTCAGAAAACCAGAGAAATTCAAATTTAGAAAATTGCTAATTTTTCCAAAATGTCTGTAAATTTGGGATTGGTTTTATAAATAAAGGTAAAACATATTGACTTAAATTTATGACTAACATGAAGTACAGTGTGTCACCAGAAAACAATCTCAGAATGGCTTGGATAAGTAAAAGTATTTCAAAGTTATTACCAAATAAAGTGAAACATATCAGATTAGCAAAATGTGGCTTAGTCCTGAAGGTAAAAACTGGCTTGGTCTTGAAGGGATTAAGTGGTAAAAAAAAGGTAACAAAAACCACATTTATTAAATTAAAAAATACCAGTAAAAAATATGCTTTTTTTCCATTGAAAATACGCTTTTCAAAGAAAAAAAATGCAAAAAAAGCCTCCCCTTTATGTTTGGTATTGATGTGTCCATAATGACCTACACTTTATAAATATAATGTAAATTATCCCCTACTGTGAACGCCGTAAAAAAAAATATTGCGGCAATGCAAAAAGATTTTCTTCCTTTTAAAAAAAGGGGTTTTATTGCACAAAAGTAGTAAAACATAAAAAAAACTATATGTATTTGGCATTAATATAACCATACTGAGCCAGAGAATAAAAATATTATGTTATTTATACTGAAAGATGAACATCATAAAATGTATAAGTTAAAACTCAGAAAGAAATTTATGTGTACCTCAAAACAGCGCCAATAAAATTACAACTTATCCCACAAAAAACAAGCCCTCATACAGCCATATAGATGGAAAAATAAAAAATGTATAGCTCTTGGAAGGCGACAATGAAAAAAGGAACAAAAATGCTTGGTCAGTAGGGCCCAAAACAGGCTGGCCACTAAGGGGTAAAGGTGAATTTACACAGGGCAAGGAGAAGCCGATTGTCTAGAAGGAAATGCTCCCTCCTGACAATCAGCTGATCATTAACCCCTTAAGGACCCATGACGTACATGCACGTCATTTCTTTCCGGGACTTAAAGACCCGTGACGTACATGCACTTCATGGTGATCGGGCGGGTGCAGGAGCTGCGCCCGTCCAATCAGCGGCAGGGGTCCAGCTGTCACTAATATCCGGACCCCTGCTGCATGCGCCGGCATCGGTGAAATCACTGATGCCGGCGCATTAACCCTTCATGTGCCGCGGTCAGCAATGACCGTGGCATGTGCGATGTCGGCGGGGATGGGAGCTGCCATCGGGTTCCCGTGCTACTGTGACAGGGACCCGATGGCATGGAAGATAGCGCGATGCCTTCCTTAGGCATCAGGGCTGCCTTCCGGTGGAGAGTCTGTGAGATCCAGCCCCCTGGATCTCACAGGCAGGAAGCTGTATGAGTAATACTCACTGTATTACACATACAGCCAATGCATTCCAATACAGAAGTATTGGAATGCATTGTAAAGGGGATCAGACCCCCAAAAGTTGAAGTCCCAAAGTGGGACAAAAAAATAAAGTGAAAAAAAAGTTAAAAAAAAAAGTAATTTTCCCCAAATAAAGTAAAAAATATATTTTTTTTTAAGTAGGGAAAAAAGAAAAGTAGACATATTAGGTATCGTCGCATCCGTATCCACTGGCTCTATAAACATATCACATGACCTAACCTAACCCCTCAGGTGAACACCTTGGTTTTAAAAATGCTGTTTTTGTATAAAACTTGAGTAAATAAAATAAAAAAGGATACATATTACGAATCGCCGCATCCTTAAAAAGCTGCTCTATAAAAATATCACATGACCTAATCCCTCAGGTGAACACAGTAAATTTTTTTTAAATAAAAACGGTGTAAAAAAAGCCATTTTTTGTCATCTTACATCACAAAAAGTGTAATAGCAAGCGATCAAAAATTTATATGCACCCCAAAATAGTGCCAATCAAACCGTCATCTCATCCCGCAAAAATCATACCCTACCTAAAATAATCGCCCAAAAACTGAAAAAACTATGGCTCACAGACTATGGAGACACTGAAACGTGATTTTTTTAGTTTCAAAAATGAGATCATTGTGGAAAACTTACGTAAATAAAAAAGTTGACATATTAGGTATCACCGCGTTCATAATAACCTACTCTATAAAATATCACATGACCTAACCTCTCAGGTGAATACCGTAAAAAAAAAAAAAAGGGTGAAAAAAGCAATTTTTTGTCACCTTACATCACAAAAAGTGTAATAGCAAGCGATCAAAAAGTCATATACATCCTATAATAGTAGCAATACTACCGTCATCGCATCCTGAAAAAAATGAGCCCCTACACAAGACAGTCACCCAAAAAATAAATAAAACTACGGCTTTCAGAATGTGCAGACACTAAAAAATATATTAAAAAAAAGAATGCTTTGTTATGTAAACCTGAAACAAACAACCCAAAAAAGTAGTCATATTTGGTATTGTCGCGTCCATAACAACCTGCTCTATAAAAATACCACATGATCTAACCTGTCAGATGAATGTTGTAAATAACAAAAAATAAAAACGGTGCCAAAACAGCTATTTCTTGTTACCTTGCCTCACAAAATGTGTAATATAGAGCAACCAAAAATCATATGTACCCTAAAATAGTACCAACAAAACTGCCAACTTATTCATTAGTTTCTAAAATGGGGTCACTTTTTTGGAGTTTCTACTCTAGGGGTGCATCAGGGGGGCTTCTAATGGGACATGGTGTCAAAAAAAACAGTCCAGCAAAATCTGCCTTCCAAAAACTGTACAGCACTCCTTTCCTTCTGCGCCCTGCCGTGTGCCCGTACAGCAGTTTACAACCACATATGGGGTGTTTCTGCAAACTACAGAATCTGGGCCATAAATATTGAGTTTTGTTTGGCTGTTAACCCTTGCTTTGTAACTGGAGAAAATTGATTAAAATGAAAAATCTGCCAAAAAAGTGAAATTCTGAAATGTCATCTTTATTTTCTATTAATTCTTGTGGAACACCTAAAGGGTTAACAAAGTTTGTAAGATCGGTTTTGTTTACCTTGAGGGGTGCAGTTTCTAAAATGGGGTCACTTTTTTGGAGTTTCTACTCTAGGGATGTATCAGGGGGTCTTCAAATGTGACATGGCAGCTTAAATCTGATTTCCAAAAACCATATGGAGTTCCTTTCCTTCTGTGCAATGCCGTGTGCCCGTACAGCAGTTGACGACCACATATGGGGTGTTTCTGTAAACTACAGAATCAGGAACATAAATATTGAGTTTTGTTTGGCTGTTAACCCTTGCTTTGTAACTGGAAAAAAATGGATTCAAATGGAAAATCTGCCAAAAAAGTGAAATTTTGAAATGTTATCTTTATTTTCCATTAATTCTTGTGGAACACCTAAAGGGTTAACAAAGTTTGTAAAATCAGTTTTGAATACATTGAGGGGTGTAGTTTGCAAAACAGGGTAATTTTTGGGGGGTTTCTATTATGTAAGCCTCACAAAGTGACTTCAGACCTGAACTGGTCCTGAAAAAGTGGGTTTTAGAAATTTTCTGAAAAATTTCAAGATTTGCTTCTAAACTTCTAAGCCTTCTAACGTCCCCAAAAAATAAAATGGCATTCACAAAATGATCCAAACATGAAGTAGACATATGGGGAATGTAAAGTAATAACTATTTTTGGAGGTATTACTATCTATTCTAAAAGTAGAGAAATTGAAATTAGCAAATTTTTCAAAATTTTTTGTACATTTTGCATTTTTTATAAATAGAAATAAAACATTTTGACAAAATTTTACCACTATAGACGAAAAAAGTAGAGGACCGGCACTCCCAAAATGCTTGTAGTTAAAATTTTATTGGTCACAACATCAGTGACTCGTTTCGGCACATACAATGCCTTTATCAAACTGTGAATAAGTGCCAATTATTCACAGTTTGATAAAGGCATTATATGTGCCGAAACGCGTCACTGATGTTGTGACCAATAAAATTTTAGGAGTGCCGTCCTCTATTTTCTATTCGTCTATTGGGGGAATTCAACCTTTGGACCGAGCACCCCGACTTTTAACACAGTGTCGACCGATTTGGACAACATAAATTTTACCACTGTCATGAAGTACAATACGTGACGAGAAAACAATCTCAGAATGGCCTAGTCACATAAAGTCACACGTCAGATTTGCAAAAAATGGCCTGGTCCTTATGGTGAAAAATGGCAGGGTCCTGAAGGGGTTAAGCACCATATTTACATGCAGCAATCACCTCCACAGAATGAAAACAAGCGATCGCTGCTGCTATTGCTCGTCCCCATACAAAATCATTGCTCCTGTGCAACAGAATGCTTTTCAGACAGCAAATACTGCTGCCAGGGAACGATGATTGAGTTGTCCTCACCTCTGATCATTCCACCCGATGAACAACTGTTTTCCTTCTTCATCTGGTGATCTGCAGCACTTTTAGATGGGCAGATATTCGCAGGAGCATTTGTTCCTGATAATCAGCCCGAACATTGGGCCGTGTAAATTCACCTTTATGTTAAGAAATGGCATTTACAGCAATTTCCTATTATATTTAGTACTCAATAGCCAAATTACCTGGGTAGAGGAGAACATCTCCCCTTCCAGGTGCGATTATCAGAATACTGACACCATTTATGGGACAACAGAAGCAGTTATTGAACACTTCACCCACATTTTGAGAATACAAGTATGGTAGGTAAAACCTGGACTACTAGAAGAGTGGAGATACAAGTGTCGGTAATTTCCTATGCAAGTAAACAGGGCAATTTGACAAATGAACATTAATGTAATTAGCTAAATAATGGTACTTTCACACTAGCGTTTTTGTTTTCCGGTATTGAGTTCCGTCACAGGAGCTCAATACCAGAAAAAACTGATCTGTTTTATCCTAATGCATTCTGAATGGAGAGCATTCCGTTCAAGATGCATCAGGATCCATCAGTTCAGTCCCTCTTACGTTTTTTGGACTGAGAAAATACCACAGCATGCTGCAGTTTTCTCTCCGGCCAAAAATACTGCTGGATCCGGCATTAATTTACATTGAAGTGTATTAGTGCCGGATCCGGCATTAAGCGTTCTAGCAAAAAGGATACGGCTTTCCAGTCTGTGCATGCGCAGACCTTTAAAAGTGCAAAAAAATAATAATACCGGATCCGTTTTTCCAGAGAGACGGATCCGGTATTTCAATGCAATGATCGGACGGATCCGCATCCAGATCCGTCTGACAAATGCCATCAGTTTGTGTCCGGATTGCCGGATCCGGCAGGCAGTTCCAGCGACGGAACTGCCTGCCGGAATCCTCTGCCACAAGTGTGAAAGTAATTTGAATGAATTTGGATGCCTTTCTTGAAGTTGTAATATCACTAGTAGAATTTGGACGACTTTCGGAAACTTGTTGGCATTTCCCAGAAAAGGAACAAAAAGGTAAGTTGGTCCATTTATTGAGTGCAGATATTACGTATTTGATATGACTGGGAACTAGCTTAACAGCTATGTCCAAATGTGACTAAAATGCCACAGTACAGAAATAGGCCTACTTCTTGCAGCTCACTGCTATATGCAATAATAACAGTTCTTTTAAAATTAAACAAGTTGCAAAAATAAGCCATCCTGGTGATCAATTAATGAAATTGGGTGGAATTTTTAAAACTACAGCATGTCCTGGGGAAGCTGTGGGCTGACAAACTTCCCTTTCACGTAAAATGGAGTTTCAAATGACACCCATTTAAATCAATACTATCCTGTTCAGTCTATTATCCTGCAAAGTTTATCTTAAGGAAGGCAAAACACCCATGGGTTAGAAGCCAATTTTCCTCATTTTAGAGGAAAAATTCATTCCTGACTCCAATCAGGCAATCAGAATAACTCCCTGGATCAACGACTCCTCTCTAGTAGCTATAGCCTGTAATATTATTACACTCCACTCCAGAAATACATTCAGGCCCCTTTTAAACTCTTTTAGTGAATTCATATAACAACCTCCACCAGCAGAGAGTTCCATAGTCTCACTGCTCTTACCGTAAAGATTCCCCTTTTATGTTTGTGTAGAAACCTTCTTTCCTCTAGATATAGAGGATGTCCCTTTGTCATGGTCATCGTCCTGGTTATAAATATATCATGGGAGAGATCTCTGTATTGACCCCTGACATATTTATGCATGGTTATTAGATCTTCCCTTTTTTCAAATCTATAACCCTAATTTTGACAATCTTTCTGGGTCCTGTAGTCCACCCATTCCAGTTATTACTTTTGCCTTCCTCTGAACCCTCTTCAGCTCTGTTATGTCTGTCTTGTTCACAGGAGCCCAGAATTGTACACAATACTCTGTGCGGTCTAACTAGTGATTTGTAAAGCGGTAAAACTTCATACTTCAGCAGTTTTCCACGGTGCGTGGTTACACCATAAAAGTGCACTCTATTTTGTGATGACATCCATATGCTGTCTGCAATTTTTGCAGCTTCATAGAAATGATCAGGTTAGGCTACTTTCACACTAGCGTTCAGAGCGGATCCGTCTGATGTTTCATCAGATGGATCCGCTCCTATAATGCAGACGTTTGCATCCGTTCAGAATGGATCCGTCTGCATTATAACTTAGAAAAATTTCTAAGTGTGAAAGTAGCCTGAGCGGATGTAATGACCGACGACACGCACAGGGAGGAAAACAGGGAAAGCCCTGCCCAAGGGAGAGGGAAAGGTGGTGACCCCTAACTCACCTTGCGGCTGGCACCTGACTGCCCTGACGTCCCTAGACGGGTTCCTCACCCGTGCGGCGATCGCGTGTCTAAACCCTGGCTTTCCCTAATATGAGCCCTGGATAGTGAACAGGCCGGTGGGATCGCTAGTCCACACCACTATCACTAAGAGGGAAACACCAGGGAGAGGACAGACAAAACATACAAACACATACACCCAGGTGGGCGACCACAATAAACCAAAAAGGTCCAACAGGGATCTGGAGGGTAGCGTACTGGACCAACTACCAGCGAACGCAGCAACACAGCTCCAGAAGGTCAGAATAGATGTCCAGGCAGGAAGCTCTATCTCTGGCAACCAGAGAAGTGTGAGAGAGAAATATAAGGAGGTCTGGGAGTGCTGGACAAGGAACAGCTGAGGAGAAGGAGCTACGGATCCCTGAGTGAGCCAAAAGGGTTTGCTAAGCAAACCCAGAAAGCTACCATAAGGAAAACAGCCCTATCTTAAATAGAGCGTTCAGCCAACCGCTGCGACTTCCTGACCCCGGGTATAACGGAGTCAGGCGTGGTCCTCGACACCCTCGTGACAGTACCCCCCTCTCTACGAGGGGCCTCCGGACACTCAGGACCAGGTCTCCCAGGATGAGAGGCATGAAAAACCCGAACTAACCTGTCGGCGTTTACCTCAGACGCAGGAACCCACATTCTTTCCTCGGGACCGTAACCTCTCCAATGCACCAGATATTGAAGAGAGCGGCGGACCCGACGAGAATTAACAATTTTGGATATCTGAAATTCTAGGTTACCATCCACAACAACAGGAGGGGGTGGCAGCGGTGATGGTTCTAGAGGTGGAACATATTTTTTGAGTAACGACTTATGAAAAACATTATGAATTTTAAAAGTCTGAGGTAACTCCAGGCGAAAAGCCACGGGGTTGATGATGGCTACAATTTTGTAAGGGCCAATAAACCTAGGACCCAGTTTCCAAGAGGGAACCTTCAATTTAATATTCCTAGTAGACAACCACACATAGTCATTCACTCCTAGGTCCGGACCTGGCGACCGTCTCTTATCAGCCATGCATTTGTATTTACCTCCCATATTTTTCAAGTTAGCTTGCACCTTCTGCCATACCGATGAAAGAGATGACGAAAACCATTCCTCTTCGGGAACCCCAGAAGACCCCCCCTCTTTGAAAGTACAGAATTGGGGATGAAAACCATATGCAGAAATGGTGACTTGCCAGTGGATTCCTGACGACGATTATTTATGGCAAACTCAGCTAACGGTAAATATGATGACCACAACTCTTGGTTTTCAGACACAAAACATCTTAGATATGTCTCAAGGTTTTGGTTGGTACGCTCAGTCTGTCCATTCGACTGAGGATGGAAAGCAGAGGAAAAGGACAAGTGTACCCCCAAACGAGAACAAAAAGCTTTCCAAAATTTAGAAATAAACTGGGTACCCCGATCCGAAACATCGGAGGGGACCCCGTGAAGCTTCACGATTTCACTGACGAATACCTGAGCAAGAGTCTTAGCATTAGGTAGTGCGGGTAACGCAATGAAGTGTACCATTTTGCTAAACCTGTCCACTACTACCAAAATTACTGTTTTACCCGCAGACAAAGGTAAGTCAGTGATAAAATCCATTGACAGATGTGTCCACGGTCTATTGGGAATGACGAGTGGTAATAGAGACCCTGCAGGACGTGTATGTGAAACTTTTGCGCGCGCACAGGTAGAACAAGAAGACACAAAATCCAATACATCCTGACGCAACCTTGGCCACCAAAAACGACGAGACAATAGTTCCAAGGTTGCTTTACTACCCGGGTGCCCAGCAAGTGCCGAATTATGATGTTCCTTTAATAATTCGAAACGGAAGTTCAACGGTACAAACAATTTCTCTGAGGGGCAAGAGACCGGGCGTCCCCCTGGGCCTCTAACACCTTCCCCTCCAAAACAGAGTGTACCGCAGAAACAACCACTCCTCTTTGAAGAATGGGTAGCGGATCACTCACATTACCCCCTCCAGGGAAACAACGAGATAGTGCATCAGCCTTGGTGTTCTTTGCCCCAGGACGATAGGTAATCACAAAGTTAAACCTGGTAAAAAATAGCGACCACCTAGCCTGTCTAGGGGTGAGACGCTTAGCTGATTCGAGGTACAGAAGATTTTTGTGGTCCGTAATTACAGTGACGGGGTGGACTGCCCCCTCTAAGAAATGACGCCACTCCTCAAACGCAAGTTTAATAGCTAATAGTTCCCTATTGCCAATATCGTAGTTCTTTTCTGCTGCAGATAGTTTTTTAGAAAAGAAAGCACAAGGACGCCATTTGCCAGGAGACGGACCCTGAGACAGCACCGCCCCCACTCCCACCTCTGACGCATCAACTTCAACAATAAAAGGCTGAGAGACATCAGGTTGGACCAGTACAGGTGCTGAGGTAAACCTCTCTTTTAGAGAGGAAAAAGCAACTTTAGCGGCGTCAGACCATTTAGAAAAATCAGTCCCCTTCCTAGTCATGTCAGTAAGCGGTTTTACAATAAGTGAATAATTTTTAATAAATTTCCTATAGAAATTCGCGAAGCCCAAGAACCGTTGTAGTGCTTTGAGGTTCTCAGGAAGATCCCAGTCTAAAATTGCCTGGACCTTCCTAGGATCCATACGGAAACCTGACGCAGATAAAAAATAACCCAGGAATTGCATCTCCTGAACGGCGAAGACACATTTTTCAATTTTAGCATATAATTCATTCGTCCGTAGGACCTGCAGTACTTGTCTGACATGCACCTCATGTGTTTTCAGATCGGACGAATAAATTAAAATATCATCTAGGTATATTACCACAAACCTGCCGATTAGATGACTAAAAATGTCATTAACGAAATGTTGAAAGACGGCAGGAGCATTGGTCAGACCGAAAGGCATAACTAGATTTTCATAATGCCCCTCAGGGGTGTTAAACGCTGTCTTCCACTCATCCCCCTCCTTAATACGAATCAGATTGTAGGCACCCCTAAGATCAAGTTTGGAGAACCACCTAGCACCCGCAATCTGATTAAACAGGTCAGGAATGAGAGGAAGAGGGTATGGGTCTCGGATGGTTATCTGATTTAATTCGCGAAAATCTAAGCAAGGACGCAGGCCCCCATCTTTCTTTTTAACGAAGAAAAACCCTGCAGCCACGGGTGAAGAAGAGGGTCTGATGTGTCCCTTAGCCAAGCTCTCGGAGATATAATCTTTCATGGCTTGTCTCTCTGGACCCGAAAGATTATATAACCTGGTCTTGGGTAATTTTGCGCCGGGAATAAGGTTAACCGGGCAATCATAAGGACGATGAGGTGGTAACTTCTGACAACCCTTTTCAGAAAAAACATCCTCAAAGTCCGAAATAAATGTAGGTAGGGTAGTTATGGAGGCGACTAAGCAATTGCTATTTAAGCAATTTTCTCTGCACTGCTCACTCCACTCCAATATCTCCCTGGCCTGCCAATCCACCACTGGATTGTGCGCTACCAACCAGGGAAGACCCAGCACTACCGGAGTGGGAAGCCCCTCCAGAACATAACCTGAAAGCATCTCGTTATGGTGGTCCCCTACCCGAAGGTGTAAATTATGAACCATGTGCGTGAGGTTTCTCTGAGACAGGGGAGCAGAATCAATAGCGAATATGGGAATGGGTCTCTGTAAAGTACAGAGAGACAAACCCAAAGTGCGGGCAAAATGGGCATCTATCAAATTTACCCCTGCTCCACTGTCTAGAAAGAAAGAAATAGTCTCCGTCTTATCACCAAAAATAATAACCGCTGGCAACACAAATTGCGATGTACGTATGGAGGAAACGTATACCCCCCGGCTGACATCCTCCACACAGCCTGGGGTTAGTAGTTTTTCCGACGGTCTTTTGTTTCTGAGGAAAGAAGGACAGACATTAATGAAATGACCCCTCTCCCCACAAAAAAAACAAACCCCACGCCTACGGCGAGCCTCAGGAGGACGGACCTGACGAGTAGTTCCTCCTAGCTGCAAAGGGTCGTCTAAGTCCGTACAGACTAACTGCTGCTTGGGAGGGGTTACCAATTGCTCCGGTTTTTTCAACCTGACCCTAAGGCGTCTATCTATTCGGATAGAAAGGGACATAACCGCATCAAGGGAAAAGGGGGTCTCATATAATGCAAGCGCATCCTTAACCCTTTCGGATAACCCAGAGCAGAACTGACTCCTGAGAGCCGGGTCGTTCCATTGGGTATCCGTAGCCCACCTACGGAATTCAGAGCAATACTCCTCTACAGGCCGCTCTCCTTGTAAGAGTCTCCGTAATCTTGATTCAGCCAGGGCGACTCGGTCAGGGTCATCATATATGAGACCCAAGGCCCCAAAAAACTCATCCACTGACCGAAGAGCCTGGGAATCAGTAGGTAAAGAGAACGCCCAGGACTGCGGATCCCCCTGCAGCAGGGAAATAACAACCCCCACCCGCTGATCTTCATTACCAGAGGAGTAAGGGCGCAGTTTAAAATATAACTTACAGGCCTCACGGAATGTCAAAAACTTGTCCCTTCCCCCAGAAAATCTGTCAGGGAGAGGGACCTTGGGTTCCGCAACAACCTGGTTACCAGTAGCAACCGCTGGGCTTGCAGTCAGTTGTAATTGCTGCTGTTGCTGGAGGACCGACGCCTTCAATCCTACCACCTCCAAAGACAGGCCATGAAATTGTTTGGACAGAGCAGCAATTTGATCCATACTGGATTCTAAGGAGGTAAAACATTTTTTTTTTTTTTTTTTTTTTTACCTACACAAAATAATGGCCAGAGATAATGTAATGACCGACGACACGCACAGGGAGGAAAACAGGGAAAGCCCTGCCCAAGGGAGAGGGAAAGGTGGTGACCCCTAACTCACCTTGCGGCTGGCACCTGACTGCCCTGACGTCCCTAGACGGGTTCCTCACCCGTGCGGCGATCGCGTGCCTAAACCCTGGCTTTCCCTAATATGAGCCCTGGATAGTGAACAGGCCGGTGGGATCGCTAGTCCACACCACTATCACTAAGAGGGAAACACCAGGGAGAGGACAGACAAAACATACAAACACATACACCCAGGTGGGCGACCACAATAAACCAAAAAGGTCCAACAGGGATCTGGAGGGTAGCGTACTGGACCAACTACCAGCGAACGCAGCAACACAGCTCCAGAAGGTCAGAATAGATGTCCAGGCAGGAAGCTCTATCTCTGGCAACCAGAGAAGTGTGAGAGAGAAATATAAGGAGGTCTGGGAGTGCTGGACAAGGAACAGCTGAGGAGAAGGAGCTACGGATCCCTGAGTGAGCCAAAAGGGTTTGCTAAGCAAACCCAGAAAGCTACCATAAGGAAAACAGCCCTATCTTAAATAGAGCGTGCAGCCAACCGCTGCGACTTCCTGACCCCGGGTATAACGGAGTCAGGCGTGGTCCTCGACACCCTCGTGACAGCGGATCCGTTCAGACTTTACATTGAAAGTCAATGGGGGACGGATCCGTTTGAAGATTGAGCCATATGGTGTCAACTTCAAGCGGATCCGTCCCCATTGACTTCCATTATAAGTCTGGACGGATCCGCTCGCCTCCGCACGGCCAGGCGGACACCCGAACGCTGCAAGCAGCGTTCAGGTGTCCGCTCACTGAGCGGAGCGGAGGCTGAACGCTGGCAGACTGATGCATTCTGAGCGGATCCGCGTCCATTCAGAATGCATTAGGGCCGGACGGCTGCGTTCGGTGCCGCTTGTGAGCCCCTTCAAACGGAGCTCACGAGCGGACACCCGATCGCAGGTGTGAAAGTAGCCTAAGCGTGCAATCCTCAAAAAATGCTGATCGGACTGGACCAAAAATATGGTCATGTGAATATAGAAGATTTCAGGTACATTACCAGAAGCATGAAATTCATGATCTACCAGACAAATAAAAAATAAATGTTATGTACAATAATTCATGAAAGGTTGAAGACCAGACCCAGACGGAAACCCAGGAAACCCCTTTACAGTGTATGGGGTCTGTTGACTGCTGTTGGTTTCCGTCATGCAACCGACCAATCTGGGACTGCCTTTATTTTTTGTTGTTTTGCTCCTAGAATAGAGCAGAAAACCAGATACAAAGATGTAAATATGAATGCAGCCTTAACCAGTTCAATTCTGGGCAGGGATGGGAAAAAACGTCCCTGCCATCTCTACGGGGAAACTTGTTGTCACTGACAGCTGGCTCTCTGATTCTGCAGTACACAATTAGCATGCAGCTGTGATCCCCTCAAGGACATTTATAAACGTCCTTGCAGAGATGAGTGCCGACTGCCTGGATATAATTAGTCAAAGAGTTAACTCAGGGGTGTAGAGATGGCTATTGGGGGTGCACCTGGGCAGTTTAATGATTTACATGGTGAAGAAGGAAGCCGTCCTCCCTCTGCTTCACTGTGACGAGGGGACATCCTCTGTGTCTAGAGGAAAGAAGGTTTGTACACAAACATAGAAGAGGATTCTTTACAGTAAGAGCAGTGAGACTATGGAACTCTCTGCCTGAGGAGGTGGTGATGGTGAGTACAATAAAGGAATTCAAGAGGGGCCTGGATGTATTTCTGGAGGGTAATAATATTACAGGCTATAGCTACTAGAGAGGGATCGTTGATCCAGGGAGTTATTCTGATTGCCTGATTGAAGTCGGGAAGGAATTGTTTTCCCCTAAAGTGAGGAAAATTGGCTTCTACTTCACAGTTTTTTTTGCCTTCCTCTGGATTAACTTGCAGGATAACAGGCGAAACTGGATGGATAGATGTCTTTTTTCGGCCTTATAAACTATATATGTTACTAGGGTGGTACAAGGAAGAAATAACTACAGTGAGGGGGCCACAAGATGGACATAACTACAGTCAGGGGGCACAAAATGGACATAACTACAGTGAGGGGCACAAGATGGACATAACTACTGTGAGGGGGGGCAATATGGGCATGACTACTGTGAGAGGCACAGTGTGGGCATACCTACTGCACCTGGGCATACCTACTGTGAAGTGGGTACCAAGTGGGTATAACTACAGTGAGGGGGCACAAGAAGGACATAACTACTGTGATGGGCACAATGTGGGCATAACTACTGTGAGGGGCACAATGTGGGCATAGCTAATGTGGGGGCACAATGTGGTCATAACTACTGTGAGGGCAAAATGTGGTTATAACTACTGTGGGGGACACAATGTGGGCATAACTACTTTGAGGGGCACAATGTGGGCATACCTACTGTGAAGTGGGTACAAAGTGGGTATAACTACAGTGAGGGGGCACAAGAAGGACATGACTACTGTGATGGGCACAATGTGGGCATAACTACTGTGAAGGGCACAATGTGGGCATACCTACTGTGAAGGAGGCACAATGTGGTCAATAGTACTGTGGGCATTATTACTGTATGGTAGCATGAAGGGGAAAGCAGTGCACTAGATTACCCTGTTATACATTGGGATGGCTCGATCTTACAGGGCCAGCACAGTGCCCTCTGCTGGGGATTTCACAGGGGCAGTTACCATCCCTTCCTTATGTGACTATTCTTTTTGCTTTATCACCACAGGGACCACATCACTCAGACACCCCAGGGGAACCCTGGATGCAATAAGACCAGTTGGTTCTTTCATTATCACAAGGTGTATTGGTACTGCCGTGTACCTTATGACAGATTTTATCAGGTGGGACTGGGTGAGTATAGTTATGCATTTGATGAAGTTAGAGGTGTGGCTTCATGTAAAAAAAATTAAGCTAATTGCACTATGCCTCTTTATATAAACTTGAGTGGCAAGTGTAGGGGGAGAAATGGTAAATTATTTCCCTGGGTGCTGGAAAGCCTAGCTACACCTCTGGTTAACCTGAGCGCTATCTATGCCTCACATTTTTAAACCCTTCCCAACATATGACGTAATAGTACGTCATGGAGGCAAGTGACCAGGCGGGCACAGGAGCGGTTCGCACCTGATCACTGTAGAGTTCTGGCAGTCCCTGATAACCGGGCCCCTACTGTATCTGCCGGCATCACTGTAAAAAAAAGTATACATATTAGGTATTGCCGCATCCGTAATAACCAGCTTTATAAAAATATCACCTTGCCCCATAAAGTGTAATAATGAATGATCAAAAAATCATATGTACCCAAAAATTGTACCAATAAAAACGTCAACTCTTCCTGCAAAAAACGAGCCCCTGCACAAGATGATTGGCAACAAAAAAAAATAAGGCGTTCAAAAAATGGAGACACAAAAACATAATATTTTTTTCAAAAATGCTTTCTAATGTAGAAACTGAAACAAAGAAAGTAGACATATTTGATACCATTGTGTCCGTAACAACCTGCTATATAAAATAGCACATGATCTACCCTGTCGATGAATGTTGTAAAAAAAAAAAAACAACAGTGCCAAAACAGCCTTTTTTTGGTTACCTTGCCTCACAAAAAATGTAATATAGAGAAATAAAAAATCATATGTACCCCAAAATAGAACCAATAAAACTGGCACCTTATTCCCTAGTTTCCAAAATGGGGTCACTTTTTGGGAGTCTCTACTGTAAGGGTGCATCAAGGGGACTTCAAATGGGACATGGCATCTAAAAACCAGTTCAGCAAAATCTGCCTTCCAAAAACCATATGGTGCTCTTTTTCTTTTGCTCGCTGCTGTGTACCCTTGCATCAGTTTATGACCACATGTGGGGTGTTTCTGTAAACCGCAGAATCAGGGTAATAAATATTGAGTTTTGTTTGGCTGTTAACCCTCGATGTGTTAAAGAAAAAAAAGTTTTAAAATCAGTTTTGAGTAACTTGAGGGGTGTAGTTTCTACAATGGGGTCATTTATTGGGGGGGTTTCTACTATGTTAGCTCCACAAAGTGACTTCAGACCTGAACTGGTCATTAAAAAGTGGGTTTTTGAAATTTTCTTAAAAGTTTTAAGAATTGTTTCTAAAATTCTAAGCCTTCTAACATCCTAAAAAATAAAATGACATTTACAAAATAATGCCAAAATAAAGTAGACATATGACCCCCCCATAGTGCCCCGCCACTTTAAAATGGGACCTCCACAGCAGCCCATCCCCTTAACTTTGACCTTCATAGCAGCCCGTCCCTTTAACAGTTAGTTTCACAGCACCCTACTCCCTTAACAATGACCTCCACAGTACCCGGATGCCTTAACAGTGACCTCACAGTACCTGCTGCCTTAACAGTGACCTCCACAGCACCCTGCCCCTTTAATGCTAGGGCTACACGACGACATTTGTTGTGCGACATTTTGTCTCAACAAATTTTATAATGATAGGCTATGGTGTCACACTGCGACATGCTGCGACTGCAACATGACAGTCGCAAAAAATCCTATGTAGTAGCATAGTTGTGCCCTATGTTTCGTGCGACTTATTGTCGTCCTGTAGCCCTAGCCTAAAGCTGACCTACAGCAGTGAAGAAAAATGGCTGGGTTGTTATGGAAACCTGGAGTAAAACTGTGTGTATGGCAGTTGGGATTTGAAAAGAAAGACTTGCAGGCTTGTATTAGCTAATGCAGGTAATTTTTGGGGAATATCTCAGGAACGGACACCTGATGTACCTGTGTGCCAAATTTGGTGCAGATCGGTTCAGTCGTTTGGTCACACATAAAGAACAGACAGACGTCCAGACACACAGACAGAAACTCATTTTTATATACAGTGGATATAAAAAGTCTACACACCCCTGTTAAAATGTCAGGTTTCTGTGATGTAAAAAAATGAGACAAAGATAAATCATTTCAGAACTTTTTCCTCCTTTAATCAAGAGGGGCCTGGATGTATTCAAGAGGGGCCTGGATGTATTTCTGGAGCATAATAATATTACAGGCTATAGCTACTAGAGAGGGGTCGTTGATCCAGGGAGTTATTCTGATTGCCTGATTGGAGTTGGGAAGGAATTTTTTATTCCCCTAAAGTGGGAAAAATTGGCTTCTACCTCTGGATAAACTTGCAGGATGACAGGCCGAACTGAATGGACAAATGTCTTTTTTTGGCCTTATGTACTATGTTACTATGTTACTATGTTAATGTGACCTATAAAATGTACAACTCAATTGAAAAACAAACTGAAATCTTTTAGGTAGAGTCAAGAAAAAATGTAAAAATAAAATAATATTGTTGCATAAGTGTGCACACCTTTAAACTAATACTTTGTTGAAGCACCTTTTGATTTTATTACAGCACTCAGTCTTTTTGAGAATGAGTCTATCAGCATGGCACATTTTGACTTGGCAAGATTTGCCAACTCTTCTTTGCAAAAACACTCCAAATCTCTCAGATTGCGAGGGCATCTCCTGTGCACAGCCCTCTTCAGATCACCCCACAGATTTTCAATCTGATTCAGGTGTGGGCTCTGGCTGGGCCATTCCAAAACTTTAATCTTCTTTTGGTGAAGCAGTTCCTTTGTTGATTTGGATGTATGCTTTGGGTCATTGTCATGCTGAAAGATGAAGTTCCTCTTCATGTTCAGCTTTCTAGCAGAAGCCTGAAGGTTTTGCGCCAATACTGACTGGTATTTGAAACTGTTCATAATTCCTTCTAGCTTAACTAAGGCCCCAGTTCCACCTGAAGAAAAACAGCCCCAAAGCATGATGCTGCCACCACCATGCTTCACTGTGGGTATGGTGTTCTTTTGGTGATGTGCAGTGTTGTTTTTGGGCCAAACATATCTTTTGGAATTATGGCCAAAAAGTTCAACCTTGGTTTCATCAGACCATAACACCTTTTCCCACATGCTTTTGGGAGACTTCAGATGTGTTTTTGCAAAATGTAGCCTGGCTTGGATGTTTTTCTTCGTAAGAAAAGGCTTTCGTCTTGCCACTCTACTCCATAGCCCAGACATACAAAGAATACCGGAGATTGTTGTCACATGTACCACACAGCCAGTACTTGCCAGATATCCCTGCAGCTCCTTTAATGTTGCTGTAGGCCTCTTGGTAGCCTCCCAGACCAGTTTTCTTCTCGTCTTTTTATCAATTTTGGAGGGATGCCCAGTTCTTGGTAATGTCACTGTTGTGCCAGATTTTCTCCGCTTGATGATGACTGTCTTCACTGTGTTCCATGGTATATCTAATGCCTTGGAAATTCTTTTGTACCCTTCTCCTGACTGATACCTTTTAACAATGAGATTCCTCTGATGCTTTGGAAGCTCTCTGTGGACCATGGCTTTTGCTGTGGGATGCGACTAAGAAAATTTCAGGAAAGACCAACTAGAGCAGCTGAACTTTATTTGGGGTTAATCAGAGGCACTTTAAACGATGGCAGGTGTATGCTGACTCCTATTTAACATAATTTTGAATGTGATTGCTTAATTCTGAACACAGCTACATCCCCAGTTATAAGAGGGTGTGCACACTTAGGCAACCACATTATTTTAGTTTTTTTAGTTTTCTTCCCTCCACCTAAAAGATTTCAGTTTGTTTTTCAATTCAGTGGTACAGTTTATAGGTCACATTAACCACCTCCGGACCGCCTAACGCAGGATCGCGTTCCGGAGGTGGCAGCGCTGCGCACAGTCACGCATATATGCGTCATCTTGCGAGACGCGAGACTTCCTGTGAACGCGCGCACACAGGCGCGCGCGCTCACAGGAACGGAAGGTAAGAGAGTTGATCTCCAGCCTGCCAGCGGCGATCGTTCGCTGGCAGGCTGGAGATGTGTTTTTTTTAACCCCTAACAGGTATATTAGACGCTGTTTTGATAACAGCGTCTAATATACCTGCTACCTGGTCCTCTGGTGGTCCCCTTTGTTTGGATCGACCACCAGAGGACACAGGTAGCTCAGTAAAGTAGCACCAAGCACCACTACACTACACCCCCCCCCGTCACTTATTAACCCCTTATTAGCCCCTGATCACCCCTGATCATCCCATATAGACTCCCTGATCACCCCCCTGTCATTGATTACCCCCCTGTCATTGATCAACCCCCTGTAAAGCTCCATTCAGACGTCCGCATGATTTTTACGGATCCACTGAGAGATGGATCGGATCCGCAAAACGCATCCGGACGTCTGAATGAAGCCTTACAGGGGCGTGATCAATGACTGTGGTGATCACCCCATATAGACTCCCTGATCACCCCCCTGTCATTGATTACCCCCCTGTCATTGATTACCCCCCTGTAAAGCTCCATTCAGATGTCCGCATGATTTTTACGGATCCACTGATAGATGGATCGGATCCGCAAAACGCATCCGGACGTCTGAATGAAGCCTTACAGGGGCATGATCAATGACTGTGGTTATCACCCCATATAGACTCCCTGATCACCCCCCTGTAAAGCTCCATTCAGATGTCCGCATGATTTTTACGGATGCACTGATAGATGGATCGGATCCGCAAAACGCATCCGGACGTCTGAATGAAGCCTTACAGGGGCGTGATCAATGACTGTGGTGATCACCCCATATAGACTCCCTGATCACCCCCCTGTCATTGATTACCCCCCTGTCATTGATTACCCCCCTGTAAAGCTCCATTCAGACGTCCGCATGATTTTTACGGATCCACTGATAGATGGATCGGATCCGCAAAACGCATCCGGACGTCTGAATGAAGCCTTACAGGGGCATGATCAATGACTGTGGTTATCACCCCATATAGACTCCCTGATCACCCCCCTGTCATTGATTACCCACCTGTAAATCTCCATTCAGATGTCCGCATGATTTTTACGGATGCACTGATAGATGGATCGGATCCGCAAAACGCATACGGACGTCTGAATGAAGCCTTACAGGGGCATGATCAATGACTGTGGTTATCACCCCATATAGACTCCCTGATCACCCCCCTGTCATTGATTACCCCCCTGTAAAGCTCCATTCAGATGTCCGCATGATTTTTACGGATGCACTGATAGATGGATCGGATCCGCAAAACGCATCCGGACGTCTGAATGAAGCCTTACAGGGGCATGATCAATGACTGTGGTTATCACCCCATATAGACTCCCTGATCACCCCCCTGTCATTGATTACCCCCCTGTAAAGCTCCATTCAGATGTCCGCATGATTTTTACGGATGCACTGATAGATGGATCGGATCCGCAAAACGCATACGGACGTCTGAATGAAGCCTTACAGGGGCGTGATCAATGACTGTGGTTATCACCCCATATAGACTCCCTGATCACCCCCCTGTCATTGATTACACCCCTGTCATTGATCAACCCCCTGTAAAGCTCCATTCAGATGTCCGCATGATTTTTACGGATGCACTGATAGATGGATCGGATCCGCAAAACGCATACGGACGTCTGAATGAACCCTTACAGGGGCGTGATCAATGACTGTGGTTATCACCCCATATAGACTCCCTGATCACCCCCCTGTCATTGATTACACCCCTGTCATTGATCAACCCCCTGTAAAGCTCCATTCAGATGTCCGCATGATTTTTACGGATCCACTGATAGATGGATCGGATCCGCAAAACACATCCGGACGTCTGAATGAAGCCTTACAGGGGCGTGATCAATGACTGTGGTTATCACCCCATATAGACTCCCTGATCACCCCCCTGTCATTGATTACACCCCTGTCATTGATCAACCCCCTGTAAAGCTCCATTCAGATGTTTGCATGATTTTTACGGATCCACTGATAGATGGATCGGATCCGCAAAACGCATACGGACGTCTGAATGAAGCCTTACAGGGGCGTGATCAATGACTGTGGTTATCACCCCATATAGACTCCCTGATCACCCCCCTGTCATTGATTACACCCCTGTCATTGATCAACCCCCTGTAAAGCTCCATTCAGATGTTTGCATGATTTTTACGGATCCACTGATAGATGGATCGGATCCGCAAAACGCATACGGACGTCTGAATGAAGCCTTACAGGGGCGTGATCAATGACTGTGGTTATCACCCCATATAGACTCCCTGATCACCCCCCTGTCATTGATTACACCCCTGTCATTGATCAACCCCCTGTAAAGCTCCATTCAGATGTCCGCATGATTTTTACGGATCCACTGATAGATGGATCGGATCCGCAAAACACATACAGGCGTCTCCCTGGAGCCTTCCAGGGGGGGTGATCAATGACTGTGGTGATCACCCCATATAGACTCCCTGATCACCCCCCTGTCATTGATCACCCCCCTGTCATTGATCACTCCCCCTGTCATTGATCACCCCCCTGTCATTGATCACCCCCCTGTCATTGATCACCCTCTGTAAGGCTCCATTCAGACATTTTTTTGGCCCAAGTTAGCGGAATTATAATTTTTTTTTCTTACAAAGTCTCATATTTCACTAACTTGTGTCAAAAAATAAAATCTCACATGAACTCACCATACCCCTCACGGAATCCAAATGCGTAAAATTTTTTAGACATTTATATTCCAGACTTCTTCTCACGCTTTAGGGCCCCTAGAATGCCAGGGCAGTATAAATCCCCCACATGTGACCCCATTTCGGAAAGAAGACACCCCCAGGTATTCCGTGAGGGGCATATTGAGTCCATGAAAGATTGAAATTTTTGTCCCAAGTTAGCGGAACGGGAGACTTTGTGAGAAAAAAATAAAAAATATAAATTTCCGCTAACTTGTGCCAAAAAAAAAAAATTTCGATGAACTCGCCATGCCCCTCATTGAATACCTTGGGGTGTCTTCTTTCCAAAATGGGGTCACATGTGGGGTATTTATACTGCCCTGGCATTCTAGGGGCCCCAAAGCGTGAGAAGAAGTCTGGTAGCCAAATGTCTAAAAATGCCCTCCTAAAAGGAATTTGGGCACCTTTGCGCATCTAGGCTGCAAAAAAGTGTCACACATCTGGTATCGCCGTACTCAGGAGAAGTTGGGGAATGTGTTTTGGGGTGTCATTTTACATATACCCATGCTGGGTGAGAGAAATATCTTGGTCAAATGCCAACTTTGTATAAAAAAATGGGAAAAGTTGTCTTTTGCCAAGATATTTCTCTCACCCAGCAAGGGTATATGTAAAATGACACCCCAAAACACATTCCCCAACTTCTCCTGAATACGGCGATACCACATGTGTGACACTTTTTTGCAGCCTAGGTGGGCAAAGGGGCCCATATTCCAAAGAGCACCTTTAGGATTTCACAGGTCATTTACCTACTTACCACACATTAGGGCCCCTGGAAAATGCCAGGGCAGTATAACTACCCCACAAGTGACCCCATTTTGGAAAGAAGACACCCCAAGGTATTCCGTGAGGGGCATGGCGAGTTCCTAGAATTTTTTATTTTTTGTCACAAGTTAGTGGAAAATGCTGATTTTTTTTTTTTTTTTTTCATACAAAGTCTCATATTCCACTAACTTGTGACAAAAAATAAAAACTTCCATGAACTAACTATGCCCATCAGCGAATACCTTGGGGTCTCTTCTTTCCAAAATGGGGTCACTTGTGGGGTAGTTATACTGCCCTGGCATTCTAGGGGCCCAAATGTGTGGTAAGGAGTTTGAAATCAAATTCTGTAAAAAATGACCAGTGAAATCCGAAAGGTGCTCTTTGGAATATGGGCCCCTTTGCCCACCTAGGCTGCAAAAAAGTGTCACACATCTGGTATCTCCGTACTCAGGAGAAGTTGAGGAATGTGTTTTGGGGTGTCATTTTACATATACCCATGCTGGGTGAGAGAAATATCTTGGCAAAAGACAACTTTTCCCATTTTTTTATACAAAGTTGGCATTTGACCAAGATATTTATCTCACCCAGCATGGGTATATGTAAAAAGACACCCCAAAACATTCCTCAACTTCTCCTGAATACAGAGATACCAGATGTGTGACACTTTTTTGCAGCCTAGGTGGGCAAAGGGGCCCATATTCCAAAGAGCACCTTTCGGATTTCACAGGTCATTTTTTACAGAATTTGATTTCAAACTCCTTACCACACATTTGGGCCCCTAGAATGCCAGGGCAGTATAACTACCCCACAAGTGACCCCATTTTGGAAAGAAGAGACCCCAAGGTATTCGCTGATGGGCATAGTGAGTTCATGGAAGTTTTTATTTTTTGTCACAAGTTAGTGGAATATGAGACTTTGTATGAAAAAAAAAAAAATCATCATTTTCCACTAATTTGTGACAAAAAATAAAAAAAATTCTAGGAACTTGCCATGCCCCTCACGGAATACCTTGCGGTGTCTTCTTTCCAAAATGGGGTCACTTGTGGGGTAGTTATACTGCCCTGGCATTCTAGGGGCCCAAATGTGTGGTAAGGAGTTTGAAATCAAATTCTGTAAAAAATGACCTGTGAAATCCGAAAGGTGCTCTTTGGAATGTGGGCCCCTTTGCCCACCTAGGCTGCAAAAAAGTGTCACACATCTGGTATCTCCGTACTCAGGAGAAGTTGGGGAATGTGTTTTGGGGTGTCATTTTACATATACCCATGCTGGGTGAGAGAAATATCTTGGCAAAAGACAACTTTTCCCATTTTTTTATACAAAGTTGGCTTTTGACCAAGATATTTATCTCACCCAGCATGGGTATATGTAAAATGACACCCCAAAACACATTCCTCAACTTCTCCTGAATACAGAGATACCAGATGTGTGACACTTTTTTGCAGCCTAGGTGGGCAAAGGGGCCCATATTCCAAAGAGCACCTTTCGGATTTCACAGGTCATTTTTTACAGAATTTGATTTCAAACTCCTTACCACACATTTGGGCCCCTAGAATGCCAGGGCAGTATAACTACCCCACAAATGACCCCATTTTGGAAAGAAGAGACCCCAAGGTATTTCGTGATGGGCATAGTGAGTTCATAGAAGTTTTTATTTTTTGTCACAAGTTAGTGGAATATGAGACTTTGTAAGAAAAAAAAAAAATCATAATTTTCCGCTAACTTGTGACAAAAAATAAAAAGTTCTATGAACTCACTATGCCCATCAGCGAATACCTTAGGGTGTGTACTTTCCGAAATGGGGTCATTTGTGGGGTGTTTGTACTGTCTGGCCATTGTAGAACCTCAGGAAACATGACAGGTGCTCAGAAAATCAGAGCTGCTTCAAAAAGCGGAAATTCACATTTTTGTACCATAGTTTGTAAACGCTATAACTTTTACCCAAAGCATTTTTTTTTTACCCAAACATTTTTTTTTATCAAAGACATGTAGAACAATAAATTTAGAGCAAAATTTATATATGGATCTCGTTTTTTTTGCAAAATTTTACAACTGAAAGTGAAAAATGTCATTTTTTTGCAAAAAAATCGTTAAATTTCGATTAATAACAAAAAAAGTAAAAATGTCAGCAGCAATGAAATACCACCAAATGAAAGCTCTATTAGTGAGAAGAAAAGGAGGTAAAATTCATTTGGGTGGTAAGTTGCATGACCGAGCAATAAACGGTGAAAGTAGTGTAGGTCAGAAGTGTAAAAAGTGGCCTGGTCTTTCAGGGTGTTTAAGCACTGGGGGCTGAGGTGGTTAAAGGTGGAAAAAGTTCTGAAATGATTTATCTTTGTCTAAATTTTTTACAGCACAGAAAGCTGACATTTTAACAGTGGTGTGTAGACTTTTTATATCCACTGCATATAAGATATATATATATATATATATATATACAAACACATGCATACATAGACATATATATTCACACATATACATAAAAAATACAATGGCTCTTTAACTGTGTATTGTTCGGGGGCTGCAGGAGAGGTGCAATATGAGGGCAGTACTGAGAAGAGGGGAACTAAGGGGGTTGGAATGCATGCTATGGTGTTTTACTGTGAGCATGGGACCGTTGGATAGCATCAATAAATGTCAGCACGCACACGTGTTCAGCCTGCCTCAGATGTTTATTGCTGCTGCCCGGTGGTTCCTGAGCCTGCATTTGTGGTTACAAACAAATAGGGTAGAACACTGTTTAGTGTATACAGCGTTTCACCAAGGCCTGGCAGAGTTTTATTTACTGAAATCCTGCTGATATATGGCAGTTGATGGTTGCTCTATTATTAAAACAGTTTTGGTGAAGGCCCCTACATCCCCTTGGTTGGTGGTAGCCAATGGCACAAGCCCTGGTGCCCTCAATATAACCCAGCACTGCTAACACATATACAACCCAACATTCAGTAAAGACTGGTAACTTTGAACATGACGATGTCAAATGATGCTACCATTCTGATTGTTCCCTGCCCACCAGTAAGTAAAGGAATGAGAAATCAATCATTGTTAGAGAGCCCATGCTATTCCAGGGTCCTAATTTAACATGGCTTTTGCACATTAACTAAATTTCAAGGGTAGATAATGTGTAATTGCGGTACCCTCGGCGCAGAAGTAGCAATTGCATTCAGATGCCATGTAAGTAAATACCAGTATTATAAATGGCACATGATAGACTTGGTTCCTAGAACATTAAATTATGCCTCTGTGCCATTGGCCTTCCTGCAAGGAGTTGCTCATGGAACGATGAAGGAGTACATGCTGGGTGGAAGATACAGTAAAAAGGCCCAGCAGAAGTAATTTGAGGACAGGTAAGAACTAGAGTAGAGAAGTTGAAATCTCTGTATTGTAACTGACATGAACCAGGTGTGTAGTGTAACATTTGCTTGTTTATGAATGCCATTTTTTAGGTATCTCCAGTTTGAATGCAAAATTTGTATTATATACCATGCACTAAATGTAGTGTCATATAGTGAACAAATAACTATAACAATAGAGTGCCTAATTAGCATCATACATGATGATTCCCAAATAATAAAAAGACTTGCACTGGCCAAAGACAACTTTACTGCTATTTAAATAACATGCAAAACAGTAAAAAAGAAAATTCCTTCCCGACTCCAATCAGGCAATCAGAATAACTCCATCTCTAGTAGCTATAGCCTGTAATATTATTACACTCCAGAAATACATCCAGGCCCCTCTTGAATTCTTTTATTATACTCACCATCACCACCTCCTCAGGCAGAGAGTTCCATAGTCTCACTGCTCTTACCGTAAAGAATCCTTTTCTATGTTTGTGTACAAACCTTCTTTCCTCCAGGCGCAGAGGATGTCCCCTCGTTACAGTCACAGTACTGGGGATAAATAGATGATGGGAGAGATCTCTGTACTGACCCCTGATATATTTATACATAGTAATTAGATCTCCCCTCAGTCGTCTTTTTTCTAAAGTGAATAACCCTAATTTTGATAATCTTTCAGGGTATTGTAGTTCCCTCATTCCAGTTATTACTTTAGTGTTCTCATCACGGGCATCTATGCCCCTTGTGATGCAACCCATTATCTTATTGGCCTTGGCAGCAGCTGCCTGACACTGATGTCTACAGCTTAGTTTGCTGCTCACTAAAATTCCTAAGTCCTTTTCCATGTTAGTGTTACCCAGTGTTTTACCATTTAGTATGTAATGGCAGTGGAGTGCCCAGGGGGAAAGGGGGGTCGGGGGGGCTAGGTAGGCGTGTCGGCTCTCAGCGCTCTCAGGGGGGTGCCAGAACAGCAATTTCTTTTGCATTTATAAGATGCAATGCATCTTATAAAGGGAATACTAGTGAGCGATTATATAATGGAAGCGCTCACTAGGGTTGATCACGAATATTCGAATTGCGAATTTTTATTGAGAATATCGGCACTTCGAGAATTTGCGAATTTTTAGAACATAGTGATATATATTTGTAATTTCGAATATTCGAGTTTTTTTTTAATCAGTACACATGATCCCTCCCTGCTTCTAGCTTGTGGGCCAATGAGAAGGCTGCAATATCTTTGACTTTAGGAGTAGTGTTGCTTGCGAATTTTCGTCATATAATAATTCGCTATATTGCTATATATTCTTGTTTTAGAATATTACAAATATTCTAAAACACGAATATATAGCAATATGGCGAATATTCGAAAAAATAACTAATATAGGGCAATTTAGCTAATATAGTGCTATAATCTTTTTTGTCTAATAGTTGTAATTTTTTTCTCATCTGAAGTTCAGATTTGAAAAAAATACAACTATTAAAAAAAAAAGATTATAGCACTATATTAGCTAAATTGTTCTACATTCGTTTTTTTTTTGGAATATTCGCTATATTGCTAGATAATCTTGTTTTAGAATATTACGAATATTCCAAAAAACAAATTTATTCGTTTTTTAGAATATTCGTCTTTTTAAAAAAAAATCTGTACAGTTGTTCCACTTTGGCATACTCCTCCCCAACAAGCGTCCCCGTCACCATGGAAACGCCTGGGGGTTAGAATATACCATTGGATCTGAGTTTTCACAATCTCATTGATTCGCATTACGAAAATTCGCATTACGAAAATTCGCATTATGAAAATTCGAAATCAACACTACTCCTAACGAATATTCGAATTCGCGAATATTTGACGAATATTCGACAAAATATTTGCGAAATATTGCGAATTCGAATATGACCCCTACTGCTCATCACTAGTGCTCACTAGTCTGCAGCAGGAGGGGGAGAGAAGCGCTGTGAGCGCTGTACAGTACTTATCCCTCCTCCTGCTTGCTCTTCTTAGGGCCGGCGCTGCTGTGTCCTGGCTGCCTGCAAGCGTCAGGACGTACAGAGCGCACTTTGACCTGACAATGCAGGAGGTCAGGTGACTGCAGCGCAGGCCCTGAGAAGACAGCCAGGACAGGGAAAGTGGTGACAGGAGAGGTAAGTGACTTTATTATTTTACAGTCTGATCTGAAGTCTGATATGGAGGTCTAATAGGGGGTCTGGAGAGGTCTAATGGGAGTCTGGAGTGGTCTATGGGGGTCTGGAGGTCTGACTTGGGGGGTCTGGAGGTCTGACTTGGGGGGTCAGGAGGTTTGACTGAAGGATGTCTGGAGGTCTGACTGAAGGGGTTTGGATGTCTGACTGGGGGTCTGGAGGTTTGACTGGGGGGTCTGGAGGTCTGACTGGAGGGTCTGGAGGTCTGACTGGGGGTCTGGAGTGGTCTAATGGGAGGTCTGGAGGTCTTACTAGGGGGTCTGGAGGTCTGACTAGGGGTCTGGAGGTCTGACTGGGGCGTCTGCAGGTCTGACTAGGGGGTCTGATTGGGGGTCTGGAGGCCTAAAGGGGGTCTGACTTGGGGGTCTGGAGGTATAATGGGGTCTGGAGGTCTAATGGGGGTTTGATTGGGGGTCTGGAGGTCTAATGGGGGTCTGGAGGTCTGATGGGGGGTCTATAAGTCAAATGGGGGTCTGATTGGGGTTTAGAGGTCTGACTGGGGGTCTAGATGTCTAATGGGGGTCTGATTGGGGGTCTGGAGGTCTGACTGGCGGGTCTGGAGGTCTGATTGGGGTTCTGGAGGTCTAATGGGGGTGTGATTAGGGGTCTGGAGGTCTAATGGGGGTCTGGCGGTCTAATGGGGGTCTGATTGGGGGTCTGGAGGTCTAATGTGAGCGCTGTACAGTACTTATCCCTCCTCCTGCTTGCTCTTCTCAGGGCCGGCGGTGCTGTGTACTGGCTGCCTGCAAGCGTCAGGACTTACAGAGCGCACTTTGACCTGATGCTGCAGGAGGTCTGGTGACTGCAGTGCAGGCCCTGAGAAGAGAAGACAGCCAGGACAGGGAAAGTGGTGACAGGAGAGGTAAGTGACTTTATTATTTTACAGTCTGATCTGAGGTCTGATATGGAGGTCTAATAGGGGGTCTGGAGAGGTCTAATGGGAGTCTGGAGTGGTCTATGGGGGGTCTCGAGGTCTGACTTGGGGGTTCTAGAGGTCTGACTTAGGGGGTCAGGAGGTCTGGCTTCGGGGGGTCAGGAGGTCCTACTTGGGGGGTCTGGAGGTCTGACTGGGGGGGTCTGGAGGTCTGACGGGGGGTCTAGAGGTCTGACTGGAGGGTCCGGAGGTCTGACTGGGGGTCTGGAGTGGTCTAATGGGGGGTCTGGAGGTCTGACTAGGGGGTCTGGAGGTCTGACTAGGGGGTCTGGAGGTCTGACTGGGGGGTCTGATTGGGGGTCTGGAGGCCTAAAGGGGGTCTGACTTGGGGGTCTGGAGGTATAATGGGAGTCTGATTTGGGGTCTGGAGGTCTAATGAGGGTCTGATTGGGGTCTGGAGGCCTAAAGGGGGTCTGATTTGGGGGTCTGGAGGTATAATGGGGGTCTGATTGCGGGTCTGGAGGTCTAATGGGGGTTTGATTGGGGGTCTGGAGGTCTGACTGGGGGTTCTATAAGTCAAATGGGGGTCTGATTGGGGTTTGGAGGTCTGACTGGGGGGTCTAGAGGTCTAATAGGGGTCTGATTGGGGGTCTGGAGGCCTGACTGGGGGGTCTGATTGGGGTTCTGGAGGTCTAATGGGGGTGTAATTGGGGGTCTGGAGGTCTAATGGGGGTCTGGCGGTTTAATGGGGGTCTGATTGGGGGTCTGGAGGTCTAATGGGGGTCTGATTGCTGGTCTGGAGGTCTAATAAGGGGTCTGGAGAGGTCTAATGGGAGTCTGGAGTGGTCTAAGGGGGGTCTGGAGGTCTGACTTAGGGGTTATAGAGGTCTGACTTGGGGGTTCTAGAGGTCTGACTGAAGGGATCTGGAGTTCTGACTGGGGGGGTCTGGAGGTCTGACTGGGGGGGTCTGGAGGTCTGACAGGGGGGTCTAGAGGTCTGACAGGGGGGTCTAGAGGTCTGACTGGAGGGTCTGGAGGTCTGACTGGGGGTCTGGAGTGGTCTAATGGGGGTCTGGAGGTCTGAATTGGGGGTCTGGAGGTCTGAATAGGGGGTCTGGAGGTCTGACTGGGGGGTCTGGAGGTCTGACTGGAGGGTCTGATTGGGGGTCTGGAGGTCTGAATAGGGGGTCTGGAGGTCTGACTGGCGGGTCTGGAGGTCTGACTGGAGGGTATGACTTGGGGGTCTGGAGGTATAATGGGGGTCTGGAGGTCTAATGAGGGTTTGATTGGGGTCTGGAGGTCTAATGGGGTCTGGAGGTCTGACTGGGGGGGTCTATAAGTCAAATGGGGGTCTGATTGGGGTTTGGAGGTCTGACTGGGGGGTCTAGAGGTCTAATGGGGGTCTGATTGGGGGTCTGGAGGTCTGACTGGGGGTCTGGAGGTCTGACTGGGGGGTCTGATTGGGGTTCTGGAGGTCTAATGGGGGTGTGATTGGGGGTCTGGAGGTCTAATGGGGGTCTGGCGGTCTAATGGGGGTCTGATTGGGGGTCTGGAGGTCTAATGGGGGTCTGATTGCTGGTCTGGAGGTCTAAAAGGGGGTCTGGAGAGGTCTAATGGGAGTCTGGAGTGGTCTATGGGGGGTCTGCAGGTCTGACTTGGGGGGTCAAGAGGTCTGACTGAAGGGGTCTGGCGGTCTGACTGGGGGAGTCTGGAGGTCTGACTGGGGGGGGGTCTGGAGGTCTGACTGGGGGGGTCTAGAGGTCTGACTGGAAGGTCTGGAGGTCTGAATGGGGGTCTAGAGTGGTCTAATGGGGGGTCTGGAGGTCTTACTAGGGGGTCTGGAGGTCTGACTGGGGGGTCTGGAGGTCTGACTGGAGGGTCTGGAGGCCTAAAAGGGGTCTGACTTGGGGGTCTGGAGGTATAATGGGGGTCTGATTGGGGGTCTGGAGGTCTAATGAGGGTTTGATTGGGGTTCTGGAGGTCTAATGGGGGTCTGGAGGTCTGACCGGGGGTCTATAAGTCTAATTGGGGTCTGATTGGGGTTTGAAGGTCTGAATGGGGGGTCTAGAAGTCTAATGGGGGTCTGACTGGGGGGTCTGAAGGTCTGACTGGGGGGTCTGATTGGGGTTCTGGAGGTCTAATGGGGGTGTGATTGGGGGTCTGGAGGTCTAATGGGGGTCTGGCGGTCTAATGGGGGTCTGATTGGGGGTCTGGAGGTCTAATGGGGGGTCTGATTGCTGGTCTGGAGGTCTAAAAGGGGGTCTGGAGAGGTCTAATGGGAGTCTGGAGTGGTCTATGGGGGGTCTGCAGGTCTGACTTGGGGGGTCAAGAGGTCTGACTGAAGGGGTCTGGCGGTCTGACTGGGGGGGTCTGGAGGTCTGACTGGGGGGGGGTCTGGAGGTCTGACTGGGGGGGTCTAGAGGTCTGACTGGAGGGTCTGGAGGTCTGAATGGGGGTCTAGAGTGGTCTAATGGGGGGTCTGGAGGTCTTACTAGGGGGTCTGGAGGTCTGACTGGGGGGTCTGGAGGTCTGACTGGAGGGTCTGGAGGCCTAAAGGGGGTCTGACTTGGGGGTCTGGAGGTCTAATGAGGGTTTGATTGGGGTTCTGGAGGTCTAATGGGGGTCTGGAGGTCTGACCGGGGGTCTATAAGTCTAATGGGGGTCTGATTGGGGTTTGAAGGTCTGAATGGGGGGTCTAGAAGTCTAATGGGGGTCTGACTGGGGGGTCTGAAGGTCTGACTGGGGGGTCTGATTGGGGTTCTGGAGGTCTAATGGGGGTGGAGGTCTAATGGGGGTCTGGCAGTCTAATGGGGGTCTGATTGGGGGTCTAGAGGTCTAATGGGGGTCTGATTGGTGGTCTGGAGGTCTAATGGGGGTCTGATTGGGGGTCTGGAGGTCTAATGGGGGTCTAATGGGAATCTGATTGGGGGTCTGAAGGTCTGACTGGGGAGACTAGAGGTCTAATGGGGGCCTGATTGGTGGTCTGGAGGTCTAACTGGTGGGTCTGGAGGTCTAATGGGGGTTAGATATGGGGGTCTGGAGGTCTAGTTGGAGTCTGGAGGTTTAATGGGGTCTGGAGGTCTGATATAGGGGGTTTGGTCTGAGGTCTGATATGTGGGTCTGGAGGTCTAATGGGGGTCTTATATGAGGATCTTATCTGAGGTCTGACATTGGGTCGGGGTCTTACATGGAGGTCTAATGGGGGTCTGATCTGAGGTTTAAAACTGGGGTATTATATGGGGTCTGACATAGAGGTCTAAAGGGGGTTTGGTGTGGTGACAGTATTTTCAGGGGGACTGTTTCTGCAGGAAAGTATTGGGAAGCACAGTGGACACAGTATTGGGGGTGGCAGGATGGGGTGCTGAGAAGGTGGGATGATGATGGAAAAGTAGGAAAGTAAGATGTCTGTTTGTTAAACTCTGCAGAGACGAGGTACGGCTAAAATAAGTCACCATGGTGGTCTGGTCTAACAGGAGAAGAAGAGGAAAGAGAATGACTACATCAGAGAAGAGAAGTCAATGGATGTAAGAGGAATGTGGTGCTGTATGACCCTGTATGTTCTGTAGCTCTGTATGTAATGTTTTCCAAGTATGTCTTTAAAGGGGTTGTCCGCTTTTTTTTTTTGTATGAGCATTGCCTTCTCTGCTCTGTTTACCTGCTCATCACTGCAAATGCTACGGCAAGCAGGTGAACAGAACAGAACAGAGAAAGCTGCTCTCATATAAGCGCTGCGCTCTCTTCAACCAGCTGGGGTCTGGGCTCACAGAGGGCATTACTACCATGGAGGGGCACAGGGGGCATTACTAATGTGAAGGGGGCACAATGGGCATTTCTACTATGGAGGGGGCACAGAGCCAGAGGGCATTACTACAATGAAGGGGGCACAGTAGGCATAATTACTGTGAAGGGGGCACAGTGGGCATTATTACTGTGAAGGAGGCACAATAGGCATTATTACTGTGAAGGGGGCACAATGGGGATTTCTACTATGGAGGGGGCACAGAGGGCATTACTAGCATAGTGGGCATTATTACTGTGAAGGGGCACAATGGGCATTATTACTGTGAAGGGGCACAATGGGCATTATTACTGTGAAGGGGACACAATGGGGATTTCTACTATGGAGGGGGCACAGAGGGCATTACTAGCACAGTGGGCATTATCACTGTGAAGGGGCACAATGGGCATTATTACTGTGAAGGGGGCACAATGGGCATTATTACTGTGAAGGGGGCACAGTGGGCATTATTACTGTGAAGGGGGCACAGTGGGCATTATTACTATAAAGGGGCCACAATGGGGATTATTACTGTGAAAGGGACACAATGGGGATTATTACTGTGAAGGGGGCACAATAGGGATTATTACTGTGAAGGGGGCACAATAGGTATTATTACTGTGAAGGGGGCACAATAGGGATTATTACTGTGAAGGGGCACAAAGAGGGTATTACAACTGTGAAAGGGGCACAGAGAGGGCATATAACTACTGTGAGAGGTTACAATGTGAGCATAACTATTGTGAGGGGGCACACATCTGTACAAAACTACTGTGAAGGTTGTACAATGAGGGCAATACTACTGTGAGGGGGTACAATTTTTTAAAGTATTGGGGAATGGGGAGGAAGGGGGAAGGTGCCAGAGAAAGGACTTGCCAAGGGTTTCAAACAGCCTAGGCACGCCACTGTGTACTGGTGACTTGCATTATTCCTTCCCATGTGCATAACCTTACATTTGTCAGTGTTAAACCTCATCTGCCCCTTCTCTGCCCAAGCCTCCAATCTATCCAGATCCCTCTGTAGTAGTATACTGTCCTCTTCCATGTTAATTACTTTACACAGTTTAGTGTCATCTGCAAAAATGTATATTTTACTGTGCAAGCCTTCTACAAGATCATTAATAAATATATTGAAGAGAATAGGGCCCAATACTGACCCCTTTGGTACTGCCACGGCTTGGTGGTAGTTTGCCGTGACACTTTCACCGTGCATGCTGGTTGTCAGCTAGCGGCAACATGTTGTTGTATTGCATGCGTGTGCATTTTACCTTAGAGGCTGTCTTCCTTCCCATTCTGATAAGCATGGGGTTAAGAGGTGTGTAAGGTGGAGCTGGCTGTGGCCTCATGGCTCTTATGTTCTGAGCTGTGAGCCTGTTGTCAGTTTCTCTTCTGTGTCTTGAGGAGCTGGTGCTATTTCATCTGCCCAGTTCTTGAGGGCTGCCTTATGGGACATTGATGTCTCCAGCGATGTCTTCCTTATGTCTCCTCCATTTTTCCTACCTTACCTGTTGTTATGTTTGGTGTGGGTATATGTTCTGGGGTTGTTGTAAGTCTAGTTGTTGTTCCGTGTCTGGTCATTGTTTGGTGTATTCTGTCCGGCATGGATGCTAGATGTTCCCCTGTTCCCCTGGGGAACCAAATGTCAGTGACCAAGTAAACCTTCCATAAAGTAATGTAACAATATTATATAATTAATGAATAATAGTGTTATCGAAGTAGTATTATGATTCCTGCTTCCATACGCGTAACTACCATAGCGGCAGACCATGAGACGGCTAAGGGGCCCAGGGCAAGAGGGGACCCAGTCTTAGTTGAGTTTATCTCCTCTTCTACTGGAGGTGAAAACTTGATCAGAATTCTACCCTCTAAAGGAACAACTTTTAGCAAATGAGGCAGTGAAAAAATGGCCCAAGGGTTATTGAAAAGGGTTTAGGGAGAAACCCTTCTGTCCTGTGTGGGGGGCCTGGTTGGATCCTTGCTATGGGGCCCTTACTTCTCTATGCACGCCAATGCCCTCAGCAAGTCCTGTGTAACCCAAAGACCAGTCCTTGTCAGGAGTGCAGTACCTAATAACATTTTAAGTGGAATTAGTGTAAGTCACATGCCTGAGAAATACAGTTGCAAGAAAAAGTATGTGAATCCTTTGGAATGATATGGATTTCTGCACAAATTGGTCATAAAATGTGATCTGATCTTCATCTAAGTCACAATAGACAATGACAGTCTCTGCTTAAACTAATAACCAGGGCTTTTTTTCTGGCGGAACGCACTGGAACGGCGTTCCGCCACCTTTTGACATCGCAGCCTGCCATGCTCCAGCATCGCAGGCTGCGATGTATCAGCGGGGAGGGACTGGGAGGAGGAGCTGGGCGCCGGTGCGTTCACTGTGCTCCGGCCCCCAGCTCCAGTACAGCTATAGAATGTGTAAAATTAATAATGATTCTATTCATGTGGCCCCCTCTGTAGTAGAACATTCAATATATCCATCCTACTCACAGGGCTGTTATCGTAATTCAGGCCGGCCGGGCAGACATTATGAATGAAGCAGGCGGCGCAGGCACGTGACGTCAGTCAGTGACGCTGCCGCTTGTCTGCCCGGCCGGCCTGGATTACGATAACAGCCCTGTGAGTAGGATGGATATATTGAATGTTCTACTACAGAGGGGGCCTCATGAATAGAATCATTATTAATTTTACACATTTTATAACTGTACTGGAGCGGCAATGGGGGGGGGTCTGTGGATGGCAGTGTTATGGGGGTGGTCTGTGGATGGCACTGTTAAGAGGGGGGGTCTGTGGATGGCACTGTTATGGGGGGGTCTGTGGATGGCACTGTTATGGGGTGGGGGGGCTGTGGATGGCACTGTTATGGGGTGGGGGGGGTCTGTGGATGGCACTGTTAAGGGGGGGGTCTGTGGATGGCACTGTTACGGGGTGGGGGGTCTGTGGATGGCACTGTTATGGGGGGGGGGGGGTCTGTGGATAGCACTGTTAAGGGGGGGTCTGTGGATGGCACTGTTAAGGGGGGTCTGTGGATGGCACTGTTATGGGGTGGGGGGTCTGTGGATGGCACTGTTATGGGGTGGGGGGTCTGTGGATTGCACTGTTATAGGATGGGGGGGTCTGTGGATGGCACTGTTATAGGATGGGGGGGGTCTGTGGATGGCACTGTTATGGGGTGGGGGGTCTGTGGATTGCACTGTTATAGGATGGGGGGGTCTGTGGATGGCACTGTTATGGGGTGGGGGGGTTTGTGGATGGCACTGTTATGGGGTTGGGTGTCTGTGGATTGCACTGTTATAGGATGGGGGGGTCTGTGGATGGCACTGTTATGGGGTGGGGGGGTCTGTGGATTGCACTGTTATAGGATGGGGGGGGTCTGTGGATGGCACTGTTATAGGATGGGGGATCTGCGGATGCCATCCCCAGATCCCCCATTAACAGTGCCATCCCCATCTGGGGGGTTTCTTTGCTGGGCTGGACTTTTATAGTCCCCCCAAATTTTACTTGCATCCCTGTTCTCTAAAGGGGCGGGTTTAGGGGGCGGTCCTAGGGGTGGGTAGGGGCGTGGCCAGGGGAGGGGGGCTGAGTTCCACCACCTTTTCTCTGAGAAAAAAAGCCCTGCTAATAACACACAAAGAATTAAATGTTACCATGTTTTTATTGAACACACCATGTAAACATTCACAGTGCAGGTGGAAAAAGTATGTGAACCCTTGGATTTAATAACTGGTTGAACCTCCCTTGCCAGCAATAACTTCAACCAAACATTTCCTGTAGTTGCAGATCAGACGTGCACAACGGTCAGGAGTAATTCTTGACCATTCCTCTTTACAGAACTGTTCCAGTTCAGCAATATTCTTGGGATGTCTGGTGTGAATCGCTTTCTTGACGTCATGCCACAGCATCTCAATCGGGTTGAGGTCAGGACTCTGACTGGGCCACTCCAGAAGGCGTATTTTCTTCTGTTTAAGCCATTCTGTTGTTGATTTACTTTGGGTCGTTGTCCTGTTGCAACACCCATCTTCTGTTGAGCTTCAGCTGGTGGACAGATGGTCTTAAGTTCTCCTGCAAAATGTCTTGATAAACTTGGGAATTCATTTTTTCTTCGATGATAGCAATCTGTCCAGGCCCTGATGCAGCAAAGCAGCCCCAATGTCACAACCAGACAGCTGAGAAGCTCTGACAGGAGCCGTCCAGATCCTCCTCCTTGAGTTTCTTTGTTTTGGTTTCTGTTCCTCACCTCGTTAGTCTATCTCAGCTGTCATGCAGTCGGACTGATTACTTCCCTTTAAATTCCTACCCATAAGGCAGTAGTGTGCGGCTGATACAACTTCCTGGAGTGTGTGTGCATGCTGTCCCAGTTCCCAGTTCCCAGTTTCCAGCTCCCAGCTCCCAGCTCCCAGCTCCCAGTTCCCTGTCCACAGTCGTCTGCAAGATAAGTTCTGTTTATGTATTTATGATTTTCTGTTTTCTGGATCCAGGTGACCCTGACTCCCTCCGTGTCTGTGTAGGGAGCCGGTGGTCGTGTCCCCTCACTATTGTAGGGCCTTCAGGTCTAAGATAGCCGAGGTACGTGGATATGCGCCCATCCACCTTTGGGGTGGTCGCATAGGCTGAGCAATAAGGGAGAGCGGCAGGTCGATTGCAGGGGTCTCCCTTTTGTTCCTTAGTTGTGGGTCCAGTGAGTCATTGTTTGTACTATATTTTCTTGTTTCCTGTACACCATCCGTGACATTATCAGCCGCCAAAACCGTCTCAAGCATGGATCCGGCTACACTTTTGGCTGAACGCTTTCAGGGTCTTGCTTTGGAGGTAGCTGATCTCCGTAAGACTTTTTCTCAGTTTCAAGTGACCGGTTCAGCTTGCGTTCATGGAGTTTGTGCTGAGCCTAAGATTTCGCTCCCGGATACGTTTTCCGGGGGTAGTGAGAATTTTGTACGTTTTAGAGAGGCTTGCAAACTCCATTTTCGCCTTCTTCCCCATTCTTCTGGTGATGAAGAACGAAGAGTGGGTATCATTATATCGCTGCTCAGGGGTAACGCTCAGTCCTGGGCCTTTTCGCTGCCGGAGGGGGCACGGCCCCTCCGTTCAGTGGATGAATTCTTTTTAGCCCTGGGTCAGATATATGATGATCCGGATCGTATTGCTCTGGCTGAGTCTAAACTACGTCTGTTATGCCAGGGTAAACAATCCGCAGAGATTTACTGCTCAGAATTTCGGAGATGGGCAGCAGATACGGGTTGGAATGATGCTGCACTCCGAAGTCAATTTTGCTATGGTCTTTCAGAGGGATTGAGAGATGCATTTGCCTTTCATGAAAGACCTACCTCCTTTAATTCTGCTATGTCTCAGGCTGTTCGTATTGACAGGCGTCTTAGAGAGAGAGGAGAGATCTCTCCTTCCTGTCATACTCAGTCCCGGGACAGTGCAGCGGTCTCATTCTGTGCACAGGGGTCTCAGTCGCTGTCAGCCCCTTCTGAGCAGGAGCCCATGCAGCTGGGGTTGATTGCCTCTGACAATAGAAGATTCAGCCCGCAGGGGAGGGTTTGCTTTTGTTGTGGAGGTATAAATCATCTGGCAAATGTTTGTCCCTCTAGGAGATTCAGGCAGTTTTCTGGGAGTAATAAAGAGATAAAAAGGAAGAAATCTTTTAAGAATGTTCCGTCTGTTACTATTTGCAGGGTTGAGGCGGAAATTGAAGGTTTTCTTTTTGCTTGTAGTTCCCGTTTTGTCCTGCCTGCTAGGGTGGCGCTAGAGAGCAAGAGCATTTTTTGTGAGATTTTTGTGGATAGTGGAGCAGCTGTCAACCTCATTGATAATCAATTTGCAATAACTCATGGTTTCCAGGTATGCACTTTGGGAAGAGATATTCCTGTTTTTGCTATTGATTCAGCTCCACTTTCTCAGAAATCATTAAAGGGCATAGTTCACAATATCCGTTTAATTGTGAATGATGCTCATGTTGAGGATGTGTCATGTTTCGTCCTTAGCGGTTTGCCTACTCCTCTAGTGTTGGGGCTACCCTGGCTCACTAAACATAACCCCACCATTGATTGGCAAGCGAGGCAAATAAATGGTTGGAGTAACTTTTGCAGAGAGAATTGCCTCATAACATCTATTTCTGAGGTTTCTACTAAAACTGTACCACCTTTCCTCTCTGAATTTTTGGATGTCTTCTCTGAGAGTGGAGTTCAGGGTTTACCTCCGCACAGGGAGTATGATTGCCCTATTGATCTCATCCCAGGCGCCAAGCTGCCTAAATCTTGTTTATACAATCTTTCCCAACCTGAGAGGGTCGCTATGCGTGCTTATATCTCTGAGAGTCTGAGAAAAGGACACATACGACCCTCGAAGTCACCTGTTGCCGCTGGTTTTTTCTTTGTTAAGAAAAAAGATGGTTCTTTAAGACCTTGTCTGGATTTCAGGGAGCTGAACAGTATCACTATTCGTGATCCTTATCCGCTTCCTCTGATCCCGGACTTGTTTAACCAGGTTGTTGGGGCTAAAGTCTTTTCCAAATTAGACCTAAGAGGGGCATACAACCTGGTTAGGGTCAGAGAAGGAGACGAATGGAAGACGGCTTTCAATACCCCTGAGGGCCATTTTGAGAATTTAGTTATGCCTTTTGGTTTGATGAATGCCCCAGCCGTTTTTCAGCATTTCGTCAACAGCATTTTTTATCATTTAATGGGAAAATTTGTATTAGTGTATTTGGATGACATTTTGATTTTTTCTCCTGATTTCAAGACTCATAAGGAACACTTATGTCAGGTCTTACTCATCCTGCGGGAGAATAAATTATACGCGAAACTGGAAAAATGTGTGTTTGCGGTTCCAGAGATCCAATTTCTGGGGTTTCTTGTCTCCGCTTCTGGTTTTCGCATGGACCCCGAGAAGGTTCGCGCTGTGCTTGAGTGGGAGCTTCCTGAGAATCAGAAGGCGCTGATGCGTTTTTTGGGCTTTGCTAATTATTACAGGAAATTTATTTTGAATTATTCCTCTGTTGTTAAACCACTCACTGATATGACCAGAAAGGAGGTAGATTTTTCTTCCTGGTCGGTAGAGGCGCGTAAGGCCTTTTCTAATATCAAGGAGAGTTTTGCTTCCGCTCCCATCCTAGTACAACCTGATGTTTCGTTACCCTTCATAGTTGAGGTTGATGCTTCTGAGGTAGGGGTGGGTGCGGTCTTGTCTCAGGGTTCCTCTCCTGCCAAATGGCAACCGTGTGCCTTTTTCTCAAAGAAGCTCTCCTCCGCAGAGAGAAATTATGATGTGGGAGATAGGGAATTATTGGCCATCAAGTTGGCTTTTGAGGAATGGCGCCATTGGCTAGAGGGAGCCAGACACCCTATTACCGTGTTTACTGACCATAAAAATCTGGCCTACTTGGAGTCAGCCAAGCGTCTGAACCCGAGACAGGCCAGATGGTCTTTGTTCTTTTCAAGGTTTAATTTTGTTGTTACGTTCCGCCCTGGGGTTAAGAATGTGAAGGCAGATGCCCTATCACGTTGTTTCCCGGGAGGTGGGAATTTTGAAGACCCGGGTCCCATTTTGGCTGAAGGTGTGGTGGTCTCTGCTCTTTTTCCTGAATTGGAGGCAGAGGTGCAGGCAGCTCAGTCAGAAGCTCCTGATCTTTGTCCTCCTGGGAGGTTGTTTGTGCCTCTCGCTTTGAGACACAAGATTTTTAAAGAACACCACGATACGGTCCTTGCTGGGCACCCGGGGACAAGAGCCACACTGGATCTCATTGCCCGGAGATTCTGGTGGCCTGCGCTTCGTAAGTCGGTTGAGGGTTTTGTGGCAGCTTGCGAGACTTGCGCTCGTGCCAAGGTCCCTCATTCACGGCCATCAGGTCCTCTCCTTCCTTTGCCCATTCCTTCCCGTCCTTGGACACATCTGTCCATGGACTTCATAACGGACTTGCCTCGTTCCTCGGGGAAGTCTGTGATTCTGGTGGTGGTGGACCGTTTTAGCAAAATGGTGCATTTTATCCCTTTTCCTGGTTTGCCCAATGCTAAGACGCTGGCGCAGGCATTTGTTGACCACATTGTCAAATTGCATGGGATTCCTTCAGACATAGGCTCTGATAGGGGCACGCAGTTTGTTTCCAGATTCTGGAAGGCCTTCTGTTCTCGCTTGGGGGTTCGCTTGTCATTCTCTTCTGCTTTCCATCCGCAGTCGAATGGCCAGACAGAGCGTGTCAATCAGAATCTGGAGACATATCTGCGCTGCTTTGTGGCGGAGAATCAGGAGGATTGGTGATCTTTTTTGTCCCTTGCTGAGTTTGCTTTAAATAACCGTCGTCAGGAGTCCTCTGATAAGTCACCATTTTTTGGTGCATATGGGTTTCATCCGCAGTTTGGGACTTTCTCTGGAGAGGGCTCTTCTGGTTTGCCTGATGAGGACAGATTCTCCTCGTCTTTGTCATCTATTTGGCAAAAGATTCAGGATAATCTAAAGAACATGAGTGAGAGATATAAGCGTGTGGCGGATAGGAGACGTGTGCCTGGTCCGGACCTGAATGTTGGTGATTTGGTGTGGCTGTCTACCAGGAATATCAAATTGAAGGTTCCCTCCTGGAAGTTGGGTCCTAGGTTTATTGGGCCTTACAAGATCCTGTCTGTCATCAATCCTGTTGCCTACCGTCTTGATCTTCCTCAGACTTGGAAGATCCATAATGTTTTCCATAAGTCCTTATTGAAACCTTATGTTCAACCTATTGTACCCTCGCCTTTGCCTCCTCCTCCGATTATTGTTGATGGAAATCTTGAATTTCAGGTCTCTAGGATTGTGGATTCTCGTCTTGTCCGCGGTTCCCTCCAGTACCTCGTTCATTGGGAGGGTTATGGTCCTGAGGAGAGGATGTGGGTCCCAGTGACGGACATTAAGGCCTCTCGTCTCATCAGGGCTTTCCATAGGTCCCATCCTGAGAAGGTGGGCCCTGAGTGTCCGGAGTCCACTCCTAGAGGGAGGGGTACTGTCACAACCAGACAGCTGAGAAGCTCTGACAGGAGCCGTCCAGATCCTCCTCCTTGAGTTTCTTTGTTTTGGTTTCTGTTCCTCACCTCGTTAGTCTATCTCAGCTGTCATGCAGTCGGACTGATTACTTCCCTTTAAATTCCTACCCATAATGCAGTAGTGTGCGGCTGATACAACTTCCTGGAGTGTGTGTGCATGCTGTCCCAGTTCCCAGTTTCCAGCTCCCAGCTCCCAGCTCCCAGCTCCCAGTTCCCTGTCCACAGTCGTCTGCAAGATAAGTTCTGTTTATGTATTTATGATTTTCTGTTTTCTGGATCCAGGTGACCCTGACTCCCTCCGTGTCTGTGTAGGGAGCCGGTGGTCGTGTCCCCTCACTATTGTAGGGCCTTCAGGTCTAAGATAGCCGAGGTACGTGGATATGCGCCCATCCACCTTTTCTTGTTTCCTGTACACCATCCGTGACACCCAAACCATGATGCCCCCACCACCATACTTCACAGTTGGGATGAGGTTTTGATGTTGGTGTGCTGTGTCTCTTTTTCGCCGCACATAGTATTGTGTGTTTCTTCCAAACAACTCAACTTTGGTTTCATCTGCCCACAGAATATTTTGCCAGTACTGCTATGGAACATCCAGGTGCTCTTGTGCAAACTGTAAACGTGCAGCAATGTTTTTTTGGACAGCAGTTCTCTGTGGTATCCTCCCATGAAATCCATTCTTGTTCAGTGTTTTACGTATCGTAGATTCGCTAACAGGGATGTTAGCATATGCCAGAGACTTTTGTAAGTCTTTAGCTGACACTCTAGGATTCTTCTTCACCTCATTTAGCAGTCTGCACTGTGCTCTTGCAGTCATCTTTACAGGACGGCCACTCCTAGGGAGAGTAGCAGCAGTGCTGAACTTTCTCCATTTATAGACAATTTGTCTTACCGTGGACTGATGAACTGCAAGGCTTTTGGAGATACTTTTATAACCTTTTCCAGCTTTATGCAAGTCAACAATTCTTAATCGTAGGTCTTCTGAGAGCTCTTTTGTGCGAGGCATCATTTACATCAGGCAATGCTTCTTTTGAAAAGTAAACCCAGAACTGGTGTGTGTTTTTTATAGGGCAGGGCAGCTGTAACCAACACCTCCAATCTCATCTCATTGATTGGACTCCAGTTGGCTGACACCTCACTCCAATTAGCTCTTGGAGATGCCATCAGTCTAGAAGGTTCACATACTTTTTCCACCTGCACTGTGAATGTTTACATGGTGTGTTCAATAAAAACATGGTAACATTTAATTCTTTGTGTTTTATTAGTTTAAGCAGACTGTGATTGTCTATTGTTGTGATTTAGATGAAGATCAGATCACATTTTATGACCAATTTGTGCAGAAATCCATATCATTCCAAAGGGTTCACATACTTTTTCTTGCAACTGTAAATGACTCTGCCTCAACAGGCATGCGGAGAGATTCCGGGTGTGGTAAGCCGGCTGCTTCTGAAGCTGTAGCGTGCTGTTCTTCATCAGAGGAAATGCTAAAAAAGTAATTACAGATGAGACAGCATTACTGTAATTGCTCATTTGTCCTGTGTTCTGTCGCGAATCCAGTTGTTTCTGCGTGTTTAACAGTTTTCACATTGCAATTTACCTGTGTTGTAGTTCATCTGGATTATATTGTATGGTAACAGCACCATCTACTGGTGAGTTTAATGTATTTCATCCAGCCTGTTTTGCTATGCATTATGGGAGTCCCAGGGCATTGTGGGTAGTTCCTGATTCTTTGTAGTCTTGTGCTTGTATTAGAAGCACTACCATACAAAAACCGCCTCAGCAGCAAATTACAACCAGGGAAGAATACAACACTATTAATCAGGAACACCTTCCCATCATTCTAAAATATACCTTTTAATAAACAATCATATAAAAAATAGCCACAGGCCGGGCTAAATCCCAAGGATCAGGAAAACAAATACATATATAGAAAATACTAAGTATGTTATTTCACTTAGTACCAAATATGCTCCATGGTTACTCACGGTTAGCTGAAATCACAATAGGTGGGGTGGGGATCAGTCCACAGATATTGTCCAGGAACTAGGATGATGAACAGGAACTTGTAAGTGGTATAAAGGAATGGAGAACCACAAGCAGAATCTTTGGTTAATCAAGAGATAGAAGAGACCTAAAGATTCCCTGTATATCCCTAACTGAACTAAGCCCAGGGACACCCCTTGAAGGTAGGGGTTCCCTGTCCTCGTACCTAATCTAGTATCCCCTAGACATCCTTATCCTATGGAAAGGAAAGAACTGAGTACATAGACATACAGGCAGGGACAAACAGAATTACAAACAACAAAAATTTCCCAACACTACGTTTCCCCAGACGGTATTAGAACCAGTAGCTATCTTATGTCTGTGTGAGAAGCCACACTCACTGGTTCTTCTGCTTCTGATTTCTTATAAACCCTGTTTCAAGCATAGTCGACATAAGATGGTGACATTTACTGTAGTTTACTATATGTTTCTTGTATTTGATAGCTCATTATCATTGTATTACCTCATGTACTGTATGTATAGCAGATATTCTTTATTCATGCCATGTACCATGGATATTTATGTTCTGAAATACTACTGTTTCATTCTGTAGTTTCACCTTTTCTGTCAATCTACTAGCAATAAAGAGAAGGTTAAAGCTGAACAGTCTCTTTTTCTCAGAAGACAGAGGGTTTAACTACATGTCAGATTACACACCGTGCTAACGTGTATGAGGACAGTATATCCTGTGTGCATCATCCCAACACATGATGTGAATGAGACTACAAAGGGTTAAACCATGTCTACTGATTCAGTATTGCATGGCCCGATAAATGACCCAACACACATACTTTACTCTCCAGCAGTCAATTAGTTAGAGACTCTTAAAAAGGGTATAGATTCTTGGATTCTTTTAGAGCATACAAGGATAAAATATATTAAAGAGGCTGTACAAGCTATTTTTAAAGGCAGTAATATAATAAATCTATACTCATCATTCTGAACCTACTCTGTTGCAGCACCCCTACTCCCTCTCCTGCTTTGTTTTCAATGATGTTCCTGTACAGCACACATAACTCCTATAGCCAATCACTGGCCTCAGTAGTCTCCTACTGTCTGATACTGAGGCCGCTGATTGGCTGCAACGATCATGTGCATTATACCGACACGTTATCACTGCAGCCAAAACAGAACCTTATGACTGCCTTGGCAGACAGCATTAGACCTTAATAAACTTGGATAACCCAATTTAAAGATTTTAGCACTAGAAGTAGAGGCGCAGTGCTTGCAGAAGTTTAAAAAAAAAATCTATAAAACAAGGGTCTAACACCTACAAGTCTTTCTGCTTTCTTGGGTGTAGCAGAAAAAGGAAACACACCTCAGTCTTGGCTGATCCCGACATGTTTTATAGTCCCATGCCATCCCTTTGTTTTAGTTTCAATTCACTTATTAGGCAAAAGCATGGGTTATTATTGGACAGTAGGCAGTGGCATAGCGTGGGTTGCCAGCACACGGGGCAAGCCTAGTATTACCACCCCAACCTGTGGTCACGCCACTTTTTACAGATAATATAGTAGAAATCACTTGCAGTCATACGTAACACCTGAGTACAGATAATGTAGTAGATGCTTCCTATAGTCCTATATAACATCACAGATAACACAGTGATAACTCTCTGAGTACAGATAATGTAGTAGATGCTTCCTATAGTCCTATGTAACATCACAGATAACACGGTGATAGCTCTTTTAGTGCAAATAATGTAGTAGATGGGTGTGAGACACCAGAATTCAGAACATGCACAGTGTGACCTGAAGTCTGGGACCAGGCTGCTACAGTGTGGGACAAATTCTATATCCACCCTCCCATCACTACAGAACATACAGGGTAATACAGCACACATACCTCTTACAACCAGTGATGTCTCCTTTGATGTAGATGTTCTCTTTCCTCAACTTCTCCTTTCAGACCTTCAGACGAGACCACCATTTTTCATCCATTTCAGCCCAAAAAAATTAATTTACTACTTTTCCAACATCCTCCCATCTTCTGGACAAATCATTCTACCACCCCCAATACTGTGCCGCTGTGCTCCTCAATATTGTACTGCAGAAACAGAAAAAAAAACTGATAATACTAGTACCACACAGATAATGCCCCCTTCAATAATTATTTTCACACAGTGCCCTAAAATAACTGCGCCCAGCAAACAGTGCCCCTAACACTAATAGTTTAAACATAACGTCCCCCAAAAATAATTGTGGTAAGCTGATACTGTGCCAATGTGCCCCCACAGTAATAGTGCTCCCAAAAGTCCCACCAATAGTAATAATTCTCTGCTAGAGCACACATGGTAGTAATAGTGCTCCTACAGTGCCCCCAACATGTCCCCACTGTGCCCCAGAAGTAATAATGCTCTCATAGTGTCACGGTCCCTCCCATGACAGAGGTAAGAAGATCTGAGAGACTGGCTGCACGTGAGGGTATCTGACAGTCTCTCTGTTTTCTCCTTGCAGTGTTGTTGTTTGGTAATGACCACACCTCTTGTCAGGTGCAGTTTGTGGTCATTACTGAGGCTCTATTTAGTTCTGACTCACACTGCTTACCATGCGGTTGATATTTTATGTTGGAGTTGGTTGAGCTGGTGTGTTGTTCCTTTGGATCTCCTGCTCCTCCATTCTTCTTTAAGCTAAATGCATTTTGTTTTGCATTTTGTTGTTCGTTTGTGTTTGTTGTTTTCTTGGCCTCAGGGAGATGCTGGTTCCTTCATCTGTGAATGAACCAGTAGTCTCATTCCCTGCCACCACTCCTAGGGATTTCCAGGGTCTCCAGGGCTAAGGTTCCGGTGTATGAGAATTTCCCCCTTCAGGGTCTATTCATATTGGCAGGAGTCAGGGAGAGGTCTAGGGATTCCTAGGAGGTCACCATCACTCTCCCTTAGCTTTGGGGTCTAGACTCCGGTCTATTTCCTTCTGTGTGTTACCTGGTGTTTTCCCCTCCCCATTACCTGTGACACATAGTGCCCATACTAGTAATCATGTTCCCCATAGACCCACAGTAGTAATAAAGCCCACCATAGTGCCCCCCAGTAGTAATAATTTTCCTTCTAATGTAACAGTATAAAAAATGCCCGCTTTTAATATGTGCCAGTGCAAAAAATACCCCCTTTTAATGCCCCTAGTTGAGCTAATGTCCCCATAGTGCCCCCATAATGTGCCAGTATAAAATACCCCTATATAGTTCCCCCAGTAAATGCCCCCATAGTGCTCCTCTCCCGCCTTCCTCCTAATGCCCCCCATAATGTACCAGTATAAAATGCACATTATATAGAGTGCCCCAGTAGATGCAAGTATAAAATACCCCTAAGATGCCCCCATAGTGCCCCCAATAATGTGCCAGTAAGAAGTGCCCCCATAGTGCCCCCCAATAATGTTCCAGTAAAAATTGCCTAGTGCCTGCAGCCAATCAGAGGAACGGGAAAGGGAGATGCCTTTCCCCTGCCCCGCAGCATCCATTAGTATCGCTGTCCTGAGGACGGCGATACAGATGACTATGCCACTGCCGACCCCCACTTGTCACCAGGGTCGCGCTGCCTGAGGTGATCGCCTCACCTCGCCTAATTGGCGGTGCGGCCCTGCTTGCGCCCCCTGCAGTTTTGCAACGCCCCTCCACGCTACGCCACTGACAGTAGGTAATAAGTGAGAAATGACCTGGATGTTCATTTTCCTGCAATTCCCTCCACTATAGAAGATAGGGGATGTTCAGTTTGCATTAAGAGATGTCCATTTCCCTATTCTTAAACGTGCCATGGTCAAATATACCCACATTCTACAAAAAAAATCCTGGTTGGATCAAAATCGGTTTATTCTGCAGATTTAACCCTGTGTATGTCATATAGTTTTTCATTGCACTCAGCATCTCTTACGACAAGCAGAAAAGACAATGCTGCTTAGAAGCACCCAGCTCTCCATACCAGCGATCCCTCCGCATACCCAGTGGTGCGGAGAGAGAAACAGAAATTAGCATATGTGTCGACTTTGGCACATTTACAGTGGTGGACAGAGTGTACTAGAAATACTCAACAATTGTACGTGCGTATACGTCCCTGGATATATAATTGAAAATCTGCCTGATAGGAACGTTAAAATAAAATAATAAATCTTTATTGTGTCATGAATAAAACAGGAATCAAAGACTAACACTTAGGTGACGAGTGTATCAGGCTAGAGTGTTACCCCTCAATATGGGGGAAGAACATACGTCATATAACCTGTGTTCCCTAACCCCACAATTTTCAGTGGAGTATAGGAAGGCGTATTTGTTCAGCACTCTACAAAAATAGTAGCACTGATTATATTGGTAATAGCATCAGTGCTCCTATAGGGCATGGATCAAGGAACCTCCTATAGTAACTGGCACACACCTTAAAATAGTAGGAATGATGATATTGATGTTAACATCAGTGCTACTACAGGATATGGACCAGGGTGCCTCCTGTAATGTCAGGCACACACCCAATACATTATCCACATCACACTCCAATCCACCTACTGCTAAGTCAGGGCTAGACGCAGGGCAGCCAAGGAGTATGTCAGTCCAATGTATACTGCAGCTCAACTTGGACTGAGCTAATTAGCTAGCTAAACCCCACTCCCTAAATAGTGATCTCCCTGCCTATGCGCCCTCTATTAACACTGCCCCAACTCGACACGTTTCTGTGCGGTGGTGGACCCGCACTTCATCAGGAGCAGAGCAGATAGCGAGGTAAGTGTTTGTCACATGAAATCGCCGCACAGAGTGGACACAGTGAAGTCTATTCAATAAAACAGAAGGTGGCGTTATACTAACATTATTCCTGGAATGTTTTGGGATATAAGCAAGTACAACATTTTCTTTTATAATTATGGGCTGGAACTATCTATAACCAATATTCTTCATGGGGTAAACCCTTTAATCATAAATGAAAATTGTTATTATATACTTTGGGAGGGGATATATCATGAGGGACATTTTATAGTCAGGTTTTCTTTGAGGTTTTGTTGGCAAATGCTGCACCAAATTTATCAAATGGCACATGTTGCTTGTTAAATTTGGCACAGGAACATCTTTAACCGTAACACATTTGTTTAGATATGATACACCCCCATGAGATGGACACTTTTCTTTGACACTAGAGATTTAAATATAGACCTCACAGCAAAGAGATGGATACAATATTTTTCCTTAATTTTTTTCTTTACACATTGATGTGATACGTCTAAACCTTAACATTAACTGAACATTTTTCTGGGTTATCTAATGGTTAATTGTGAAAGCAAGGCAAATGTAAGCCTCGGCAAGCTAAAATGGAATGTGAATACCTTTTCGACCATGGGTCGATACAGTTTTAAGGGCAGTACCTCACCCCTCAAGTCCCTTATGAATTGTTCTTTATTTCCCTACACACAGACATCTTCTTGAGTCCTCATTCAGAGTGTAGTTTGTGGGTCTGCCAGAGGAATGAGGTGCATAAGGCTTTCTTTGTTTATGTGGACGAAGCAGTACAATATGCTTGCATTAGATAAAGCCTTTTTTTTCCCTATTCATCAAAGGCATATTTATCTTCTCTAAATCCTTCCATTCTCTCACTCATTTCTGCCTTTGTTCTTTTTTCCTTATTCGTTTTCCATGTATATTCAACTCTGGTATTTAGAGTTGATGAAGGAACCATTACAATATAATCCAAAAGGGAAATAGAGATGTAATTAAAAGAGTTGCCAATAGCATATGGAGACATACAGAGTCAGACGTTATAAAATTACATTTTACTTGTTTTTGTAACTTTGAAGACAAAACCAAGGCATCATTGTACTATTATATTATTCGCCTGCCCAATTAAATTGTGAGCTGTATGAAAGTATGAAACAAAAAAAATGTTTTATTATGTGGTGTTTTATACTGTGGCTTTGATACAAAAATGTTAGAAGCCAGTGCCTTTATAAAAACTAAGATGGAGCTTTACTTAAAGTGTACCATTACATTCTCCAGTAAGTGAACTAACGGTAGAGCTTGTATTATATATGGTCCTTCTTGGCTTAGAAAGGTGTTGGAGCTCTCATACTTTTTTCTATTTTCTGTCTGACAACCCTATTCATTCAGCATCCTCACTTGCAGATCACTGGTGTTCTGAGGGCAGGACCATAGCTCTGAAGTTAACGAGCACCAGCAGACTTCCTGTCCTTACTGACCATAGTGACCAGTGGTGTTGCGCAAAGCCGAATTTCCTTGTGCTTCGTGGTAGTGAATCGATTTTACCTGAAATGGTGTAAAAAAATAAAAATAATCATACTTACCTCATCCATTTGCTCGCGATGGACTAGGCCGGCTGACGTGATGACGTTATCACTGGCAGCGAGACATTTCGTGCCAGATCTTCAATCAAGATGGTGATGGATGGCCCATCGCGAGCAGATGGATGAGGTAAGTATGACTGTATGAATGTGATATCTGAGGGGTACAATGATAGGGAGCTGAATCAGATTTTTTAATACTTCGTTCATCTCCAGTGACCACTGTCTAATCAGATTCATACCCTAAGAAATAAGCCCTCCCCTTTCATGTCTGTATGTGCTTTGCTACATTACTGTATGTCCAGTTAAAAAAAAACAGGGGATAAAAGCCATAGTCCATAGCCCAGACTGCATGCAGAGAAGGAGTAGGAATGATGGAGCGGATGATGATCTGGGGGAGAGAGCTGTTTCTAGGCAGACAGGCGAATGGTCTCACACACCATATCATCCATCACTCCCCAGACAGCCTATGCTCTCAGTATGTGATATCATTAACCTGTGTCTCTGCTGTACAGGTTTCCCCAAGATCCTCATCATCATCTCCCTCATTCCTGCTTACTGCACACACTGCCTCTGAAAAGCGAAAACTATGGTTTTCATCCTCTGCTTTTTCCTCTGGACATATCCATCACTCCCCAGGTAGGCTATACTTCTCAGTGCATGTGCAGAGAAGAAGGTATATGATAAACCCATAGTGGATCCAGTGTTTGGTAGAGATAGGAGCAGCAGGCAAGATATAGTCTATGAGCTCTGTGTAATGAAGTAGCACATGACCTCACTTCATGAAAACCATCTCAGTGTCTCTGCTGCTAGAGACGGATTTCACGGAGTTTTTGAGGTGCAAGACTACATTTTTGTTAAAGTGATTTATCTTCTTGTTACTTAGGACATTGGCTGTCAGCAGGGGTGCACCTAGCCTTTCTGCTGCCTGAGGAAATAAAATGAAATGGTGCCCCCCCCCCATGCCAATTTATTAACCTAACCCCTTTGCCACAATGAAAGCACTCATTGCCCATGGCCCTTCCGCTGACCCCCTCTTGCCCCTACCTGGTGCTGCCTGAGGCAATCGCCTCACCTGGCCTCATTGGTGGTGCACCTCTGGCTGTCAGATAAACATAAGCTGTGTGAAGGCAAAGTGACCATGTAGCTTTCCAATTATTAAGTGCCAAAATAATAGTAACAAGATTTTCTTTAGGCCGAGCTATGTGTATATTCTTCATCCATCATTCACATGACAGTATAGTCTTCATTGTGATAATATCATACACATCACCTGTGTAGAACCTACTATGGTCACTGTATTGTGATATTATTGGGTAGATTGAACTTTGGGAATAGTGGATTCCCCATATAAACATTATTCAGATAAGCAGGCATTAGGGAACCAAAAATGGGGCAGGCTCCACCCACTCCAATGTCAAGGTGTGCACTTTTATCTTATACTGCCGACCGAATGCTTTTTTTTGTTGTTTTGTTTTTTTGTTACTGACAGCTATTCCTTCCAACCCTCTATTCACCTGCACAGTAAGCTCAGGCGAGCATGTAAGTGTTCTCTATAGAGAGAGTAGTCCTATCTCTTTTGAGAACAAAAGGATTTGACATGTTGATCCAATCCTTTCTTCCCCTGACCTGAGGGGAGAGCTGGAATATAGTCCTGACAAAATTGTCTGGTTTGTCCAACAGTCATCCAATGTGTATAGCTTGTAAGGGAGGTAAAAATGACTGTAGTATATTCTGCAGCCTGTCGTATTATTTGTATAACCTCTATTCCCTTGTTTACTATGTTTGATGTATAATTAAAGTTGGTTTTAAGTTATGCATTTACAGTATTTATGTAGAGTGAATATATTACTATATGTGACTGAGTGCACTGAGCATGCTCAGACACTGTAGAAAGGAGGGGGCAGAGCTTGGCGCTGACAGGATGTAGGGCTGTGAGGAACTGTTACGGAAGTTATGAGAAGAGAGTCTGGAATTATTGCGGAGAGATCGCTGAGAGGAGAGTCATCAAGGAGAGTGGCTTCTAGTGAGAGATATGAAAAGACAGAGACCAGGGTTAGAGACAGCACAGCTACTGGAGAGTGGCTAGGACTGTTACCCCTGAGAGGGGTAGTTGGAAGCTGAGTGGAGACCAGTGTCAGTGGTTAGAGACTGATAATGTGTCACTGCACAATCCAGACATATATATCATTACTGAAGTAAAGTTGAGTAAAATCTGCCACCTGCCTGGTTCCTGTGCTCGTATACTACATTGGTTGTGCCACCTTTTTTTTTTTTCCCTTTAATTATTTTATTGTCAAAGGTCCGAATTACAATAAACAGCCTTATAATGACATTTTAGCCCTTGTACCCACCCCCCCACCCAATTGAAAGGAGGAAGGGCGAGAGAGGGGAAGAAAAAAAAAAACCTAAACACCATGGCCCTGGTTCAGCCATTTCTTCCATATTTTTTCTGTTTTTTTAAACCTATCTTCATATCGCTCAGAGGCTCTTTCTAATTTAATCAGATTGAGAACCGCTTCCTGCCACTGTCCCGATGTGGGAGGATCTTTATTGATCCACTTCCTTAATATAAGCAATCTAGCCTGAAATAGTACTTTATTCAAGACCCATTGTATTGCTTTATTTAGTTTAAGGTGTGCTGTAGCCCCTAAAATACAAACTAAGGGGTCATCCACCACTCGAATACACAAAAATACTGATGTGATCTCTACAATCTCTTTCCAATATCTTATCAGTTTGGGACATCTCCAAAAACAATGTATAAGATCTGCCCCCTCCCCCCCACATTTTGGGCACTTATCCGTTCTAACCCCCATTTTTTTTAACACCCAAGGAGTTCGATGCAGCCTATGAACTATAAAGAATTGGGAAATTTTATGTGAGGCCCTTTCTGATACCTTAATATAACTTCTAAGGGCATCTTTCCATTTTTCTTCAGTGAAGTCTGGGATCTCCATTTCCCACTTTCCTCTAGCTAATAATGTTGTTCGTTCTTTTTTTGCCTCCATCAGTATCCCATATCTTTTTGTCGTAATTCCTTTTTTTTCCTCACCATTACTAAATTTATATATTCTATTTGATTCTTCTTTTCTATATTTGTTTGAATTAACTGATGACTTAACAGCATTTTTAAGCTGTAAGTATTTATAGTAATTCTTTTGGGAGATCCCAAACTCCTTTACCAAGGTAGGGAAGTCCTTCAATTTATCTCTCTCAAATACTTGAGCTAAGTATTTTATTCCTTTTTTATCCCAATCTATGTAGGAGCTGATCTTTTGCACTTCCTTTAAATTCATATTTTTCCAAATAGGTGTATACTTCAAGTACCCTTTAATATCTAGTGTTTTTTTTCACTTCCACCCATATATGTTCCAATAAGTTCATTATCCAATTTCTTGTGCTATTTCTTCCCAATATTCCTGATTCCAGCACCTCTAAGTGATTTATAACCCCACTCCACCCTAGTTTTGTTAATTCTTCTCTCCCCACTAATCCTTTTATCTGACTATATTGAGTTATTAAATAATAATAAAAACAATTCGGAACTGCAAGTCCACCTTCTCCTACAGGGAGTTGAAGGACTTCTCTCCTTATCCTGGGGGTACCACCCTTCCAAATAAACTCCCCCAAAAAGCTATCCAACAGCCCAAAAAAATTATTTGGCAACCATATTGGGGCATTTTGGAATACATATAATATTTTGGGAAGGAAGATAATTTTTATTAAGTTCACCCGACCCTGAATTGACAATCGTAGTTTTTTCCAAATGTGTATTTTGGCTCTAAGTTCTTTTATTAGAGGGAGTACATTTAACCTTTCATAATCTTCTATATTTCTAGAAATTTCAATACCTAAGTTTTTAAAACTCTCGTGTTGTTCAAGCACATGCACCCTTGAGAAATTCTGTGATACCCCATTTCCTAATAACATCATGTGGGATTTCCCCCAATTAATGTTTAAACCAGAATAATTGCCAAACGTATCTATTATATCTATTACTCTATTAAACTCCTCCCCTGTATTGTGTAAAAATAATAAAATATCATCCGCATACATTAATACATTTTCATTTCCGTCCATATATTGAAAGCCTATGCACTCCCCCTTATTCCTAATTATACATGCCAAAGGTTCTATTGCGATAGCAAATAATAACGGGGAGAGAGGGCATCCCTGCCTAGTGCCCCTGTAAAGGGCAAAAGGCGGGGACAAGCTCCCGTCCACCATTACCCTAGACCTTGGGTTAGTATATATAAGTTGAATCCATCTTATAAATCCCTCCCCTATACCAACCCTTTTAAGACTGCCCATAAATACTCCCACTCGATGCATTCAAACGCCTTTTGGGCATCCAATGGGAGTATAGCTTTTTCTCCACCTTCTAATTTATTAGCTTCGATGTTAAGGTACAGCCTTCTTATATTTGAATATATTGTTCTTCCGGGTATAAAACCTGTCTGTTCTTCTTCAATTATACCTTTAATCACCCTAGAAAGTCTACCTGCCAAGACTTTGGCCAATATCTTAATATCCGTATTCAACAGTGATATAGGTCTGTATGAACCCGGGTCTAATTGTTCTTTACCCTTTTTTGGAATCAATGTGATTATTGCTTCTTTCATTGAATCTGGTAAGTCACCTATTTTTTGGGCCTCGCAGAATATCGCTCTCAACTCTGGTACTAAAACCTGCGAGAAATTCTTGTATATTTCGAAATGGAGACCGTCACATCCTGGTGATTTTGCTGGTTTCACCTGACCCAAAACTTCTTCAATTTCCAATATAGATATTTCTTTATCCAAATATTCCTTTTGCACTTTAGATATCTTTGACATAGCGATCTGGTCTAGATAATAATCCAAATCCTTTTTGGTATATTGTACCCTAGACTTATAGAGATCCTCAAAATAATCCATGAAGACCTTTTTTATTCCTTCGGGAGATATAATTATTTTGTCTCTACTATCCCTAATTGCCCCAATCCATGTTTTCCCACGCTGATTCTTCACTATGCCTGCCAAAATTTTCCCAACCCTTTTGTCACAGCCACTATCTCTGGCTGTGACCTTCCGTTCTTGCTTTTTCGGCGCTCCTCGCTGAAGTTCTGTTCCTGTGTGTCATTTGTGGTTCTTTATGGGTTAACTCCCCTGTGTGCTTATTAGGAGTTAATCCTCTGTCTGCTCCATGGGTGTGGCCTCTCTGCTGCACCCATGGAACCTGTATATAAGGCTGAGGTTTCCTCAGTTCTGTGTCAGCTCTCCTGGTGTGTGTTGTCTTGTCCTGCTCTGCTCCTGGTTTGTACTCTTTCTCCCATGCTGCTGACCCATGGGATCCGTGTCTATCTGTCTGTGCTCTGTGGGTTTCCCTACTTGTTCATTAACGTCGTCTGTCTGTTATCTGTTCTGCCTGTTATGTTTTAGTTACTTTGTGTTTATTCTGATGTTTGTGTTCAGCAAGCCTTTGCAGCAGAGTGGCATGACAAGGCCATGCAGTTTACTACTGGTGGAGCAAGTCCTTCTCTGCTCATTGCCACTCCTGCTCCCTTGCGTGAACTCCTGCTTGTATTATTAGTTTCCCTGTTTTGTATTCTGATGTCTGTGTTCAGCAAGCCTTTGCAGCAGAGTGGCATGACAAGGCCATGCAGTTTACTACTAGGGGAGCAAGTCCTTCTCTGCTCATTGCCACTCCTGCTCCCTTGCATGAACTCCTGCTTGTGTTATTATTTGCCCTGTTTTGTATTTACCTGTCTGTTATGTTTGCCTATGTGCCGTCGGTACCTTCTGGTACCTGTTGTCAATTCGCTCCTGCTGTCACTGTCTAGGTCACGCTCCAGAGTGGACCCTGGCAACTTCCTGCGGCTAAGTCTAACCCTACCATCTAGGGCTCTAGTGAAAGCCAGGAGTTGCTTAGTTACGCCCCTCTGGAGTATTACTAGACAGTGGCGCAGTGGGGGTTTTCTCCCACTGTGCTGACGGTACATAGAGCTCATGTTTTCTCTGTGCTGCTTTCCATGTTTCTGTTTGTGCAATAAACTCTTATGTGTCTGTACCTGATTTCCGTTTATTGCTTGACGATGCGGTGGTCTCTCCTGGGACCTCCAACTCGTGACAGAATGAACAAGTGAACTTTCACAGAGTTTTTTTTGTTCTGTTTTCTGCTTATCTGTAATGTGTGTGCTTTCTGTATTTCCCTCTGTATGCTGCCTTTAGGTATCGGATTTGGTTGCCTTGGTGTACTGGCTGCGGTGTTCTCCGTGTATGCTGGTTGCCAGGTGCGACGTCCGGTTTAACCTTTTTGCTTGCAGTTCTGCCTACGGCCGTGTTTTCCGTTATCGGCGCAGGTATCTGCTTCTGGTCCAAGCCTCCGGAAGGGGGTGTCAGCATGTCTGACCATTCAGCTCTTGGCAGACATGCTATTCTCCGGAGGGAGAGTGGAGGGGGAGGTGTTAGCACACTGCAGTTCACCATGACTTTTGTGGCCGTGTAGGCTGGCTGCATTCCTATTGGCGTACTGGCTGCGTTTACCGTGTAGGCTGGTTGCTAGGGTCTGCGTGCTGGCTGCGGGCGTAGTATGTGTTCTGCTTGTGTACCTCTGTACCCCTTTGATTCTGATTTTCTTTGGATTTGAGTTTGGTTCCTGTTCCTGTCCCACGCCTCCGGAAGGGGGTGTCAGCATGTCTGACCAATTAGTTCTTGGCAGACATGCCATTCTCCAGAGGGAGAGTGGAGGGGGAGGTGTTAGCACACTGCAGTTCACCATGACTTTTGTGGCCATGTAGGCTGGCTGCATTCCTCTTGGCGTACTGGCTGCGTTTACCGTGTAGGCTGGTTGCTAGGGGCTGCGTGCTGGCTGCGGTCGTCTTATGTGTTCTGCTTGTGTACCTCTGTACCCCTTTGATTCTGATTTTCATTTCCTGTCTGGTTCCTGTTCCTGGTTCCAATCCTCCGGAAGGGGGTGTCTGCATGTCTGGCCAATTAGTTCTTGGCAGACATGTCATTCTCCAGAGGGAGAGTGGAGGGGGAGGTAACTTCTTGGTGCGGTTCACTTGACGTGTATGCCGTGTTGGCTGGCTATCTTCCCCTGGCGTACTGGCTGCGGACCCTCCATGTAGGCTGGTTTTCAGGGGTTGGGCTGGTTGCGGTCGTCGTGTGTGTTCCTGCCCTTGTACCTCGTCACCCCTTTGATTTCTGTCCCCTTCCCTGGTTCTGTTTGGTTTGTTGCCCCACTTCTTCCCCTTTCTGTTTGGTGGGAGACGGGGGGGCTTTGAGGGGTGGGAGTGTCAAAGCCACTATCTCTGGCTGTGACCTTCCGTTCTTGCTTGTTCGGCGCTCCTCGCTGAAGTTCTGTTCCTGTGTGTCATTTGTGGTTCTTTATGGGTTAACTCCCCTGTGTGCTTATTAGGAGTTAATCCTCTGTCTGCTCCATGGGTGTGGCCTCTCTGCTGCACCCATGGAACCTGTATATAAGGCTGAGGTTTCCTCAGTTCTGTGTCAGCTCTCCTGGTGTGTGTTGTCTTGTCCTGCTCTGCTCCTGGTTTGTACTCTTTCTCCCATGCTGCTGACCCATGGGATCCGTGTCTGTCTGTGCTCTGTGGGTTTCCCTACTTGTTCATTAACGTCGTCTGTCTGTTATCTGTTCTGCCTGTTATGTTTTAGTTACTTTGTGTTTATTCTGATGTTTGTGTTCAGCAAGCCTTTGCAGCAGAGTGGCATGACAAGGCCATGCAGTTTACTACTGGTGGAGCAAGTCCTTCTCTACTCATTGCCACTCCTGCTCCCTTGCGTGAACTCCTGCTTGTATTATTAGTTGCCCTGTTTTGTATTCTGATGTCTGTGTTCAGCAAGCCTTTACAGCAGAGTGGCATGACAAGGCCATGCAGTTTACTACTAGGGGAGCAAGTCCTTCTCTGCTCATTGCCAATCCTGCTCCCTTGCATGAACTCCTGCTTGTGTTATTATTTGCCCTGTTTTGTATTTACCTGTCTGTTATGTTTGCCTATGTGCCGTCGGTACCTTCTGGTACCTGTTGTCCATTCGCTCCTGCTGTCACTGTCTAGGTCACGCTCCAGAGTGGACCCTGGCAACTTCCTGCGGCTAAGTCTAACCCTACCATCTAGGGCTCTAGTGAAAGCCAGGAGTTGCTTAGTTACGCCCCTCTGGAGTATTACTAGACAGTGGCGCAGTGGGGGTTTTCTCCCACTGTGCTGACGTTACATAGAGCTCATGTTTTCTCTGTGCTGCTTTCCATGTTTCTGTTTGTGCAATAAACTCTTATGTGTCTGTACCTGATTTCCGTTTATTGCTTGACGATGCGGTGGTCTCTCCTGGGACCTCCAACTCGTGACACCTTTCTCCCTCTGCGGCTAACTTAAACCCCCAGAAAAACAAATCCTTCCTGGTTTTATTCATATAATATGTTTTTAAATTTTCCTGTTCCTCTTCCCATTTCTTCCTGTTATCTCCGTTAGGATTCATTATATAAAGTAATCTTGCTTCCTCTAGATTTTTCTCCAATAGTTTCCCCTCTTCTTTAATTATTTTTTTATAATAATTCACCTTTTTAAACAGACTTCCTCTTAGGTATGCCTTGGCAGTGTCCCAAACTATAAATCTACTAGCGGTACCGTTACTTTCAGTAAAAAAATTTTTTAACTCCAGCAGTATACTTTCTTTATCTGAGATAAGCGTTAACCAATGGGAGTTGAATTTGAACAATGGCAAATTTTGCCTTCTATTCAAATCCAGGTCCATTGTAATGGCACTGTGATCGGATAGCACCATAGGCGAGTACTTTATCTTGATCCTACCTTGGATCATTAGATTTTTATTTCCCAATACCATATCTATTCTTGACCACGTCTGGTGTGTTTTGGAATAGCATGAATACATTGTTTCTTCTCGGTTTAAGTAACGCCACACGTCAATCCAGTTGAACTCCAAGGCCAATTTAAATAAATCTACATTTTGTGTTCTTCCCCCTCTGCCAGACATTCTGTCTCTGAGTGGATCCATTACAGCATTATAATCTCCTATCGCAATCATTATACATTCCTGCCTATTCAACATAAATCTATGCAATTCATACATAACATCTGACTTATAGGGCGGAGGGATATATATATTTGCGATTACCATTTTAACTCCTTCTATGTTACAATGTAAAAAGAGATACCTGCCGCTGCCATCCACCTCACATGCAAGACACTCAAATTTAATCTTTTTGTGTACCAAAATTGAAACCCCTCTGGAGTAGGTAGTGTATACCGAATGGTATCCAACCCCCATCCATCTCTTTTCCATCCACATAAGTGATTCTTTGACCAAATGCGTCTCTTGGAGGCAGATGACAGCCGGCAAGAACCTCCTAATCCACTCAAAGACAGCATATCTTTTTATCCTTTCCCGCAAACCTCTCACATTTAGCGAAACAAATCTAATCATCTAGCAGAGGGGGAAGAGAAAAAAAAAAAAAAACTCTCTCACCCTTCTCCACAATACCCACCCACCCCCCATGTTACAGTGGTCACACCATAGATCCCAGGGAGTCTCCAGAGTATCCACTACTCCAACTCAGGATTAAATTTCGGTTTCGGTTTCAATTTTTTATGAATGCCGGACCCCAGACTGCATAAACATACTGGTCCACATCCCACTAAATGATACCGGTGCTCCAGCGCTCCTCTATTCGTATGCTCTCCCCACCATAATGCCGATACATACGATATCTTTGGCCAGCAGCGGTCCTCAGCAAAGGCAGCGGTCCTCAACGATCCTCAGAGACAGCGATCCTCAGCAGAGGCAGCGGTCCACAGTATATGGTAAACGAGGCATGACGTCCTCCTTCCGACTAGCATTCGGGTCTTGGACCGCAACCGCTCTCCACACAGCGGCACACACGCGAGCTGGCAGGGCTACGGGGGGGGGAGGGCAGAGGTCAAGCGTCCTACGTCAGACGCTCACATGCTGCGTCCGGTGCCTGACGTTATGCCACCCTTACACGTTACCTTAATACTTGAATTAGCAGTATTTTCACGAAGTTTGCATTAAGAGGCGGGGATGCGTGATTTCTAACAAGTCACCATAATACAGAAATTAAAGGGGTTGCATCATGAGGGCATTCCCTGTCTATATAATCCATTTGGGTACATGGACTTCAGAGAGGGGAATCTCCTGCTTGTGACCCACTTATTTGGGCCAGAATAGAGAGACACTCTGTACAAGCAGCTTCCATTCTAACAAACTAGAAGTTCTTGTATATTACTAGGACAGCCATTATTTTGATGATAAATCTACCCTGTGGTGGCTGCTTCAGGGGAAATGCTTGGCTGGCAGTAGCTTCCTCCACAGGAATGCTACTTGCTAACAGCTACAGAGATATTACCTAGACATGTCATATATACAACTATACACCATTCAGTTGATCATATATCAATGAATGAAGATTTCTAGCACAGCTAATAAGATGCTGCTTTGCAACACTGACTATGAACTTTGACACCAATGATTGTATATAAGCTGATATTCATCATAATTAGAGATGAGCAAAGTTTTGTAAAATTTGATTTGGCTGCTTTGCCGAATAAAAAAAAAAAATTCACTTTGTGACGAATTACTTCATCACAAAGAGCATTTTTTTGTAAGTAGCGGGTGCAATGACAGGGAGCGGCAATAGCGCCACTCCCCATCATTGTATCCCTCTGATGCTGCATTCATACATGATCGCGGTATCTGAGAGTAATAATACAGTTTAAAATTAACAGAAAAAAAAATGAAATCATACTTACCACCTCCATTTGCTGTCGACAGGCCGGCCACCGCCATCTTGCTTGAAGATCTTGTGCAAAATCTAACGTGGCCCGATATGACGTCGTCAAGCTGGCCAGCGTGGTCATACGTCACCACACACAGGATTTCGGTGGATATCTTTAATCAAGATGGCAGCAGCCGCCCGTTACGAGCAAATGAAGGACGCAAGTATGATTTTTTTTGTTTTTTACACTATTTCAGGTTAAATCAATTTGCTATATAACAAAATAGCAAAGACAGGTGCACGCTGCGGTCTTACTAAACCCTCAAACAGGCACATTTAAATTGGAGTTTATACACCTCCAGAAATCTCTATATATACACAAACTGAAAAGACTAGCGTGGTATTAGCAGGAGGTGCTCAAACCCACATGCAGTCGTGCATATATATAGGGGAGCAAATCCTGCACTTGTGGCCCGTTGCTAATGGCGATCCCCAGCAAAAATGCATACGGTGGAGGATGCCCGCAGCGAACCACAAGTACCACAATAGACATCCCACACAAGGTAGCAATTGTGTGGATGTCAATCAATATAACAATATAACAAAATAGCAAAGACAGGTGCACGCTGCGGTCTTACTAAACCCTCAAACTGGTTTTAAAATTGAGAGATTAGTCAACATGTCCTACGGTGTAGAACATGTCTAAGCCCGGGCACCACGCCAAAGTTTCTCAAGTAGCCCGGGACCTAACACTCTCCTAACTGGGCCGTATGGGCAATACCAGGAGCCAGTGGGCAAATTACAGGAGCATGAGGCCGACTCACAAACAAGTTACCTCCAGCATGTATCCATGCTTGCAATGGGAGGAGGGAGGAGTCTGCGAGTCCCACTCAAGACTGGCTGCTATGGCCCAGGCCTCACAGGTGCACCTAAATGTGGCCTGTAGATGGAAAACAGGCACATTTAAACTGGTGAGTTGTTTGTGAGTCGGCCTCATGCTCCTGTAATTTGCCCACTGGCTCCTGGTATTGCCCATACGGTCCAGTTAGGAGAGTGTTAGGTCCCGGGCTACTTGAGAAACCTTGGCGTGGTGCCCAGGCTTAGACATGTTCTACACCGTAGGACATGTTGACTAATCTCTCAATTTTAAAACCAGTTTGAGGGTTTAGTAAGACCGCAGCGTGCACCTGTCTTTGCTATTTTGTTATATTGTTATATTGATTATGACATCCACACAATTGCTACCTTGTGTGGAATGTCTATTGTGGTACTTGTGGTTCGCTGCGGGCATCCTCCACCGTATGCATTTTTGCTGGGGATCACCATTAGCAACGGGCCACAAGTGCAGGATTTGCTCCCATATATATATGCACGACTGCATGTGGGTTTGAGCACCTCCTGCTAATACCACGCTAGTCTTTTCAGTTTGTGTATAAATCAATTTGCTAACACGAAGCACGAGGAAATTTGGCTTCATGGCAAATTGACTTTTTATCCTGAAATTCGGATCAAATTCCATTTCATTGGATTCAATTCGCTCATCTCTAATCATAATCAAGCATAACACAAAGCTATTCTGTTTACCAGCAGTATTATTCATGGCCTAATTATTATACCACTAAAAACATGTGAGGCGCAAGTTTATTATATATATATATATATATATATACATACAGTGGATATAAAAAGTCTACACACCCCTGTAAAAATGACAGGTTTCTGTGCTGTAAAAAAAATGAGACAAAGATAAATCATTTCAGAACTTTTTCCACCTAGAAACTGTGACCTATGAACTGTACCACTCAATTGAAAAACAAACTGAAATCTTTTAGGTAGAGGGAAGAAAACCCAAAAAACTAAAATAATGTGGTTGCATAAGTGTGCACACCCTGTTATAACTGGGGATGTAGCTGTGTTCAGAATTAAGCAATCACATTCAAAATCATGTTAAATAGGAGTCAGCATACACCTGCTATCATTTAAAGTGCCTCTAATTAACCCCAACTAAAGTTCAGCTGCTCTAGTTGGTCTTTCCTGAAATTTTCTTAGTTGCATCCCACAGCATAAGCCATGGTCCACAGAGAGTTTTCAAAGCATCAGAGGGATCTCATTGTTAAAACGTATCAGTCAGGAGAAGGGTACAAAAGAATTTCCAAGGCATTAGATATACCATGGAACACAGTGAAGACATCATCAAGTGGAGAAAATATGGCACAACAGTGACATTACCAAGAACTGGACGTCCCTCCAAAATTGATGAAAAGACTAGATGAAAACTGGTCTGGGAGGCTACCAAGAGGCCTACAGCAACATTAAAGGAGCTGCAGGAATATCTGGCAAGTACTGGCTGTGTGGTACATGTGACAACAATCTCCCGTATTCTTCATATGTCTGGGCTATGGGGTAGAGTGACAAGACGAATGCCTTTTCTGACGAAGAAGAACATTCAAGCCAGGCTACATTTTGCAAAACACATCTGAAGTCTCCCAAAAGCATGTGGGAGAATGTGTTATGGTCTGATGAAACCAAGTTTGAACTTTTTGGCCATAATTCCAAAAGATATGTTTGGCCCAAAAACAACACTGCACATCACCGAAAGAACACCATACCCACAGTGAAGCATAGTGGTGGCAGCATAATGCTTTGGGGCTGTTTATCTTCAGCTGGAACTGGGGCCTTAGTTAAACTAGAGTGAATTATGAACAGTTCCAAATACCAGTCAATATTGGCACAAAACCTTCAGGCTTCTGCTAGAAAGCAACTTCATCTTTCAGCATGACAACGACCCAAAGCATACATCCAAATCAACAAAGGAATGGCTTCACCAGAAGAAGATTAAAGTTTTGGAATGGCCCAGCCAGAGCCCAGACCTGAATCCGATTGAAAATCTGTGGGGTGATCTGAAGAGGTCTGTGCACAGGAGATGCCCTCCCAATCTGACAGATTTGGAGTGTTTTTGCAAAGAAGAGTGGGCAAATCTTGCCAAGTCAAAATGTACCATGCTGATAGACTCATACCCAAAAAGACTGAGTGCTGTAATAAAATCAAAAGGTGTTTCAACACAGTATTAGTTTAACCACTTCACATCCGGGCCATTTGCCCCCTTCCTGACTAGGCCTAATTTAGCAAATCTGACATATCTCACTTTATGTGGTGATGACTTTTACTTAACCAAGCCATTCAGAGATTGTTTTCTCGTGACACATTGTACTTCATGATAGTCATAAATTAGAGTTAATATATTTCACCTTCATTTATGAAAAAATCCCAAATTTACCAAAAATTTTGAGAAATTTGCAATTTTCAAAATTTCTATTTCTCTGCTCTTAAAACAGAAAATGATACCTCATAAAATATTTATTACTTAACATGCCTACTTTATGTTGGTATCATTTTGTAAATGTAATTTTATTTTTTTAGGATGTTAGAAGGCTTAGAAGTTCAGAAGCAATCCTTAAAATTTTTAAGAAAATTGCCAAAACTCACTTTTTAAGGACCAGTTCAGGTCTGAAGTCACTATGTGGGGCTTACATAGTGGATACCCCATAAATGACCCCATTGTAGAAACTACAACCCTCAAGTTACTTAAAACTGATTTTACAAACTTTGTTAACCCTTTAGGCGTTCCACAAGAATTAAAGGAAAATGGAGATCAAATTTTAAAATTTAACTTTTTTGGCAGATTTTCCATTTTAATCCAAGTTTTTCTTTAACATATCGAGGGTTAACAGCCAAACAAAACTCAATATTTATTACCCAGATTCTGCAGTTTACAGAAACACCCCACATGTGGTCATAAACTGCTGTATGGGCTGTATGGGTTTTTGGAAGGCAGATTTTGCTGAACTGGTTTTTAGATGCCATGCCCCATTTGAAGCCCCCCTGATGCACCCTTGCAGTAGAAACTTCCAAAAAGTGACCCCATTTTGGAAACTAGGGGATAAGGTGCCAGTTTTATTGGTACTATTTTTGGGTACATATGATTTTTTGATCATTCATTATAACACTTTATGGGGCAAGGTGACCAAAAAATTGGTTGTTTTATCACAGTTTTTATTTATTTATTTTTACAGCGTTCACCTGAGGGGTTAGGTCATGTGCCATTTTTATAGAGTAGATGGTTACGGACGTGGCGAAACCTAATATGTATACTTTTTCTTATTTATTTAAGTTTTACACAATAATAGCATTTTTGAAACAAAAAAATTATGTTTTAATGTGTCCATGTTCTGAAAGCTCTAGTTTTTTTATTTTTTAAATGATTTTCTTATATAGGGGCTCATTTTTAGCGGGATGAGGTGACAGTTTTATTGGTACCATTTTGTGGGACATACGCCTTTTTGATCAATTTTTTATGGTGTTTATCGGACTGGGTGGATCATGTGATATATTTATAGAGCCGACCGTCACGGACGCGGCAATACCAGATATGTCTATTTTATATATTTTTAAAATATTTTTACCTTTTTTATTTAGTCCTTATTTGGGGAATTTTTTATTTTTTACATTTGAAACCTTTTTTTTTTACACTTTTCGTCCCTCATAAGGTTATACAAGACCTCTGCGGGACATTTATCTTCACTTTTTTTTTTTCCCCCACTATTGATTTCGCCTGTAACTGGTGCTGACATAGTAGCCCCAGTTACAGGGGAAATACACCCCCCAGAGAGGCTGTACAGAGGTAAACAGCGCTGTACAACCTCAGTGCAGGGCTGATCGAGGTCTGTGAAAGACCCGACAGCTCCTGCACTCTCCGGCCCCGGCGGTCACATGACCGCCGGGCCGGAACAGGAAGCGCACAGCTGTAAACGCGCTGTGTATACAGCGATCTAGAAGGCAGGGACACCTGGGAACTGTCCATGCCTTCTCTAAAGGTTGCCCTGCTGTCACTGACAACGGGCAACCCGATCTGCAGCTGCACGATTAGCGTACAGCTGCGATATCTGAATGGACGTTCCAGAATGTCCATTCAGAGATATAGAACCACCTTCCGGATGTTTTTAGTCAACGTGCAGAAGGGAGGTGGTTAAGGGTCCATTCACACATCCGCAATTTTGTTCCGCATTTTGCGGAACGTAACTGCGGACCCATTTATTTCTATGGTGCGGCCCGGATCCGGAAATGCAGACCCACACTTCCGTGTCCGCATTTCCATTCCCCCAAAAAATAGAACATGTCCTATTCTTGTACGCAATTGCGGCATATTCTATTATAGTGCATGCGATGTGCGGTCCGCAAAATGCGGAACACACACGGATGTGTGAATGGACCCTAGGGTGTACACACTTATGCAATCATATTATTTTATTTTTATATTTTTTCTTCCCTCTACCTAAAAGATTTCAGTTTGTTTTTCAATTGAGTTGTACAGTTTATAGGTCACATTAAAAGTGGAAAAGTTCTGAAATAATTCAAACTTCAATGTTTATTCACACATGAAGCCAGAAACAAAATGTCACTTTTGCAGTGTTGGTGTTACTTCACACCCAATGGCAAGTTAATAAAACAAAAGTGACCTTGGTGGCAGTTCTGCCTCAGAAAGCTCAAATACAGGCTTTAGGCGGCCTGTTCCCCTGACACACGGGTCTCCGCTCTCCAGCCCAGTACTGGCCTCAGGTCCCAGCACACAGACCTCCTGAGCTCCACTGTCAGACGGAGGTAAATCCCTCCACCTGGCAGTGCTGGCTGGTTTTTATGCCTGGCAAAACCCGGCCTGGAACATGAGGAGTAGTCACCCACCCAGGACTTTGACTACTCCCAGTAAGAGGCGTCCCGGATCAGATATTACAGCCATGCTAAGTACCAAGGTGTCAAACAGCAACTGCTGCTGACACAAAAAAACATCTCTTACTCCACTGAGGCCAGGAACCTCGGTGACACGTACCTATCATCCATGATGATTCCTTGTACCTTGTTACATGCCAGGCCGGCTCTTCACATAGGCAAAACTAGAGAAAGCTCCGGGGTCAATCAAACGTTATTGCGTCTTTATTCCAGTATTCACATGACAGGTAAAACGTAGTAGATTTCGCCTACTACGTTTTACCTGTCATGTGAATACTGGAATAAACATAGTAACATAGTATATAAGGCCTAAAAAAAGACATTTGTCCATCCAGTCCGGCCTGGTATTCTGCAAGTTCATCCAGAGGAAGGCAAAAAAAAACTGTGAGGTACAAGCCAATTTTCCCCACTTAAGGGGGGAAAAATTCCTTCCTGACTCCAATAAGGCAATCAGAATAACTCCCTGGATCAACAACCCCTCTCTAGTAGCTATAGCCTGTAATATTATTACACTTCAGAAATTCATCCAAGCCCCTCTTGAATTCTTTTATTGTACTCACCATCACCACCTCCTCAGGCAGAGAGTTCCATAGTCTCACTGCTCTTACAGTAAAGAATCCTTTTCTATGTTTGTGTACAAACCTTCTTTCCGCCAGACGCAGAGGGTGTCCCCTCGTCACAGTCACAGTACTGGGGATAAATAGATGATGGGAGAGATCTCTGTACTGACCCCTGTTATATGTATACATAGTAATTAAATCTCCCCTCAGTCGTCTTTTTTTATAAAGTGAATAACCCTAATGTTGATAATCTTTCAGGGTACTGTAGTTGCCCCATTCCAGTTATTACTTTAGTTGCCCTCCTCTGAACCCTCTCCAGCTCTGCTATATCTGACTTGTTCACAGGAGCCCAGAACTGTACACAGTACTCCATGTGTGGTCTGACTAGTGATTTGTAAAGTGGTAGGACTATGTTTTAATCACGGGCATCTATGCCCCTTTTGATGCAACTCATTATCTTATTGGCCTTGGCAGCAGCTGCCTGACACTGGTTTTTACTGCTTAGTTTGCTATTTATTAAAATTCCTAGGTCCTTTTCCATGTCAGTGTTACCCAGTGTTTTACCATTTAGTATGTACGGGTGATTTGCATTATTCCTTCCCATGTTCATAACCTACATTTGTCAGTGTTAAACCTCATCTGCCACTTCTCTGCACAAGCCTCTAATCTATCCAGATCCATCTGTAGCTGTATACTGTCCTCTTCCGTGTTAATTACTTTACACAGTTTAGTGTAATCTGCAAAAATATTTGATATAATTGATACTTTACTGTGCAAGCCTTCTACAAGATTATTAATAAATATATTGAAGAGAATAGGGCCCAATACTGACCCCTGAGGTACTCCGCTAGTGACAGTGACCCAATCTGAGTGTATACCATTAATAACTGGCCTCTGTTTTCTATCACTCAGCCAGTTACTTACCCACATACAGACATTTTCTCCCAGTCCGAGCATTCTCATTTTATATACTAACCTTTTATGTGGTACAGTGTCAAATGCTTTGGAGAAGTCCAGATATACGACATCCATTGTTTCGCCGCTGTCTAGTCTAGAATTTACCTCCTCATAGAAACTGATTAAATTAGTTTGACATGACCGATCCCTCATGAAGCCATGCTGATATGATGTTATTTGCTTGTTTTCATTGAGATCTTCCAAGATAGCATCTCTTAGAAAACCTTCAAACAGTTTACCCACAACAGATGTTAAACTTACCGGCCTATAGTTTCTGGGGTCTGTTTTTGCACCCTTTTTGAATATTGGCACCACATTTGCAATGTGCCAATCCTGTGGAACACTCCCTGTCAGTATAGAGTCTGTAAATATCAGAAATAAGGGTCTGGCTATGACATTACTTAATTCTCTTAGGATAAGACGCAATAGCGTATGATTTACCCATTTACCCCGTGCTGGAGCTTTTTCTTGTTTTACCTTCTTACATACTTCCCCCCTTTGTTCAACCCTGAGGGGGTGAACATATGCCATACAGTATACTCGGGACAGGGCATCCGTGTTTCCCTGCAACCAGCCTGCCCTGTGTTCTACAGAGAACTTAAAGTTTTGTAAGGACAGAAACTACCTGGTGACTCGGGCATTTCTCTCTTTGGCCTGGCTCATCCACTTGAGAGGGGAGTGGTCAGTCACCAGGCGGAATGTTCTCCCCAACAAATAATAGCGGATAGACTCAAGTGACCACTTGATAGCCAGGCACTCTCTCTGCACTATACTATACCGGGTCTCGGCTGGGGTGAGCTTACGGCTGAGGAAGACAACGGGATGCTCCTCCCCGTTGACTTCCTGAGACAGTACAGCACTGAGGCCTACTTCGGAGGCATCGGTCTGTACTATAAACTCCCTTTTGAAGTCGGGCTTCACCAAAAATGGGGACCTGCACAGAGCTGACTTCATCCCAGCGAACCATCACTGACTTGTGTCCCTTCAAGAGCCCTGTAAATGGCGCGGCCCCCGTAGCAAAGTGGCAAGGGACAAACCTCATGTAATAGCCCACCATTTCCAGAAATGACTTTACTTGCCTAGTGGTGACAGGTCGGGGCAAATTTCGTATTGCCTCTATTTTGTTCACTTGGGATTTGATGACTCCGCGCCCAATGACATACCCCAGGTACTTAGTATCCTCTAACCCTATCGCACATTTTTTGGGGTAAGCGGTTAGTCCCGCCTTCCGAAGGGAGTCCACTACAGCCTGCACTTTGGGTAGGTGACTTTCCCAGTCGGTACTGTGGATGACAATATTGTCCAGGTACGCTGAAGCGTACCGACAATGTGAATGCAGCACAATGTCCATAAGCCACTGAAAAGTGGCGGGGGCACCATGCAGACCAAAGGGCAGCACCTTGTACTGATACAGCCCTTCAGGTGTGATGAAGGCAGTTTTCTATTCGGCAGCCTCCCTTAAGGGCACCTGTCAGTACCCTTTTGTGAGGTCCAAAACAGAAAAATACCGGGCTTGTCCTAACCTCTTGATAAGTTCATCCACCCGGGGCATGGGATACGCATCGAATTTGGAAATCTTGTTCAGTTTACGAAAATTATTACAGAACCGTAACGTCCCATCTGGCTTGGGTATTAAGCCTATAGGACTGGCCCACTCACTTTTAGACTCCTCAATTACATTTAGTTGCAGCATTAACTGCACTTCCTCCGAGATGGCTTGTCGCCGAGCCACTGGTACCCGGTATGGTTTCAAACGGACTCTGGCCTGAGGCTCAGTGACAATGTCATATTGGATGATAGAAGTGCATCCAGGAAGGTCCGAGAACACATCCGTGTTCCAACTAACGAACTCCCTGGCCTCCTGAGCCTGTTTAGAGGATAGGCTGTCAGCAACTTTTACGGCGGCAACCGCTTCCCTTGCATCAGACAAAGGGGCCGGAACCTCTTCCCCTAGAAAACCAGGGTGCGGGCTGTCTTCCGTAGTGGTCTCCCTATCCTTCCACGGCTTAAGTAAATTAACATGGTAGATCTGTTCCGGCTTTTGCCGCCCTTGCTGATTTACCTTGTAGTTCACATCTCCAACTTTCTCGAGTACCTCATAGGGCCCCTGCCACCTAGCCAGGAACTTACTGACCACAGTCGGTACCAGAACCAAAACCCGATCACCCGGGTTAAAGATCTGGACCAGAGCCTGCCGATTATAGACCCGACTCTGGGCTCCCTGAGCTGACTCCATGTGCTTCGTACCAAGAGGCAACACTGTCTCCTCTCTCTATCCTTTCTTGCATCTGGGTAACGTACTCAATAACACTTTTATACGGAGTGGGCTGTTGTTCCCATGCCTCTTTGGCTACATCCAAGAGACCGCAAGGGAGTCTGCCATTAAGCAGTTTAAAGGACGAGAACCCAGTAGAGGTCTGGGGTACCTCTCACACTGCGAACATGAGATAGGGCAGAAGAAGGTCCCAGTCCATACCATCTTTAGCCACCATCCTTTTCAACATTTTTTTTATGTTTGGTTAAACCTTTCTACCAGACCGTCTGTTTGCGGCTGGTAAATGGACGTCCGTAGCGGTTTTATGTGCAGAAACTTAGAGTTCCCTCATAATCTTGGACATAAAAGGGGTACCCTGGTCAGTCAGAACCTCTTTAGGTAGCCCCACTCGGGAGAACATTTCCATTAGCTCCTTAGCTATCAGTTTAGCCGATTTATGTCACAGTGGCACCGCCTCCGGGTACCGAGTGGAGTAGTCTACGACGACCAAGATGTGTTGGTGTCCTCTAGAGGACTTCGGTACTGGGCCTACAAGGTCCATAGCGATACGCTCAAACGGTACCTCGATGATCAGGAGAGGTACCAAGGGACTACGGGAAAGGTGCTGGGGGCTAGTTGCCTGGCAGGTCAGGCAAGACTTACAGAATTCGTCCACCTCCCTAAACACACTAGGCAAGTAAAACCGCTGTAGAATCCGGTCCTGTGTTTTCTGCATTCCCAGATGACCCCGAGAACATGTTGGTGGGCTAACTCTAACACGAGTTTGCGATAAGCCTGGGGCACCACCAACTGTTCAATGGGTTCACCCCGCAGCTGGTTTACCCGATACAACATATCCTGCTGAACCACAAAACAGGGGAACACCGACTCGGCCCCAGCTTGTTGTGGTTCACCATCTACTATTAATACATTTTCCCAGGCTCGGGATATGGTGTGGTCACGGTGTTGTGCAGTACCAAAATTATCCCCAGAGACATTGATGTCTGCCAGCTCAGGCCCCGGTGGCAAGTCATCCACATCTCACACCATTACACTCAGTGGGGTTGTCTCCCCCTCTTCCACCGAAGTGGAGGTCACCCCTAATGCTGGCCCTTCGTCCTCAGGTTCCCAGGGTTCTGGCCTCTCCCCGGAGAAAGGCCACTCTGCTGGGGTCACCCCTGTCTCATGGGTATTAGTCACTTTCTTAGCAGGCCAGAGTGCCAGGAAACCAAGGATTTCTCTCCCTATTATAAGTTCGTAGTGTAAGTTTGTGGCAACTGCCACTCGTGAGTCCACATGACGGCCCCCATGGTTAGAAACACAAGGTCGGTGGGATAGTCTTTTAAGTCCCCATGAATGCACATGACCCCGACTTTCCGGCCAGTATACTCAGCGGACCAAACCAGGGAAACCCTTACTAGGTACACCAGACTCCCTGAGTCCAGCAGGGCCTCCGCTGGAGTGTCTCCCACTTCCACCTGGCACAAGTGATTTAGGGGTACTCGCTGCACACAGCTTTCTGGCATATAACGACTGACGGAAGCCATAGTTCATGTCCATGGGTTCTACCTGATGTGGACAGTCAGCTCGTACATGGCCAGGCTCCTGACACCGCCAGCAGACTATCAGAGCCGGATCCATAGGCGGTAAGTCCCGGGCGGGTTTGGTTGACACAAGTCGCCGGGTCTGGGGTGGAGATTTGCAGGATTTGACTGCCCCCCTCCCAAAATAACCCATAACCCCCCTGTAGATTCCGGGTAGCCTCATAGCGTTCCACCAGGTCGACCATCTCAAGGGCATTACCTGGAGAGACCTGGCCGATCCATTGCTGTAGAGGGGGTGGCAAAGCCCTCCAGAACATATCAGCCAATAGTCTATCCAGCATAGCCATGGGACTTAGCACCTCAGGCTGTAGCCACTTTTGCAAAAGGTGGAGTAAGTCATAATAACGCTTAAACCCCCACTGACCTACCCGCTGGACCCGGACCAACACATTCACCCTCATTCTTGCCAAAATCTCACCTTCGCTTTTTGGTAGTGGGCCGGTTGATCGTCCAGCAAGTCGAAATACACCCGCTGAAAATCGGATGCCAGGAATAGGGCGACGACCTCTGTTGTTCCTGCTGTCTGCAAAGCCATCATGTGTTGTAGCAGAAACTAGTTGGTCTCTTGCTGCTGCTTGTTAGCCTCCTGTTGTTGCAGGTTTGTCTCTTGCTGCTGCAGATTAGCCTCCATGCGGGCCTTCACAAAAGCCTCCATTTTGTCGTGGGACACGGTGTCACGGATGAAGTTAGCAGCTAGTTGGAACATATAAATAAACAAGCGGCTGGCTTGATCCCAAACTAAGGAGCTTATAGGTGAGCCCTATAAAACCCTAAGAGCTCTCCCTGACTGCTATGCACATGCAAGGGTCTCAATGGTAGAAGATTGCATGCCCGCGTACCTAATACTGTGTGACACCTGAAAACCCTATAATAGTGAGGGGACACGACCACCGGCTCCCTGCACTTAATACGGACGGAGTCAGGGTCACCTAGAATCAAGCCAGCAAGGAAACACAATAAAGTAAATGACTTATCTGAGCAAACAGCAGAAGCAGCCTCCAGCAGTGAACACCTCATCCAGGAAGTAGTATAAACCGCAAAGTGAGGCAGTATGGGAGGGATTATAAAGGAAGACAATTAGTCGAAATAAGTGACACCTGGCAGAAGGAAAGGAGATGAGAAAGTTAAACCAAAACAAAGAACATCATACAAGAGGTAGAGAAGAACGTCTGCCAGATCTTCTCACAGAACTGGCGGTGACAGTACCCCTCCCTCTACGGGTGGACTCCGGACACTCAGAGCCCACCTTCTCAGGATGAGACCTATGGAAAGCCCTGATGAGACGAGTGGCCTTAATGTCCGCCACTGGGACCCACATCCTCTCCTCAGGACCATAACCCTCCCAATGAACGAGGTACTGAAGAGAACCGCGGCTAATGCCAGAATCCACAATCCTAGAGACCTGAAATTCAAGATTACCATCAACAACAATCGGAGGAGGAGGAGGCAAAGAGGAGGGTACAGTGGGTTGGACATAAGGTTTTAATAGGGACTTGTGAAAAACATTATGGATCTTCCAAGTCTGAGGAAGATCAAGACGGAAGGCAACGAGATTGATGACGGACAAGATCTTGTAAGGCCCAATAAACTTAGGACCCAACTTCCAGGAGGGAACCTTCAGTTTGATATTCTTTGTAGACAACCACACCAGATCACCAACATTCAGATCCGGACCAGGCACACGTCTCTTATCCGCCACACGCTTATATCTCTCACTCATCCTCTTCAGATTACCCTGAATCTTTTGCCAAATAAATGACAAAGACGAGGAAAATCTCTCCTCATCAGGTAAACCAGAAGACCCCTCTCCAGAGAATGTCCCAAACTGCGGATGAAACCCATATGCACCAAAAAATGGTGACTTATCAGAGGACTCCTGGCGACGGTTATTTAAAGCAAACTCAGCAAGGGACAAAAAAGAATACCAATCCTCCTGATTCTCCACCACAAAACAGCGCAGATATGTCTCCAGATTCTGATTGACGCGTTCGATCTGACCATTCGACTGCGGGTGAAAAGCAGAAAAGAACGACAACCGAACCCCCAAGCGAGAACAGAAGGCCTTCCAGAATCTGGAAACAAATTGCGTGCCCCTATCAGAAACGATGTCTGACGGAATGCCATGCAATTTAACAATATGATCAACAAACGCTTACGCCAGCATCTTAGCTTTGGGTAACCCCGGAAAGGGAATGAAATGTGCCATTTTGCTAAAACGGTCCACTACCACCAGAATCACAATCTTCCCCGAGGAACGAGGCAGGTCCGTAATGAAGTCCATGGACAGATGCGTCCAAGGACGGGAAGGAATGAGTAACGATAGAAGAGAACCTGATGGCCGTGAATGAGGGACCTTGGCACGAGCGCAGGTCTCGCAGGCTGCCACAAAATCCTCAAACGTCTTACGAAGAGCCGGCCACCAGAATCTCCGAGCAATGAGATCCACTGTGGCTCTACTCCCCGGGTGCCCAGCAAGGACAGTATCATGGTGCTCCTTAAAAACCTTGTGTCATAAAGCGAGAGGCACAAACAACCTCCCAGGAGGACAAAGATCAGGAGCCTCTGCCTGGACTGCCTGAACCTCTGCCTCTAAATCAGGATAAAGAGCAGAGACGACCATCCCTTCAGCCAAAATGGGACCTGGGTCTTCAAAGTTCCCCCCTCCCGGAAAACAACGTGACAGGGCATCCGCCTTCACATTTTTAACCCCAGGGCGGAACGTAACAACAAAATTAAACCTAGAAATGAACAAAGACCATCTGGCCTGTCTCGGGTTCAGACGCTTGGCCGATTCCAAGTAGGCCAGATTCTTATGGTCGGTAAACACAGTAATAGGGTGTCTGGCTCCCTCTAACCAATGGCGCCATTCCTCAAAAGCTAATTTGATGGCCAACAACTCCCTATCTCCCACATCATAATTTATCTCTGCAGAGGAGAGTTTCCTTGAGAAAAAGGCACACGGTCGACATTTGGCAGGAGAGGGACCCTGAGGTAAGATCACACCCACCTCAGAAACATCCACCTCAACAATAAAAGGTAGAGAGACATCAGGTTGTACCAAAATGGGAGCAGAAACAAAACTCTCTTTAATACTAGAAAAGACTTTAAGCGCATTTACAAAACCACGAGGAAAAATCCACCCCCTTTTTAGTCATATCAGTGAGTGGCTTAACAACAGAGGAATAATTCAAAATTTACTTTCTGTAATAGTTGGCAAAAACTCAAAAACCGCATCAGCGCCTTCTGATTCTCAGGAAGCTCCCAATCAAGCACAGCTGAAAAGAAGGAAAAAAAGGAGGAAGTTTATTCAGACACTAAAGGATCTAGAGAGAAAAATCCCCTTGTGTCTGACAGTAGGCGCCGACAGTGGTGGTGACTGAAGTATAAGTAGCGCAAGGGTGGCAGCCAAAAAAATGTCCAAGCAGGGCACTCAATGTAGATTTTGAAAAAACAAAAATAGGGGTGGGGGGGAGGTATAGAAAAGGCGCCAAACCGAGCAAAAATGCACCAAAAATTTATTTTAATTTTTTTTATATCATGGTGCTAGTGTGCTAGCATAATAAACAAAAAAAGCTTCTATATATAAAACCACAAAATAAAATAATGATAATAAGAATTATTGATAATTAATAATGAAAAATGAAAAAATTATTAATAAAAAGAACTAATAAAATTAATTAATAAAATTAATAATGAAAAAAATATATAATAAAAAAAATAATAAAAAATAATAATAAAAAAAAAATATATATATATATAAATAAAAAATATATATATTTTTTTTTAAATGAATGCGGTCCCTGCTGTGGTGAACACAGAGGGTTAAAGGTGGAGGTTAAAACCAAGGTTAAAAGAAAGGAATAAAATGGATGAATGAACATCGAGTGAGGCACTTACTTCACTGGGGGGTCGTCAGCAGGATAAGCATAAAACACCTGTGACGATTCCCCCCTGGCCAGGATCGTGTGTAGAGTCTTAGTGAATGATGGCAGCAAGGCAGTGTGCTTCTGATCAAATCACCTTTATTGGATAAGTGGCTCAACGCGTTTCGGGGATCAATGTTTCCCCTTCATCAGGAGCAAGTGGCTATAGTCATACATGTAGCAGATTAGATCTATATATACACAGTTCAATTAGTGATTTAATTGGTAAAATTGCGCCAAAAATGCAGAAAAACTGAAGTTTGTATGATGTCACTTCCGGTCAGTGGAACGCAATTTGCCTTCCAAAGGGCGGAAGCGGCCGGTAGGAAGTGAAAGTAAATAAAGAAATGAAGAAAAATAGTGATCATCATAATAAACAAGCAGGAAGACTAAGGGGAGGTAGTGCTAAAGCCTAATGTATATTATGTGTTAGGCGGCTGGGGGCTGGTAGGGGAGTGGAGCGTTATGAGGCGATCAGGACAAGCGTTCCCAGCGGTGGAACGCTTGGTGGAACGCATGGGTGAGGGGGCGGAGTGAATGAGGAGCGGGAGGAGTTGTAGGAACGTCAACAGGGTGACGTATGCGGTTGAGGCTGAGCGGACGTGGCTGGGGGAGGAGTTACTACTGGCAGGGACGCATTGGCGTCATGTGGACCGCATGGTGGAGCGCACGTCCGGAGGGGCGGGTTAAACACTTGGATATCGCTATGTGCTAGGAGTAGCTGGATCGGCAGTGCGGAGGGGTGTATTGTGTATGTGGTCGCATGTGTTGCTGGAAGGAGGGAGAATGTATTAACAAAAGATGAGATGGGGGCATGGGCAATAAATTGGGCGATAAGTTGAGGGACAGTAAGGCTGATGTGGGATTATAGCATAAGGGGAGCAAAGGGTATAGATATAAATGTAGATACACGTATAGATATAAGATATAGATACAAAACTGCATATATAAGACTGCATATATAAGAGCACAAAAACATATATATATACATATATATATACCTACACATACACACACACATATATACATATACATACATGAGCATAAACATGCGCGCATAAAAATATATATAAAAGGGCATAAAAATATATATATGAAAAACATATGAAAAATATATATGAAAAACGTATGGCATGGCAAGTAGACATGGTGTACTTATTTAACCTCCGTAGGACATATATACAGTGCAATGGATACAATTTTTAGAAGAATAGATGATTCTAGATAAATATTTTAGATAAATATTTCAAGAAATGTGTGTGGATTTTCGCCGATGAAGGACAAGAACAGAAACAAAAAATGAATGAATTACATATTAAATGGATATAAGAATACTGATAATTCAACGATATATGGATGAATGAATAAACGTGAAAATAACCGTGAAAATAAACAAGAAAGTAAATAAGCAGACAAAATAAACGTATATGTATACGTATGGAAAAGATACAGATATGGTTGCTTCTATTGAACATATTGGGTGGTGATTAACCCCCAATGGACACACATATATAGTGTGCTGGATGAGTGACAGAGAGGATGCGTAATGAGACGAGCGCATATGTGTATATAGTTCGCATAGTGGGCAGTAGTGGTGAGGGCCAGTGGTATATACATATGTATATATAATTATAATTATACATAGGGAATGGTAATCGCATGGGATCTACATATATATGTACATGCATGGTTTACATGTATATGAGGGGCTGTATATATACATACACATATGCGTAGTCTATAAGGGGGGGAAGAAATAGAGCGTAATGGGGGAAGATATAGGTCTCTTGTTGTGGGAAGAGTGGGTATTTTCGGATGAAGGGGGTTGGGGCGGGCAAGTGGTGTGCGTGTATTCATTCTCATATTTGAAGAATGGGTGTGGAAAGATGTCTGATGTGACAGTATGGTGACCAGAGAACAAGGTGGGTGAGTGGGTGGTTTAGTAGTTGACGTATTCTAGAGATTCATTTAGTCCGAACGGAGTGAGTGTGTTGAGTTTGTAAATCCAGAACATTTCCTTACGGCACAATGTCTGGTACGAATCGGGGACCCATTCTATGGGGATGACACGGAGTGAGGAGGGTCACCATCATGGCAGTTTGCAAAGTGGCGTGATACGCTGTGAGTAACTACTTTACGGGAGATGTTAGATCGGTGGTTGTTCATGCGCTCTCGTAGTGGTTGGGTGGTGCGTCCTATGTAGTAGATGTTGCATGAGCAGTGGAGGAGATAAACAACAAATGTGGTGCCACAGGTCATTTCGTGTCTCAGAGAGAGGGACTCTTCGAGGTTGGTGAGTGAAATTTCGCTGACGTCGTGTGCGATCATGGCACAACATTTGCAGCGAGTTTTACCGCATTTAAAAGACCCCATTCTGGATGTGTCTTTAAGATTCAGGGGCTTTCCGAATAAATCAACCCCTCTAGTTGCATTGAGTTTGGGGCAGGATGGGGCTAGGATCTGTTTCAGTGTTTTGGCTCTCCGGAAAGTGAGGATCGGGTTTTGAGGAATGGTGCGGCCGATGATTGGGTCTTTTAGTAATATTGACCAATGTTTGGTTAGTATTTTTCTAATCGAGGTGTGTTGGGTGTTGTAGCGGGTGATAAGGTTAAGTGGGAAATTTTTAGTATTTGTCGTCTTTTTTGGTTTTGATTCTCCATATTTGATATCTCGTTCAGTTGTCAAAATCCTTTTCTTGGAGTCTGTGACTAGTTTCTTGGGGTATCCCTTTTCGTGAAATCTTTTTCCCAAGAATTCTATTTGTTGGGTGAGTGTTTCTTTATCTGAGCAATTTCTTTGTACTCTGCGCATTTGGCTATAGGGGATGTTATTTTTCCAACGGGAGTGGTGGCAGCTCTTGTAGTCCAGATAACTGTTTGTGTCCACTTGTTTGAAGTGTGTTTTGGTTGTGATGAGGTTATTGGTTGTATTTAGGTTGAGATCTAGGAAGACAGCTTCCTTAGTGTTGTGTTCCATTGTGAAGGATAGGTTCCAGTTGTTATTGTTGAGTTCTTTCAAGAAACATGTGAGGTCATCTGTTTCGCCTTCCCAGATGAGGATGATGTCGTCAATATAGCGTTTATAAAGGCGGATTTTGGGATGTGAGAGAAGGCCTACACTGCTTTCGAAATGACCCATAAATAGGTTGGCATATGAAGGGGCGAATTTTGTCCCCATAGCGGTCCCTTTCGTCTGGAGGAAGGTTTTATCTTGAAAGTTGAAGTAGTTGTGTTCCAGGATGAATTTTATGGATTTGAGGATGAAGTGGCATTGTGTCTTAGGCATGCGAGGATCGGAGTTAAGCCAATTATGTATTGCTTCTAAGCCAAGGGAGTGTGTTATGTTGCTGTAGAGGGAGGCCACATCAAGTGTGACCCAGTGGTAGTTCTCTCTCCATTGGAACGTCTCTAATATTTGTAGTAGGTGGGTGGTGTCTTTTAGGTATGATGGAAGTTGAATTACATATTGTTGTAGTATGCCGTCTATGTACTCTGACAAGTTGGTGGTGAGTGAGCCTATACCTGAAATGATAGGTCTTCCGGGAGGGTTGGACAGTGATTTGTGGATTTTTGGTAAGAAGTAGAATTTGGCTGTGACAGGGTGTGCAATTTTAAGGTATGTTCTGGTTTTCTTGTCTAGAATGCCTAGATGGTAGCCTTCGTCTATGAGTTCATAAAGTTCTTTCGTAAAGCCGGGTGTTGGGTTTTCGCTTAACGGTGAGTAGTAAGTCTTGTCTGATAATATACGTAGAGATTCGGCGGTGTAGTATTTGCTGTCCATTAGTACAATTCCCCCTCCCTTATCTGCGTTTTTTATAACTATATCCTTATTTCCGGTTAGAGTTTTAATGGCTCTTTTCTGTTCCTGGGTGAGGTTACTGGTGGGTTTTGGATTGGGGTTATTGAGGTTCAGTTTAAAGTCTGTAATGACCATATTGAAGAAGGTTTCGATGTGTGGGCCTTTGCTTTCTAATGGGTAGAAGGTGGATTTGGGTCTGATGTTAGAGGGAGGATTAGGAATCCACCTTCTACCCATTAGAAAGCAAAGGCCCACACATCGAAACCTTCTTCAATATGGTCATTACAGACTTTAAACTGAACCTCAATAACCCCAATCCAAAACCCACCAGTAACCTCACCTAGGAACAGAAAAGAGCCATTAAAACCCTAACCGGAAATAAGGATATAGTTATAAAAAACGCAGATAAGGGAGGGGGAATTGTACTAATGGACAGCAAATACTACACCGCCGAATCTCTACGTATATTATCAGACAAGACTTACTACTCACCGTTAAGCGAAAACCCAACACCCGGCTTTACGAAAGAACTTTATGAACTCATAGACGAAGGCTACCACCAAGGCATTCTAGACAAGAAAACCAGAACATACCTTAAAATTGCACACCCTGTCACAGCCAAATTCTACTTCTTACCAAAAATCCACAAATCACTGTCCAACCCTCCCGGAAGACCTATCATTTCAGGTATAGGCTCACTCACCACCAACTTGTCAGAGTACATAGACGGCATACTACAACAATATGTAATTCAACTTCCATCATACCTAAAAGACACCACCCACCTACTACAAATATTAGAGACGTTCCAATGGAGAGAGAACTACCACTGGGTCACACTTGATGTGGCCGCCCTCTACAGCAACATAACACACTCCCTTGGCTTAGAAGCAATACATAATTGGCTTAACTCCGATCCTCGCATGCCTAAGACACAATGCCACTTCATCCTCAAATCCATAAAATTCATCCTGGAACACAACTACTTCAACTTTCAAGATAAAACCTTCCTCCAGACGAAAGGGACCGCTATGGGGACAAAATTCGCCCCTTCATATGCCAACCTATTTATGGGTCATTTCGAAAGCAGTGTAGGCCTTCTCTCACATCCCAAAATCCGCCTTTATAAACGCTATATTGACGACATCATCCTCATCTGGGAAGGCGAAACAGGTGACCTCACATGTTTCTTGAAAGAACTCAACAATAACAACTGGAACCTATCCTTCACAATGGAACACAACACTAAGGAAGCTGTCTTCCTAGATCTCAATCTAAATACAACCAATAACCTCATCACAACCAAAACACACTTCAAACAAGTGGACACAAACAGTTATCTGGACTACAAGAGCTGCCACCACTCCCGTTGGAAAAATAACATCCCCTATAGCCAAATGCGCAGAGTACAAAGAAATTGCTCAGATAAAGAAACACTCACCCAACAAATAGAATTCTTGGGAAAAAGATTTCACGAAAAGGGATACCCCAAGAAACTAGTCACAGACTCCAAGAAAAGGATTTTGACAACTGAACGAGATATCAAATATGGAGAATCAAAACCAAAAAAGACGACAAATACTAAAAATTTCCCACTTAACCTTATCACCCGCTACAACACCCAACACACCACGATTAGAAAAATACTAACCAAACATTGGTCAATATTACTAAAAGACCCAATCATCGGCCGCACCATTCCTCTAAACCCGATCCTCACTTTCCGGAGAGCCAAAACACTGAAACAGATCCTAGCCCCATCCTGCCCCAAACTCAATGCAACTAGAGGGGTTGATTTATTCGGAAAGCCCCTGAATCTTAAAGACACATCCAGAATGGGGTCTTTTAAATGCAGTAAAACTCGCTGCAAATGTTGTGCCATGATCGCACACGACGTCAGGGAAATTTCACTCACCAACCTCGAAGAGTCCCTCTCTCTGAGACACGAAATGACCTGTGGCACCACATTTGTTGTTTATCTCCTCCACTGCTCATGCAACATCTACTACATAGGACGCACCACCCAACCACTACGAGAGCGCATGAACAACCACCGATCTAACATCTCCCGTAAAGTAGTTACTCACAGCGTATCACGCCACTTTGCAAACTGCCATGATGGTGACCCCTCCTCACTCCGTGTTATCCCCATAGAATGGGTCCCCGATTCGTACCAGATATTGTGCCGTAAGGAAATGTTCTGGATTTACAAACTCAACACACTCACTCCGTTTGGACTAAATGAATCTCTAGAATACATCAACTACTAAACCACCCACTCACCCACCTTGTTCTCTGGTCACCATACTGTCATATCAGACATCTTTCCACACCCATTCTTCAGATATGAGAATGAATACACGCACACCATTTGCCCGCCCCAACCCCCTTCATCCGAAAATACCCACTCTTCCCACAACAAGAGACCTATATCTTCCCCCATTATGCTCTATTTCTTCCCCCCCCCTTATAGACTACGCATATGTGTATGTATATATACAGCCCCTCATATACATGTAAACCATGCATGTACATATATATGTAGATCCCATGCGATTACCATTCCCTATGTATAATTATAATTATATATACATATGTAGATACCACTAGCCCTCACCACTACTGCCCACTATGCAAACTATATACACATATGCGCTCGTCTCATTACGCATCCTCTCTGTCACTCATCCAGTACACTATATATGTGTCCATTGGGGGTTAATCACCACCCAATATGTTCAATAGAAGCAACCATATCTGTATCTTTTCCATACGTATACATATACGTTTATTTTGTTTGTTTATTTACTTTCTTGTTTATTTTCACGGTTATTTTCACGCTTATTTTCACGTTTATTCATTCATCCATATATCGTTGAATTATCAGTATTCTTATATCCATTTAATATGTAATTCATTCATTTTTTGTTTCTGTTCTTGTCCTTCATCGGCGAAAATCCACACACATTTCTTGAAATATTTATCTAAAATATTTATCTAGAATCATCTATTCTTCTAAAAATTGTATCCATTGCACTGTATATATGTCCTACGGAGGTTAAATAAGTACACCATGTCTACTTGCCATGCCATACGTTTTTCATATATATTTTTCATATATATTTTTCATATGTTTTTCATATATATATTTTTATGCCCTTTTATATATATTTTTATGCGCGCATGTTTATGCTCATGTATGTATATGTATATATGTGTGTGTGTATGTGTAGGTATATATATATGTATACAGTGGGATGAAAAAGTTTGGGCAACCTTGTTAATCGTCATGATTTTCCTGTATAAATCGTTGGTTGTTACGATAAAAAATGTCAGTTAAATATATCATATAGGAGACACACACAGTGATATTTGAGAAGTGAAATGAAGTTTATTGGATTTACAGAAAGTGTGCTATAATTGTTTAAACAAAATTAGGCAGGTGCATAAATTTGGGCACCACAAAAAAGAAATGAAATCAATATTTAGTAGATCCTCCTTTTGCAGAAATTACAGCCTCTAAACGCTTCCTGTAGGTTCCAATGAGAGTCTGGATTCTGGTTGAAGGTATTTTGGACCATTCCTCTTTACAAAACATCTTTAGTTCATTCAGGTTTGATGGCTTCCGAGCATGGACAGCTCTCTTTAAGTCACACCACTGATTTTCAATTATATTCAGGTCTGGGGACTGAGATGGCCATTCCAGAACGTTGTACTTGTTCCTCTGCATAAATGCCTTAGTGGATTTTGAGCAGTGTTTAGGGTCGTTGTCTTGTTGAAAGATCCAGCCCCGGCGCAGCTTCAGCTTTGTCACTGATTCCTGGACATTGGTCTCCAGAATCTGCTGATACTGAGTGGAATCCATGCGTCCCTCAACTTTGACAAGATTCCCAGTCCCTGCACTGGCCACACAGCCCCACAGCATGATGGAACCACCACCATATTTTACTGTAGGTAGCAGGTGTTTTTCTTGGAATGCTGTGTTCTTTTTCCTCCATGCATAACGCCCTTGTTATGGCCAAATAACTCAATTTTAGTTTCATCAGTCCACAGCACCTTATTCCAAAATGAAGCTGGCTTGTCCAAATGTGCTTTAGCCCACCTCAAGCGGCACTTTTTGTGCTGTGGGCAGAGAAAAGGCTTCCTCTGCATCACTCTCACATACAGCATCTCCTTGTGTAAAGTGCGCCGAATGATTGAACGATGCACAGTGACTCCATCTGCAGCAAGATGATGTTGTAGGTCTTTGGTGCTGATCTGTGGGTTGACTCTGACTGTTCTCACCATTCGTCGCTTCTGTCTATCCGAGATTTTTCTTTGTCTGCCACTTCGAGCCTTAACTTGAACTGAGCCTGTGGTCTTCCATTTCCTCAATATGTTCCTAACTGTGGAAACAGACAGCTGAAATCTCTGAGACAGCTTTCTGTATCCTTCCCCTAAACCATGATGGTGAACAATCTTTGTCTTCAGGTCATTTGAGAGTTGTTTTGAGACCCCCATGTTGCTACTCTTCAGAGAAAATTTAAAGAGGAGGGAAACTTACAATTGACCCCCTTAAATACTCTCTCATAATTGGATTCACCTGTGTATGTAGGTCAGGGGTCACTGAGCTTACCAAGCCAATTTGAGTTCCAATAATTAGTTCTAAAGGTTTTGGAATCAATAAAATGACAACAGTGCCCAAATTTATGCACCTGCCTAATTTTGTTTAAACAATTATAGCACACTTTCTGTAAATCCAATAAACTTCATTTCACTTCTCAAATATCACTGTGTGTGTCTCCTATATGATATATTTAACTGACATTTTTTATCGTAACAACCAACGATTTATACAGGAAAATCATGACGATTAACAAGGTTGCCCAAACTTTCGCATCCCACTGTATATATATGTTTTTGTGCTCTTATATATGCAGTCTTATATATGCAGTTTTGTATCTATATCTTATATCTATACGTGTATCTACATTTATATCTATACCCTTTGCTCCCCTTATGCTATAATCCCACATCAGCCTTACTGTCCCTCAACTTATCGCCCAATTTATTGCCCATGCCCCCATCTCATCTTTTGTTAATACATTCTCCCTCCTTCCAGCAACACATGCGACCACATACACAATACACCCCTCCGCACTGCCGATCCAGCTACTCCTAGCACATAGCGATATCCAAGTGTTTAACCCGCCCCTCCGGACGTGCACTCCACCATGCGGTCCACATGACGCCAATGCGTCCCTGCCAGTAGTAACTCCTCCCCCAGCCACGTCCGCTCAGCCTCAGCCGCATACGTCACCCTGTTGACGTTCCTACAACTCCTCCCCCTCCTCATTCACTCCGCCCCCTCACCCATGCGTTCCACCAAGCGTTCCACCGCTGGGAACGCTTGTCCTGATCGCCTCATAACGCTCCACTCCCCTACCAGCCCCCGGCCGCCTAACACATAATATACATTAGGCTTTAGCACTACCTCCCCTTAGTCTTCCTGCTTGTTTATTATGATGATCACTATTTTTCTTCATTTCTTTATTTACTTTCACTTCCTACCGGCCGCTTCCGCCCTTTGGAACGCAAATTGCGTTTTACTGACCAGAAGTGACATCATACAAACTTCCGTTTTTTCGGCATTTTTGGCGCAATTTTACCAATTAAATCACTAATTGAACTGTGTATATATAGATCTAATCTGCTACATGTATGACTATAGCCACTTGCTCCTGATGAAGGGGAAACATTGATCCCCGAAACGCGTTGAGCCACTTATCCAATAAAGGTGATTTGATCAGAAGCACACTGCCTTGCTGCCATCATTCACTAAGACTCTACACACGATCCTGGCCAGGGGGGAATCGTCACAGGTGTTTTATGCTTATCCTGCTGACGACCCCCCAGTGAAGTAAGTGCCTCACTGGATGTTCATTCATCCATTTTATTCCTTTCTTTTAACCTTGGTTTTAACCTCCACCTTTAACCCTCTGTGTTCACCACAGCAGGGACCGCATTCATTTCAAAAAAATAAATATTTTTTTTTTATTTTTTATTTTATTTATTTATATATATATTTTTTTATTATTATTATTTTTTATTATTTTTTTTATTATATTTTTTTTTCATTATTAATTTTATTAATTCATTTTATTAATTCTTTTTATTAATAATTTTTTCATTTTTCATTATTAATTATGAATAATTCTTATTATCATTATTTTATTTTGTGGTTTTATATATAGAAGCTTTTTTTGTTTATTATGCTAGCACACTAGCACCATGATATAAAAAAAAAAAATAAAAAAAATTTGTGCATTTTTGCTCGGTTTGGCGCTTTTTCTATACCTCCCCCCCACCCCTATTTTTGTTTTTTCAAAATCAAGCACAGCGCGGACCTTCTCAGGGTCCAACCGAAAATCAAAAGCGGAGAGAAGAAAACCAAGAAATTGAATCTCCAGAACCGCAAACACACATTTCTCCAGTTTAGCGTATAATTTATTCTCCCGCAGAATCAGCAAGACCTGACATAGATGGTCCCGATGAGTCTTGAAATCAGGAGAAAAAATCTAAATGTCAACTAGATACACCAGTACAAATTTCCCCATTAAATGATAAAAAATGCTGTTCACAAAATGTTGGAAGACGGCCGGAGCATTCATCAAACCAAAGGGCATAACCAAATTCTCGAAATGACCCTCAGGGGTATTGAAGGCCGTCTTCCATTCGTCCCCTTCCCTGACCCTGACTAGGTTGTATGCCCCTCTTAAATCCAACTTAGAAAAAACTTTAGCCCCAACAATCTGGTTAAACAGGTCAGGGATCAGAGGAAGCAGATATGGGTCACGAATCGTGATACGGTTCAGCTCCCTGAAATCCAGACAAGGTCTTAAAGAAGCATCTTTTTTCTTAACAAAAAAAAACCAGCGGCAACAGGTGACTTCGAGGGTCGGATGTGTCCCTTTCTCAGGCTCTCAGAGATATAAGTACGCATAGCGACTCTTTCAGGTTGGGAGAGATTGTATAGTCGTGATTTTGGCAGCTTGGCGTCTGGGATGAGATTAATAGGACAGTCGTACTCCCGGTGAGGGGGCAACTCCTGGACACCACTCTCGGAAAACACATCCGAAAATTCAGAGAGAAAAGATGGCACAGTCTTGGTATAAACCTCTGAAAGAGACGCCGAGAGGCAATTCTCTCTGCAAAACTCACTCCAGCCATTTATTTGCCTTGCTTGCCAATCAATGGTGGGGTTATGTTTAGTGAGCCAGGGTAGCCCCAACACTAGAGGAGTAGGTAATCCGCTTAAGACGAAACATGACATATCCTCAACATGATCGTCACCCACAGTCAAACGGATATTGTGAACTATGCCCTTTAACGATCTTTGAGAAAGTGAAGCGGAATCGATAGCAAAAACAGGTATATCCTTTTCCAAAGTGCATACCTGGAAACCATGCGTTGTTGCAAATTGATTATCAATGAGATTGACAGCTGCTCCACTATCTACAAAAATCTCACAAACAATGTTCTTGCTGTCTAGCGCCACCCTGGCAGGTAGAAGAAAACGGGAACTACAAGCAAACGGCAAACCTTAAATTTCCGCATCAACCTTGCCAATAGTAGCAAATGGAAAGTTTTTAGAGGGGTTTTTTTTGTTTTGTTTTTATTACCCTCATAGGGACACGACCACCGGATCCCTGCACTTAATACGGACGGAGTCAGAGTCACCTAGAATCAAGCCAGCAAGGAAACACAATAAAGTAAATGACTTATCTGAACAAACAGCAGAAGCAGCCTCCAGCAGTGAACACCTCATCCAGGAAGTAGTATAAACCGCAAAGTGAGGCAGTATGGGAGGGATTATAAAGGAAGACAATTAGTTGAAATAAGTGACCAAACCAAAACAAAGAACATCATACAAGAGGTAGAGAAGAACGTCTGCCAGATCTTCTCACAGAACTGGCGGTGACACACGGGTTCTAATACCGCTTGTTTGATGTATGACATACCACCGTGCCCAAAAATGCAAGCCAAAAAATATTTTAGTGTTCACGCCAGCCTCACTGCTCATGCCCGCATCCTCCACGAATTGTGGGGATTCGCTCTAGTAGTTAGGATAAGCGGGCGCAGTACAGAGGCAAAATACAAGTTCGTAATTCAAACTTCAGTGTTCATTCACAAATTATGCCAAAAACAAAACGTCACTTTTGCAGTGTAGGTGTTACTTCACACCCAATGGCAAGTTAATAAAACAAAAGTCACCTTGGTAGCAGTTCTGCCTCAGAAAGTTCAAATGCAGGCTTTAGGCAGCCTGTTCCCTGGACACACGGGTCTCCACTCTCCAGCCAAGCACTGGCCTCAGATCCCAGCACACAGACCTCATGAGCTCCACTGTCAGATGGAGGTAAATCTCTCCACCTAGCAGTGCTGGCTTGTTTTTATGCCTGGCAAAACCCGGCCTGGAATGTGGGGAGAAGTTACCCACCCAGCACTTTGACTACTCCCAGTAAGAGCCGTCCTGGATCAGCTATTACAGCAATGCTAAGTACCAAGGTGTCAAACAGCAACTACTGCTGACACATAAAAAACGGCTCTTACTCCACCGAGGCCAGGAACCTCGGTGACACATACCTATCATCCACGATGATTCCTTTTACCTTCTTACAATATATATACACTGAACAAAAATATAAATGCAACACTTTAGATTTTGCTCCCATTTTGCATGAGCTGAACTCAAAGATCTGAAGCACTTTCTACATACACAAAAGACCCATTACTCTCAAATATTGTTCACAAATCTGTCTAAATCTGTCTTAGTGAGCACTTCGCTTTTGCCGAGATAATCCATCCCACCTCATAGGTGTGGCATATCAAGGTGCTGATTAGACAGCATGAATATTGCACAGGTGTGCCTTAGACTGCCCACAATAAAAGACCACTCTGAAATGTGCAGTTTGATCACACAGCACAATGCCACAGATGTCGCAATGTTTGAGGGAGCATGCAATTGGCATGCTGACTGTAGGAATGTCTACCAGAGCTGTTGCCCGTGCAATGAATGTTCATTTCTCTACCATAAGCCATCTCAAAGGAGTATCATAGAATTTGGCAGTACATCCAACCGGCCTCACAACCGCAGACCACGTGTAACTACACCAGCCCAGGACCTCCACATCTAGCATGTTCACCTCCATAATCGTCTGAGACCAGCCAGATGGACAGCTGCAGCAACAATCGGATTGCATAACCAAAGAATTTCAGCACAAACTGTCAGAAACCGTCTCAGGGAAGCTCATCTGTATGCTCGTCATCCTCATTGGGGTCTGGACCTGACTGCAGTTCGTCGTCGTAACCGACTTGAGTGGGCAAATGCTCACATTCAATGCCGTGTGACACGTTGGAGAGGCGTTCTGTTCATGGATGAGTGCCGGTTTTCACTGTTAAGGGCAGATGGCAGAGAGCTTGTGTGGCGTTGTGTGGCTGAGCGGTTTGCTGACGTCAACATTGTGGATCGAGTGGCCCATGGTGGCAGTGGGTTTATAATATGGGCAACGAACACAGGTGCATTTTATTGATGGCATTTTGAATGCACAGAGATACCGTGACCAGATCCTGAGGCCCATTGGTGTGCCATTCATCCATGACCATCACCTCATGTTGCAGCATGATAATGCACGGCCCCATATTGTAAGGATCTGTATACAATTCCTGGAAGCTGAAAACATCCCAGTTCTTGCATGGCCAGCATACTCACTGGACATGTCACCCATTGAGCATGTTTGGGATGCTCTGGATCGGCGTACAGTATATGACAGTGTGTTCCATTTCCTGCCAATATTCTGCAACTTCGCACAGCTATTGAAGAGGAGCAGACCAACATTCCACAGGCCACAATCAACAACCTGATCAACTCTATGCGACGGAGCTGTGCTGCACTGAGTGAGGCAAATGGTGGCCACACCAGATACTGAATGATTTTATGACCCCCTCCCCCCCAGTAAGGCAAAACTGTGCACATTTCAGAGTGACCTTTGATTGTCTAAGGCACACCTGTGCAATATTCATGCTGTCTAATCAGCATCTTGATATGCCACACCTGTGAGGTGGGATGGATTATCTTGGCAAAGGAGAAGTGCTCACTAACACAGATTTAGACAGATTTGTGAACAATATTTGAGAGTAATGGGTCTTTTGTGTATGTAGAAAATGTTTCAGATCTTTGTGTTCAGCTCATGCAAAACTATTTGATACCAAATATATATACTTTTGTTTTAGTACTTTTGCACAATAAAACCACATAAATTGTTGCTGATCTGTTTGGGGTCTGAATGCTGAGATCCCCACTGATTGCAAGAAGGGGAGAGAGAAGCTCTTACATAACATGGTCTCTCTCCTTTCTGCAGGAGAGAGAATTAAGACAGGCCCATAGACTTTCTATTAAGCCCATCTCCTGCATCAAGGAGAGAGATGTATGCGAGTTCTTCTGTCTCCTCCTTCTAGCAATAGGTGGAAGTCTCAGGACTCGGGCCCTGTGGTGGATTATCATATGGACAGTTTGGGTGATTGCCTGGGGTCCGAGCTTCCAGGGGGCCCACAGCCATTCAAATTGCTGATATCATAATCTGCCACTGTGTTACAACAGAGCCTATTACAAGGTGATTCAGGAACGCCCGCTATTAATGCAGTGTGGCTAGTAATGATGACTGGGGGCCCACTGCTGCTGGAGGCCATCAGGATACACATTCAGTTGACCAGCTGTGAATAATCTTAGATATGCCCGCTCCCAGCAACCTGACATGCCTGTGGGGAATGTGAAAGTTAATAAAAGGTACTTGGTGTCATATACTCCATGTTTTATTACCTTAATTGTAATCAACTCGTAAATAAACAACTACTCGTAGCTTATTAATTATATTTTATTAATGGATTATAATGGGCCACGGTGTCTTAATGTTACCCAAAATTCAATAACAGTAAATCACATTAATCTAATACCAAATTTATACAAAACCATTTAATTAAATAACCACTTAGTCCACTCAGATGGTGACTATTACCCCAACCGCCATATAGCAAAGCTACATGGCTAACCAACACCGCAGCCTTTTTCAATCAAATTCTGTAATCCAACGTTGAAGATGTCCAAACCAATATCAGATAATGTTTGCTTTGAATTATCGTATAAACCTTCCACAACTCCTCCCAACTCTGAATGTCTGTAAGGCAATTCATTAATGGTGGCCATGAATATTTCCATTTTCTTATTTAGACGAATTAAATTTTTTTCCATAAAGCACAACTTTTTTGAGTTCTAATCCCATCGGTATTATTTCAGAAAAAAACTATTTGGATTGTAGGTAAATAATTTGCATATTGAATAATGTGTTTTTTAATTCATCATTGGAACCAACATGTAAAATTACCAAATTAGGTACTGGCCAAGTTTTTGATGCTGATAAACAAACAGAATAAATGTTTTTCAAACGAAGGTCAACTATACTTTTCCAAATTACAATAACATTACTTCCTAAACCTAAATTATCTGATTTGAATTTTATTGTAGAACGATTGCTGGCCGAAGCAATGAGTTTGTTTCCTATTATCCAGACAATCTTTAGTTCTGAAACAACAATTCAGGTCTAATGTACAACTTGTATTAAGCAAATATATTGCTGCATTTGTGGGAGGGGAGGGTGATTATTAGGCTATTTATAGGCACCTGTGGGCCCAGGCTGGCTGATTACTAGGCTATTTATAGGCACCTGTGGGCCCAGGCTGACGCCGATTCAGCTGATTTCACTACCCCTGAGTCAGCTCTAGGATACAGCAGCATGGTGTGGAGGCTCCTTACGGCTGGGCGATGGCAGAATGTTTCAGGAGGGCGCTGGTATTCATGGTAGGATCGGAGTTGTTTGCACGGGACCCACACTGCGGTCCGCGACATGTAGCACTCTGGGATGAAGCAGAGTTTGGGCGCTAATGGTCGAACGATGGTTGTTAGTATTGTTTGTCTGGCTATTCAGAGGCCTGGTGGGGCCATTGCATACAGTTATTGGGGTAGCATGTGCTTAGAGTAGGCATGGTTGTATGTTTTCTGATACCTGGTTTACACGCGGGGCGCGTGTCGGCAGTTGGCTCAAGCTATGCATGCTGTGTTTAAGTGACGGTAAATGTGGATCAATGGTCAATTTAAAAAAAATCTATAAAAAAATGCAGCAGCATTGTGCAACGGCAGAAAGTGCCAGGCGAGTGCTGGTGTTCACGGTAGAATCAGACTTGTTTGCACGAGACCCACATTGCGGTCTGCGCATACGCTGGGACAAAGTAGAGTTGGGCGCTAAATGACTGTTAGTATATTTTGTCCGGCTGTTTAGGGGCTTGTTGGGGGCTATTGCATATTGTTATTGGTGTAAGCATGTGCCTAGAATAGGTATGATCGCATGTTTTCTGATACCTGTTACATACGGGATGCGTGTCTCCAAGCTACGCACGCTGTGTTTAAGTGATGGTATTTTATTCATTCAGTTTTTGGAAGGGTCATGGATCAATGATCGTAAAAAAAAACTAAAAAAAAACCTGCAGCTCGTGTGTGGCAGCTCGTTCACGTCTGGGTAAACAGCAAAAGTTGCCAGGCGAATAATGCATAGGACTCACACTGCGGTCCGCGATTTGCAGTGTTCTGGGATGAAGGGGGTTGGGCACTAATAGTCGGATGATGGTGGTTAGGATTGTTGCCCGGCTGTTTCTATAAACATTATTTTATGGGCAAGCATGTGTCAGCGGTTCCGTGCTATGTTTATAGGTACACTATACACTCACCTAAAGAATTATTAGGAACACCTGTTCTATTTCTCATTAATGCAATTATCTAGTCAACCAATCACATGGCAGTTGCTTCAATGCATTTAGGGGTATGGTCCTGGTCAAGACAATCTCCTGAACTCCAAACTGAATGTCAGAATGGGAAAGAAAGGTGATTTAAGCAATTTTGAGCGTGGCATGGTTGTTGGTGCCAGACGGGCCGGTCTGAGTATTTCACAATCTGCTCAGTTACTGGGATTTTCATGCACAACCATTTCTAGGGTTTACAAAGAATGGTGTGAAAAGGGAAAAACATCCAGTATGCGGCAGTCCTGTGGGCGAAAATGCCTTCTCAGAGGAGAATGGGCCGACTGATTCAAGCTGATAGAAGAGCACTGTTGACTGAAATAACCACTCGTTACAACCGAGGTATGCAGCAAAGCATTTGTGAAGCCACAACACGCACAACCTTGAGGCGGATGGGCTACAACAGCAGAAGACCCCACCGGGTACCACTCATCTCCACTACAAATAGGAAAAAGAGGCTACAATTTGCACGAGCTCACCAAAATTGGACTGTTGAAGCCTGGAAAAATGTTGCCTGGTCTGATGAGTCTCGATTTCTGTTGAGACATTCAAATGTCCGAATTTGGCGTAAACAGAATGAGAACATGTATCCATCCTCTGATGCTACTTCCAGCAGAATAATGCACCATGTCACAAAGCTCGAATCATTTCAAATTGGTTTCTTGAACATGACAATGAGTTCACTGTACTAAAATGGCCCCCACAGTCACCAGATCTCAACCCAATAGAGCATCTTTGGGATGTGGTGGAACGGGAGCTTCATGCCCTGGATGTGCATCCCTCAAATCTCCATCAACTGCAAGATGCTATCCTATCAATATGGGCCAACATTTCTAAAGAATGCTATCAGCACCTTGTTGAATCAATGCCACGTAGAATTAAGGCAGTTCTGAAGGCAAAAGGGGGTCCAACACCGTATTAGTATGGTGTTCCTAATAATTCTTTAGGTGAGTGTATATCTATATAAATGGAATAGATATATATATTTATAGCAGCACACAGCAATATAAGTAAACACACTATAACAACACACTAATACGGTTCTAACTACACTAACACAGTCCCAAGTTCCACCCCACACACTAGCTATACAATACAATAATACACTTACATACACACAAATATCAGTAACCCACCCGCCTGGCTACTCACTGTTCCTACGGGGTACAAGGGGTATAATCACACAATTGTGGCACTGCAGGAGTTAATACATACAGGCCAAGGAACACGGGGTAGTAACTATGCAGGGGTAATCCAAGAAAGGGGCTACTGCTGGGGCTACACACAGGGTACAATAATACAAGTCTATATACACTGCTCAAAAAAATAAAGGGAACACTTAAACAACACAATGTAACTCCAAGTCAATCACACTTCTGTGAAATCAAACTGTCCACTTAGGAAGCAACACTGAGTGACAATCAATTTCACATGCTGTTGTGCAAATGGGATAGACAACAGGTGGAAATTATAGGCAATTAGCAAGACACCCCCAATAAAGGAGTGGTTCTGCAGGTGGTGACCACAGACCACTTCTAAGTTCCTATGCTTCCTGGCTGATGTTTTGGTCACTTTTGAATGCTGGCGGTGCTTTCACTCTAGTGGTAGCATGAGACGGAGTCTACAACCCACACAAGTGGCTCAGGTAGTGCAGCTTATCCAGGATGGCACATCAATGCGAGCTGTGGCAAGAAGGTTTGCTGTGTCTGTCAGCGTAGTGTCCAGAGCATGGAGGCGCTATCAGGAGACAGGCCAGTACATCAGGAGATGTGGAGGAGGCCGTAGGAGGGCAACAACCCAGCAGGAGGACCGCTACCTCCGCCTTTGTGCAAGGAGGAACAGGAGGAGCACTGCCAGAGCCCTGCAAAATGACCTCCAGCAGGCCACAAATGTGCATGTGTGTGCTCAAACGGTCAGAAACAGACTCCATGAGGGTGATATGAGGGCCCGTCATCCACAGGTGGGGGTTGTGCTTACAGCCCAACACCGTACAGGACGTTTGGCATTTGCCAGAGAACACCAAGATTGGCAAATTCGCCACTGGCGCCCTATGCTCTTCACAGATGAAAGCAGGTTCACACTGCGCACATGTGACAGACGTGACAGAGTCTGGAGACGCCGTGGAGAACGTTCTGCTGCCTGCAACATCCTCCAGCATCACCGGTTTGGCATTGGGTCAGTAATGGTGTGGGGTGGCATTTCTTTGGAGGGCTGCACAGCCCTCCATGTGCTCGCCAGAGGTAGCCTGACTGCCTGCCATTAGGTACTGAGATGAGATCCTCAGACCCCTTGTGAGACTATATGCTGGTGCAGTTGGCCCTGGGTTCCTCCTAATGCAAGACAATGCTAGACCTCATGTGGCTGGAGTGTGTCAGCAGTTCCTGCAAGACGAAGGCATTGATGCTATGGACTGGCCCGCCCGTTCCCCAGACCTGAATCCAATTGAGCACATCTGGGACATCATGTGTTGCTCTATCCACCAACGTCACGTTGCACCACAGACTGTCCAGGAGTTGGCAGATGCTTTAGTCCAGGTCTGGGAGGAGATCCCTCAGGAGACCGTCCGCCACCTCATCAGGAGCATGCACAGGCATTGTAGGGAGGTCATACAGGCACGTGGAGGCCACACACACTACTGAGCCTCATTTTGACTTGTTTTAAGGACATTACATCAAAGTTGGATCAGCCTGTAGTGTGTTTTTCCACTTTAATTTTGAGTGTGACTCCAAATCCAGACCTCCATGGGTTGAAAAATTTGATTTCCATTTTTTTATTTTTGTGTGATTTTGTTGTCAGCACATTCAACTATGTAAAGAACAAAGTATTTCAGAAGAATATTTAATTAATTCAGATCTAGGATGTGTTATTTTTGTGTTCCCTTTATTTTTTTGAGCAGTGTATATTTATAGATCAATGGTTATAAATATATATACATATAGACACACACACCACAATACAAACCTAACTACACTAGACAATTCCCAATTCGACCCCACACTCTAGCTGTACAATACACATACATACATTCCTTAGCAGCCCACCCAAAACACACACTCAGCTGCTACTGGGGTAAGCAGGCAGCAGTGAAGGGGTAGGATTACAGGGCATCTACAGGGGTATGAGTTGGTGGCAGGGAAGGGGTGAATCAGGGCAGGTGTATTAGGGGTCTGAAGGGAAAGGGTTACTCAGCCATCTTCAGGGCCATGTGGCCTCTCTTCCTTCAGGGAGCAATTCCCATGTGTCTCTGATTGTAGTGTGGTTCCAAGAGGCCCCACCTCTGTCCTGCTTGGGCTAATATAGCCCAAAAGCAGCCCCCTCCTCCTTCTTTAACAGGAGGGTGATGACATCATCGTGGGCATATGACGGAATGCTTGAACTGAAACAAAGGACTTCCTGCCCAAGCTGTAAGCCTCCCCCCCAGCTGCTACAACATAACATCACACACTCCCACGTCATAAACGAACCAGGCTGATCAATATATATATATATGTACACATATACACACTACACAACCTGGGGATCATATATATCCACCGAACCTGGGGGCGCTTAGGTATATACATCCATATAGATGTTTGGGGCACATCTACATGCATGTACAGTACAGACCAAAAGTTTGGACACACCTTCTCATTCAAAGAGTTTTCTTTATTTTCATGACTATGAAGGCATCAAAACTATGAATTAACACATGTGGAATTATATACAGTACAGACCAAAAGTTTGGACACACCTTCTCATTCAAAAAGTTTTCTTTATTTTCATGACTTCACACTGAAGGCATCAAAACTATGAATTAACACATGTGGAATTATATACATAACAAACAAGTGTGAAACAACTGAAAATATGTCATATTCTAGGTTCTTCAAAGTAGCCACCTTTTGCTTTGATTACTGCTTTGCACACTCTTGGCATTCTCTTGATGAGCTTCAAGAGGTAGTCCCCTGAAATGGTTTTCACTTCAGAGGTGTGCCCTGTCAGGTTTAATAAGTGGGATTTCTTGCCTTATAAATGGGGTTGGGACCATCAGTTGCGTTGAGGAGAAGTCTGGTGGATACACAGCTGATAGTCCTACTGAATAGACTGTTAGAATTTGTATTATGGCAAGAAAAAAGGAGCTAAGAAAGAACTTACTTTAAGAAATGAAGGTCAGTCAGTCAGCCGAAAAATTGGGAAAACTTTGAAAGTAAGGGCTATTTGACCATGAAGGAGAGTGATGGGGTGCTGCGCCAGATGACCTGGCCTCTACAGTCACCGGACTTGAACCCAATCGAGATGGTTTGGGGTGAGCTGGACCGCAGAGTGAAGGCAAAAGGGCCAACAAGTGCTAAGCTTCTCTGGGAACTCCTTCAAGACTGTTGGAAGACCATTTCAGGGGACTACCTCTTGAAGCTCATCAAAAGAATGCCAAGAGTGTGAAAAGCAGTAATCAAAGCAAAAGGTGGCTACTTTGAAGAACCTAGAATATGACATATTTTCAGTTGTTTCACACTTGTTTGTTATGTATATAATTCCACATGTGTTAATTCATAGTTTTGATGCCTTCATAGTCATGAAAATAAAGAAAACGCTTTGAATGAGAAGGTGTGTCCAAACTTTTGGTCTGTACTGTACATAATAAACAAGTGTGAAACAACTGAAAATATGTCATATTCTAGGTTCTTCAAAGTAGCCACTTTTTGCTTTGATTACTGCTTTGCACACTCTTGGTTTCTCATGATGAGCTTCAAGAGATAGTCCCCTGAAATGGTCTTCCAACAGTCTTGAAGGAGTTCCCAGAGATGCTTAGTACTTGTTGGCCCTTTTGCCTTCACTCTGCGGTCCAGCTCACCCCAAACCATCTCGATTGGGTTCAGGTCCGGTGACTGTGGAGGCCAGGTCATCTGGCGCAGCACCCCATCACTCTCCTTCATGGTCAAATAGCCCTTACTTTCAAAGTTTTCCCAATTTTTCGGCTGACTGACTGACCTTCATTTCTTAAAGTAATGATGGCCACTCGTTTTTCTTTACTTAGGTGCTTTTTTTCTTGCCATAATACAAATTCTAACAGTCTATTCAGTAGGACTATCAGCTGTGTATCCACCTGACTTCTCCTCAACGCAACTGATGGTCCCAACCCCATTTATAAGGCAAGAAATCCCACTTATTAAACCTGACAGGGCACACCTGTGAAGTGAAAACCATTTCAGGGGACTACCTCTTGAAGCTCATCAAGAGAATGGCAAGAGTGTGCAAAGCAGTAATCAAAGCAAAAGGTGGCTACTTTGAAGAACCTAGAATATGACATATTTTCAGTTGTTTCACACTTGTTTGTTATGTATATAATTCCACATGTGTTAATTCATAGTTTTGATGCCTTCAGTGTGAATCTACAATTTTCATAGTCATAAAAATAAAGAAAACTCTTTGAATGAGAAGGTGTGTCCAAACTTTTGGTCTGTCCTGTACATATACACAATATCATAAATGGGCAGTAATAAGCCCACCTGCATATGGATATATTATACATAGAGATGTATGCTGACAAGGGGGCATACATACATCTCCATGTATACACCCATACCACCTGGACCGGCCCATGCAAAAGGGCCAATATACATGCATATATGTAAGGGCATATATACATATATATTTAAATCCAACACTTCCCTTAACAGATATAATAAAATTTAAGACTCTTAGCCAATATATTTTGATCAAAACACATCTGTGCCCGCCTACCCTTGCCAAGGTGGTCTCAGTCAGGCAGGTTCTACTCTAAACCTACTCATGCCAATGGGCATCTATTGTTGCTCCTAGTCACCTCTATGTGCATCTAGCAACCAATGAGAGAAGGAGCAAGCGCAGCTATATGTACCACCCTATTCAAGGCGGCCTGTTTGATAGGAAGGGCAAAAGTGCACAGGAATGCTACTCCCAAGATAAAATAGGAGCGCATTCACACTTGAAGGTGCCGCTCCCTCAAGTATATACTACAAACTAAACAAAAATCAAAGATAAAAAAACTAAGATAAAAACATCCTGCACGATATGATAAATAAATATGCGGATGTCCATGGCTACATTTATGAATAAAATTACAGAAAACAAATAATTATGCACCAACACAATAGATGCAAGCATTATATATGGACTAAGCCCTTATTATATAATATATAATAAAATATGAGACTCTTAGCCAATATATTTTGATCAAAACACATCTGTGCCCACCTACCCTCGCCAAGGTGGTCTCAGTAAAGCAGGTCCTACTCTAAACCTACCTATGCCATTGGACATCTATGTTGAGGAGAGCAGACTCCGCTCCTATTTTATCCTGTGCACTTTTGCCCTTCCTATCAAACAGGCCGCCTTGATTAGGTGGTACATATAGCTGTGCGTGCTCCTCCTCTCATTGGTTGCTGGATGCACATAGAGATGACTAGGAACAGCACACTATATGTGCGGACTCTGCTCTCCTGAACATAGATGCCCAACGGCATAGGTAGGTTTTTTTTTTTTGATCAAATCTTTTTATTTAAGATCAATTTTTCTTTTTTACATGTGAACAAAAGCAATAATACACATAAGCCCACCCCAACCTCCCCACCCCCTTCCCCATCCCCAAAGTCCAGGTGCAGTTTGTCCCTGAGAAGAGAAAAAAGAAAAGAGTCCACAGCGTATTACGGATTACAATCCAATGTACATTCACGCCATTCGCACAGCAGCTCCTTCTTATTACTTTTATAAGGTACCTTATGTTGTATTATTCTCATTTTCCTTTATTACTACCTGTAACTTCCCTTTCTCTTTCCCTTTCCAGTCGTTTGTACTAAACAGTAAGATGAAAGTGTTCAATCCATGCATACCATATTTTGTTAAACTTTTTGTTATTTCCTCTTTTTTGATACACATAGCTCTCGAGTTGCACCAAGGTGTGTGTCGTTGTTATCAATTCACTTAGCTCCGGTGGGTCTTGAGCTATCCATCTGGATGCTATCCTCTTCCTAGCTTGATATAGAATGCGCTGGATTGCCAACTTGGCCTCTCTGGAACCTGACACTTCTCCAACACATCCCAAAATACATGCAATAGGAGAACATTCAATCGAAATCTTATAAACCTTGATAATGAGGTCTACCACCTCCTTCCAATATCTGCGTAGACGTGGACAGTTCCACATCAAGTGTATTAAATCTGCCGACGAAGCACCACACCTTGGGCATGTATCATCAGTACGAAATCCTATTCTATACAACATTTTCGGGGTCCTATATACCCTATGAAGCAGTAGCAATTGCGAGACTCTATGGGCCTCACTCACCGCTATATTTGGAAAGTCAGCAAGCACCTTTTCCCATTGATCTTCCTTCAATCCTGGAACATCTTTTTCCCATTTTTCAAACAGTTGTAACGGATTTTTTTTATGTACGGCCTCCATCAAACTAAGGTAATGCAGCGATATCACTCCCCCCGAGCCACCACCAGTGGCCGTGAGGTCTATAATTAGATGCTTCTGGGCCGGCACCAATTTCTCCTGCCGCTCCTGCACCTGGATGGCGTGTCTCACTTGTAAGTATACATAGAAGAGGGATTTGGGCAATTTGAACTCCTGTTGTAATGTAGAGAAATCTTTAAGGGACGTGTCTCCAAATAATTGCCATATCCTATCCAAACCAAATTTCCTCCATGTCCTAACGCTTGAAACCTTATTAAGTTCTGTATACATGATATTTGGCCAGATTGGAGTATACTTCGTATATCCTTCGATTCCTGCCATTTTCCTGGTTTTCCACCATACCCTATGTACTAGATCTAGTACCCCATATTTCTTCCCTATTTCTTTAAAAGCACCTTCCTCTAATGCTGATAGGAGGCATCTCCTGTTAAGCAAGTGTTTTACTATTGTACCTGTCTTATTCACCTTCTCTACTTCACCCCAGCCCCTCAAATGCTGCATTTCCAGATCAAATCTCTAAAGATGGCATTGAAAGTATAAAACATCCTTAATGGAATCCACACGGGGGCGTTGTGTAGTACATAGAGGAGTTGGGGCATAAGGATCATTTTAAGCAGGTTTGTTCTGCCAACCATAGATAGAGGTAGTTTCGACCATGTCTGTACTTTCTTTCTGAATTTATCTAATAATGGTATTATGTTCAGCTCTATAAAATCCCTATTATTCCTGGATACCTGTATTCCTAAATATTTAAAGTTCGACACTACTTGCAGCCCCCCTGCCGAAACAGGATCTACCGCCACGCCATCAGCAAATGGCATTAGTACCGATTTTGACCAGTTAATTCTTAGACCTGACATTTGTCCAAACCTATTAATAATTTCCATGGCAGCTGGCAAGGACGTTTCCCATTCATCTAGAAACATGAGCAAATCATCTGCATATAATGCTACTTTTTCAGTTACCGACCCGTATGTAAGTCATTTAACCTCCGTTGATAAGCGTAGAGCTTCCGCCAGGGGCTCAATTGCCACCGCAAACAGTAGCGGCGACAACGGACATCCCTGACGGGTACCCCTCCCTAAGTTGAATATGTCTGAAAGGCCCCCATTTACCTGTATTCTAGCCGTAGGACCTGCATACAGCATTTTAACCCAATCAATAAATACTGATCCTACTCCCATCTTTTCCAATACCAGGAATAGGTATTGCCATTCCACGCTGTCGAATGCTTTGGCCGCGTCCAAAGACGCGACCGCCGCATTCAAGGCGTGGACCTGGCCCACCTGAATATTCAGAAAGAGTCTCCTGATATTTATTGCAGTTGACATGTTTGGCATAAAACCTGCCTGATCCTATTTTATGAGTGTGGCAATAACCGAGTTAAGACGGTTAGCCAACATTTTGGCCACTAATTTGATATCCGCTTGCAGCAATGAAATGGGCCTATATGACTCTGCCTCTACTGGATCTTTACCAGCCTTAGGTATAACAACTATAATCGCCTCGTTCATTGTATCAGGCAATTTACCTACCAATTGGGCCTCATTAAGTACTTCCAATAACTTAGGCAATAAAATTGGGGCAAATTGTTTATAAATCTCGGCAGGTAGGCCATCACTCCCAGGAGCTTTATTGTTAGCCATGTCTCCCAATGCCACCTCTAGTTCTCTCAAAGTGAAGGGGCTGTCTAAAAGTGTCCTTTGGTCCTGATCCAAAGTGGGTAAACGTAAGGGACAGAGGAAATTCCGGATGTCGGCTTCTGTAGCTACAGTTTTAGAGGTATATAGATTCCTATAGAACTCCAGTAATACTTGGGATATTTTCCCTCTATTAACCTGCACCGTGCCGTCCGTGTCACGCAGCGCCGCCACATAATTAGACTTCTGCTGAGCCCTAGTGATCAGAGCCAGCATCCTACCTGCCTTCTCCCCCTCTTCATAATACGTTTGTTTCAAGAAGAACCGCTTATTACGGGCATTTCTAAGAAGGCGCTCATCTAGCTGCTGCTGAGCCTCTTTCCATTGAGTTTCAAGCTCTGGCTTTGGATCCGCTATATATTTGTTCTCGGCTGTCTCTACCGCTAGGAGCAACTGTTTGGTTAAAGCGCTATTCTCTTTTTTCCGCCCATTAATTTTAGCAGCCAGTATCCCACGCAGATAGGCCTTCATCGTATCCCATACTATTATCTTACTGGCAGAGGGGAGATTTCGTTCAAAAAACTCAGTTAAATCATCTTTTACATCTGACAGATCAGCTAGGATATTCAACCAGAAGGGGTTGAACTTCCATTGAGTAGTTCTGCGCGACACGGACGGCACCATCTGGAAGGTCGCCACGATTGGTGAGTGGTCAGAAATTTGTCTTGGTAAGTATCTAATGTCATGCAATAGGTGACCCATTTCCTCATTGCCCAGAATGAAATCGATTCTGGACAAGGAGCCAAATGTGCTGGAGCGACAGGAGAACTGCCTAGTGTCAGGGTACCTTAACCTCCAGAAATCCAGAATGGCTGCCTCCTGTAGTAACCGGCCGAAGGGAGTGAGATCGCTGCTGACAACCTGTGGGGAAGCCCAGAATTTATCCATTGCCAAACAAGGTATGTTATTAAAATCTCCCATCATTACGGTAGGTACATTTGGTCTTTCCGCTATCAAAGCAATTAGCTGCTTCATCACTTGTGGGGAATACGGTGGAGGGATGTAGACACCAATAATTACGCATTCAACTGAGTATAAGGAGCCATGTATGTACACATATCTACCCTCTCTATCTATTTTTTGGGAGAAACAGGAGAACGCGATAGATCTGTGTATCAAAATGCTAACCCCCCTTGCATAGGCAGAATAGGTGGCATGAAAAACAGTGAGCAGCCCATCTCGGTGTAAGAATGTCGGTTTGGTCCGACAGTAAATGAGTCTCCTGAAGACAGCAAATCAGGGGCTGATACTTCCCAACACCATCTAAAACTGCCCTCCTTTTGTTTGCTTCCTTAATTCCCCTGACGTTCCAGCTGAAAAAGGTAACCTTACCAGCCATCAATACGAACCTTCCATCTATATATGAGTCGGGTCTTGGTCTGACCTGACTCAACAGCGTGTTTATACTGTGGTCTCATTAAGAATAGTAGTACATACCTGCATAACCTGGTTTCTAACTTAACCCAAACCCCAAACATAAAAACAAGACAGACAGAACAAACAACAAAAAGACAAGACAGGAGAGAAAGGAAGAGACCCCTCCTTCACTCCTACCTGAGGTAGTCTAAGACAAGGACACCGGTGTGTCCGACAGGTCCCTGCTATTGCTCCCGAGGGGACTGCAGGTTTAAAGAGTCAACCGTGTCAGAACCACCAACTCCTCTTACATGTTAGACCTTTAGCGGGAGAAGCGTGACGCACCCTGATTCTTAAAACTATACAGTGCTTCTAAGAATTCACAGTACATTTACATTTCCGCTCTCCACTTCCTCTCTGCTATAATTCGCCTAATGTCATATGAACCCATTAAGTAAGTAAAGTACACAGTTTTCATCAGTGTAAGGCATATTAAAACAATAAACTGTAGATGATAATGCAGCCGCTATCCCTACGTATAAACTGTCTAATCACACAGACACATTATCACGCATTCGCATATATGCAGTCACACAAACCGAACCGCTACAGCCGTCCTTCAGTCGCCATCCGCCTGTGGTTCAGCATTTCTCAGACGGCTTTTGTGACTGTCCACCCATCGGAGGGCCTCTTTGGGGTCTTCGAAGAAATTGGTTCTTCCCAGAGCAACTATCCGCAGCCGCGCTGGAAACATCATGGAGTAAGGAACGTTCAGGCTGCGCAGTCGCCTCTTTATATCTATAAATCGTGATCTCCGCTTCTGGACCTCCATCGAGTAGTCTGGAAACAGCGACACCCTTTGGCCACCAATGGTTATGTCAGGCTGTTCACGGGCTTTACGCAGGAGAATGTCTCTATCTTTATAGTGCAGAATTTTCATGAGAACCGGTCTTGGCGGGGCCCCCGGTGGTAACGGTCTGGTAGGCACCCTGTGGGCCCTTTCCACAGCGAAAAGAGGTGTCAGAGTCTCTCTTCCAAAGGTATCTCTCGCCCGTTTCAAAATAATCTGACGGGTTAGAGCCCTCAATCTTCTCCGGTACCCCCACTATACGCACGTTATTTCTCCGTGAACGATTCTCAAGGTCGTCCTGCTTGGCCATTAGAAGGGCTATTTTCTGTGTATGATCAGCAGAGGCTCTTTTTATAGAGGGTACGATATCCTCCATTTCCTCCATTCTCCCCTCCAGGGCAGTTGTGCGGTCCGCCAGGCGCTTCAGATCATGGCGCACTATGGACACATCTTCCTTTATGGAGCCCACCTGCATTCTCAGTGCCGTTAGTGATTTTCCACATTCGGTAACAGCTTTCAGCACATCCTTAAGGGTGGGTTCCTCTATATCAGGCTCCATTGTGTTGGTATCATCTGCCTCTGTATAGCCTCGCAACACCTCATATCTGTTGGAACTGCTGGCGGGAATAACATGTGCGCTATTCTCCTCACCCTCACGGTTATGGCCGAGCCGAGACAAAGATCTACCTTGCTTCCCGCTTGACTCCGGTAAGTCTTCACGTTCCGGTGAGTGCGCAAACTTCCCCAGCTTAGCAGCCGCTTCCCGCTGGATGTCTTTCGCGCGGTCACTGCGCCGTGGAGTGTCAGGCCCGGCGCCATCTTGCAGCTCCCTGCTCGGGCCTCTAGAATCTTTCTTTGGTCCCATTTTGCCCACAAATCAGCACAAAAAGCTTCCGTTTCGGGCGGACCGGTGACAGCAGCACTAGAGCTTCAACTGTGGCAGGTTAAAGTCAGTTTTTTAAGGGTTCTTTTCAGGATAAAAGACGAGGTGAAGCGGGAGCTTTACTCAGCACGTCTGCTCACATCCTCTGCTAGCCACGCCCCAGCTATCTGGCATAGGTAGGTTTAGAGTAGGAACTGCTTGACTGAGACCACCTTGGTGAGGGTAGGTGGGCACAGATGTGTTTTGATCAAAATATATTGGCTAAGAGTCTCAGATTTTATTATATCAGAATGAGAGCTTAATCCATATATAATGCTTGCATCTATTGTTAGTGCATTATTATTTGTTTTCTGTGATTTTTTTTTATAAATGTAGCCATGGACATCCGCATATTTATTTATCATATCGTGCAGGATGTTTTTATCTTTGTTTTTTTATCTTTTTTTCTGTGATTTTTGAACTTTCAGTGCAGCAGAAATGTTTTGTAGTCTTCTCCAAATCTATGCTTCCACACAATACTGTCTCTGAGCTCTATAGGCAGTTCCTTACCCCTTAGGGCTTGGTTGTTGCTCTGATATGCATTGTCAGCTGTGAGACCATATATAAACAGGGGTTTGTCTTTCCAAATCATGTCCAATCAACTAATTTTAATACAGGTGGGCTCCAATCAACGTTTAGAAACACCTCAAGGATGATCGAGATAAATGGTAGGCCGCCAGAGATAAATTCCAAATGTCATTGCAAAGGTCTGAATACTTATGTACCTGCAAAATGTTAGTTTTTCTTTTTTAATACATTTGCAAAAATGTCTAAAATTCTGTTTTCACTTTCTCCTTATGGGGTATTCAGTTCAGATTGATGAGAAAACTTGGGCTCATATGATGTTCCTTCACCTTTCATCATTCCTGTATTCTGATATGCAAAATAGTGGTCCTGATTTTGATTGATTCATTCCAAGAACTTTGGATTTATTAGACACCGAAGTGGAAAATTCATAACAAATTTTGTAATTAGAATCAATTTGCTACTGCCCTTGATTCTTACTACTGCCTGCTTTATTATTTCATCACTTCCAGTTATAAAGGGAATCATTCTGGACTTGCATTATATGACATGTAATTCCCTAATAAAATAAATAGAGCTTATAACCAGATTTTGTTTCGCCTACTGAATACAATTTATCTGATCTATATGGCAAAGTTTAAAAACAAAAGCTGCTTAGACACGTACAACATATACACCAAATGAAATGTATTTTTGTTGTGGATGTTTGTCTTAATTGCTATTCTTGTTTTCATGAGTTTTCATTTATTTAATTCTTATATGCAGATGCCAAGAAGAGCGATATACTCTTGGTAGAAGACTGATATTGCAGTTTATTATCAGGCAGCCACAGGCAAAACAATGCATACAGATCTACTTTCTCTAATGAAGCATGCCTTATTTTCACTGAGCTGGATAATGTAAGTGTTTTCAGCAGGGCAAAAGAGTCAATGAATACAAAAACATATGCTGTGTTCTAATTTCATCTATGATTCATATTTTTGCTATTTAATTTCCTTTGAATTGCATTAGCATTAATGTCACACAAATCTAAATAAATTTCTCTTAATGTCAGTTTAAATAAATATATTATTCTCAAAATACATGTAGAAAAGATATAATGTGTGTTTTCCAATCAGTGGAATTATGGAAGGACAAGCAGACAGTTCATGAAATTTCTTCCCTCCTAGATATTCCACGATCATCTGGGAGTGGTATTATTACAAGGTGAAAGCGTTTAGAAAAAAATAAGCAACTCAGTCAAGAAGTGGCAGACCACATAAAGTGTGGTGTACTTCCCTCTCCACTCTCACGATGAGTCTGACCTTCTTGCAACAGCACCCTCACCGTCATGCTGTCATCAGGGCAACCAGTCTAGACTGCAGGGTGGTCCAGCACAACAGTGTGTAGGGACACTAGGCCAATCAGGTTAGATGCTGGCATCCTACCTGACTCTGAAGTGATATCAGCATGCACGGGATGCTGCCATCAATCCTAGGATGACTTCCCATGATTGTAATTAGTTTCTGTTTATGGTTGAGCGAACCCGAAGTGTAAAGTTCGGTTTTGTACCGAACTTTAGGATTTTTAGACCCCGAACCCGAACATTTCAGTAAAAGTTCGGGTTCGGTGCTTTCTTGGCGCTTTTTGGAAGGCTACAGAGCAGCCAATCAACAGGCGGTTAACTGTCTGACCTTAGAAGCCATCACAGCCATGCCTACTAATGGCATGGCTGTGATTGGCCAGTGTAGCATGTGACCCAGCCTCTATATGAGCTGGAGTCACGTAGCGCTGCACGTCACTCTGCTGTGCTTAGTGTAGGGAGAGGATGCTGCTGGTGATTTCAGGGAGAGAATAGGACTGAATCTGTTTGCTCAAAATCTGAATCTAACTCAGCGATCTACATACATGGTGTTTTGTGGGTGCAGGGCACAACTTTTTTCATCCTTCCCTGAGGCCAGAAAATAACTTTAATAAGTCAGTTAGGTGGGAGGCGGCGGCTATTTTATGCAAGCTCAGTGCACTTGCACTGCATCTGAGCTTTTGGGACATTGAAAATCCCAATTTTTTGGGCAATTTACAACATCTGGTGCATTTGCAGGCTTAGTCAGTGTGCAATTTAAGCTAGAAATACAGCCATCATTTTCTGGGGTTTTAAAAACACACTTTTTTGCCAAAAACTACTATTTTCAGGCCTTGCAGCATCAGCACGTGTGAAATTACAGGGTTATATACTGCTGTCAAATTCAGTTATTAAACAAACACCCGTTTGGGCAAAAAATTTTTAGTTGGCAGCATTTGCTGCAGATGTCATTGTGAGATACACCCTTTATACATTTCGGTTATATTCAGATATTTGAAATACAGCCATTTTGGGCAAACAAATGTTTAATTGAGGCCTACTGTGGGTCAGGCCGTGTGAGATACACCCTTTACATACTGTCGTTATATTCTACTATTAAACAATCATTTAGGGCAAGATCCTAAATTTGAGAAATATGAGGAGAGCGTCAAATAAGGGACGTGGCCAAGGTCGTGGTGCTGCTGGTGAAGCTCCTGTTGCAGGGAGAGGACGTGGTCGATCTGTACCAGCTAACACGCACAAGTGAAAACCCTTCCTGAGGTGCGAGTAGGCGACAGAACCTGCAGCTGTATTTGGTCGGACCTAATGCGGCTCTACAAATGGTGAGGCGTGAACAAGTACAGGTTGCTGACAGTGGATCCAGTTCCTTCACATTGTCTCCCACCCAGTCTCCTGCTGAAAGACCACAGTCGGCACCTGCAGCCGATGTCCATCAGTCTTTCACCTCACCCCCTTGCAAATCAGCCAAGCAGTCTGAGCCCCAAGTCATGCAGCAGTCTCTTCTGCTTTTTGATGACTCTGTTAGCAGGGTTTCCCAGGGCCATCCACCTAGCATGCCCCAGAAGTGGAAGAGATTGAGTGCACTGATTCCCAACCACTTATCTTTCAAGATGAGTACATGGGAGGACCATCGCAGCACGTCTCGGATGATGACGAAACACAGGTGCCAACTGCTGGGCCTTTCGAAAGTGTGCAGACCGACAAGGAAGGCAGGGGTAAAGACTGGATGGAAGATGATGTGGAGGATGACGAGGTCCTCGACCCCACATGGAATCAAGGTAATGCGAGTGACCTATGTAGTTTGGAGGAAGAGGCGTTGGTTGCACAGAGCCACCAGAACAGCAGAAGAGGGAGCAGGGTACAAAAGCGGAGCGGCCGTCCTCTAGACAGTACGAGTGCTACTGCCCACCGCAGCAAGGGACCGAGTACACCAAAGCCAGCTCCAAGGAGTTCCCTGGCGTGGCAGTTCTTTAGACAATGTGCTGACTACAAGACACAAGCAGTTTGCACGCTGTGCAATCAGAGCCTGAAGCGAGGCATAAACGTTCTCAACCTGAGCACAATCTGCATGACCAGGCATTTAAGTGCAACGCACGAGCTGCAGTGGAGTAGACACCTCAAAAACCAATAAAAGTCTCTGGCTCCTCCTGCTTCCTCTTCTGCTGCAGTCTTGGCCTCTTCATCCACCTCTGGAGTGACAGTGCCACCTGCCACCCCGCAAACAGGGGATCTGCCAGCAACACCAACACCTGGGTCACCAAGCATCTCCACAATGTCCCACGGAAGTGTTCAGCTTTTCATCTCCCAAACACTGGAGAGGAAGAGGAAGTACCCCCCTACCCACCCGCGATCCCTAGCCCTGAATGCCAACATTTCTAAATTACTGGCCTTTAAAATGCTGTCATTCCGTCTGGTGGAGACGGATAGTTTTAAAGGCCTTGTGCCCAGCCGCCACTACTTTTCCAGGAGAGCCATCCCTTCCCTGCACAACCAAGTGGGGGACAAAATCAGGTGTGCACTGCGCAACGCCATCTGTGGCAAGGTGCACCTAACTACGGATATGTGGACCAGTAAGAACGGTCAGGGACGTTATATCTCCATAACAGCACACTGGGTAAATGCAGTGGCGGCTGGGCCTGAGGCGGATAGCAGTTTGGTGCATGTCCTTCCACCACCGAGGATTGCAGGGCGTTTCCTTTGCCTCCTGTTGCTTCCTCCTCCTACTCTGCTTCCTCGTCCTCTACCAGCTCCTCATCCGGTCAGCGTAACACCTTCACCACCAACTTCAGCACAGCCAGGGGTAAACGACAGCAGGCAGTTTTAAAACTTATCTGTTTGAGGGAAAAACCCCACTCCGTGCAGGAGCTGTGGACGGGCCTTGAACAACAGACCGATGAGTGGTTTGTGCCAGTCAGCCTCAAGCCCGGCTGGGTGGTGTGTGATAATGGGCGAAATCTCGTAGCAGCTCTGGGACTAGCCGGTTTGACGCACATCCATTGCCTGACACATGTGCTGAATTTGGTGGTGCAGAGATTCCTTAAAAATTACCCCGATATGTCAGAGCTGCTGCATAAAGTGCGGGCCGTCTGTGCACACTTTCGGCATTCTCACCCTGCTGCTGCTCGCCTGTCAGCGCTGCAGCGTAACTTCGGCCTTCCCGCTCACCGCCTCATATGCGACGTGCCCACAAGGTGGAACTCCACCTTGTACATGCTGGCCAGACTGTGCGAGCAGCAGCAGGCGATAGTGGAGTTTCAGCTGCAGCACGCACGGGTGAGTCGCTCGGCAGAACAGCACCACTTCACCACCAATGAATTCCTTGTTGCGCTGTTTCGAGTACTCCAACATGGCCAGTGCCGATAACACCGTTCTCAGTGTTACTATCCCACTTCTATGCCTCCTTGAAAAAATGCTCGTGGCGATGATGGAAGAGGATGTGGCACAGGAGGAGGAGGAGGAAGAGGGATCATTTCGTAGGGTTTCCGGACAGTCATTCCCAAGTGGCTCCGAGGGTGGGTTCCTGCACCCACAAACGCCAGGTACACAATTGTCCAGCCAGGGCACAGTTCTGGAGGATGACGAGGTGGAGGATGAGGAGTAACCATGTTCACAGGAGGGTGGCACCCAGACCAGCTCATGGCCATCACTGGTACGTGGCTGTGGGGATACAGAGGACACAGACGATACACCTCCCACAGAGGACAGCTTTTCGTTGTCTCTGGGATGCCTGGCACACATGAGCGATTACATGCTGCAGTGTCTCCGCAACGACCGCTGAGTTGCCCACATTCTAACTTGCGCTGATTACTGGGTGGCCACGCTGCCGTCCTTAATTCCCTCACTGGAGCGTGATCGTAAGATGCGCAAGTACAAGCGCACGCTGGTAGACGCGCTGCTGGTGGCATTCCCACCTGACAGCGGGGGCACAGTTGAAGCACAAGGCGAAAGGCAGAGGACGAGGAAGAGGTCGCCATTGCAGCTGTGGCACCGCCAGCACCTCAGAAGGCAGGGTTAGCATGGCCGAAATGTGGAAAAGCTTTGTCAGCACGCCACAACAACCAGCACCACCAGCTGATATGGAACGTCTTAGCAGGAGGCAGCATTTCACCAACATGGTGGAGCAGTATGTGTGCACACGCCTACACGTACTGAATGACGTGTCTGCCCCCTTCAACTTCTGGGTCTCCAAATTGGGCACATGGCCTGAGCTTTCCCTTAACGCCTTGGAGGTGCTGGCCTGCCCTGCAGCCAGTGTTTTATCTGAACGTGTGTTTAGCACGGCAGGGGGCGTCATCACAGACAAGCGCAGCCGCCTGTCCACAGCCAATATGGACAAGCTCACGTTCATTAAAATGAACCAGGCATGGATCCCTCAGGACTTGTCCATACCTTGTGCAGAATAGACATGTATACCGGCACTAACCAGCCATTGTTATACTGCAGCGCAATTGCTCATTCTTGTATTTTGGATATTTCACACTCTTTTAGACTGTACCCTAATTTTAAAAAATAAAATGAAAACCAAAAACCTGTGTTGGCAACCTCGTCCACCTACACCGCTACGTCCACCGCCTCCTCAAACTCCTACTCCATATGGAACTCCACCTCATAAATCTAATTTTTTTTTTTATTTGTACATATTTTATTTTATATCATTTCACTACTTTGTCAGTTGCATTTTCAGCTGAAATTCAACAATTTTTGGGTGTCAAGTACCACTGCTATACCTAGTAGACCGGTTAAAAAAATTTAAATAAATTGTCAGTTACATTTTAGGGTCAAATTCACCAATTTTTGGGTGTAATATACCCCTCCTCTACCTAGTTGACAACTTAATACATTTCAATAATTTTTATTTTACATTTTTGGGTGACATAAACAAAAATTTTTTTTCTGTCATAGACCCCTTCTCTACCAAGTAGACAGGTTAATACATTTCTGTAATTTTTCTGTTACATTCTTGGGTTGACATTATACAATTTTAGACGTGAATAAACTCCTGCTCTGCATAGGTGACAGGGAATAAAATTTCTGAAATGCTTCTTTAATTGATGCGCGCCACCTCCTTTGATTCAATGCTTAAACTTAAACAAGTTGTACCACATTTGCACTTCAATAATTTGTCCCACATTTCCGCTATACTCTTTTGGCCAACATTTGCACCTTAATAGCTTTTCCCACATTTCCGCTTGACTCTTTTGGCCCACATTTGGGCTTCCGTAATTTGTACAACATTTGCGCCTCAATAGCTTTTCCCACATTTCTGCTCGATCCCAATTTTTTTAAAATACTTTTATCTCCCTTAAATTTGGTCTCTTTTTCTCACGCTCCCTCTCCGGCCCGGAACCCTGATTCCCCACCGCCCGTGATCACCATGGTAGGCGCATAAAAGAAAATCGAAAGTTGATAGACCAGATATCAAATTGGATCGTGAACATCACGGGGACGTGCGACATGGTGGGGCAGTAAGTATGCACATGCCTACACGAACTGACTGACAGATGTCGGCCCCTGCAACTTCTGGGTCTCCAAATTGGGCACATGGCCTGAGCTTGCCCTTTACCTCTTGGAGGTGCTGGCCTGCCCTGCAGCCAGTGTATTGTCTAAACGTGTGCTTAGCACGACTGGAGGATTATATTTCCCAATGTTTTGGGGTGTACCCTAATTTAAAAAAAAAAGAATACATTTTTAACCAAAAAGCAGTGTAGGCTACCTCCTCCTCCTCCACCGCGACTTCCACCTACACCGCCACATCCACCGCCTCCTCAACCTCCTACGCCATATGGACCTCGTCCTCCTGGATCAAGATTAATATTATTATTTTTTACGTATTTTATGTTATTTAAAGTCATTTCCCTATCCACATTTGTTTGCAGAGCACTTGTCATGCTCTTAACCACATTTTGATGACATTTGCAGCCCTCTAGCCCTTTCCATTACATTTTTACAGCCATTTTAGTGCTCAAAAGTTCGGGTCCCCATTGACTTCAATGGGGTTCGGGTTCGGGTTCGGGGGTCAAGTTCGGGTCCCAAACTCAAACTTTTTTCTGAAGTCCGGCTGAACCCGTCGAACCCGAACATCCAGGTGTCCACTCAACTCTATTTCGGTTATCTCACTAGCGTTCTCCTGTTTGGCTTCCTGGATCATTTAACTGGTATTTGTCCCTGACTATGCCTTTGACTATCGATTACTGCTCTGAAGTGTCATCCTTGTAATAACGCCATCTGGGATTGACTCTGTGTTTATCTTCTGTTTCTGGCACTGGCATGACTCTCTGGTTTAAACTCTTGTTATTGGATTTGACTCGGTCATTGTTGGGATCATCTTGTTTAGGTCTTTTGGCCTGTCTTCTCCTTTCCATTTCCTCTTCCCCATGCACTTAGAATAGGGAACATCACCCAGTTGGGGGCCGCCATTTAGGGTGGATCATTCAAGTAGGTAGAGACAGTATTGGTTTGGAGACTAGGGGGTGCACTGATCCTCTGTGAGAAAGTTACAGAGTGGGTCACTATGTGCTGAGGCGCATTATTCACTCTGCCAACTCAATAACTGTAGAATTCCAAACTTCCTCAGACATTAATATTAGCATTCTGGAGGTTTATGGTATAGGTTTTCATGGCTGAGCATCTGCATGTATGCCTTACATAACCAAGCACAAGCGTTGGATGGAGTGGTGTAAACTATGCAAACACAAGACTCTGGAGCAGTGGAAAAGTGTTCTGTGGAGTGACGAATTGTAATTAATTGTAATCTGGCAGCATGATGGACAAGTTAGGGTTTGGAGAATACCAGCTTGATTCATAACCTGGCTGACTGCATTGTGCCACTGTAAAGTTTGGTGGAGGAGGATTAATGCTATGGGGTTGTTTTTCAGGAGTTGGTCTGGCTCCATAGTTCCAGTGAATGAAAATCTTAATCTTGAGCATACCAAGACATTTTGGATAATTGTATGCTTTCAATTGTGTGGGAACAGTTTGGAAAATACAATTTTCTTCTCCAGCATTACTATGCACCAGTGCACAAAGCGAGATCTACAAAGTTGAGATTAACAAATTTACAAATGAGATTAACAAATTAACAAATTAGATTTTTTGGATTGGGTGACTAAAATAATAGATGGTAGAGGTGCAGTAGACATCGCTTATCTGGACCTTAGTAAGGCTTTTGATACTGTCCCACATAGAAGGCTTATCAATAAATTGCAGTCTTTGTGCGCGGACTCCCATATTGTTGAATGGATTAGGCAGTGGCTGAGGGACAGACAACAGAGGGTTGTAGTCAATGGAATATATTCAGACCATGGTCTTGGTACCAGTGGGGTACCTCAGGGATCTGTTCTGGGACCCATATTGTTTAATATCTTTATCAGCAAAATTGCAGAAGGCCTCGATGGTAAAGTGTGTCTTTTTGCTGATGACACAAAGATTTATAACAGGGTTGATGCTCCTGGAGGGATACACCAAATGGAAAAGGATTTAGCAAAACTAGAGGAATGGTCAAAAATCTGGAAACTAAAATTTAATGTTGATAATTGCAAGATAATGCACCTGGGGCATAAAAACCCAAGAGCAGAATATAAAATCAGTGATACAGTCCTAACCTCAGTATCTGAGGAAAGGGATTTAGGGGTCATTATTTCAGAAGACTTAAAGGTAGGCAGACAATGTCATAGAGCAGCAGGAAATGCTAGCAGAATGCTTGGGTGTATAGGGAGAGGCATTACCAGTAGAAAGGGAGGTGCTCATGCTGCTCTACAGAGCACTAGTGAGACCTCATTTGGAGTATTGTGCGCAGTACTGGAGACCATATCTCCCGAAGGATATCGATACTTTGGAGAGAGTTCAGAGAAGAGCTACTAAACTGGTACATCGATTGCAGGATAAAACTTACCAGGAAAGATTAAAGGACCTTAACATGTATAGCTTGGAAGAAAGACGAGTCAGAGGGGATATGATAGAAACTTTTAAATACATAAAGGGAATCAACAAGGTAAAAGAGGAGAGAATATTTAAAAGAAGAAAAACTGCTACAAGAGGTCATAGTTTTAAATTAGAGGGGCAAAGGTTTAAAAGTAATATCAGGAAGTAGTTTGGTGATGAAAAACTTGACAGGCCTTGACAGAACATTTACCTAAACCTCAGAATGAACTAGAACAGAGATTGCAAGCCAAACTCTTTTGTCCAACATCAGTGTCTGACCTCACAAATGCTCTTGTGGTTTCAGATTTTTAGGCATCCTTCAAAATCAATGCTTGCCGGCGGCAGATCATGCGGATTGGCCCTGTCAATCAAAATGGAAAGGGTGTAGCAGTTGCAGAGAGAGCAGATCCTCTAGGTGTAATGGCGACGCCCCTGTTGCTCCTCGGGGCTCATTTAAATATATTAAAACATTTTTCTCAGCAATGCGGGCACATATGAACATGGGAACAACAGATGCCTTCAGCTGCCAAGCGCACATGTAACAGATCAGCCAGTTTCATAGGTACAAATCTGCTGACGGATGCCCTTTAAACTGGTCAGTTACATACAACTTCACTTTTGCTACACACTAAGGTTATTTTTTCATCAATAACCATATGTATTTATTATGTTTTTATCACCCTAAATGTGTGCCTACAATATATTATAACAGTTGACTCCAGCTTTCAATATTTATTGGAAACAATACTAAACATTGTATTATTAAAGCTAATGTGCAATATATACATTCTTTAACTAATAGTTAATATTAAACAGTTTATCAGTGATAAGGTTTAAATGTATTACCTTATGAAGGGCATTTGCATAATAGTTGATTGTACAATTAGATCCTATAATGAGAACAGCTAGTAACAGATGTGAGCAGATGAAAGCATTCATGACAAATGTCAACGTTTTATCACTAATACGGTACACAGGCGACCAGAAGTCGTGTGATTAATCTAAGCACTGAGCCCCTCCTTGTGGACAGATGGCTGTACTGCACAGCATTATACAACTAGGCATCATTACTATACAGAATACAATTAAGAGGGAGGACACTTTAAATGTTCCTTTTCTTATATCAAACGTCAGATGTGAATGTGTCTTCTAGGAGTGAATAAAATCCACAAAAATGTTTGAACTGTACTGTATCCAGGATGGCAGAAGCACACTAATGAATGCGTACAAAATGTCGAGGGTGTAAGAAACCGTCTTAGTTCATTGCATTGCATGATGAAAATGTCTCATGTTTCCAACAGCTAAAAGACTTCCACAGATCATATCTTGCACAAGGACCAATTCTTCTTAATGCTGTAACAGAACAGACACAGCAAAATCAAACCCTTTCAAAAATGTAACTTTTTTGTAATTGTAGATTTAGAATTTATGTCTCAAATAAATAGTTACATAGGTTGAAAAAAGACACAGAACCATAAAGTGCAACTTTTCTCGATGAATTATAAGACAATAACTGTTAGATTAATTACCTCAATGAGCATCTAGCCCCTTTTTTTAATGCTATATCTACCATTACTACCTCTTGGGATAGGGCAGTCCACAGTTTGACTATGCTAAGGGTACTTTCACACTTGCGGCAGAGGATTCCGGCAGGCAGTTCCGTCGCCGGAACTGCCTGCCGGGTCCGTCAAAACGTATGAAAACTGATGGCATTTGTCAGATGGATCAGGATCCTGATCCGTATGACAAATACATTGAAATGCCGGATCAGTCTCTCCGATGTCATCCGGAAAAACAGATCCGGCATTTTTTTTTTTATAATTTTTAGCGGTCTGAGCATGCGCCGACCGCAATGCTGGATCCGTTTTGCTGGAACACTCGGGGCCGGATCTGGCATTAATGCATTTCAACGGGAAAAAATGTCGGCAAGTGTTCCGGAATTTTGGACGGAGATAAAACTGCAGCATGCTGCGGTATTTTCTCCATCCTGAAAAGTCAAAAAGACTGAACTGAAGACCTCCTGATGCATCCTGAACAGATTGCTCTCCATTCAGAATGCATTAGGATAAAACTGATCGGTTCTTTTCCGATATTGAGCCCCTAGAACGGTACTCAATGCCGGAAAAGAATAACGCTAGTGTGAAAGTACCCCCACTGTAAAGAATCCTTTCCTGCATTGGTGTCTGAATCGCCTTTCTACCACATGCAATGAATGTCCTCTGATCCTTTGCAAAGTCCTCGGAATGAATAAATTATGTGCCAGTTCTTTGTAATGACCACACATGTATTTATACATGTAAATGAGAGTACTTCTAAGGCGTATTTTTTCCAAGCTGTAGTTAATGCACACCTCGGATGCCTTAAAGGGATTGTCTAGCTTTTTATTTTTTATAAGTGCTGGCCTATATTCATTTTAGACCATCACTATCTGACCGGCAGGGGTCTGACATCCGCACCCCAAGCATCGTTTTCAGTGTAGCTTTGGTGCTATACATTGGTTCCAAATCTACACATCTCAGTCTACTGTGTAAATGGAGCTGTCTACAACAACTCTGCTCCCATTCACTTCAATGGGAGCAATGCTACATTAACCAGCACTGTTCATTACACAGTGGATAGAGGTGTGCAGTTCTGTAGTGGCAATTTCTGGTGCTGGAGCTACACTAAAACAGAGGATCGGCAGATAGGCCTGAGCATAGGTCATCACTTGTAAAAAGTTGGACAATCCCTTTGAGTGCATTTTAGTCCCTTAGTTATATAAGTATCATTCACATGAATGGGAGCCAAGCAGGATTCTGACATGGCCACTTCAAAGTGGACTGAGCCTTCTGCTTTCAGCTGCATCTACTGTTTAGTTTCTGGCACCTACAGCTGCACAAAGCAGCTGATCAGTAGGGGGCTGGGTTTTGGTCCTCCACTGATCTCATATTGATGGCCTATCTGGAGGACAAGTCATCAATATAAAAAAATGTGGAAAATGTAACAGAGAGCAAGTATGGGATGAGGAGGTTAATGTCATCCCTTTCCCTGGGATAATATAAAGTCATACAGGGACAGTAGGAATGCTTGTGGGCCTCCACCTCTCTCTGCATGCTGACTGCTCTCTCTCACCTCTACCTGCTCTAATTATGGGTTGATCACAAATCATGTTCCTGGCTCGAGCTACATTTTACCCTGAAAAAGAGCCCTCAGAAGTGGCCTAACCCTCTGCTGCCACACAGCCCAATCTGGACTTGTGCAAACAATATTGTCCTGTCATGAACTCGGCTCGGTCTAATCAGGTGTGGGTTTTAAATAAGCTTCAAAGTGTTGTAAAGCTGGAACCACATATGTAGCTTTTGTGGCCGTTTTTTTAGCCAGTTGAGAGTGGATCCAACAAGAAAAAAAAATATGGAAGAAAGACCTAAACATCCCCAATACATTTCCTCTCTTTCTATGCAACTCTTCTGTTATGCTTTAAAAACATCCACAAAAACTTGTGGGATTGTGTGCAGTAATGCTGCTTTTTCTTGTATTTTTTCAACAAAATCTGATTGTTAAAGGGCACTCTTCCTGTCATCCACAATAAACATCTGATTTTAATAGGGGGCCACCACAGCCAGAGACAGCTTTATGGCACATGTAGCATTACATAGCGGTCATTCAGATGATTTACCATGGGCAGCTCAAGTCTGCCAAAGCAGGAGATGATTCTACAAAGCAGATATCCATTCAGGCTTATAGTGCCTTGAAAAAGTATTCATACCACTTGAACCTTTCCCCCATTTTTTTACATTACACCTACAAACTTAAATGTATTTTATGTGATAGGCCAACACAAAGTAGCAAGTATGTGTAAAGTCAAAAGAAAGTGATACATGGTTTTCACAATTTTTAATAAATAAAAATCTGCATTTGTATTCAGCCAATACTTTGTAGGGCCACCTTTCGCTACAATTACAGCTGCAAGTCTTTTGGGATATGTCTCTACCAACTTTGCACATCTAAAGGCTATAATATTTGCCCATTTATCTTTGCAAGATAGCTGAAGCTCAGTGGATGGAGAGCATCTGTGAACAGCAATTATCAATAGCATTTAGGTCGGGACTTTGACAAGGCCATTCTAACACATGAATATACTTTGATCTAAACCATTCCATTGTAGCTCTCGTTGTATGTTTTGGGTCGTTGTCCTGCTGAAATGTGAACCTCTGTCTCAAGTCTTTTTCAGCCTCTAACAGATTTTCCTGTAGGATTTCCCTGTATTTAAAGGGGTTATCCGAGTTAATAAAAATGTCCCCATTGACTATAAAGGGGACGGTGGTGGAGCTATGGCGCAGCACGGCAGTGCACAGCGAGCTGCCACTTGACTAAAAGTCCTGGATTTTCGACTTTTTATGGTACTTTCACACTAGCGTTAGTGTGATCCGGCAGGCAGTTCCATCGTCGGAGCTGCCCGCCGGATCCGCCAATCAGTATGACAACTGACAGCATTTGTAGACGGATCCAGGTGCGGATCCGTCTAGAAATGCATTGCAATAACGGATCCGTCTATCCGCTTGCCATGTCGATGGACGGATCCCTCTTGCAGTCTTTTTCACAGTTTTCATGTTCTGCGCATGCGCAGACCGGAAGGGCGGATCCGTCCTTCAGTTGTTTTGCAACGCCGGATCCACAAGGCAGCTCCGTCGTCAGAGCTGCGTGCCTGCTGGATGCGCCGATCAGTGTGACAAGTGACAGCATTTGTAGACGGATCCAGGTGCGGATCCATCTAGAAATGCATTGCAATAACGGATCCGTCTATCCGCTTGTCATGCGGATGGACGGATCCCTCTTTCAGTCTTTTTCAAAGTTTTCATGTTCTGTGCATGCGTAGACCGGAAGGACGGATCCGTCTATCCGCTTGTCATGTGGATGGACGGATCCCTCTGTCAGTCTTTTTCACATTTTTCATGTTCTGCGCATGCGCAGACCGGAAGGGCGGATCCGTCCTTCAGTTGTTTTGCAACACCGGATCCGCAAGGCAGCTCCGTCGTCGGAGCTGCGTGCCTGCTGGATCCGCCGATCAGTGTGACAAGTGACAGCATTTGTAGACGGATCCAGGTGCGGATCCGTCTAGAAATGAATTGCAATAACGGATCCGTCCAGCGGCACCGTCAAATAGCGGCAGGGCGGATCCGACAGGGTGAACAGCCTGTCGGATACGTCCTGCCGCTAGTGTGAAAATATCATTAGCATTATCTGTATCTAAGCAATATCTATATTATTCAAATATATATTCAATATGGATATTAGATAAATCCATATATTGGTGGCAGATAAGGATTTTATATAGCTGAATAATGATGATGATCATCAGAATAATGATGGCCAATAATTTATTTATATTTCCCAGGGGGTGTTGAATGTGTACTAGTGGGGGGGGGGGGACCAGGGCTGTAATAACGATCCCCAGATGCAGAGGGGAACGTTTACAAACTGCCACCTCTAGCCCCAGTGAATGCAGGAGGGACAAACTTACCCTGTGCTGCTGGAGAAGAGATCACCTCGGCTCTGGTGTACTGCACATGAGTGATCGCATAGCAGAGCCGAGGCAGTGACAAGAGCTGGAGGGGGGAGGGTACCAAAGGCTCTGACGTCTCGTTTACAGAGCCTGGCCACTCCCTCAAGCAGAGAGAAGCTTGTAAACGAAACGTCACCAGCAGAGCAGGCTTACTGACGTCAGGTGTAACATGACCCTGAACTGAACTGGCCAAACAGTGATATATAGGTAATGAAAGTGATTTTAAGAATCTTTCACTGGTCTACAATAAATGCAATTGGAATAGATTTATTTAAGTCGGATAACCCCTTTAACAATATCCATCTTCCCATTAGTTCTGACCAACCTTTCTGTCCTTGCTGAAAAAAAGCATCCCTGCAGCATGATGTGGACACCTCCATGTTTCACAGTGGGGATGGTGTGTTCAGGGAAATGTGCAGTGTTAGTTTTCCAGTGCATGGCTTTTTGCATTTAGGTCAAATTGGTCTCAACTGACTCAGAGCAGCTTCTTCCACATGTTTGTGTCCCCTAAATGGCTTGGGCAAACCACAAACGGGGCTTCTTATGGCTTGCTTTCAAAAATGGTTTTCTTCTTGCCACACTTCCATAAAGGCTAGATTTGTGAAGTACATGATTAATAGTTGTCCTGTGGATAGATTCTCCAACCTGAGCTGTGGATCTCTGCAGCTCCTCCAGTGTGAGCATGGGCATCTTGGCTGCTTCTCTGCTCCGTGTGATGTTCAGAGCTGGGATATTTTTTATAACCTAACTTCTTTACACTTCTCCACAACTTTATCCCTGACGTGGCTGGTGTGTTCCTTGGTTTTCATGATGCTGTTTGATCAGTAATATCCTGTAACAAACCTCTCATGCCTTCACAGAACAGCTGTAGTTATACAGAGAATAAATTACACACTAGTAGACTCTATTTACTAATTAGGTGACTTCTGATGGCATTTGGTCACACTGGATTTTATTTTTAGGGCTATCAGAGTACATGGTGCTGAATACAAATGCACGCCACACTTTTCAGATTTTTATTTATTAAACATTTTGAAAACCATGTATCATATTCTTTTCACTTCATACATACTTGCTACTTTGTGTTGGTCTATCACATAAAATCCCAATAAAATATATTTAAGCTTGTGGGAAAACCATGAAAAAAGTTCAAGTTGTCTGAATACTTTTTAAGGCACTGTATACTGTTTATATGCCCTAACAGGACTGGAGCTGCTATTAAGAGCTTCTATTGTTCTGGAGAATATGGCCAACTGCTTTCAGTGGCAAAATGGAAAGCTTCAATTGGCCCACAGTGGCAATACATAAGAATAAAACATTTGCTGCTGGGATCAACCACCGATTCAATAGATTGTGACTTTTAATCATCTTATTTTTGGGGGAACATTCTAACAGAAAGGAATGCCAAAAAATGTACAGCCACTTTAAAGGGGTTGCCTGGTTTCAAGAGGAACTCAATCAATGGTTACCGTATAAATTCCTATGTACTAAGCTCCCTCTATTGGTGGCTTCAGGCAGTTTTATAATACAAAGACAAGCTTCAGACATAAAGCTGTATGGGGGAGATTTGTCAATTTATTTATGCCTTTATCTGGTGTAAATGCATTGAGAAATATGCTGTACAGAATGAGCAGGGCAAGGCAGGGCTTAATAGGAAGACGTCGCAACCACCACAGATTACAATAACTAATTGTTGCAGTATGATGAATTACACAATTGCATGTTCAAGTTCCCTTGGGGAACTAAAAATAAAAGTTAAAAAGTAAAACAATTGTTTCAAAATCATATATATATATATACACAGTTGCAAGAAAAAGTATGTGAACCCTTTAGAATGATATGGATTTCTGCACAAATTGGTCATAAAATGTGATCTGATCTTCATCTAAGTCACAACAATAGACAATCACAGTCTGCTTAAACTAATAACACACAAAGAATTAAATGTTACCATCTTTTTATTGAACACACCATGTAAACATTCACAGTGCAGGTGGAAAAAGTATGTGAACCCCTAGACTAATGACATTTCCAAGAGCTAATTGGAGTGAGGTGTCAGCCAACTGGAGTCCAATCAATGAGATGAGATTGGAGGTGTTGATTACAGCTGCCCTGCTCTATAAAAAACACACACCAGTTCTGGGTTTGCTTTTCACAAGAAGCATTGCCTGATGTGAATGATGCCTCGCACAAAAGAGCTCTCAGAAGACCTACGATCAAGAATTGTTGACTTGCATAAAGCTGGAAAGGGTTATAAAAGTATCTCCAAAAGCTTTGCTGTTCATCAGTCCACGGTAAGACAAATGGTCTATAAAAGGAGAAAGTTCAGCACTGCTGCTACTCTTCCTAGGAGTGGCCGTCCTGTAAAGATGACTGCAAGAGCACAGCGCAGACTGCTCAATGAGGTGAAGAAGAATCCTAGAGTGTCAGCTAAAGACTTACAAATGTCTCTGGCATATGCTAACATCCCCGTTAGCAAATCTACAATACGTAAAACACTACACAAGAATGGATTTCATGGGAGGATACCAGAGAGGAAGCCACTGCTGTCCAAAAAAAACATTGCTGCACGTTTACAGTTTGCACAAGAGCACCTGGATGTTCCACAGCAGTACTGGCAAAATATTCTGTGGACAGATGAAACCAAAGTTGAGTTGTTTGGAAGAAACACACAACACTATGTGTGGAGAAAAAGAGGCACAGCACACCAACATCAAAACCTCATCCCAACTGTGAAGTATGGTGGTGGGGGCATCATGGTTTGGGGCTCCTTTGCTGCGTCAGGGTCTGGACGGATTGCTATCATCGAAGGAAAAATGAATTCCCAAGTTTATCAAGACATTTTGCAGGAGAACTTAAGGCCATCTGTCCACCAGCTGAAGCTCAACAGAAGATGGGTGTTGCAACAGGACAACAACCCAAAGTAAATCAACAACAGAATGGCTTAAACAGAAGAAAATATGCCTTCTGGAGAGGCCCAGTCAGAGTCCTGACCTCAATTGTGATGCTGTGGCATGACCTCAAGAAAGCGATTCACACCAGACAACCCAAGAATATTGCTGAACTGAAAGCGTTCTGTAAAGAGGAATGGTCAAGAATTACTCCTGACCGTTGTGCACGTCTGATCTGCAACTACAGGAAACGTTTGGTTGAAGTTATTGCTGCCAAAGGAGGTTCAACCAGTTATTAAATCCAAGAGTTCACATACTTTTTCCACCTGCACTGTGAATGTTTACATGGTGTGTTCAATAAAAACATGGTAACATTTAATTCTTTGTGTGTTATTAGTTTAAGCAGACTGTGATTGTCTATTGTTGTGACTTAGATGAAAATCCGATCACATTTTATGACCAATTTGTGCAGAAATCCATATCATTCCAAAGGGTTCACATACTTTTTCTTGCAAGTACTAACATTTCTAACATAATTGGGATCTCCGCATCCACTGAACAGATATCAGTTACATCAGTGAATCAGGTCATCGCCACCATATTATGCCCTATGGATGCAGCAGGGCATGAGAGATGATATCTACACAGCAAACAGATGCAGACCCAGATGTATTCTCATACGAAGTGGGGCTAAGTTATTGTGTGTAAAACCAAGAACAAGCCTCAATATACAAAACTATGAATCTGGGCAAAGAATTGGAAACCAATATAAACCTACAGGAAAAAGAACCAGCAGAAAGGCACATGCCACAATCCACTGGCCTATACCACTGTCACCCACCAAAAGATGTAAAATATGTCAGGTATACAGATTGTATATTTATAAATAATCCAGTCGCTGAAAACCAATAATGATAATACTACTATGGCTCAGTATAGGACATTAAATCATCACCTAAATACATAACCGTCAAAAGGGACACAGAGCTCTAGAGTGAAATCTCAATAAGGTGTCACAGATGTAGTAGGGGAGAACACCAAAAGACAACAAGAAGGAAGGGGAAAGACACTAGGCCTCACCGCTAGGGAAGGAAAAGGGGAAAAGGGTAACCACCTATAAAAACCCTGCTCCTGGCCCTAACTCCTATCCGTATGGGCACCTCTCGATGGTAGAGATACCCATACACAGAACCTAGAAAACCCTGGTGACCCTCAGATGCCCTAAAGATAATGACAGGGCAGAGACCACCTGTTCCTTCCCTGGTGAAGGAACTAGCGTCTCACTGAGGCCTAGTAAACAACAGGGGGGGGGGACAGGACTTCAACATGAACCACACTCCAGCTCTTCCAAGACCAAATGAAGCTATCCCAAGCAAGGAGTGATGGGAAAAGTCAGACTAAATAGGGCGAGGTAAAGGTCACATGATCCACACCTGAACAGGAGGTGTGGACATACCAGCAACACACAGACAAAGTGAAACCGAAAGAGGCTGTCAGATCACTAATGCGTAGATAATCTTTCAGACCTTCTGAGACCTGTCACATATGTGACAGTCCCCCCCCCCCCCCCTTCTACGGGTGACCTCCGGGCACCCAGGACCGACCTTATCAGGATGAGCTCTGTGGAATGCTCTCACCAGACGACTAGCATTAACATCGGTCGCTGGAACCCCCATCCTCTCCTCTGGTCCGTACCCTCTCCAATGAACGAGATACTGGAGGAATCTCCGGAGAACTCAGGAGTCCACAATCCTGCTGATCTGAAATTCTAAATTGCCGTCCACCATGACAGGAGCGGGAGGCAAGGAGGACGGCTCAAAAGGTTCGACACATTTCTTTAGCAACGATTTATGAAATACGTTATGGATTTTCAACGCCTGAGGAAGTTCAAGACGGAAGGCTACAGGGTTAACAATGGCAGTGATCTTATATGGACCAATAAATCTTGGGCACAACTTCCAAGAAGGTACCTTAAGTTTAATGTTTCTTGTAGACAACCACACAGAATCACCCACTCTCAGGTCCGGACCATTCATACGTCTCCTGTCAGCCGCACGCCTATACCTGTTGCCCATCTTTTTCAGATTATTTTGGATTTTCCGCCAAATAGAAGACAAAGAAGAGGAAAATCATTCCTCTTCAGGAATGCCGGAATTTTGAGCACCAGAAAATGTACCAAACTGTGGATGGAACCCATATGCCCCAAAAAACAGCGACTTATCAGAGAATTCCTGTCTACGGTTATTGATAGCAAACTCAGCTAACGACAAAAATGAAGACCACTCTTCCTGATTCTCTGAAACAAAACATCTCAAGTAAGTCTCCAGATTCTGATTAGTGCGCTCCGTCTGTCCGTTCGACTGAGGATGAAAAGCAGAAGAGAAGGACAATTGTACACCCAGACGAGTACAGAACGCTTTCCAGAATCTGGAACCAAACTGAGTCCCTCTATCGGACACCACATCAGAGGGAATGCCATGTAGTTTCACGATGTTGTCGACAAACACCTGTGCAAGAGTTTTAGCATTGGGCAGACTAGGTAATGCAATAAAGTGTGCCATTTTAGTAAAACGATCTATAACCACCATAATCACAGTTTTTCGCAGGTGAATCCGTGATAAAATCCATGGACAAATGGGTCCAAGGTCTGGACGGGATGGGCAATGGAAGCAGAGATCCGGAAGGCCTAGTATGTGTCACCTTAGCACGTGCACAGGTACCACAGGCTGACACATAGTCCTCAACACACTTACGCAACCCCGGCCACCAAAATCTGCGAGAGATGAGATCGACAGTCGATCTGCTCCCAGGGTGTCCAGCAAGCACCGTACAGTGATGTTCCTCAAACACCTTGTGACGTAAGTCGGAGGGAACAAACAACTTCCCCGGAGGACAAGAGTCCGGAGCATCCTCCTGTGCCTCCAAGACCCTGGGCTCGAGATCAGGATAAAGAGCGGATATGACTACCCCTTCAGATAAAATGGGACTAGGGTCATTAGACTCCCCCCCCCCCCCCCCCCCAGGAAAGCTATGCAACAAATTGTCCACCTTGAAGTTCTTAACCCCAGGGCGGTAAGTGACGATGAAGTTAAATCTGGTGAAAAACAATGACCATCTGGCCTGCCTTGGGTTCAGTCGCTTAGCCGACTCCAGGTAGGCCAGATTCTTGTGATCCGTAATTACCGTAATAGGGTGAATTGCTCCTTCCAACCAATGCCGCCATTCCTCGAACGCCAACTTAATGGCCAGCAATTCCCTATTCCCCACATCATAATTCCTTTCAGCAGTAGAGAGTTTTTTAGAGAAAAATGCACATGGGTGCCATTTACTAGGTGAAGGACCTTGCGACAAGATTGCTTCTACCCCTACCTCGGACGCGTCAACCTCCACAATAAATGGCTGAGTCACATCTGGTTGCATCAGAATAGGGGCCGAAGCAAAACATTCTTTCACAGCAGTAAAGGCCTGTAATGCCGCATCAGACCAGACAGAAATATCCGCACCCTTCCTAGTCATGTCTGTTAAAGGTTTAACCACCGATGAATAGTTCAAGATAAATTTACGGTAGTAGTTGGTAAACCCCAAAAACCACATAAGCGTTTTCAGATTTTCGGGTCGATCCCAGTCCAACACGGCATGGACCTTCTCGGGATCCATACGAAAACCTGAAGATGAGAGCAGGTAACCCAGAAATTGCACTTCCAGTACAGCAAATACACACTTTTCCATCTTAGCATACAACTTATTCTGTCTTAGGATCTGTAACACCTGTCTCACATGATCCTGATGAGTCTCCATATTAGGCGAATAAATTAGTATGTCATCAAGGTATACAACGACAAACCTCCCCACCAGATGATGAAAGATGTCATTGACAAAGTGTTGAAAAACATCAGGAACATTGGTTAAACCAAAGGGCATGACCAGGTTTTCAAAATGACCCTCAGGGGTATTAAATGCGGTCTTCCACTCATCCCCCTCCTTGATCCTTACCAGATTATATGTCCCCCTCAGATCCAACTTAGGGCTCTTTCACACTTGCGTTATTGTCTTCCGGCATAGAGTTCCGTCGTCGGGGCTCTATGCCGGAAGAATCCTGATCAGTTTTATCCTAATGCATTCTGAATGGAGAGAAATCCGTTCAGGATGCATCAGGATGTCTTCAGTTCCGGAACGGAACGTTTGTTGGCCGGAGAAAATACCGCAGCATGCTGCGCTTTTTGCTCCGGCCAAAAATCCGGAACACTTGCCGCAAGGCCGGATCCGGAATTAATGCCCATTGGAAGGCATTGATCCGGATCCGGCCTTAAGCTAAACGTCGTTTCGGCGCATTGCCGGAGCCGACATTTAGCTTTTTCAGAGTGGTTACCATGGCTGCCGGGACGCTAAAGTCCTGACAGCCATGGTAAAGTGTAGCGGGGAGCGGGGGAGCAGCATACTTACCGTCCGTGCGGCTCCCCGGGCGCTCCAGAGTGACGTCAGGGCGCCCTAAGCGCATGGATCACGTGATCGCATGGATCACGTCATCCATGCGCATGGGGCGCCCTGACGTCATTCTGGAGCGCCCCGGGAGCCGCACGGACTGTAAGTATACCGCTCCCCTGCTCCCCGCTCCTACTATGGCAACCAGGACTTTAATAGCGTCCTGGGTGCCATAGTAACACTGAAAGCATTTGGAAGACGGTTCCGTCTTCAAATGCTTTCAGTACACTTGCGTTTTTCCGGATCCGGCGGGCACCTCCGGCAACGGAAGTGCATGCCGGATCCCAACAACGCAAGTGTGAAAGAGGCCTTAGAGAACACCTTGGCACCAACAATCTGACTAAACAAATCCGGACTCAAAGGAAGGGGGTAAGGATCACGGACGGCAATACGATTGAGCTCACGGAAGTCCAGGCATGGTCTCAGGGTACCATCTTTTTTCTTTACAAAGAAAAATCCAGCAGCCACTGGGGACTTAGATGGTCTAATATGTCCCTTTGCCAAACTCTCGGTGATATACTCTTGCATGGCCTTTCTTTCGGGTTCCGAAAGATTATACAACCAAGATTTGGGCAATTTAGCTCTGGGAATAAGATCGACGGGACAGTCATACTCCTGGTGCGGAGGCAACTCCTGATTACCACTCTCAGAGAAAACATCTGAAAATTCTGAAATGAACGAGGGTACAGTTTTAGTGGTCACCATAGAGAATGATGCATTAAGACAGTTGTCCATGCAAAAATCACTCCAATCGAGAATCTCTTGCTTGCCAGTCGATGTTAGGGTTATGTTTGCTTAACCATGGTAAGCCCAACACCAACGGAGCAGGCAGACCCTCCAATACATAACAGGAGATAGATTCCTAATGCAAATCACCCACTCTTAAATGAATGTCATTCACTACCTGCGACAGGCATTTTTGGGTGAGACGTGCTGAGTCAATTGCAAAGACAGAAATACTTTTCTCTAATGCATTAGTAGTCAACCCATGAATGCGTACAAACTGTCCATCAATCAAGTTAACTCCTGCCCCACTGTCGATAAATGCTTTGATTTTCACAGTTTTGGACTCTAGCGCAACCTTGGCAGACAGGAGAAAACGGGTACTACCAGTAAAAGACAAAAGTAGGTTTTCTTGCTCCCCATCCACACCACCAATAGTAATTTGAGGATTAAAAGTTTTTTCTTTTCTGTTTACACCTTGATGCTGAAAGTATGCACAACTATTTACAAAATTTCCCTTCTTGCCACAATAAAAGCAGACTCCTTTCACATGACCCAAGCTTTTGCCAGGAGTAGCTCCTCCTAACTGCATAGGCTCATCACAAGACGCAACTACCAGTGTCTCTCCACCATAAGTGTCAAAGGAAGCAGTACCCTTATTGGACAGTACGTCCTGAAGGTGAGGACCTGTCACGAGGGTATCAAGAGCCACGTCTGACTCCGTTATACCCGGGGTCAGGAAGTCGCAGCGGGTGGCTGCGCGCTCTATATCGAAAGATCATGTTGTTTCTTTGTGATTGTTTTCTGTGTTTGCCTTGCTATCCTTTTTGTCTCTCTCAGGGATCCGTAGCTTCTCCTCCTCAGCTGTTTCTTGTCTGCCACTCCCTACCTCCTTATATTCTCCCCTCACACTTCTCTAGTTGCCAGTTATAGAGCTTCCTGCCTGGACATCTATACTGACCCACTGGAGTGGTTATCCTGGTTGTCGTTCCTGAGAGCTACCCTCCGGATCCCTGTTGGGCTTATTGTTGTCTCCTGTCGTCACCCACCTGGGAATATATGTTGAGTCCGTGTTGTCTGTCCTCTCCTTGGTGTTTTCCCTTAGAGTTAGTGGTGCGGACTAGTGTTCCCATCGCCCTGTTCACTACCTAGGGCTCAGCTCAGGGAAAGCCAGGGCTTTAGGCACGTGATCGGCGTACGGGTGAGGAACCCGTCTAGGGACGTCAGGGCAGCCAGGTGCCAGCCGCCAGGTGAGTCAGGGGTCACCATCTTCCCTCTCACTTGGGCAGGGCCTTCCTCGTTCCCTCCCTCTGTGTCACGTATGTGATAGCCACGCCGACCGTGATATTATAACTGGCCCTTACTTTTTGAGAAAAAAAAAATAAAAAATTAATTTTTTGTTTGTTGTTTTTTTTTTTCTCTCTCTACTTAGAATCCAATATGGATCCTATTGATGCCTTGGCAGAACAGCTTCAAAGCCTGTCTTTGGAGGTGGCAGGATTGAAGGCGTCTGTTCTCCAACAACAGCAGCAAATGCAGTAGACCGCACCCCCAGCGGTTGCTATGGGTAACCAGGTTGTCACTGAACCCAAGGTTGCTCTTCCCGACAGATTTTCTGGGGGAAGGGACAAATTTGCAACGTTCCGTGAGGCCTGCAAATTATATTTTAAGTTGCGCCCTTACTCCTCAGGTCATGAAGAACAGCGGGTAGGGATTGTCATTTCCCTGCTTCAGGGGGATCCGCAATCCTGGGCGTTCTCGTTACCCCCTGGTTCTCAGGCCCTTCGGTCAGTGGAGGGATTTTTTGGGGCTTTGGGTCTCATATATGATGACCCTGACCGAGTCGCCCTGGCTGAGTCGAAGTTACGGAGACTCCTACAGGGAGATCGGTCAGCAGAGGAATATTGCTCAGAGTTCCGTAGGTGGGCTACGGATACTCAGTGGAACGACCCGGCTCTCAGGAGTCAGTTCTGCTCTGGGTTATCTGAAAGGGTTAAGGATGCACTGGCGCTGTATGAGACCCCCCTTTCCCTTGATGCTGTTATGTCCCTCGCTATCAGAATAGATAGACGTCTTAGGGAGAGATCGAAAATTCCGGAGCAATTGGTTACCTCTCCCAAGCAACAGTCAGCCTGTACTGACTTAGATGAGCCTATGCAGCTAGGCGGAACTTCTCGTCAGGTCCGTCCTCCCGAGGTTCGCCGTAGGGGGGGGGGCTTGTTTTTTCTGTGGGGGGAGGGGTCATTTCATTAATGTCTGTCCCTCCTTTCTCAAAAACAAAAGACCGTCGGAAAACTACTAACCCCGGGCTGTGCGGAGGATGTCAGCCGGGGGGTATACGTTTCCTCCATACGAACATCTCAATTTGTGTTACCAGCGGTCATTGTTTTTGGTGTTAAGACGGAGTCTATTTCTGTTTTTCTAGACAGTGGAGCAGGGGTAAACTTGATTGATGCCCATTTTGCCCGCACTATGGGTTTGTCTCTCTGTACGCTGCAGAGACCTATTCCCGTATTCGCTATAGATTCTGCTCCTCTGTCTCAGAGAAACCTCACCCACATTGTTCGTAATTTACACCTTCGGGTAGGGGACCACCATAATGAGTGTCTTGCATGTTACGTTCTGGAGGGCCTTCCCTCTCCGGTGGTATTGGGTTTTTCCTGGTTGGTAGCGCACAATCCAGTGGTGGATTGGCAGGCCAGGGAGATATTGGAGTGGAGTGAGCATTGCAGAGAGAATTGCTTAAATAACAATTGCTTAATCGCCTCCATAGCTTCCCTACCTACATTTATTTCGGACTTTGAGGACGTTTTTTCTGAAAAGGGTTGTCAGAAACTACCACCTCATCGTCCTTATGATTGCCCGGTTAACCTGATTCCCGGGGCAAAATTACCCAAGTCCAGGTTGTATAATCTTTCGGGTCCCGAGAGACAAGCCATGAAAGATTATATCTCCGAGAGTCTGGCTAAGAGACACATCAGACCCTCTTCTTCACCCGTGGCTGCAGGGTTTTTCTTTGTTAAAAAGAAAGATGGGGGCCTGCGTCCTTGCTTAGATTTCCGTGAGTTAAACCAGATAACCATCCGTGACCCATACCCTCTTCCTCTCATTCCTGACCTTTTTAATCAGATTGCGGGTGCTAAGTGGTTCTCCAAACTTGATCTTAGGGGGGCCTACAATCTGATTCGTATCAGGGAAGGGGATGAGTGGAAGACAGCTTTTAACACCCCTGAGGGGCATTATGAAAATCTAGTTATGCCTTTCGGTCTGACCAATGCCCCTGCTGTCTTCCAACATTTCGTTAATGATATTTTTAGTCATCTCATCGGCAAGTTTGTAGTCATATACCTAGATGATATCTTAATTTATTCGGCTGATCTGAAAACACATGAGGTGCATGTCAGGCAAGTACTGCAGGTCCTACGGACGAATAAATTATATGCGAAAATTGAAAAATGTGTCTTCGCTGTTCAGGAATTACAGTTCCTGGGATATCTATTATCTGCTTCAGGTTTCCGCATGGATCCTGGGAAGGTCCAGGCAATTTTAGATTGGGATCTTCCTGAGAACCTTAAAGCCCTACAACGGTTTTTGGGTTTCGCAAATTTCTATAGAAAGTTCATTAAAAATTATTCTGTGATCGTTAAACCCCTTACCGATATGACTAGGAAGGGGACGGATTTTTCCAAATGGTCTGACGCCGCTAAAGATGCATTTTCCTCTCTAAAGGAGAGGTTTACCTCGGCACCTGTTCTAATTCAACCTGATGTCTCCCAGCCTTTTATTGTCGAGGTAGATGCGTCAGAGGTGGGAGTGGGAGCTGTATTGTCTCAGGGTCCGTCTCCTGGCAAATGGCGTCCTTGCGCTTTCTTTTCCAAAAAATTATCTTCTGCGGAGAAGAATTATGATATTGGAAATAGGGAATTGTTGGCGATTAAACTGGCGCTTGAAGAGTGGCGTCACTTCTTAGAGGGAGCAATCCACCCCGTCACGGTGATTACGGATCACAAGAACCTTCTGTACCTAGAATCGGCTAAGCGCCTCACCCCTAGACAAGCTAGGTGGTCGCTATTCTTTACCAGATTTAACTTTGTAATCACCTATCGTCCTGGGGCAAAAAATACCAAGGCAGACGCATTATCTCGTAGTTTCCCTGGAGGGGGTAATGTTTGTGATCCGGTACCTATTTTACAAAGGGGAGTGGTTGTCTCTGCTGTACACTCTGTTCTAGAGGGAAAGGTGTTAGAGGCTCAGGGGGACGCCCCGGCCTCTTGCCCCTCAGAGAAATTGTTTGTACCGTTAAACCTGCGTCTTGAATTATTAAAAGAACATCATAATTCGGCACTTGCTGGACACCCGGGTGTCTACTTGTTCTACTTGTGCACGCGCGAAAGTCTCTCACACACGTCCAGCAGGGTCTTTATTGCCACTTTTCATCCCCAATAGGCCATGGACACATCTGTCAATGGATTTCATCACTGACTTACCGTTGTCGGCGGGTAAAACTGTTATCTTGGTAGTAGTAGACAGGTTTAGCAAAATGGTACACTTTATTGCGCTACCCGCACTTCCTAATGCTAAAACTCTCGCTCAGGTGTTTATCAGTGAAATCGTGAAGCTTCACGGGGTCCCTTCCGATGTGGTTTCGGATCGGGGAACCCAGTTTATTTCTAAGTTTTGGAAAGCTTTTTGTTCCCGTTTGGGGGTTCACTTGTCCTTTTCCTCAGCTTTCCATCCTCAGTCGAATGGACAGACTGAGCGTACCAACCAAAACCTAGAAACATATTTAAGGTGTTTTGTGTCTGAAAACCAAGAGTTGTGGTCATCATATTTACCGTTAGCTGAGTTTGCCATAAATAATCATTATCAGGAGTCCACTGGCAAGACACCATTCCTTGGTGCATACGGTTTTCATCCCCAATTTTGTACTTTCAAAGAGCGGGGGTCTTCTGGGGTTCCCGAAGAGGAAAGGTTTTCTTCATCTCTTTCATCGGTATGGCAGAAGGTGCAAGTTAACTTGAAAAAGATGAGTGGTAAATATAAATGCATGGCCGATAAGAAACGGTCGCCAGGTCCGGACCTAGGAGTGAATGACTATGTGTGGTTGTCTACTAGGAATATTAAGTTGAAGGTTCCTTCTTGGAAACTGGGTCCTAGGTTCATTGGTCCCTATAAAATAGTAGCCGTCATTAACCCTGTGGCTTTTCGCCTGGAGCTACCTCAGACTTTTAAGATCCATAACGTCTTCCATAAATCGTTACTCAAGAAGTATGTTCCACCTCTAGAACCATCGCCGCTGCCACCTCCTCCTGTCATTGTGGCTGGTAATCTGGAGTTTCAAATAGCCAGAATTGTTGATTCTCGTCGGGTCCGCCGCTCTCTTCAGTATCTGGTGCATTGGAGGGGTTACGGTCCCGAGGAAAGAATGTGGGTTCCAGCGTCAGAGGTAAACGCCAACAGGTTAATTCAGACTTTCCATGCCTCTCATCCGGAGAGACCTGGTCCTGAGTGTCCGGAGGCCCCTCGTGAAAGGGGGGGTACTGTCACGAGGGTATCAAGAGCCACGTCTGACTCCGTTATACCCGGGGTCAGGAAGTCGCAGCGGGTGGCTGCGCGCTCTATATCGAAAGATCACGTTGTTTCTTTGTGATTGTTTTCTGTGTTTGCCTTGCTATCCTTTTTGTCTCTCTCAGGAATCCGTAGCTTCTCCTCCTCAGCTGTTTCTTGTCTGCCACTCCCTACCTCCTTATATTCTCCCCTCACACTTCTCTAGTTGCCAGTTATAGAGCTTCCTGCCTGGACATCTATACTGACCCACTGGAGTGGTTATCCTGGTTGTCGTTCCTGAGAGCTACCCTCCGGATCCCTGTTGGGCTTATTGTTGTCTCCTGTCGTCACCCACCTGGGAATATATGTTGAGTCCGTGTTGTCTGTCCTCCCCTTGGTGTTTTCCCTTAGAGTTAGTGGTGCGGACTAGTGTTCCCATCGCCCTGTTCACTACCTAGGGCTCAGCTCAGGGAAAGCCAGGGCTTTAGGCACGTGATCGGCGTACGGGTGAGGAACCCGTCTAGGGACGTCAGGGCAGCCAGGTGCCAGCCGCCAGGTGAGTCAGGGGTCACCATCTTCCCTCTCACTTGGGCAGTGCCTTCCTCGTTCCCTCCCTCTGTGTCACATATGTGATAGCCACGCCGACCGTGATAGGACCCCTAGATCTCTCCCTCAGGCGTCTATCTAGACGTACAGCAAGGGACATAGCTGCCTCCAATGACACAGGATTTTCATGAAAAGCCAACGCGTCCTGCAGTCTCTCAGAGAGACCCTGACAGAATTGGCTACGGAGAGCAGGATCGTTCCACTCAGTATCGGTAGCCCATCTCCTAAATTCAGAGCAATAGGTCTCCGCGGAACGTTCTCCCTGCCGCAAACTCCGTAACTTGGTCTCGGCCTGAGAGATCCGATCTGGGTCATCGTAGATGAGACCCAAGGCTCTGAAGAACTCATCTACCGACCGGAGGGACGGTGATCCGGTTGGCAGAGAAAAAGCCCAAGATTGGGCATCCTCTTTAAGCAATGAAATAATCATACCCACACCTTGACACTCATCCCTAGAAGAGTATGAACGCAGCTTAAAGTATAATTTACATGACTCCCTGAACCGGATGAAATTGTCACTACCCCCAGAAAACCTGTCAGGGAAAGCCACCTTCGGTTCAGGACAGGTCTGGGACCCACCACCGGAACCAGCAGCCTGTGGACTCTGAATCTGCAAGACAGTTGCGCGGAGGACTGCTACCTCCAAAGTCATATTCTGCAGCTGTTCGACCAGTGCAGACATAGTATCCATAGCTGCACAGATCAGAACAAAAATGGCAGTAGGCCTTGGGATAATGTCACAGATGTAGTAGGGGAGAACACCAAAAGACAACAAGAATGAAGGGGAAAGACACTAGGCCTCACCACTAGGGAAGGAAAAGGGTCACCACCTATAAAAACCCTGCTCCTGGCCCTAACTCCTATTCATATGGGCACCTCTCGATGGTAGAGATACCCATACACAGGAACCTGGAAAACCCTGGTGACCCTCAGATGCCCTAAAGATAATGACAGGGCAGAGACCACCCGTTCCTTCCCTGGTGAAGGAACTAGCGTCTCACTGAGGCCTAGTAAACAACCGGGGGGGGGGGGGGAATACAAAACACAACAAGCGGAACACTTAACTTCAGAGGATGATGGATGAACAGGACTTCAACACGAACCACACTCCAGCTCTTCCAAGACCAAATTAAGCTATCCCAAGCAAGGAGTGATGGGAAAAGTCAAACTAAATAGGGCAGGGTAAAGGTCACATGATCCACACCTGAACAGGAGGTTTGGACATACCAGCAACACACAGACAAAGTGAAACCGAAAGAGGCTGTCAGATCACTAATGCGTAGATAATCTTTCAGACCTTCTGAGACCTGTCACAGATGTGACATAAGGATAATAGAGATGATGGAAACAATAGCCAGAGACAGGGATTCAGCAGAGGCTAGAGTCACTTGGAAGAAGGCAAAAAAATCTAAAGGACATGGTGACTAGGAGCCATTATGTGGCCCCGACGAGAGGTGGTCTGTTTGGTGATAAGGGTCCACAATAGGGATTTTTCCCATGTGGTAGTTGTACTGCATGCCATTATATGGTTAAGACAGACAAATTTACCAATTCTGGTAGGGATAAAGAATACAAAATTGTACATCACATCTCATCTCCTGTAAAACAGAGGCGGTTATCTATTAAGCATGGTGGCCCTGGGGTTTGATCTATATAGAGAGGACCACAAGGGCGCTCAAGATTAGAGTATTAGAACATATTCGGGACACCAAGGCAGCAGGTGAGATCACTGAACAGGACAAACTTAAGAAATTGAAACCGGTGGCGAAGCACTTTAGGGAGGCTCACAATTGCAATCCCAGAGGAATCTCTTTTAGAGGGATTGATCGCGTAAGATTAGGGATTAGGGGAGGGGACATAAAGTGTTGTCTCCTCCAAAAAGAAACAAAATGGATGGTTCTGCTCAATACTGTGACTCCTCATGGATTGAATGAGGCTTTGAGTTTCAAATCCTTTCTTTAGGTATGGTTTTATATGGATTTTTAGTGATTTTGATTCTTTTTTCTGTTTATATATTTTCCTTTGTAGTCATATGATCTGATGAATATTGAACTATTATCTGTGATATGTGACGAAAGGGATGGACTGCATGGAATGAAAACATAAAGATGAATTATTGCAGCGACACTATCATGGGATATTTTCTTGATAATACATGTTTGGTTCTTATTATGTATTATTAAATGTACACCAATGCCTCATCCAGCATAGAGGCAGGGCAGAATGCTGGTTGCAGAGTGCTATTGCATTTGTATTTTGCGCTTGTATATGTATTTCGCCATAGCGATGTGCACCTGCATATAGGGTTGTGCTGACTGAATCACCCACATTTTTTCTTTGTAGTATATATTGGAGGCGTGGCGATCTCCATGCAGTCAAGCACAACTGACCAGTCAATCTGTCCTGGAGGCTGGTTTTAAAGTCAGTATAAAACTGAGTCTGCTTATATAGCACCTAACAGTAGCCATTTGGCTCCAGGAGAAGTATATAGTGGGCTCAGCATGCATGTTGATGCTTGCATCCCTGGATCCGATGAAAGCTGTAATGGCACCGGATGGGGTTAAAAGCAGAGTGTGCTTGGCGTGCATGCTGCACCTGCATTCCCTGGACTTTGTGTGGCTGTCATGGCCCATAAACAGGTAGGAACTAGTGTTAGGGACCACTCCATAGAGGCGACCTTGACGTGGTGAGTGGCTTATTACGCTTTGGCCAAAATGTACACCAATGCCTCATCCAGCATAGAGGCAGGGCAGAATGCTGGTTGCAGAGTGCTATTGCATTTGTATTTTGCGCATGTATTATTACATGTTTTTATTCTGTATGTACTTTTTTACTAGTCACTTTTGACTTTTCTGTTCTATTGTTATGGATACGTTCACATATACACATTTTTGTAGCACTGTGTATTGAGATGTCAGTAGTTTCTGATACCACTATGAGTCATAGGTTTTGATGGGTATTACACAATGTCACTTTAAGCTGACGTCAGTATTCCTTGTGATGTCAGCACCTCCTACATCACTATGATCAATAGTTTATGATGGTTATTGCACTATGTCACTTTAAATTATGTTATCGGTATCTCTGACACTATTGTTCTGAATTATCACTTGTATGTGTCAGTATTTTAGACACTTATTATGAATTTTCACTTTTATGTATTTATTATTATTTTTATTAGATTATTTATTTTCTTTTTTTTTATTATGTATTTTTCACTTTATATATGGATTATCTTTATTATTGATTAACTAATTGGTTGGTTATAGGATAATCCATTTTTTACACTATGGTCTCCTCATGCAATTTATGTAATGCACTATGTATTTTGATTATGTATTTTGCACTTTATATATGGATTGTCTTTATTATTAATTCATTGATTGGTTAGTTATAGGATAATCCATCTTTTACACTATGGTCTAATCATGCAATTTATGTAATGCACTATGGCATAACTACTTAATTTAGGTATATTTTTTAATGTCTGGTTACCATACTTAGTAATCTATCCCATGCTATGTAGAGATCGCCTAAAAATGTCTATCCCTCTGTTTATATCTACATCTATATTTATATGTATTCTTATTCTAGTTGTATGGTTCATATCTCCCATATGCCGGACTCCTTATTGTTGGAGCTGATGCGCTGGGTATATCTCTATTTACCAGGGTATCTTGGTTACTAGATCAGCTGATGCAGCGCTCTGCCGTGCTGCGCTGTGCGCCGGGTCACGTGGGGACGCCGCTACGTTTCCTTGGGAGGCGGGCTGGAACGCATGGCGTGCGTTCCACCCCTCCTCCTGACGAGTGCGGCGTCGCCATTGCTGGCTCGGCGTGCATCACCAGATATGAAGCGCTCTGTATTAGGCATCAGATGTTTTCACTTTTACTTACATATGCACCAGGTACTTATGGGAGATATAAATAGGGGCTTATGGCTACATGTTACTTACCTCCCGACGAAGCTGAGGCGAAACGCGCGTCGAGGTTCCTATCCTGACCTGTGCTGCTGTCTTCACCCCCCATCATGTCCTGCGGTATACATTGATTTGATTATGACTTTCTGTTGGGCTCAGTTTACCCTTTACTATAGGGTCTTGCATTGTTACTCTCTGAGGGACTAATCCTCCCTCTTGTCTCTAGATTTAGCCTCTGCTGAATCCCTGTCTCTGGCTATTGTTTCCATCCTCTCTATTATCCTTATTGAGATTTCACTGTAGAGCGGTGTGTCCCTTTTGACGGTTATGTATTTAGGTGATGATTTAATGTCCTATACTGAGCCATAGTAGTATTATCATTATTGGTTTTCAGCGACTGGATTATTTATATATATACACAATCTGTATACCTGACATGTTTTACATCTTTTGGTGGGTGACAGTGGTATAGGCCAGTGGATTGGGGCATGTGCCTTTCTGCGAGTTCTTTTCCCTGTTAGCTTTATTTTTATGTACATCACGATATGTTATATATTTATTACAATAAAAAGAATAATATTTTTGATTACTTTGGGCATTTTTTGTTGTTGCTAAGTTATTGTGTGACCTACAGATGTATGGCCACACAAGAAATAGATGAGGACTTATTTGCATGGTTTTTACAAACCAGCCTTCCTTTTAGGGGTTGTCTGATATAATTAAAAAATTTCAGACAAGCCCTCCAATATCCTAAATTTCTCCAGTGCCATTCTCGCAATGCTGGTCCGGTCTTCCTGTCGCTGTTTGTTTACAAACTGCAGCAGTGATTTGCAGTTACACAGCACATGACTGCTGCAGCCAATAATCGCCCTCATCAGTCTAACAATGCACCAAAATTGTGACATACACTGTGACGTGCTGCAGCCAGTGACTGCTGAGGACATTTAAGTGGCTGCAGTGGTCACATGCCATTTACCGGCAAGTCACTGCTACAGTTTGTAAAAAACTAGCGGCAGGAAAACTGGATAACTGCCACCAAGAACTGCACTCGAGAAAGGGATGAGTATATGTCACGAGGGTGTCAAGAGCCACGCCTGACTCCGTTATACCCGGGGTCAGGAAGTCGCAGCGGGTGGCTGCGCGCTCTATGTCTAATGACAGTGCTGTTTATTAATGGTAGCTTTCTGGGTTTGCCTTGCAACCCTTTTTGGCTCACTCAGGGATCCGTAGCTTCTTCTCCTCAGCTGTTTCTTGTCCAGCACTCCCAACCTCCTTATATTCCCCTCTCCCACTTCTCTGGTTGCCAGATATAGAGCTTCCTGCCTGGACTTCTATACTGACCCACTGGAGCTGTGTGGCTGTGTTCCCTGGTTGTTGTTCCAGAACGTTACCCTCCGGATCCCTGTTGGGCCTTGGTGGTCTGCTGTTGTCGCCCACCTGGGATTATATGTTTGTCTGTATTGTCTGTCCTCTCCCTGGTGTTTCCCTCTTAGTGTCAGTGGTGCGGACTAGCGATCCCACCGCCCCGTTCACTACATAGGGCTCATCTTAGGGAAAGCCAGGGTTTAGGCACGTGATCGGCGTACGGGTGAGGAACCCGTCTAGGGACGTCAGGGCAGTCAGGTGCCAGCCGCAAGGTGAGTCAGGAGTCACCATCTTTCCCTCTCCCTTGGACAGGGCCTTCCCATTTCCCTCCCTTTGCGTGACGCCGATCATTACAGTATAACATGATTTAAGGTTATTGGATGGCTTGTCAAAGCTTTTTAAAAGCGCTATCCCATTAGAAGAACTTATACGCTATCCACACGGTGGGTGAGAAAGGGGAGAATTGTCTGATCAATGGGCTCCAACCGCTGGGGTCCGTGATTCCCTGTTTGACTGGAGCGGCAAACACACTTGCATGTCCACTGCTGGAGGTAGCCAAATGATTATACCCAGACAACCCCTTTGAAAGGTTACAACTCATTCTACATTAATATTCTCTGTTGCACAGCATCATGAATTGCCAAGAAAAGCAGCTATGGTCCCCAGTCTATCCACGTTTCATACATAGGGAATAGGGCTTACTTGTTAGAATAGGAATCTTTAAGCATGTGATTATTGTTTACGAAACAATGATTGCCTTTATTATAATTGGGAACTACAACTCTGCTTTGATTTAGCTATATTTTTACCCTCACATATGCAAATGAAGCTACAGGATTGCACTAAGAGGATTTGTAGACTAGCACTCTTTTAGTCTGTGATAAATGCAACAAAAGTTAATAATAGTGAATCCCTGAAGATTAACATTGTCTTCAAAAGATGAAAAATAAATCTTAATGTGGATCTTTAACACATATAATAATATAAAAAGTAAGACCCTAGCATGAAATGCAGGAGAACGGAGATGGTTCTCCAGTATTAAAGAAACAGTTAATCTAGAAATGAGTAATAGATTTGTCCACATTTGTCTGCAGGTTCTTCTGCATGATCCTGAAACATACAAGAGGAATTCATCAAGCTCTGCACACCAGAAATCTGGCTTCACGAGTGGACTAAGAGCTTAAAGTGGCCCTGGAAAAAAAATCTAAAAAAGTGGCCACATGGTGTAGGTGGGTCCAAATTGACAGAAGACAGAGCCATTGTAAGTAGGCAGGCCCAAGATAAGTAGGTAGGGGTAGCAATATTGTAGTGCAACACAAAATACTGCCCCAGCAGCACCAAATACACAGTGCAGCTCAAAATACTGCCACAGCATTCAACTCTATTGCTGTCCTGAGGATGGCAATACAGTTAAATGCAGGAGGGCACTTTCTTCTGCCAGCCAGGTTCATAAGTACCTGTTGCTCTAAGCATTTATTAATGCTTAGAGCATCAGATCACTATGTACCATACCGACGGATGCGAGGAGGTCTCAGGCGGTCCCCTGTGCATCGGCCCACCAGGAAATTTCCCTGTCTGGCTTCAAATGGTTGCAAATAGGGGCAGAACAGGAAAAGAAGCGGACACATCTAGTTGGGACCTGGGTGGCATTGCCCACAACAAACGCAAGTACAGGCAAGACAGTGGCATTAGGGGAGCAATGGAGGGTAAGTACTATGTAGTCCATCCTCCCTCCACAGTTTTGTATCATGCGCTAATTAGAAAAAATACCCAGAGAACCCCTTAAATACTTTTTATCTAATTGGTACGAATTATCACATTGATTTGATTTTACATCTTTGAATCCAAAACATCCAAAAGTTTATTTTGTAATTTTTTTTTAACTTGCTCCTTTTGATATTGCAAGGGTCTATGGCTGCAGTAAACGAATATTTTAGTAATCGAGTATCCTATCGATAATTTTTAGAATTAATCGAGTAATCTAATAAAAAAAAACTTCTTAAAATAACGTTTATAAAAATAATATTTTTATTTATTACAGTGGTATAGCAAATAATTGCACACGCATAAGGCTTCTTTCACAGCTGCAATATACATTCTGTCAGAACAGCCAGCCGGAATGTACCGTATCGGGTATACCTGGATACTGCCGGCTGCTGCAGCGATCGACTGTAATGGGGTCCAGCCGTGTTACAGCATTCAAGCTGGGTTTTGGGCTATCCAAAAAAAAAAAGCTTTGGACGATACCTAGCATGTATGCCGAAAGCTTTATAGTCAATGAGAGCATATAGCTGGTTGTATCCGGCTATACCCAATATAGTATACTCCTGCAGGCTGTTCTTCTGCCAGAATGTGTATCTAAGGTTATATTGTGAACTCAGTCAGCCTGTTCCAGTGGAGGAACAGACTGCCAGAGTTCACTGGCTGCCATGATGTCCCTCTTCCCCAGTGCCTCCATGCCATCCACCATGTCCCCCACTCCCCCAGATCACCCCCTCCATGCCAAATCACAGGTGCCCCCATTAACCCCTTTCCCCCCCTGCCAATAACTTTATACATGCCATTGCCAAATCACAGGTGACCCCATTAACACCTCTCCCCCCCAATAACTGTATACATGCCATTGCCAAATCACAGGTGCCCCCATTAACCCCTCTCACCCCCGCCAATAACTTTATACATGCCATGGCCAAATCACAGGTACCCCCATTAACCCCTTTCCTCCCCCGCCAATAACTTTATACATGCCATTGCCAAATCACAGGTGTCCCCATTAACCCCTCTCCCCACCCACCAGCCAGCCAATAACTTTATACTTACCTTTCCTGGCAGTGCGGCATGCGCTGACACATGGAGTCCGCAGGAGACGCATCTTCATCCTAGCATGCACTGGGACCTGATGTCACACATAGCGTCAGCCAGAGCGCTGATGATGCGTGAACGCAAGGCCCTGCAGCGCGGTGCCGAGTCGGGAGGCAACGGAGTGGTAAGTGAGAAGCTTAATTTACTCAAGCTCCGTGGTCATGTGATTTAAACAAATCCTCGATGCAGGGAAACTGCATTGAGGATTTTTTTGCCTTCGATTTCAGCGATTAAATCGATGAATCGTTTCAGCCCTACAAGGGTCCCTATACAGAGATTTGCACAGGTATTATTTTTGGGCAATAGAAACACCAGATAAGCACATGTTTTTGTTTTCTTTTTTGTCATCTGCATTTTTGCCACATTTTTTGTGGCTTCTTTTGATAACAGTATTTTCCCACTAGCATTTTCTTCATTACATTTCACCCCTATATAGTAGGTGCTGTCAAAACACCTGAAAAAACATCAAGGCCCTGATTTATTAAAACTGGTGTAAAGGAAACCTGGCTTAGTTGCCCATCACAACCAATCAGATTCCACCTTTCCTTTTCATGGTCTGGGTTTCATATTTTCCACATTCATATCAGTAGAAATAAGAGCAACTGGACATCTTGTATTGTCTCTTGAAGACATTTCGCTAGTCATCTGGCTGGTTAAAGTATGCTTTCTTTAGCCACTGTTAATTCAAGCCAAATATACATTTGACCTTTACAAATTATTTAACCCTTTCTCTGCCACAGAAGAATGTCACAGTGGCAATTTAGTAGCCAGGATGTACCTTGTACATTCTTGCTACTGAAGGCTGAATCTCAGGCTGTGTAACAGTTAGAGATTAAAGCCAGGTCTTGTTTTAAAGAAATCTCAGCTTTACAGAGCCTCTGTCAGCATGATCAACCCTATTAAAGCAGGTATACTGCCTGGTAGGGTTGCTCACGCTGATAAAAAAACAATACGTTTCTTTTGTCTGACAAAATATATTCATATGCAAATTACCACTTTAGAGCACCAGGGGCAGGGCTGAATCTGTGAAGCACTGCTTTTGTAACGCCCTGTGCTCTGCACACTCCCACTACTTATTATATTCATACTATGTTGAGAATATAGGTTTTCTATGCTTAGAAAGCTAATACACATTACTGGTTTATTCAGAGGAACAATATATGATTCTATTGAAGTCAGTAATATGTATTAGCTTTCAGAACCACTCTTCTCAATATGATATGGCTGTATCCTGGAGGTAAGTGGTCAGCGTTGCATGTAGTTGTGCCAGGTTCAAATCTCAGGAGAGACTTCTAGATTTTTTTTCTTCAGTCATTTTTTCTCTTCCTCATTTAACCCATAATAAAAGTCTTTAGCCTTACTCTATTGATAATAGATACTTTCTATACTTAGAAAGTTAATACATATAATTGGTATCTTAATAATCATATATTATGCCTATGAATAAGCCAGCAATATGTATTAGCATAGAAAAACTCTATTCTCAATATATATGAATAAATGAATGAATAAAAACGCTGATCTCTACAGCTGTTTAACATACAGACAAAATAAAGGTATTTAATTTAGTCTAATCGATCCTATAACGTAGTATGCCCGATTTTATAGGGTTAATCATGCTGACAGAGGCTCTTTAAAACAAGGCCAAGATTGAGGCTCTAGCAGTGATAAATCACAAGTTATAGCCCTTAGAAAAGTGTGTTTGTGAAAATCATAATTACTTCCTAGCTGTTACACAGCCCGAGATATGCCACCAAAAAGCAGCCCTACTCTTTGTAAGCCAGCTGAAATGTGAGCCAGAGTGGAGCTGATGAGCAGGCAATTGTCGGGAAGGAGCGCTTCCTTCCCGACAATCGTATGTGAAATCTTGCAGTGTAATACAGCCCTAACTGTACATGTTCCCAGGGAGAAGAATAACATGGACTTCTGTGCAAGTTATCAATCCTATTCACCCATCAATCAGAGAGCATACGGAGGGTCTTTTTTCTAGAAAAGAAGTGTGAAGAAGAGAGCTTGCTCATCTAATCACCCCTCTGCATCTAATCAGACCCTTTCTTGACACCATGACTCACAGTGCCAAATAAGTTGCACCAAACACATCCGAAGCAAACAAGCATCAAAAAAGTTTACATTTTACACTGTCCCTATCCTGTCCATACCTAATCTATAGAATAAAATATACAGACCAATTCTCTAGCAATGCCTGTTACATGCTGCAGTAACAGCAATAATGATAACGAAGTAGAGTAAAATACCCAATATACTTCTGACAGATGGAAAACATAGGATTATGTTTCTCTTGGATTAAATTTTTTGGTAATTTGGATCTGCTGCTATGTTTAGCATATAAAAGGATAGTTCTATCTGTGCTCGTTTCCAAGTGCACTATTTTTGGACCTGGAAGGTTTAGGATCCAGTGCTTACCTTAACATGAGCTGACCGTTATCTCTACTTTTAGATATAGCCAACTTGGTTGAAAACAGAGCAGTAATAGGAATCCCATTCTAGGGGTGGCAACCTACTGTTCTCACCATATGTCTCTGATTTCATATGGAGACATATAAGTTTTTATTTCATATTAATTTCCAAACAAATAGAAAGAAATCTTGTACACAACATTCCTTGGTGTGTGTGTGTGTACAGATCTATTCTAGGGAAGTATATAAGGAACCCAACAGCACTGCCATGTGCATGTTAGGCTAGTTTCCCACTAGCAATTGGGAAATCTCTCTGGATCCGGCGTTGCTGGAAACTACCGGCTCCATTAACCCTACAGATATGCAGAGAATTGGCTGGGCAAATACTGCAGCACGCAGTGGTTTTAGTCCGGCCACTTCTTGTTGCATTTGCTGGGTTGCGGCGGGATCTCAGCTGGTCCCCATCATAGTTAATAGGGCCGGGCGCATTCATGTCATTTCTGGCAATTCCAGATCTAGAAAGACCCGGCTGATCCCTGCCGGAACTGTGTGCTGGATCTCCCAAAGGATAGTATGAAACTAGCCTTAGGCTACTTTCACACTGCTGTTTCTGGGTCCGCCTGCGAGATCCGTTTCAAGGCTCTCACAAGCGGCCCAAAACGGATCAGTTCAGCCCCAATGCATTCTGAATGGATAAGGATCCGTTCAGAATGCATCAGTTTGCCTCCGTTTAGCCTCCATTCCGCTCTGGAGGCGGACACCAAAACGCTGCTTGCAGCGTTTTGATGTACGTCTGACGAAACTGAGCCAAACGGATACGTCCTGACTTACAATGTAAGTCAATGGGGACGGATCCGTTTTTACTGACACAATATGGTGCAATTGAAAACGGATCCGTCCCCCATTGACTTTCAATGTAAGTCAAAACGGATCCGTTTGCATTATCATGAATGCAAAACGTTCTGAACAAATACAAGCGTTTGCATTATATGTGCGGATCCGTCTGTGCAGATGCCAGACGGATCCGCACCTAAACGCAGGTGTGAAAGTAGCCTTACCCACACAAAGAATGTAAACTCAATGCTGATGTCATCCCAAATCAACCTCTACAACTGTAAAATGTACAGAAGCCTATTCTTCTTTACTTGAGGACAGGAAAGCAGAAGAAACAAAAAATAAAAATAAAAAAATCGGACTGTAAGTCTTTAATGCAATTTCATATCTCAGAAGACCATGTAATGTGCATTAAAATACATTTGGGGGCAAATGTGGATGTTTTATAGATAATAGGCTGTTCATGGTATAACCAGGAACATAATCATAGAACGTTTTGCTTGTCATTCTCTTAGAGATTATGAAGCCTCTTTATCTTCCCTAACAGGATGTATTCTGTGCAAATATACCTCCCACTGCACTTAAAGTGTGTAATAATCAACAAAGCCCATTGCAGCCACATTTGCCAGCAAAACCCGATGGGTGTAAGTGTAGATGTCTTCATAGAAATTGATCTGACTCCCATGAAATCCAATTTTACAGAGTGAGTACAGAGAGAATACAGAACAAACCATTCCAAGCATCGAAATATTTGCTCCATTTTTTGTGTTAAATTGAACTACTATATATGACCTCTTCACCAGCTTGTCAACATGGCCTTTGTTGGAAGGTTGTGCTATTACCCACAATTCCTTTCATCTTACAAAATATTGGAATATCACAAAATTAATTACCGTAGAAATGATTTGTGACTGAACAGCAAGTGAATGCTTTCTTTTTAGCATTTAGGAACCACAAATAACCCCAAAAAAAACAAAAAAAAAACTGTTTCCTGTGTTACAACAAAGCAGAACATCAGACATTTCACACCTTCACAAAGTGAAAGTATGGACAGGAAAATATAGCTACCTGTTCAAAAAAAAAAGGATTTACATTTTTAAAACTCCCACATTTTAACTAGTTAATAATGCTAAGTTGCCATATGACAACACACAATTATACTAAAATATTTTAAAAAAAATTCACATTGTAAGGTTTAAACAAATATGTAAAGCATATTAAATCAGCAAAAAATTTAAAAATCATCACAACTTACTGTAAACAATTTGAAAAATATATATATATTTTTTTTTATATAAAAAACAGCATGCAGAGAATTACATAGCTACAGATCTGATACTTGATCATGAAAAACTAAACATCATGGGGGCAGATTTATGAAAAAACTGTCTAAAAGAACCTGCCTTTATTGCCCATAGCAATCAATGACAGCACAATGTATTTTTTTAAGAGTAAGAAATGAAAGTAGTACTGTGATCGGTTGCCATAGGTAAAAGACAGTTTTAGTTTTAGACAGTTTCATAAATTTAGAAAATAATATGGTATAGGGTGGCTCTACTATTATTCGTATGGAATAAGGTGCACTTGTACAGATTGACTCACCCTCTCTTCAATAAGTAATTTATAAAGATTATGTAGAAAATTTGACAGGCACTCTTGCATTTGGAAGCATATGGATGCAAATATTTATTTAATCCTAGTACAATAAAAACATGCAACTAAAAAAACTTAAAATAGAAATAAAATAAGATAGGATAAAATCAATAATTAAAAGGTTGGAGGTATTATACTGATGCAGACGCTGTAGATTTAATCCCTCCGCCACTATAGTATATAATATCAATGAATATGTTTATCAACGTGGTATGATGTTGCTCTAATATTTATATACACCTGAGAAACCGCATGATAATACATCTGTCCACATCATGTATAAGTGAGTCCGTATAAAAACTCAGGTTTATTGCAAAGATTAGATACGTTGCAAAAATTCTGTCAGCCTTTGTTTGATAAGATTTTGATCTAGTCTCATAGCATACAGTCAGGTCCATAAATATTGGGACATCGACACAATTCTACCATTTTTGGCTCTATACACCACCACAATGGATTTAAAATGAAATGAACAAGATGTGCTTTAACCGCAGACTGTCAGCTTTAATTTGAGGGTATTTACATCCAAATCAGGTGAACGGTGTAGGAATTACAACAGTTTGCATATGTGCCTCCCACTTGTTAAGGGACCAAAAGTAATGGGACAATTGGCTTCTCAGCTGTTCCATGGCCAGGTGTGTGTTATTCCCTCATTATCCCAATTACAATGAGCAGATAAAAGGTCCAGAGTTAATTTCAAGTGTGCTATTTGCATTTGGAATCTGTTACTGTCAACTCTCAAGATGAGACCCAAAGAGCTCTCACTATCAGTGAAGCAAGACATCATTAGGCTGAAAAAACTAAACAAACCCATTAGAGAGATAGGAAAAATATTAGGTGTGGCCAAAACAACTGTTTGGAACATTCTTAAAAATAAGGAACGCACCGGTGAGCTCAGCAACACCAAAAGACCCGGAAGACCACAGAAAATAACTGTGGTGGATGACCGAAGAATTCTTTCCCTGGTGAAGAAAACAACCTTCACAACAGTTGGCCAGATCAAGAACACTCTCCAGAAGGTAGGTGTAGGTGTGTCAAAGTCAACAATCAAGAGAAGACTTAACCAGAGTGAATACAGAGGGTTCATCACAAGATGTAAACCATTGGTGAGCCTCAAAAACAGGAAGGCCAGATTAGAGTTTGCCAAACGACATCTAAAAAAGCCTTCACAGTTCTGGATCAACATCCTATGGACAGATGAGACCAAGATCAACTTGTACCAGAGTGATGGGAAGAGAAGAGTATGGAGAAGGAAAGGAACTGCTCATGATCCTAAGCATACCAGCTCATCAGTGAAGCATGGTGGTGGTAGTGTCATGGTGTGGGCATGTATGGCTGCCAATGAAACTGGTTCTCTTGTATTTATTGATGTTGTGACTGCTGACAAAAGCAGCAGGATGAATTCTGAAGTGTTTTGGGCAATATTATCTGCTCATATTCAGCCAAATGCTTCAGAACTCATTGGACGGGGCTTCACAGTGCAGATGGACAATGACCCAAAGAATACTGCAAAAGCAACCAAAGAGTTTTTTAAGGGAAAGAAGAATGTTATGCAATGGCCAAGTCAATCACCTGACCTGAATAAGATTGAGCATGCATTTCACTTGCTGAAGACAAAACTGAAGGGAAAATGCCCCAGGAACAAGCAGGAACTAAAGACAGTTGCAGTAGAGGCCTGGCAGAGCATCACCAGGGATGAAACACAGCGTCTGGTGATGTCTATGCGTTCCAGACTTCAGGCTGTAATTGACTGCAAAGGATTTGCAACCAAGTATTAAAAAGTGAAAGTTTGATTTATGATTATTATTTTGTCCCATTACTTTTGGTCCCTTAACAAGTGGGAGGCACATATGCAAACTGTTGTAATTCCTACACTGTTTACCTGATTTGGATGTAAATACCCTCAAATTAAAGCTGTCAGTCTGCAGTTAAAGCACATCTTGTTTGTTTCATTTCAAATCCATTGTGGGGGTGTATAGAGCCAAAAATGGTAGAATTGTGTTGATGTCCCAATATTTATGGACCTGACTATATGCTGTATATCATCAACTAGCACGTATCTTCAACTGGGTGGCTTTAATGTCCACAGTATATTACTCACAGTTTGTTGGTTTGTGGTGAGGAGCGGGGGTGCTGTGCCTCGGCGTGTCGTCCCACGTGGTCACAGGCACTGTTATGTTTTACCTTCACTTCACTGCAGGGGCTGTGAGTGCGGCGTTCAGTCAGCTGTCCTGTTTGTCGATCAGGATTGCAGCGCCCCACGTGATCTGTGAGGTAGAAGAAATTTGTGCCGGCCTGGAGCCGCGGGCAGCTTCCCACGTGGTAAACGGAGCCAATCCCAGATTTGTAACAGTAGTTCTCATGGAGCGCTCCACTCTACTTTCATTTTACTAAGCAACAGATGGTTGACATCGGGAGGTCCCCAACTTTACCAGACGCGTTTCGGAACTGTGACTTGTTGATTCCTTAGTGGTTAAAGACCTCCATCTTAATGGGTTTTCTTATATACATGTTGAATGTGGGTCTAAATGAAAGCCCTAACTGGATCTCAATTCGGACCTGGATTCATATATAGTCATCATGCGATTCCCAATTAGTCATATTTTATGTCTTATGTAGTTCCTTTTTCGTATAAACGCATAAACATATTCATGCAGAACTCCATTATTATTGTATAGGTTATATATATAATATATATAAATTGCATGCAAAGGAAAAACAGTCCTCGATAAATCTTATATGTGGTTTCTGTGCGTTTTTGATGTATTGTGGTGCAGTTTAAATTGTAAAGTCCACTTATACAAATCACTGAATATTCATCTAAAAATATTTATTTATCCTTTTCTTTTTCTAGGAGTTGCATGGGATCAGGAGTAAATTATGTGTGGGGGCATTCCACCAAGGGGAGACCGAGATGCCAATAAATAGTAATAACTCGGTCTCTCGTCGGTGGGGGGAACCCACCCACTGTCTACAAGAAGCCAAAAATTTCTAGTTCAGCATTTAAGCCTCCAGGTAACTTAATTAAATTCAAATATCCTCCTTGATTCTGGCCTTGACATCCTGCTTATGTGATCACCACCCCTCCAATGTTTCTCCACTTTTTCAAGTGCTGTATATCTTATACCTGTTGGATCCCGATTGTGTACTTGTTTAAAGTGATTGGATAATGAATGCTTGTCAATCCATTTTTAATGTTTGTTATGTGTTCAGAGATTCGTTTTTTTGAGTGTCATCTTCGTCCTCCCAATATACTGTTTATTGCAAGGACACTGAAGAATATAAATAACATTAGTAGAGTTGCAGGTTAAGAAGTCTTTTATCGTTTGTGTATTTGTTGTTGATGAGATTTGTGTAGTCCTTCTTGGGAATGTAGTGACCTTACAATTAGTGCACCTACCATCCAGAAATGTCTGCTCATTCATGAATGGATTGTGATCCCTTCTGATTTACTTTTATGGATGGGGCTACTTTTAAGCCTAGGTTTGGAGCTTTTGAAAATGTTATACAAGGAGTAGTGGGAACAAGAGAGCCTATAACTTTGTCTTTCTGTATATAGTGCCAATGTTTCTTAACCCTTTCATGACCAAGGGTCATTGATGCCCCAATGTCCAGGTCAAAATGTACAAATCTGACATGTGTCCATTTCTGTGGTAATAACTTTGGAACACTTTTACTTATCCAAGCCATTCTGAGATTGTTTTCTCGTGACACATTGTACTTCACGATAGTCATAAATTTGAGTCAATATATTTCACCTTTATTTATGAAAAAAATCCAATTTCTATTTCTCTACTTGTAAAACAGAAAGTGATACCACATAAAATATTTATTACTTAACAATTCCCCATATGTCTACTTCATGTTGGCATAATTTTGTAAATGTCATCTTATTTTTTGGGGACCTTAGAAGGCTTAGAATTTTAGAAGCAATTCTTAAAATTTTTAAGAAAATTTCCAACCCACTTTTTAACCTCTTAGGGACATATGACGTACCGGTACGTCATGTGTATTTCCGATCAACGCCGTTCGGCGGGCGGTGATCAGAACTGCCTGCCTGCTGAAATCAATCAGCAGGCAACCTGGGACAATGCGCTAGGGGGGGGGTCCTGTGACTCCCCCGTATCTGTAATCGCGGCAAACCGCAGGTCAATTCAGACCTGCGGTTTGCTGCGTTTCCGGGTTATTCGGGTCTCTGGTGACCCGATAACCCGGAACAGGATGGTGATCGGTGGTGTGATAATACACCACCAATCACCATCCTGCGATCCTGAGAGGTGATGGTGACATCACCTCTCAGGATCGCTTCCAATTGGCTGCAGGGCGGGCAGGCGGTTTAAACTTACTGCAGCTCTGCCTCCTCTTCCTTTCTGTGTCGGGATCCAGAGAGAGAGCAGCCTGCATCGTCCAGCTCCGGAGCCCAGCACCCCTACTGAGCCACCATAGTGCCATCTGGCACTAAAAAGGTACATAGGGACAGGTTAGGGAGAGCTTAGATAGGTAGGGATAGTCAGGGAAAGTTTAGGATGGGGGGGGGGGGGGGGGGGGGGTTTTTTTTTTTTTTTTGCATCACCCTGATCGGGTGTCTGGGGTCCACAGCACAGCTGTGTGACCCTAGACCCCCCCAGGGGTGCTGCAGCTTTCCCCCTGCCCCCCACACACACAAATTTTTCTGGGGCGCAAGCATTTTTTTCTCCTGCATACGCTGACTGTGGCCGGCACTCTTAGCATCCGGTCATTGTTAGCACATCGCACACCCCACCGCTGATCAGCTTCGGACGGCTGATCAGCGAGTTAGAATCTTTTTTTATGAAATTTTTTCAAATTTTGGTGCTTTTTTTTTTTCTGTTAGTTTTAGGGCAAAGTCCGCGAACACCCTTGTCCCCACACACACGTATACTAAATAAAGTTTAACACGCACACACACTCCCCTATGGCCCGCCAGACGTTCTCGGCCGAGGAGGCATACGCCTTGCTTGCCTCTGACTCCGAGAGCCCCAGTAAGGCCGAGGATGACCCCACTTTCCTTTTGTCATCTGCGTCCTCCTCATCATCTAGCGATGATGATGAGCCCCCAAGGCAGCGGAGCAGTTCTGGGGCTCGTACTAGTTTTCAGGCTCACCATTTAAGTCCACTGGAGCCCTCTACTGGTGAACTTGCATGGTGTACCCCAGAGCATTTTAAGTCCGTGATTCCTGATTTTGTTGGCCAAGCAGGAATCCAGATTTCCACAGTAGGCTTCACTGAATATGACTATTTAGTGACCACTTTGTGAATCTGATGGTGGAGCAAACGAACCTGTACGCCCAACAGTTCATTGCTCAACACCCGGGCTCCTTTTTGGCTAGGGCCGGAGGCTAGACTCCGGTCAGTGCAGCCGAGACGAGGACGTTTTGGGGCCTTGTGCTGCACATGGGCCTAGTCAAAAAACCCAGTGTCAGGCATTACTGGAGTGGGGACGTCCTCTACCAGACCCCACTTTACAGTACAGCCATGACACGTACCCAGTTTGAGGCCACCCGGAAATGCCTGCATTATGCAGATAATGCAGCATGTCCCCCCCCAAGGTGATCCTGCCTATGACCGCCTGTACAAAATCAAGTCCGTCATCGATCACTTCGGGGCCAAATTTTTGGAGGCCTATGTACCTGGAAGGGAGGTCGCGGTTGATGAGTCTCTCATTGCTTTCAAGGGGAGACTCATTTTCCGCCAGTATGTTTCCCTCTAAGCGGGCGAGGTATGGCGTGAAGCTGTACAAACTTTGTGAGAGTACACTTACAAGTTTTGTGTGTACGAGGGGCGAGATTCCCGTATTCAACCCCCAGAATGTCCTCCCACTCTGGGTGTTAGCGAGAAACTTGTGTGGGACCTTATGCAGCCACTGCTAGATAAGGGTTACCACCTGTACGTGGATAACTTTCATACTAGTATCCCCTTGTTCCAGTCCCTCGCCGCCAGATCCACGTCCGCTTGTGGGACAGTGCAGAAAAATCAACACGGCCTCCCTACCCACCCCCAGGGGTGAGACCCGTGCCCTTACCAGTGGAAACCTGTTGCTGGTCAGATATAAGGACAAGAGGGATGTCCTTGTACTGTCCACAATTCACGGTAACAGCATCACCCCTGTCCCTGTGCGAGGTACCGCAGCAACGGTCCTCAAGCCTGATTGTATCGTCGACTACAAATCGGTATATGGGAGGAGTTGATCTCTCTCTGATCAAGTCCTCAATCCATATAACGCCATGCGCAAAACCCGGGCATGGTACAAAAAAGTTGCGGTCTACTTGGTACAGGTTGCCTTGTACAACTCTTTTGTGCTGTCCCGGAGCGCTGGCAACACAGGGAAATTCCTCCAGTTCTATGAGGCAGTCCTCAAGGCCCTGATCTTTTCTGACCGGGAAAGAGCAGGCCAGAGTACCTCGGGAACTGGAGGCGCCCGGATCGTCCCTGGCCAACACTTTTCAGGTGTGGTCCCCCATACTAGAAAGAAGGGACGGACCCAAAAAAGGTGCAGTGTGTGTCACAGGTGGGGGATACGAAATGACACCACCACTCAGTGTGACACGTGCCCCGATCATCCGGGCCTCTGCATTATTGGTTGCTTCAGGGAGTACCACACTTCACATGGAGTACTAAATTTATAATCCCCTTCCCCAATTTTAATTCCATTTAGCCACTGACAATCGGAAAAAAACGATGTTTCTCAGACTTGAGACACTAAAAACTTTTTTAAAAAACTTTTTAAAAATTATTTTGTAAAACAAATAAATAAATAAAAAGTAGACATATTAGGCATCGACGCGTCCGTAAGAATATGCTCTATAAAAATACCCCATGACCTAACCCATCAGACGAACACGGTCAAAAAAAATAAAATAAAAACGGTGCCAAAATAGAAATTTTTTGGGCAAATTTTCCATTTTAATCCGTTTTTTCCAGTAACAAAGCAAGGGTTAACAGCCAAACAAAACTTAAAATTTATTATCCTGATTCTGCACTTTACAGAAACACCCCATATGTGGTCGTAAACTGCTGTATGACCAAACGGAAGGGCGCAGAAGGAAACGAACGCCGTATGGTTTCTGGAAGACAGATTTTGATGGCCTTTTTATTTTGGCACCATGTCCCATTTGAAGAACCCCTGATGCACCCCTTGAGTAGAAACTCTATAAAAGTGACACCAAGCGATCAAAAAGGCATATGCCCCCCAATAAAACGGTCACCTCATCCCACAAAAAATGAGACCCTACATAAGAAAATCGAACAAAAAAGTAAAAACTATAGCTCTCAAAACATGGCGACACTAAAACATCTTTTTTTTCTTTCAAATCTGCTATTATTGTGTTAAAGTGGTCTTCCTGAGTTGTTTCATACAATATGTATGGTGGCCAAACATAGTATTTTGCGACTACAAGATAAAGTGCCAACAATACAGATCATTAAAAACCAGCTAAAAAAGCTATTCCATTTGGAACGCTTGGCTATATTGAATTCAAAAGACAGGCATACACATAAGCTTTTTTAAAAAAATTTTGAAGTTTTATTATAAAATATACAGTTGCAAGAAAAAGTATGTGAACCCTCTGGAATGATATGAATTTCTGCACAAATTGGTCAAAAAATGTGATCTGAGCTTCATCTAAGTCACAACAAATAGACAATCACAGTCTGCTTAAACTAATAACACACAAATAATTAAATGTTACCATGTTTTTATTGAACACACCATGTAGACATTCACAGTGCAGGTGGAAAAAGTATGTGAACCCCTAGACTAATGACATCTCCAAGAGCTAATTGGAGTGAGGTGTCAGCCAACTGGAGTCCAATCTATGAGATGAGATTGGAGGTGTTGTTTACAGCTGCTCTGCCCTATAAAAAAAACACACACCAGTTCTGGGTTTGCTTTTCACAAGAAGAATTGCCTGATTTGAATTATGCATCACACAAAAGAGCTCTCAGAAGACCTATGATTAAGAATTGTTGACTTGCATAAAGCTGGAAAGGGTTATAAAAGTATTTCCAAAAGCCTTACTGTTCATCAGTCCACGGTAAGACAAATTGTCTATAAATGGAGACAGTTCAGCGCTGCTGCTACTCTCCCTTGGAGTGGCCGTCCTGTAAAGATGACTGGAAGAGCACAGCGCAGACTGCTCAATGAGGTGAAGAAGAATCCTAGAGTGTCAGCTAAAGACTTACAAAAGTCTCTGGCATGTGCTAACATCCCTGTTAGAAAATCTACGATACGTAAAACACTAAACAAGAATGGATTTCATGGGAGGATACCACAGAGGAAGCCACTACTGTCCAAAAAAAAAAAAAAACATTGCTGCACGTTTACAGTTTGCAAAAGAGAACCTGGATGTTCCACAGAAGTACTGGCAAAATATTCTGTGGACAGATGAAACCAAAGTTGAGTTGTTTGGAAGAAACACACAACACTATGTGTGGAGAAAAAGAGGCACAGCACACCAACATCAAAACCTCATCCCACCTGTGAAGTATGGTGGTGGGGACATCATGGTTTGGGGCTGCTTTGCTGCATCAGGGCCTCGAAGGATTGCCATCATCGAAGGAAAAATGAATTCCCAAGTTTACAGGAAACGTTTGGTTAAAGTTATTGCTGCCAAAGGAGGTTCAACCAGTTATTAAATCCAAGGGTTGACATACTTTTTCCACCTGCACTGTGAATGTTTACATGGTGTGTTCAATAAAAACATGGTAACATTTAATTCTTTGTGTGTTATTAGTTTAAGCAGACTGTGATGGTCTATTGTTGTGACTTAGATGAAGATCAGATCACATTTTATGACCAATTGGTGCAGAAATCCATATCATTCCAAAGGGTTCACATACTTTTTCTTGCAACTGTAGTTCATACAAGAAGTATGATGCCAATAAGATTCTGGGTTATTTAATGGTGAACAGTATGCGGTAATATGTGATTTACAAGAGTGACCAAGAAGGCAGATCAGAGGCAGTTGGGATAATAATATAAATCCTAGATGAGAAAGTACAAGCTGTTATGTAGAATGAATGGATCAAGGATGTTTAAAATCCTTGATCCACTCCTTTAATGAAACAATATGGTGCTTTAAATAATGTAATATGCAATCTGTCCTTCATTAAAGGTTTATTTATTTTTTATTTATTTTCAAAGGTATTCAAAGAATGAAAATTTACAAATTGCATTTATATACCAGTACAATAAACAGTTAAAGCTTAACAGACAGGCAACCTTGTAATCTATAGTGTACCTCATGCACACAATCAGGAAACTGGAAGAATGCTATGGAGAATCTTTTTCTAAATTTTAAAAATATATATATAAATTTGTATAATATATACATATACACATACATACACACATTTATTAGTAGAAGGACCACGCTTCACACGGGTATATTTCATGTATTTCATTTAATGTTTGTGTGTGCCGTTAAAAGATATTGACAGTATCCACTATAACAGTGACCTCCACAGCGGCTGCCCCTTTATTAGTGACCTCCACAGTACCCCGTCTCATTAACAGTGATTTTCCCAATAACCCGCCCCCTTAACAGTGATCTCCACAGAGTTCCGTTCCCTTAAGATGTGACCTCCACAACACCTGCCCCCTTAACAGTGACCTCCATAGCGGACTGTCCCCTTAACTGTGACCTCCACCGTTCCATGCCCCCTTAACATTGACCTCCACAGCAACCCGCCAAATTGACAGTGACCTCCACAGCGGCCGCCCCTATATTAGTGACGTACACAGTACTCCATCTCCTGAACAGTGGTTTCGACAACACCCCGTCCCCTTAACAGAGGCCTCTACAGCAATCTGCCCTTTAACACTGACCTCCATAGCGGACCATCCCCTTAACTGTGACTTCCAAAGCAGCCTGCCCCTAGGGTGGCCGGACACAGGGATGTCCTTTTGAATAGCTCACTCTCAGACAGCACAGTGCTGCAGGGAGAAAGTCACCCTCCCCCCCACCCCTGCAGCTGACAGAAGTTGATTTTTAACTTCATTTTTTCAATCCCAGTCGGCTGCTGAGTGGGTGTGGCCTAACTGGGTTAGGGCGTGGCTTAGCTGGGCCTGGGGCGGGGGTTTTAAGTGCGTCTTTTGAGAGTGGCCTGAATGACCACCCTACCTGCCCCTGACCTGTGACCTCCAGAGCACTTCGCTCCCTTAACAGTGTAATCCACAGCGCCCTGCCCCTTTAAAGCTGACCCACAGCAGTGAAGAAAAATGGCTGGGTTGCTATGGAAACCTGGTGTAAAACTGTGTATGTGGAGACTAAGGACCTGTGAGCTTCTATTGGCTGATAAGGGACATGTGACCATGTGTATGGCAGTTGGGATATGGAGAGAAAGACCTGCAGGCTTCTATTGGCTAATGTAGGTCATGTGATGTGCCATATTTGCATTTTTGGGAATATCTCAAGAATTGTACGTCCTAGAGAGCTGAGACCTGGTCTAAAACCTTCCAGGATACCTGATTTACCTGTGTGCCAAATTTCGCGATTGTAAATACGACGGTGCAGATTCCTTTAGCGGACATACATACACACACTCAGCTTTCTATACTAGATAGATATATATACAGGGAGTGCAGAATTATTAGGCAAGTTGTATTTTTGAGGATTAATTTTATTATTGAACAACCACCATGTTCTCAATGAACCCAAAAAACTCATTAATATCAAAGCTGAATATTTTTGGAAGTAGTTTTTAGTTTGTTTTTAGTTTTAGCTATTTTAGGGGGATATCTGTGTGTGCAGGTGACTATTACTGTGCATAATTATTAGGCAACTTAACAAAAAACAAATATATACCCATTTCAATTATTTATTTTTACCAGTGAAACCAATATAACATCTCAACATTCACAAATATACATTTCTGACATTCAAAAACAAATCAGTGACCAATATAGCCACCTTTCTTTGCAAGGACACTCAAAAGCCTGCCATCCATGGATTCTGTCAGTGTTTTGATCTGTTCACCATCAACATTGCGTGCAGCAGCAACCACAGCCTCCCAGACACTGTTCAGAGAGGTGTACTGTTTTCCCTCCTTGTAAATCTCACATTTGATGATGGACCACAGGTTCTCAATGGGGTTCAGATCAGGTGAACAAGGAGGCCATGTCATTAGATTTTCTTCTTTTATACCCTTTCTTGCCAGCCACGCTGTGGAGTACTTGGACGCGTGTGATGGAGCATTGTCCTGCATGAAAATCATGTTTTTCTTGAAGGATGCAGACTTCTTCCTGTACCACTGCTTGAAGAAGGTGTCTTCCAGAAACTGGCAGTAGGACTGGGAGTTGAGCTTGACTCCATCCTCAACCCGAAAAGGCCCCACAGCCCAAACCAGTACTCCACCTCCACCTTGCTGGCGTCTGAGTCGGACTGGAGCTCTCTGCCCTTTACCAATCCAGCCACGGGCCCATCCATCTGGCCCATCAAGACTCACTCTCATTTCATCAGTCCATAAAACCTTAGAAAAATCAGTCTTGAGATATTTCTTGGCCCAGTCTAGACGTTTCAGCTTGTGTGTCTTGTTCAGTGGTGGTCGTCTTTCAGCCTTTCTTACCTTGGCCATGTCTCTGAGTATTGCACACCTTGTGCTTTTGGGCACTCCAGTGATGTTGCAGCTCTGAAATATGGCCAAACTGGTGGCAAGTGGCATCTTGGCAGCTGCACGCTTGACTTTTCTCAGTTCATGGGCAGTTATTTTGCGCCTTGGTTTTTCCACACGCTTCTTGCGACCCTGTTGACTATTTTGAATGAAACGCTTGATTGTTCGATGATCACGCTTCAGAAGCTTTGCAATTTTAAGAGTGCTGCATCCCTCTGCAAGATATCTCACTATTTTTGACTTTTCTGAGCCTGTCAAGTCCTTCTTTTGACCCATTTTGCCAAAGGAAAGGAAGTTGCCTAATAATTATGCACACCTAATATAGGGTGTTGATGTCATTAGACCACACCCCTTCTCATTACAGAGATGCACATCACCTAATATGCTTAATTGGTAGTAGGCTTTCGAGCCTATACAGCTTGGAGTAAGACAACATGCATAAAGAGGATGATGTGGTCAAAATACTCATTTGCCTAATAATTCTGCACGCAGTGTGTATATATATATATATATATATATATATATATATATATATTTTTTTTTCAGAATATGTACATTACATAGATATATGTACTATACACACACACACAACACATTAAAGGGGTTGTCAGAGTTATAGAAAAAAAAAAATATATATATATATATATATATATATATATATATATATATATATATATAATCTCACTGTAAAACTGATGGTTAGCAATATATACAGTGCTGCCCATAATTATTCATTCCCCTGCCAAATTTTTAGGCCTCTTTCACACTTGCGTTGTTGGGATCCGGCATGCACTTCCGTTGCCGGAGGTGCCTGCCGGATCCGGAAAAACGCAAGTGTACTGAAAGCATTTGAAGACGGAACCGTCTTCCAAATGCTTTCAGTGTTACTATGGCACCCAGGACGCTATTAAAGTCCTGGTTGCCATAGTAGTAGTGGGGAGCGGGGGAGCGGTATACTTACAGTCCGTGCGGCTCCCGGGGCGCTCCAGAATGACGTCAGAGCGCCCCATGCGCATGGATGACGTTATCACATGGATCACGTGATCCATGCGCTTGGGGCGCCCTGACGTCACTCTGGAGCGCCCGGGGAGCCGCACGGAAGGTAAGTACACTGCTCCCCCGCTCCCCACTACACTTTACCATGGCTGCCAGGACTTTAGCGTCCCGGCAGCCATGGTAACCACTCAGAAAAAGCTAAATGTCGGCTCCGGCAATGCGCCGAAACGACGTTTATCTTAAGGCCGGATCCGGATCAATGCCTTCCAATGGGCATTAATTCCGGATCCGGCCTTGCGGCAAGTGTTCCGGATTTTTGGCCGGAGCAAAAAGCGCAGCATGCTGCGGTATTTTCTCCGGCCAACAAACGTTCCGTACCGGAACTGAAGACATCCTGATGCATCCTGAACGGATTACTCTCCATTCAGAATGCATTAGGATAATCCTGATCAGGATTCTTCCGGCATAGAGCCCCGACGACGGAACTCTATGCCGGAAGAAAAGAACGCAGGTGTGAAAGAGCCCTTACTTAGTTACTTTTATTGAACCAGCAAGTAATTTTTTGACGGGAATTGACATAGGTGTCTCCCAAAAGATAATAAGACGATTTACAAGAGGCATTATTGTGGAAAATAAATATTTCTCAGCTTTTATTTACATTTGAGCAAAAAGTGTCCAGTCCAAAATTATTCATACCCTTCACAAACTGTCACAGTCTGTGGAAAAATCAAAAGTTCTATACCATTCCAAATAGTCCAAACTGTTCTAAAGCATCCTAATTACCCTGATTAATTGGGAACTGCTGTTTTAATCAACTCAACAGGTGAAAAACAGCAGCTCTCTGCAGTTGGTTTGTGGACAGTCATGGCTAAGACAAAGAAGCTCAGTGAGGACCTGCGGCTGCGCATTGTGGCTGCTCACAAGTCAGGAAAGGGCTACAAGGCCATTTCTAAGTGTTTTCAAGTTCCAGTGGCTACAGTGCAAAGTATTATTAAAAAATACAAGATGTTCCGCACTGTGGAAAATTTCAGAGGACGTGGTCGGAAGCCAAAAGTGACACCTGTGCTGGCCAGGAGGATAGTTAGTTAGAGAGATTAAAAAGAATCCAAGGATCACCACCAAGGCCATCCTGGTGAATCTGGGCTCTACTGGTGGCAATGTCTCAAGGCAGATAATCCAACGGACACTGCACACTGCTGGGTTCCACGGATGCAGACCAAGGAGGACGCCACTTCTCCAGATAAGGCACACAAAAGCTCATCTGGACAAAGAAGAAGGCTTCTTGTCTTCTGCGTTATGGTCAGATGAAACAAAAATTTTATTGTTCTGTCACAATGATGTTTCCTTCATTTGGCGTAAAAAAGGAGAAGCCTTCAACCCAAAGAACACCATCCCCACTTCAAACATGGTGGTGGGAACCTAATACTTTGGGGGTGTTTTTCAGCCAATGGACCAGGGAACCTAATCACAGTAAACGGCACCATGAAAAAAGAGCAATACATGAGGATTCTCAACGACAACATCAGGCAGTCTGCAGAGAAACTTGGCCTTGGGCACCAGTGGACATTTCAGCATGACAATGACCCAAAACACACAGCAAAAGTGGTGAAGAAATGGTTAGCAGACAACATTAACGAGTCCAGACTTCAATCCAATTGAGACTCTGTGGAGGGAGCTAAAGATCTGGATGATGGCAAGAAGACCCTCCAACCTGAAAGATTTGGAACTCATTGCTAAAGATGAATGGGCAAAAATACCTGTGGAGACATGCAAAAACCTGGCCTGCAATTATAGGAAGCGTTTCATTGCTGTAATAGCCAATAAAGGCTATTCTATTGATTATTAAGATGGACACTTTTTGCTCAAATGTAAATAAAAGCTGAGAAATTGTTTTTTTCAACAATAATGCCTCTTGTAAATCGTCTTATTATCTTTTGGGAGACACCTATGTCATTTCCCGTCAAAAAATTACTTGCTGGTTGAATAAAAGTAACTTTAAGTCAAAATTTGCTAGGCGTATGAATAATTATGGGCAGCACTGTAAGTAAACTAAGTACGTTTTAGGCAAAAAAAAATTTTTTTTTTCTATATTTCCTCATTTCCCTGGTTCTCTTCTGGGCCCTTTGTTTACCTGCAATAACAAATCTCTGAGGTTTTCCTCAAATATTTCTGCCCCTCCCCCTGCTCGGCAAAGGGAGGGAATACAAGTGCTGCCCTGAGTCATGTGACCCTCAGTGAAATCTGAGAAAGGAGCCACTGCAGATGCAGTAAGTGCATTGTAAAGCTGTTACATTTGATTAGTTAGAAACATACAAAGAACAAAAAAAAAATAAAATTACTTGGACAACCCCTTTAAGCATACACAAATGTATAGTTGAACATAATACATTAGATGCTAAAAAAAAAAAAGTGTCAGTTTTATATACATCTGAAAGAATATAAATAAATGTAACCCTAAAATTCTGTGACGCGTAATCTCCCCAGATTAATGTGTATGGGGAAGAGATGCTTGCTGAGAATCTGATTCTAGCAGTGATGTCCACATGCAATTCAGATACTGACAATCACTCTATAATTGCTCCTATATTGCTGATATACACTTAGTAGATCATCATAAATAAGTGTAATTTAAGAATTTTTCAGTCTTCATTGTTTCTGGTCACTGAATAAGGAAATGTATTAAACTGGTTGTCCGAGATCACACAAAATTGGGGCAAAGATAGGCACTGGTATAAAATAACAAAAGAAACAACACTTATCTGTAGAATGTCCACTGGCCTTTGCCTACTGGGCTGCACATCATACTGACATGTGACCACTGCAGCCAATCACTAGCCTGAGGCAGGTGATTGGCTGCAGTGGTCACATGCTGTCAACATGACCTTATCACTGCAGCTTGGATTTAACAGGTAAGGAATGTTTCATTGTTATTCTATTAAATGCCTGTTTTTACCCACATTTTTTAGGATAGAGTCAGAGTAACCTGTCTATACATTAAATGGTTGTCCATTTGCTTCAATGGCTGGAATATGATGCTAAATTTTACTTATCTCAGTCATGCCAGGTCTAAGAGGTCAGGCATGCAGCTTCTCTAACTACTGGTGATCAGCTGTTGTTCCAGGCAGAAGCTGCTGATTGCCACGTCGGCTTCTTTTTACAATAACTGGTCCCTGAGAAGACATTTGACACACTGCAAACCACTTATGTTAGTCTAAATCTTTCAAGGCACCCACAAGCGTGTAGAGAATTTTTACTGCCATTTACTGCATGCATTATGTATACATTAGATGAGGTTATCCAATAAAGTGCTCAGAGTGCTGTGTATAGACAGGTAGCAGCATAATAGCCCCTCTCACCTTGATAGGGATATATAGGACTCCTCCTATTGTCTGATCTACCTGACTACACTGTCTGATCTACCTGACTGCGCAGCTGAAGCATCCGTCCTCCGCCCGGCATACTCCCAGGTTTTCCTGCCTCCGGCTACCAAGGAACCGTACCCACTTACTACAAAGGGTCTGGTAAGACTGTTCGCGTCCTCACAGACGGAGCAGAATTTTTCATTTGTACCAGCCTGGTACTAATTGGTCCTATCTATGTTTGTATGTTTTTCGTTTAGTGAGTCCTTTTTACTCTGCTTATCGTATAACTTATTAAAAGCTATATTTTAAATAAGTACACTCCCCCCTCCCTTTGTATAGGGGCCCATTGCCTGCTCATTAACTCGGAGTGTATTCAAAGCCTGAATTGTATCAGGGCTCTGATCAATTTTTGCTTATCCTCTCCTACTGTGGCATGGCAGGGTTCCTGGCAACAGGCTTTGATGCAGACCATTGGCTACATGAAGCCAAAGATATATTCTCTGAGAAGTTATTTCATCAAAAAAAGTATCTTCCATCTTTCCATACTGCCTTTACGGACCTGACACAGGTCTATAAAGAGCAAATCACGTCGTGGTGGGAAGTCCAGAGTCTGGATAACTACATAAAAAACAGTATAGTCCCACGAGGTCTCCGTATATCTCTTCTCCCATCAGCTCGATCACGTAACCCAGGGTTCCTGACCAAGTGGGAACAGGAGGCAACCAACAGCTCCCTCAGACTGATGAAACTTCTGGTGGAGGAGGAGAGAAACACATTGACCACCCTTAACCTGAAGCTGGCGGAACAAGTTGAGGTGGTGCGGACCTTCTCACAGGAGACAGAATTCTGCAATAGGGAAAAACAACTACAACTGACCCTTGAGAAGTACCAGTACCACCTCAAAGAAAGAAAGCACCGCCAGTATATACGTGACCTTTCTGATTTTAAGGAAAACCGCATCTATTCCTCCCTGAGTAACGGGACAAGGGACAATAGACCCAGTAACTCAGAAAGGTCATCAACCGAAACAGATTACTCCGACTCAGATAGGGAAACAGGCCCCAAAACAAACAACCTAATAAGGGGTCCTCCAAAAAAGGTCGACCCAAGGGCTCATATAGAGGACGAGGAAATCGTTTTTTTAGGACAACCCAACCAGACTCTGGACTACCCACTTCGCAGCCGCACAGCACTCCCGCCAAATCAATCACAGGACCAGAGGTCATAAATCTGTCCTCACGCTCCCTTTCTAAAGACGAGACTATGGCTCTTGAACTGGGACTCTCTTTCGTGCCCACCCCTAGGTTTGATAGGTTTACTGCCATTAAAGATCTTAACCTATTCATTCGGAAGTTAAGGTGGCACAAGCATTTCAAATATGTTGACAAACGACAATGCCTTGAGCTGGGTATTCCGGTGGAGATGTTAACAGACGTCCAACTCCTGAATTCACTATCAACGTTAGACAACTCAGTCTCAGGCCTTGGCCCCTTCACAGATCTTAAATGTAAGAGTACCAAGATGCCACCCAGCTCTAGCGAAGTCTCCTGCATAGACGTCTTTTTAAATATGGTCAGCAATGACCTGGAAAACCTAAAGATTTCCTCACACTACTCCAATTGCACACCGCGATCTCCTCCCTCGCCAATGACCCCCATATCGTCATTAAACCAGCCGACAAAGGGGGCAACATCGTGGTCATGGACTCTGGTCAATATAGGGATATGTGTAGGAATCTGTTATCCGATACAGAGACCTATGAGATCTTAGAAAGGGACCCCACAGATATATACAAGCGTGAGCTCAAATCCATCCTTGATGATGCTAAAAGTTCAAAGATCATCTCGGTGGAAGAGCACACGTTTCTACTACCTCAATTCCCCCGCAGGTCTACATTCTATTGTCTCCCCAAGGTCCATAAGGGGACAACCCCCCTGAGAGGAAGGCCAATAGTGTCAGGGGTTGACAACTTGAATCAAAACCTGGGGATCTATATTGACCGTGTCCTAGCACCTTTTGTCACTACGTTACCCTCTCATCTCAGGGATACTACGGACCTCCTAAAACAATTGGAGGGTCTATGCCTAGAGAAAGAATGTTTGTTATCCAGTATTGACGTAGAGGCGCTATATTCCTCAATACCACACCAGTTGGGATTGGCGGCGGTTGAGTTTTTCCTTAAATCACGAGGTTGTCAATACCGCGCCCACAGCCAATTCATCATCCGGATCCTGGAATTCACCCTCAACAGGAATTTCTTTTCCTTTGACAACAAAATCTACCACCAGCTCAGGGGTACCGCGATGGGGAGCCCTTGTGCCCCGTCGTATGCTAATTTATTCCTGGGCTGGTGGGAGGAGACCCTGGTATTTGGGGAAAGGAATCCGGATGATTTGCCCAGAATTGGACTGTGGGCGCGGTATATTGATGATATTTTCATCACCTGGAACGGTAGCCCCTCTCAGTTTGATTCGTTTGTGTCCCGACTGAATCAAAATGAGATTGGGATGAGATTCACACATGAGACACATCCAACTAGTCTACCATTCTTGGACATCAAAATCACCAAGAACGCCAGGGGAGAACTAGACACCTCCATACACAGGAAACCAAATGCGACTAATTCCCTCCTGAGGTGGGAGAGCAGTCACCCTCTCCCACTCAGGAGGGGTATACCAAAAGGGCAGTATCTTCGTCTGCGCAGAAACTGCTCAGATAAGAAGGATTTTGTGGCCCAGGCGGCTGACCTCAGGACAAGATTCTTACAAAGGGGGTACCCTGACTACATCTTAAGATCCGCTTACAAAGCAGCTCTTACACGACAGAGACCCACCCTACTAATGACTAAACAGCCGAATGCTCCTACTACTAAACTGTCCCGTATAATTACTACGTTCGACAGAGGTTCAAACCAGGTCATAAAAATCTTACAATGCCACTGGGGGATCCTCAAGATGGACCCTGACCTCCAGGACATACTAGGTGACAGTCCACAAATTACATACAGACGTGGCACCAACCTGCGTGATAAATTGGTCCGCAGCCACTATTCACCTATTATGCAATCAACATGGCTGCGGTCCACCGTGGTGGGCAGTCATAGATGCGGCAGGTGCGTTGCCTGTAAGCACATCCTGACCACCAAAACCTTCACAGGTTCGGTCACGGGCAAGACGTATTCCATTCCACACTTCATCAACTGCAAATCCAGAGGTGTGATATATCGCATCTTATGTGAGTGTGGTCTGGAATACGTCGGCAAAACAATTAGGGAATTTCGGAGGCGGATTGGTGAGCACATGGGGGATGTCACACACAAGAGGGACACCCCTTTGTCCAAACACGTGCACACCAATCATAATGGCAAGGCCCGGTTGAAGTTCATGGGCATAGACCTTGTGAAACCCCCGCCAAGAGGAGGGGACTGGGACAAAAGCCTACTCCAACGTGAAGCACGCTGGATTTTCAATTTGAAAACAGCTGCACCAGGCGGCATGAACGAGAGGCTAAACTATGCCTGCTTTTTGTGACAATGACACTCTATATCTGTCATTAAGCCTGGCGTATAAAGACTAATACTATCATGTTCTTCCCTCATGGCCCTTTGGGGAGGTGAGCTGCACCTGGGCAGGCACTGACTGCTGCGCAATCTCTGACGCGCATTGCGGTGCATGGGCATACAGTGCAGAGCCTCCCCTCGCCTCTTCTGCATCATCACATGTGTGTGATCTGCGCCCGACTACACACATGTGCTACCCCTGACTCAATTCCTTTGGGGTATATGCGCCGGATGGCCCATCCCCCTCCTGAATTGATGCAGCCACTACGTTTTGACTGTCATCCACACAACACGGTGGTCGTTTTGACTGTCATCCACACAATACGGTGGTCGCACTATATTGTGTACTGTTACAGGGATCCCTGATACATCATCTCATGGTACCCCTGTCCACTACAACTGTGCGCCCATATCTACATATCAATTTCATGTGGCCCAGCTAGTTATATCTCTAGCATCATCTGTGTCCCGTCCTGTGCCCGTCCACCCTGCACTAAATGCCACTAGCCGCATCCAGGCTATACTACTATTTACTTGGTAACCTAGGTGACGCATACACTTTGCGTCGGACGTCGTCACCAGACCATCTAGATACTGGCTGTGTGACGATTGGTCTCCGCCCACCCCCTGCCGCAATCCCGCCTCACCTGAGTGGTGTTGCCGGCGTGTGACGTCACTGGCTGCGTCCGCCCTCTGCCCTGTTCACTGTGACTCTCCTCGGGCTTCCCTGATGCCTGGGTCACGTGACTGGACGTACGGCGTCGATGACGTCACTGGGGGGCGGGGCGACGGAACTGAGGCGCGGATATTTAAAACTCACTTCTGAGACATACAATCGCGGCTGGTCTATACTGTCACCCCCAACCATAGGGGTTGCACATGTTTGAAAGGGATTATTAGATTCCCCAGACCGTCTTGCACAAGACTACCCCTCCTGTGCCACTCTGCTTTCCACCCTGGATTAAGCAGCAACTGCAGCCCAACCAGGCTTCAGCAGTCCACAGGCCATTACAGCCTGTTCTTTTTTCCTCAGTGTTAAACTAGCCTAAGGTTAAATACCTACGGCTATACTGTTACCTCCTGCAGTCGTTCCCCCTGAAGAAGTCACGGACAGAAACGTGCCACGTCGGGTGACCACTGGAAGTATCACCATCCATTCATCACTGGAAAAACCTTCTGTAGTTCCAGGGTACAGGCCCACCATAGGGACAGGCTACCGGACGGGGTCGCCTTTTTCAAGGCGAGTGCTCTGTATAGACAGGTAGCAGCATAATAGCCCCTCTCACCTTGATAGGGATATATAGGACTCCTCCTATTGTCTGATCTACCTGACTACACTGTCTGATCTACCTGACTGCGCAGCTGAAGCATCCGTCCTCCGCCCGGCATACTCCCAGGTTTTCCTGCCTCCGGCTACCAAGGAGCCGTACCCACTTACTACAAAGGGTCTGGTAAGACTGTTCGCGTCCTCACAGACGGAGCAGGATTTTTCATTTGTACCAGCCTGGTACTAATTGGTCCTATCTATGTTTGTATGTTTTTCGTTTAGTGAGTCCTTTTTACTCTGCTTATCGTATAACTTATTAAAAGCTATATTTTAAATAAGTACACTCCCCCCTCCCTTTGTATAGGGGCCCATTGCCTGCTCATTAACTCGGAGTGTATTCAAAGCCTGAATTGTATCAGGGCTCTGATCAATTTTTGGTTATCCAATAAACCATAATTAAAAAAAGGCAATTATAAGAGTGCAAAAGGTATAAACACAAGCAACGTATACATGAAAAGGGCATGGTGGACCGAGTCTGTATACATTACGGTATATAAATATATTCTACTACTTCTTTAGGCTTACATACACTTTCTCATGTGCTATCAATATGTTAAAAATGCAGACAGATTGTGCATTGCAGGAAACTAAGAAAGGAGCCAAGACGTTGGTATTGTATGGTGGCCCTACACAGCAGCTGTTGGCTAAATGTCCGATTGCAATCTCTTCCGACTCCCCCATACATATTTGCTGCAGCTGACAGCATAAGTGTTGTCAGTGGAGAGGGAGGAGAAAGCAGCTGCCAGACACCTCTGGCAGGAGATTATCTCCGGAGGGAACAAAAGGATAGGGTGAAAAATATTCAATTCGCCCTATTCTTCCATAGAGTTGGGCTCTCTCAATAACATTAGACTGTTGTGTAAGGGGGCCTCTACAGTAATGTTCCTGGACATTAGATTCATGTCTTAAAAAGAAAGGATGTCACCTTTTGATAAGCATTTAATGCAGATGACCTCAGATAGTCAATGACTATTTTGCAAGCTAAAAGGGAGAAGGTAAGAAATCCAGAATAAACCAACTAAAAGATTACTCGGCTATAATCAATGCTGTCTTCTAATATATTCTCTTGACCACATTCAATCAATGTCCATCTCCATACTTACACTGTCCCACCAGAAGTGGTTTTATTAGGTGCCAACCAGTCTAAAAGGGATTTGGCCACCTTTGAATGAGACTACGGGTTAAAGCTTGTAGGTTAAGCACACTGCTCAGAAGTATCATGGCAGTCATATTTTACAATGCAAAGAATCTCATAAATGATGGCTGCACAGGGATGAAGCCTCAAATGAAAACTGATGATCAGTAATTTTGGACAAGAAAGGCAATGAAAATGTAAAATGATAAGCATGTAAGTTATTGGGAAAAAACATAGTGCAGAGTATACTCATTACTGTAAATCAGTCAAGCTGCTCAAAACCAGAAAAACAGCATTTTATCACTTACAATCTTGAACTTTAATGAAGATTTCCACCTAGAACATTGGACTAGCGATAGATTAGTAACTCAGAAGTTAGCACAAGAGGCAGTTTGGTAATTCTGTTTCTTTACTTACAGAAATATTGACATTTTTGACATGTTGCAGCAGCCATTTGTTGGAATCAAGCAATAACAAACTGACAAGTGACAAAAAATAATTCAAAGGTTACAACATGGCTGCAAGTAAGACCCAATAACCAAATGTTTGTAATTTTGTAATTCTGTTCCTAACTTCATAATGCCAATTTTTGTGTTGTGTCTCCTCTTAAAAATAAAGGTAATTTTGGACTAGATGATGAAAGGAATTTTTATTACCCCTCAGCTTTCCAGTGGTTATATTTGAGCGTGTTACTGTATATAGTGATGGAGCTGTATAACACCTTGCCTTTTTTCTGGGCCAAGTTGATGATTTTTTAGGTGTCATTTTGAGGCACACATAAAATAACGCATTTTTTTTTTTACTCCAAAGATCAATAATATGTGACCACTAAAATATAATTTTATGACGGAGATTGTTACACAGGAGATTGTGCTATGCTAAGGAGAACACAGAAGCTGCTTTGAACTCTGTTGAAGACCATTTGCCATTCTGGCCACTACCTATACTAAAACCCCACACTGCTCTTAGGACAGAGCTACAGGGCCATTATTTTCATGTGCATATAATGTGCCTGCCAGTATGTAATGAGTGTGTGTTCAATCCTGCATGTATGTTTTAAGTGTACATTAGTGAACATGTTTGTGTAAAGTAAGTGTGCCTCTGGTGAGTGCAGAAGTGTGTGGTGTATGGCAACTTTGCCCCATTAACTCTTCTAATGAAATGAGTGAGATATGGATAAATGTAAAGTTATGCATCTACGTACTAATAATCTGCATACATCATATGTCCTAGGGACAGTAATAGCAGGCAAGTCACTTGGGGAGAAATATATGTGTACTTGTAATTCATAGACTAAATAACAGCATGCACTGTCAATCAGCTGCTCCTAAGGCCACCAGGATATTGTCATGCAATAAACGAGGCAGGTATGTAATATTACCACTTTACAAAGCGTTGGTGTGGCCCCATCCAGGATGTGCAGTTCAGTTCTGGGCACCAGTCCACAGAAAGGATGCTTTGGAACTAGGAAAAGTACAGAGGAGAGCGACTAAACTGATAAGGGGCATGAAGGGTCTTGGTTATGAAGAAAGATTAAAAGAATTACATTTATTTAATCTTGAGAAGAGGCAATTAACGGGGAAGGGGACAGGATTAACCATTAAAATATAGAAATGGTCCAAAAAAATAAAAAAATAAAAACCTATAGTGAAAAGTTATTCCATATCAAATCCCATCAAAAAACAAGGGGGCACTGCCTCCATCTGGAAATGAAAAAGTTAAATCTCCAGAGGTGTCAAGGATTCTTTACTGTAAGAACTGTAAATCTGTGGAACAGACTTCCTCAGGACGTGGTCACAGCAGGAACAGTGGACACTTTAAAAAAAAAAAAAAGCTTAAAAAAAAGGGCTTAGATGAATTCTGGCTTCTCACTCCCTTCCCTTAAAGGGGTTGTCCGAGTTATGGAAGAAAAAATATAGCACTGTAAATCTGATGGTCAGCCATATATAACTAAGGCTACTTTTACGCCTGAGTTAGGTGCGGATCCGTCTGGTACCTGCACAGACGGATCCGCACCTATAATGCAAACGCTTGCATTACCATGAACAAAAAATAATAATTTTTTTTGTTCATGATAATGCAAACGGATCCGTTTTGACTTACATTGAAAGTCAATGGGAAGCGGATCCGTTTTCAATTGCACCATATTGTGTCAGTGAAAACGGATCAGTCCCCATTGACTTACATTGTAAGTCAGGACGAATCCGTTTGGCTCTGCATCGTCAGGCGGACATCAAAACGCTGCAAGCGTTTTGGTGTCCGCCTCCAGAGCGGAATGGAGGCTGAACGGAGGCCAACTGATGCATTCTGAACGGATCCTTATCCATTCAGAATGCATTGGGGCTAAACTGATCCGTTTTGGACCGCTTGTGAGAGCCTTGAAACGGGTCTCGCAGGCGGACCCAGAAACGGCAGTGTGAAAGTAGCCTTAGCTAAGCAAGTTTTAGGCAAAAAAATATCTATTTCCTCATTTCCCTGGTTCTCTTCTGGCCCGTTGTTTACTTGCAATAAAAACAATCTCTGCCCCACCCCCTGCACTGCTAAGGGAGTGAATACAAGAGCTGCCCTCAGTGACATTGTCTGCCTGCTGGGAGACTCAGCAGCATGTTGTATGTGTAGGACTACAAGTCCTAGCTGTACAATGACACTGCTAAGGGAGTGGATACAAGTACTGCCCTGAGTGACATGTCTGCCTGCTGGGAGACTCTGCAGCATGTTGTATGTGTAGGACTACAAGTCCTAGCTGTACAATGACACTGCTAAGGGAGTGAATACAAGAGCTGCCCTGAGTGACATGTCTGCCTGCTGGGAGACTGAGCAGCATGTTGTATGTATAGAACTACAAGTCCCAGCTGTACAATGACACTGCTAAGGGAGTGAATACAAGTACTGCCCTGAGTGACATGTCTGCCTGCTGGGAGACTCTGCAGCATGTTGTATGTGTAGAACTACAAGTCCCAGCTGTACAATGACACTGCTAAGGGAGTGAATACAAGTGCTGCCCTGAGTGACATGTCTGCCTGCTGGGAGACTCTGCAGCATGTTGTATGTGTAGAACTACAAGTCCCAGCTGTATAATGACACTGCTAAGGGAGTGGATACAAGTACTGCCCTGAGTGACATGTCTGCCTGCTGGGAGACTCAGCATGTTGTATGTGTAGGACTACAAGTCCCAGCTGTATAATGACACTGCTAAGGGAGTGAATACAAGTGCTGCCCTGAGTGACATGTCTGCCTACTGGGAGACTCAGCAGCATGTTGTATGTGTAGGACTACAAGTCCTAGCTGTATAATGACACTGCTAAGGGAGTGAATACAAGAGCTGCCCTGAGTGACATGTCTGCCTGCTGGGAGACTCAGCAGCATGTTATATGTGTAAGACTACAAGTCCCAGCTGTATAATGACACTGCTAAGGGAGTGAATTCAAGTACTGCCCTGAGTGACATGTCTGCCTACTGGGAGACTCAGCATGTTGTATGTGTAGGACTACAAGTCCCAGCTGTATAATGACACTGCTAAGGGAGTGAATACAAGTGCTGCCCTGAGTGACATGTCTGCCTGCTGGGAGACTCTGCAGCATGTTGTATGTGTAGAACTACAAGTCCCAGCTGTACAATGACACTGCTAATGGAGTGAATACAAGAGCTGCCCTGAGTGACATGTCTGCCTGCTGGGAGACTCTGCAGCATGTTGTATGTGTAGGACTACAAGTCCCAGCTGTATAATGACACTGCTAAGGGAGTGGATACAAGAGCTGCCCTGAGTGACATGTCTGCCTACTGGGAGAATGAGCAGCATGTTGTATGTGTAGGACTACAAGTCCCAGCTGTACAATGACACTGCTAAGGGAGTGAATACAAGTGCTGCCCTCAGTGACATGTCTGCCTGCTGGGAGACTCAGCAGCATGTTGTATGTATAGAACTACAAGTCCTAGCTGTATAATGACACTGCTAAGGGAGTGGATACAAGATCTGCCCTGAGTGACATGTCTGCCTGCTGGGAGACTGCAGCATGTTGTATGTGTAGGACTACAAGTCCCAGCTGTATAATGACACTGCTAAGGGAGTGAATACAAGTGCTGCCCTGAGTGACATGTCTGCCTGATGGGGGACTCAGCAGCATGTTGTATGTGTAGGACTACAAGTCCCAGCTGTATAATGACACTGCTAAGCGAGTGAATACAAGTGTTGCCCTGAGTGACATGTCTGCCTGCTGGGAGACTCTGCAGCATGTTGTATGTGTAGGACTACAAGTCCCAGCTGTATAATGACACTGCTAAGGGAGTGAATACAAGAGCTGCCCTGAGTGACATGTCTGCCTGCTGGGAGACTGAGCAGCATGTTGTATGTGTAGGACTACAAGTCCCAGCTGTACAATGACACTGCTAAGGGAGTGAATACAAGTACTGCCCTGAGTGACATTGTCTGCCTGCTGGGAGACTCTGCAGCATGTTGTATGTGTAGGACTACAAGTCCCAGCTATATAATGACACTGCTAAGGGAGTGAATACAAGTACTGCCCTGAGTGACATGTCTGCCAGCTGGGAGAATCAGCAGCATGTTGTATGTGTAGGACTACAAGTCCTAGCTGTACAATGACACTGTTAATACACACAGGATCTTCCCCTACCTGCAATGCTCTGCAGAACTTCTCTTTCAGCTCCTGTGCCTAGCATGTCTCCTCACTGCCTGCAGCTATACAGTAAACACTTCAGCCCTGAGTCTGTGCAGCTGAAGGGGTTAAGAATTCTGGGAGAGAGCAATAAGCAGCAGCCAGCAGTGCAGGGGGGCGTGGCCAGCACAGTGACGTCTGGTGTACAGATCTCTCAGGCTTGTGCAAGAACATTATCAGAGCAGGGAGAGAAGCTGACATCACAGGTCATGTGACCCTCAGTGAGATCTGAGAAACCAGCCACTGGAGATAAAGTGAGTTAATTGGAAAGCTGTTACATTTGCCTAGTTGAAAACATAGAAAGAATAAAAAAATAATAATAACTCGGACAACACCTTTAATTCACATCCCATTCTAACATATGCATTTTTTCAACTGTACTATGTAAATTGAATGGGACAAAAAACTCAGCAGAACCGCTAGGAAATACACAGTGTCTGTGCTCGGACCAATGTAAACAACGAGGAGGATGCAGCTTCTTCAAACAGCTGATCAAGGGGAAGCAGACACCCACCAGTTTGATATGGGCGGCCTATCCTAAGGATAGACCACCAATACTGTAATCCCCAAAAATTCCAGTAAACCTGAAATAAAGAATTGACTGAAAGCGGAGCTGAAGTAAGCTGAAACGACCACTAGACAGTGGATGGTGCTTCATGCTTCCAGATCAATCTTCTGTGTTGTTTCCAGCACCGAGGGCTAGAGAAAAAGGCTGGTCTGTGGGGATGCCAGGTGTAAGACACCCCCCAATCTCATACAATGGACCTATCCTGAGGATAGATCATCAATATCTAGAAACCAGAAAAGCTATTTAATAGTCATTCATAACATACATTGTTATATCTGTACGCATTAGAAAGCACTCCACGCTTTTATTATAAAATGATATAATCAGAACCTCTGATTTTAAGACCTGTATTTGCAAAGACAATACCGGAATACAAGAAAAAACACCCTGTTAAATATCTAGTAACACAATATCAATATAAAGCAGCAAAATCAAAGGGTAACCAAATTACCAGTTAAAACAGTCACCACAGAGTACCATATAATCTGTCAAAGAAAAAGTATTTTTACATTAAAATAACCTTTTGTATAACGAAGATTTATAAAATCTGCCCATTTAAATTAAAAGTATATTGACTTAGTGTCAGCTATCTTTTTATACTTTACATACAGCATTAGTTCAGAAAAATAAAATTGACATATTAAAAAAAAAAAAGTTCAAAAAAAGACATTATGTTTTACATTGTACAAAAATAAATACTATTTGGTTTAACAAGAATTTTAAAAAAATTAAATAAAAAAATAATAATAAACCAAATAATTAGAACGGATTCCAGGCGTCAGAATTTGTCAGTGCAGCGATAAAAGCAAAGGAAACAATAATTAAAAAAATGGAGTAGTTGAAAACTTTGCCCGACATAAATCCTAATCCATGGTTTTAGTTCATAGCCTGAGGGTGCTCAATGTGTCCTGAGGGGAGAAGGACATCTTGAAAGGAAACAACGTTCAGCACATAAATACATATCTTGTACTGTTCCCACAACCGCATTGAGATCACTATTAAAACAAAGCCTGGGGCACTTTGTGATGTCTAAGATTGGTGGGTGGATTATAATTGACTTGAAGACTGTCATAGCACTGTTATGATAAAACCTGTAACTTGCTTCCAGCGTGGCGGACCCATCTGTGCCCACCATCCATCTGTTTAGACATGATTGGCAAAGTAGTAGGAGACTCGCAGTGGTCGCCTCCGCCTGAAAGGAATGAACCACAGGATCTTCCAGCGAGTGCCAAAAACTTCTGAGAGGGTCTGCTGCCATGGTTTTCGAGCTCTCGATCTACAGAAGACAGCATTATTAGTGAAAGACGGCATTCCCATGGTGCATTTCAGTCAGTGTAGACAATACATTGTTGGCTGGGGATCTATTAGAAGGCTTAGATGAAATGTGTTTCCTAGCATCACAAATGCAGCTTTCCTTTCATTGTGACATGCAGCTGCGTTTTACCACCACCTAGCAGGGGCTGAAACTTTATTGTCAATCAATGGAGGGCAACTTCTGAAGTTGTAGGCAATCCTGGGATGACAAGAATTCATGTCAGATCAACAGTGGCAAGTCCATTCATACCTCTTTGAACCCTGAAAATACCATTTTGTCTCATCAAAAACAGCCTTCATAAGACAGGAACTAAATTTCTCTTCCCTATAAAGGATGGCAAACTAATGGAAATTAGAACAAACACTAGATGCCAATAGTTTGAAAGCCAATCACCATATTTCTCTCACAAGATCAAGACGCACCGGTTACATGTGGTAACAGGACCTCTTTAAAGGGGTCGTCTAGGATTTTACAAGTGATAGCCTAAAATGTGATCAGTGGGGGTCCGATACCCTGCAGTTCAGCTGTTGTGAAGTCGTTGCCAGAATTACACAGCTCTCTCCACTGAGTGTTGGACGGAGCTCCACTTCATAACTAACAGTATCCGCTGTTAACGTGTTGATGCCAGATAGGATCCATGCCTCTATGGGTCAGAGCTGTTTTGGTGTCCTACACAGTACTAGATAAGAGGTTTTAATGTCTTGGTGAGCGGTATGTGTGTGCGCACATTACACACACACTGCCTGTCAAAAAAAAAAAAAAAGTCGCCACCTGGATTTAACTAAGCAAATAGTTATGAGCCTCCTATTGGATAATTACTGCATGGGCGATTATCTTTCAGCTGGCAACAAGTTATTTAACCCCAACTGGTGCAATGAGTTGCTTCTCATTTCTTAAACAACCATGTTGAAAGACACATCTCGTGGTCGTGGAAAAGATGTTACTCTGTTTGAGAACGGTCAAATCATTGGCATGGATCAGGCAGAGAAAACATCTAAGGAGATTGCAGAAACTACAAAAATTGGGTTAAGAACTGTCCAACGCATTATTAAAAACTGGAAGGATAGTGGGGACTCATCGTATTCGAGAAAGAAATGTGGCGGGAATAAAATCCTGAATGATCGTAATCGGCGATCACTTAAACGTTTGGTGAAATCAAATCGAAGAAAAAGAACAGTAGAACTCAGGACTATGTTTAATAGTGAAGTAAGAGCATTTCCACATGCACAATGCAAAGGGAACTCAAGGGATTGGGACTGAACAGCTGTGTAGCGGTAAGAAAACCACTAATCAGTGAGGCAAACCAGAAAAAAGGCTTTAATTTGCTAGGGAGCATAAAGATTGGACTCTGGAGCAATGGAAGAAGGTCATGTGGTCTGATGAGTCCAGATTTACCCTGTTCCAGAGTGATGGGCGCATCAGGGTAAGAAGAGAGGCAGATGAAGTGATGCACCCATCATGCCTAGTGCCTACTGTACAAGCCTGTGGGGGCAGTGCTATGATCTGGGGTTGCTGCAGTTGGTCAGGTCTAGGTTCAGCAACAGTATGTGCTCCAAGAATGAGGTCCGCTGACTACCTGAACATACTGAATGACCAGGTTATTCCATCAATGGATTTTTTCTTCCTTGTTGGCACGGGAATATTCCAAGATGACAATGCCAGGATTCATCGGGCTCAAATTGTGAAAGAGAGGTTCAGGGAGCATGAGACATCATTTTCACACATGGATTGGCCACCACAGAGTCCAGACCTTAACCCATTGAGGATCTTTTTTTTTTTTTTGGTGGTGACTTTTTTTGGGGATAGGCAGTGTATGTGTAATCCCAAAAATTTAATCCAAGATAACTAATGGCCAGGTGTACATAATCATGTGACTTTAACAGCAAATGGAAGGAGGAAACATTATTTTACAAATCAGTCTAATCAGTCTTAATTTTGTAGTAATCATGGTTACATACATTTCATCACAGCAATTGGACATCTTCTCTATAGTAGTCATATCCTGAAAAAAAAGAAGAAAAAATTAAGTCTGAATATAATTAATGGAATTTATTTATGGATCTCAACTTGGTTTTGGGGATGCATTAAGTTTTAGAAATTCAAAAAAGAAAAGCTTTATTATATGTCCAAAAGAATATACAAATTTCATATATACATGCATATAATGTACAGTATATGTGAGACACTACTAATTTGCATAGGAATGTATTAAAATTACCATGGAGCATGTATTGTGTTTTAACCCCATCCCAACCTCTGCCATATATGTACAGCGAAGCGGAGTTGGGCGCCATAGCCACTAGGTGTCCCAGAAGCAATGCCTGATCGGCAATAGGGCATTGGAAAGCCTCCATAGGAACCTAATGAATCTCCCATAGACTGCAGTGGTAATTCATGGCAGTCATAAGAAATATGAGGATCTTATGTTAAAATCTTCCCTAGTGGACCTAAAGGGGTATTCCGGTTGTTTCAAGTCATCCCCTACCGCTGGGACCCCCACCAATCACTAGAACGAGGGCCCAGTACCATCTGCAGCCCCCCTGAACTGACCAGAGAGGCTGCTCTGTTCATTTCAGGAGGGGTGCAGGGGCATAGGGCTCCCGTTCTTATGATTCACAGCGGTAGGACCCCCAGCGATCTAATAGTCATTAGATAACTTGAAACAACCAGAATAGTCCTTTAAAAGTGAGGGGGAAAAAAGTTTAAAAAATATTACATATTAATATTTAAAAATATTACAAAAAATATAAAAATTTAAACCATCTCCCTTTTCCCATATTAATAATAAGCAATAAAAAAAAACTGAAAAAAAGTGGTAGATTCACAGTTTTTCATCATATGCACTCAAATGGTATCAATGAAAACCACATGAAAAAATTAGCTCTCACACACCTCCGTACACAGATAAAGAATAAAAGTTATGGTGGTCAGTATACAGCAATGCATAGAAAAACATTTTCCAAGCATGAATGTGGTATTGATGTAAGTGTAGTGACCCAGAGAATTAAGGTAACAGGTCATTTTTACTGCATAGGGAACACCGTAAAAAAGAAACCCATAAAACTGATAATTCCTGATATCTCCCTGATAGTCGGGGAGTATGGGAATGAGCAATCGCTTGTTTATGATTTTTGGTGCCAGAAGGAAGACACAATCCCCCAATGATTGCCGATATCTTTTACACAGGGCAATCATCTGTAACGAGCATTTCCACAAACAATAATACCCAATAATTGGCCAGATTGTTGGTTTTGTGTAATTTATTTGATTCCAATAAACTTTGAATTTTTTTTCAAGGTTAGTTAGTTTTTCTCCTTTTTCATTTAGCACCCTTTTGGTGTATGTATCTGTGTATTTAGAGCTTTGATGTGTATAATTTATTGTTACATGTAACCTTTATTGGTGTGACTATGCAAGCAGTCTAATAACAGAGTTGAGCTGCAGCTGAGAAAATTCCTTTCTTTGTATCCTTTATATAGCACAATATCACATAAGGCCTCTTTCACACTTGCGTTGTCCGGATCCGTCGTGTACTCCATTTGCCGGAAGTGCCCGCCGGATCCGTAACACTGCAAGTGAATTGAAAGCATTTGAAGACTGATCCGTCTTCAAAATGCGTTCAGTGTTATTATGGCAGCCAGGACGCTATTAAAGTACTGGTTGCCATAGTAGTAGTGGGGAGCAGTATACTTACCGTCCGTGCGGCTCCCGGGGCGCTCCAGAATGACGTCAGAGCGCCCCATGCGCATGGATGACGTGATCCATGCGACACGTCATCCATGAGCGTGGGGCGCCCTGACGTCACTCTGAAGCGCCCCGGGAGCCTCACAAACGGTAAGTATACTGCTCCCCCGCTCCCCACTACACTTTACCATGGCAAACAGGACTTTAGCGTCCTGGCAGCCATGGTAACCATTCAGAAAAAGCTAAACGTCGGATCCGGTAATGCGCCGAAAACAACGTTTAGCTTAAGGCCGGATCGGGATTAATGCCTTTCAATGGGAATTAATTCCGGATCCGGCCTTGCGGCAAGTGTTCAGGATTTTTGGCCGGAGCAAAAAGCGCAGCATGCTGCAGTATTTTCTCCGGCCAAAAAAACTTTCCGGTCCTGAACTGAAGACATCCTGATGCATCCTGAACGGATTTCTCTCCATTCAGAATGCATTAGGATAAAACTGATCAGGATTCTTCCGGCATAGAGCCCCGACGACGGAACTCTATGCCGGAAAAGAACAACGCAAGTGTGAAAGAGCCCTAAGTGAGGCAGTAGAAGATCACATTAGTAAGACTTTAGTAGGACAATCACATAAGTAAGACAAATAATGTTCTATGTATACAGTTCCTATGCACATAAATGTCTCCATGGCTACAGACTACAAACAATCTACGTGGAGTCAGACTGGGCATTCATGTATTACTAAATTGCTAATTTATCTGCCCACTCTTCTATTGTCCACAGATTAGCAAGATAGGGTATCGGAGCTGAATACAGTAATTAGGCCTATTGGAAAAGTTTGCATTTCTTATTTGAGATGCATTGGAGCAAAAAAAAAAAAAAATTGCCCTTAGCCTCGATTATTAGAAAAATATAAGAAATGTAAGAAAAATATGGCAAATCAGAATTTACCTTTAGTAGACATTTTCTTAAATTTACAGAAATAAAATATACAACCCTGCCGCTCTACTCATTCTCTATGGGACCACTGGAAATAGCCAAGGGCTGTTCTTCTCTACCTCCGGCATTCTCAGAGAATGAATGGAGTGGCGGGGTGCATGTGCGGCCTACCACTCTATCAGAATACGTTCTCGGGATTGGTGGGGGTCCCAGCAGTTAAAAACTCTCTCAGTTTTTTTTGTTTTTTTTTAACAAGCTGGGAAACACAGGAAGTCATAGAAAATATTTACATAGTTAACGGAGCCTTCCACAGTTTTCACCTTCCTCAAAAAAGCTTAATTTTGCAAATCTCATTTTATGTGGCATTATTTTGAATACTTTTACTTATCCAAGTCATTCAGAGACTGTTTTATTATGACATATTATACATCAACAGTGATAAATTTGGACAGACATGCTTACATGTATTTAAAAAAAAATCCAAATATATCGATAATATGGAAAAAAAAAATCTTAATTTGAATTTCTCTGCTTTTAATACAGGTAGTCATATCACACAACATGTCATATCACACAACATAATTATTAAAGGGGTTGTCTTATCTTAGGCATTGGTAGCATATCACATTCATTCCTATGAGAGTCCTCAGAAATGAAGGCGCACTTTATGGATTTTGGGGGTCTTGATTTTATAAGGATGCTATACAGGCACCATGTCAAGTTTACAGAGACCTTTAGCAGCCAAAACACAAAATGCACTCCAAAAAGACCCCATTATGGAATCTGCACTCCTCAAGGAATTAATCTAGGGCAAAGATGGCAAACCTGAGGTTCTCCAGCTGTTGTAAATCACAACTCTCAGCATGCCCAGACTGCCTACAGCTAGCAGCCTACAGCAGGGCATGGGAGGAGGTGTAGTTTTACAACAGCTGGAGAGCCGCAGGTTGGCAATGCCTGATCTAGGGGGATAGTCAACATTTTAGCCACGCAGGTGTCTCATCAGATTATAAACACAGTGCATGATAATGATAAATTACAAATTTTCCAATGAAATGTTGCTTTAGCCCAAAATTTTCAAAAAAGAAGAACCCCTAAATCTGTTAGACATTTTCTCCTAAGTACAGCAACATCCAATATGTGGTTGTAAACTGCTGTATAGGCACAAAGCAGGGCTCAGAAGGGAAGGAGCACCATTTGGCTTTTGGAGATTTAGCTGAAATGGTTTTCAGGGGCCATTTTGTAAACTACACCTAAGGAATTTATCTAGGAGTGTAGTACGTATTTTGACCCTATAGAATTTATTAACACTGGGCTGTGAAAATGAGAAATACCGGAATTATTTTGTAATAAAATATCACTTTCATCCCCCAAAAATACATTTTCCAAACCCAACAATTTGTTATACATTTTCTACTAAACATCCAATATCTGGACATAAATAACTGTATGGGCTGAAGGTTGGGTAACAAGGGTAGGAAGGCAATTTGACTTTTGTAGGGCAGATTTTGATGGACTGATATTTGGGTGCCATGCCGCATTTGCAGAGTCCCTTACAGTGAAAAAGCATGACCCCTGTGGAGACACAAGGGTTAGTGGGTGCTCTTGTCCACCGGCCTGGCTATCATTATAAAGACTGTGCAGGGCCAGGACTTATACCACCGAATGCCAGTGCTGCTTTACCATGGGTGGAACACTACTCAGACAACACAGGGTGAGGGTACAACGCTCCAGGAAGACTGGATAACCAACAGTCAGCAGCATATAATACAGTCCCAGCAAGGACACAGGATGGTGCATATGACCGCAATTTACCCTTTTGCTGACTCGCCAAGGATTAAACCTCCACAACTTCGGGGGAACCCAGGACCAGCTACCCCAGCCAAAAGTACCCCGCTTTGGGCAGGAACCCCCAGAAAGGAGGTAGCGGCAAGCTTAGGGAGCCGGCCGTGCACAGCAAGGCATGTCGCCAGGTGACTCGATTGTCCCAACCTGGACTCTCCAACCGAACCTGTAGGCTCAAGGTTGGGCAAACGAGCAATTCTGAAGTCCACCAGCTGGAACTGTAGTCCCTAGGCTCAAGTCCTGTAGTATAGCTGATAACAGGGGCAACCGCCCTTTTAATTCCCTCAGCCGGCAGTTTAGTGCATTGGCCCCCATAGATTTGTTGGGAGATAATTGTGGCTGTTCCATCATTGGTTGTCAGTTCAATCCAACTGCATATTGTCATTCTGATGACACAGCTTTTCCACTTTAGCCAGACAGGCTAATTGGCTCCTAATACACAGCAGGGGGCTAATGCAATCCACAGTTGATATAAATAGCAGGTCATTTCCCATAGATCTGCTGGCTTGTTAGTCAGACCAAAAGGCACTGCATAGTTAATTAACGTTGCTGTGGAAGTCAGACAGTTACAGGAAAGACACATTAACCCCTTCTACCCCGTTTTTTTGTTTTGCGTCTCCTGCCTACCCAGAGTCATAACTTTTTAATTTTTCTGTTCACATAACTGTATGAGGGCTTGTTTTTTGCGGGACAAGTTGTACTTTCCAAAGCCACGATTTAATATTGCATATGATGTAGTAGAAAGTAGAAAAAAAATTCCAAATGGGGTGAAATTGGGGGGTGGGGGGAAGCAATTCTGCCACAGTTTTACAGGGTTGTTTTTTTTCTGACGTTCAACGTGCGATAAAACTGACAAGTTACTTTCATTCTACAGGTCAGTACGAATCTGCCGATACCTTATATGTAAAGATTTCTTGTGTTTTGATAGTGATAACATAATAAAAAAAGTTTGTTTTATTTTTTGTTGCCATATTTTGACCCATATAACTCTTTTGCAATTATGTGTACAGAGCTGTGTGGGACAATCTGTAATTTTTATTAGTACCATTCTGGGGTGTGTATGACTTTTTGATCACTTTTATATTACATTTTTTGTAGAAATTAAGCAACTGGCGAACCAGCCATTTTGACGCTTTTTCCATTTCGCCGTATGGGAAGATATTTTTATATTTTTATACTATGGGCATTTTCGCACATAGCGATATCCATGATTTGTATTATTAGATTTTTTTAGTTCTTTTATTTTTATTTTGGGGAAAGGTGGGTGATTTGAATTTTTTTTAAACTTTATTATATTTTTTTGTAGGGAACTATAACAAGCAATCATTACATTGCTATTCTCATAGACCCCAATGCATTAGCATTGGAGTCTATGAGAAAATTACTAGTTTACTATGGAGCCCTATTACAGGCAAGGGCTCCATAGGAAATACTATGCAGCAGTCTCTTGTCATTCACTACGGCAGGGGCTGCTGCACACAAGCTCCTGCTTCTCTGATTGCTGTACAGGGGACCCAGAGCATTACCGAAAGCGCAAGCTTCCAGTATTTTGCGCACTCAGATGCCATGGTCAGGATTGACCACGGCATCAGAGAGGTTAAATATCGCGGACATTAGCCACGAATGTCTGCTGTACTACTACGGCGTTGGTCGGGAGGGGTTAAACAATTGCTCACGTCCCTGACTGCCTCCCCAAAACGATGGACAACGAAAACAGTACACCTGGCGCAAATTAAGAACAATCCACCCCACAAGTGGTCAGATGTTATCACCATTTCTGATGGTGTTGTCACAACCCCATTTTGGATTGCTTTGACCCTATGGTATTTAAAAAAAAAATTTTTTAAGATTGGGAAATAAATAAAAAAAATTAGGGGTTAATTCTACAATAATCTTTCATTCAACAAGTAAGGCCTGATTCATACTGCTGGCAGGCTGTTCTGGCATGAAACTCCAGGAATCGGCTGGACACAAACCGCTGTTCGCAGTGGAATTTGTCCATCCGTTTCTCAGCATATTTGTCGGATCACCGCCGGACCTCATTATAGTTAATGGGGCCTGACAGCATTGCGGTGGTGTCCAGCAATGCTGGATCCGCCAGGCTGTTCCTGGCTGGAATAGCCTGCCAGATCGGCAGACGCAAGTGTGAAATAAGCCTAATAATTGGAGGAAAAGCATCTCAAGTTTAGGAAATGACCCAATTTTAGAAACCACATCCCTCACAAAACTTACTGAAGGGTATAGTGAGTATTTTGACTCCAGAAGTGTTGCAAAAATGACACACAGGCAAAATTGAACTGTTCATCATTTGCATGTAGGGGGATGTATGGAGTGGGCTCACAAGCTGATCCTGTTCCATATGCAGCGGATGCCAGCTGTATAAGGGGCCCTTTACAGCGGCTGAGAATCTGCCAGATAATCGCTAACAAGTGTTCATTGGAAGGCTTGTTTGCGTTTATCTGGCGGTATAAAAGTGTTGCCAATTACCTGATAAACGAGCGAAACACTAGTTCATTGAGGTATTAAATCATTTGTGCGGAAAGTAAAATTGGCGCTTGCCGGCAGCAGATGGTGCTGTGTAAACATGCTCTGCTGCTGGCAAATAATGAGTCAGTATGGGAAGGAGCAATGACATCAGCGATAGCACCTCCCCATACTGTTGAGGAGCAGAGATGGCCAGTTCGCCGGCGAACACATGCGGGCTGCCATCTTAAATCACAAGTCCTTACCTGTGCCTGCGCCGCGAGCCGGTCTAAAAGAAATGCAGTTCTGAGAACAGCCCGATGAAGGCCCCCGGCGGCTGTTCTCGGAACTGCTTGCTCCCGGTGACCGCATTTGTTTCAGACCGGCTCGCGGCGCAGTCACAGGTAAGGACTTACCTGTGCATCGCCAGACTTGTGATTTAAGATGGCAGCCCGCATGTGTTTGCGGGCGAACACTGCGAACTGGCCATCACTGTTGAGGAGATCACTGCATGTAAATCTAGCTGTCTCCTTCACTGAGGAGCAGGTGATTGCCTGCTGTATCGTTCCGTGTAAAGGGACCTTAAAGGGAACCTGTCACCTGGATTTTGTGCATAGAGCTGAGGAAATGGGTTGCTAGATGGCCACTAGCACAACCGCAATACCCAGTCCCCATAGCTCTGTGTGCTTTTATTGTGTAAAAAACCCGATTTGATACATACAGTACAGACCAAAAGTTTGGACACACCTTCTCATTCAAGGAGTTTTCTTTATTTTCATGACTATGAAGGCATCAAAACTATTAATTAACACATGTGGAATTATATACATAACAAACAAGTGTGAAACAATATGTCATATTCTAGGTTATTCAAAGTAGCCACCTTTTGCTTTGATTACTGCTTTGCACACTCTTGGCGTTCTCTTGATGAGCTTCAAGAGGTAGTCCCCTGAAATGGTCTTCCAACAGTCTTGAAGGAGTTCCCAGAGATGCTTGTTGGCCCTTTTGCCTTCACTCTGCGGTCCAGCTCACCCCAAACCATCTCGATTGGGTTCAGGTCCGGTGACTGTGGAGGCCAGGTCATCTGGCGCAGCACCCCATCACTCTCCTTCATGGTCAAATAGCCCTTACTTTCAAAGTTTTCCCAATTTTTCGGCTGACTGACTGACCTTCATTTCTTAAAGTAATGATGGCCACTCGTTTTTCTTTACTTAGCTGCTTTTTTCTTGCCATAATACAAATTCTAACAGTCTATTCAGTAGGACTATCAGCTGTGTATCCACCTGACTTCTCCTCAACGCAACTGATGGTCCCAACCCCATTTATAAGGCAAGAAATCCCACTTATTAAACCTGACAGGGCACACCTGTGAAGTGAAAACCATTTCAGGGGACTACCTCTTGAAGCTCATCAAGAGAATGCCAAGAGTGTGCAAAGCAGTAATCAAAGCAAAAGGTGGCTACTTTGAAGAACCTAGAATATGACATATTTCAGTTGTTTCACACTTGTTTGTTATGTATATAATTCCACATGTGTTAATTCATAGTTTTTATGCCTTCAGTGTGAATCCACAATTTTCATAGTCATGAAAATAAAGAAAACTCTTTGAATGAGAAGGTGTGTCCAAACTTTTGGTCTGTACTGTATGCAAATTACCCTGAGATTAGTCCTGTCCCTGACTCATCTCACATACAGGACTTATCTCAGATAATTTGCATATGTATCAAATCTATTTTTTTACACAATAAAAGCACAGAGAGCTATGGGGACTGGGTATTACGGATGTGCTAGTGGCCATCTAGCAACCCATGTCCTCAGCAATATACACAAAATCCCGGTGACAGGTTCCCTTTAAGAGAGATGAAACCTGCTGGCAATGACTGGGAGCAGAGTCATAAGCTATGGTCAATGAAAACAGCAGCATCTAAGCGATTAGACATGGGGGGAGGAGGTGAAATTGGTGAAATTGGGTGCCAGAATATGACGAAGCAAAAACAATTTTTTTAAAGAAGCAAAACTTTATACATTTGGTATTGCCGTAATCATAATCATGCAATAAACAGTGTAATAACAAAACCCAAAATACCAAAGCTGAATTAGGGTACATTCACATGACCGTATGAATGGGTCTGCATCCATTCCATAATTTTGCGGAAAGGATGCAGACCCATTCATTTCAACAGGGCCGCAAAACATGTGGACAGCACACAGTGTGCTGTCCGCGTCCATAGTGCTGTTCCGCGGCCCCGCAAAAAATATAGAGCATGTCCTATTCTTGTCCGCACAAAAATAGGCATTTTCTATATTGAGCCGGCCCTGCAAAATGCGGAATGCAAAAGCCAGTATCTGTGTTTTGCAGATCCGCAATTTTTGGACTGCAAGACACTTATGGCCGTGTGAAAGTACCCTTAGTTTTTCTTTTTTTTCCAATTTCCCGTAACAATTTTTTTCCAGTTTTCAAGTACAAGATATGGTAAATTAAAAGTGCCATAAAAATACAACCCACAAAAATAAGCCTTCATGCAAATATGGGAGGAGGAGAAAAAGAACGAGAAATAGAAAAAGAAAATCCGCCCAGTCCAGGTTAATGCACTGCAGATATGCCATTGCAGTTTCCCGGTTTTATAAGAACACCGTGAGCATTTGAGGCCCAATTACAGGAGTGAAATAAACAGAACCCCGAGAAGTAAACATATTATAGAAACTACACCCCTCGGGACATTTATCAAGGGGTTTAGTAAGCATTTTGACCCTACAGATATTGTGTAGAAATAAACGTGCCACAGATGGTGCAAAATGAAAATGACAAATTCCACAGATAAGCCATTTCCGTGCCCAATATGCTGCTCCCAGCTTAAGACATCAGAGACACACACCCTTTAAATTGTTAGGCGGGTTCTAATAGGTACAGAAATGTGGATGTCAACTGCTGTGTGGACAACCCCTTTAAGTGTTAACTGCCAAAAGGAATTGGTCAGTTTCTTCTACAGAGCACGCACACCACTGGTGTATAAAGATGGCTTATCTTCCAGTGCGATGTGATCATCAAAGCATAACATGGGGGACGTGATGACAATGTTGGAAATTATAAATCAACTCAGTAAACAGCTCAAGTCCTACAAAGGGTCACAAGACCAAAACACTGTTGCTCATTACTTTAGGATTAGCAAGAACACAGTAATGTGCAATGTCTATGTAAACCACCACAACATGTGTCTATGGATAACATGGAAGACGGCCAAGCAATACCCTACAGGAGATCTATGATGCTGGATAACACTTGGCTCAAAAACAATGCAAGAAGTGTTGTGTGGAAGCCTAAATAAATCCCATTCACTTCTAACAGGATAACTAATTCAATAATTTAACTAGAGCTTTGTGTTAATCACATTAATAGCGCATTACATTCATTCACTTAAAGTAAACCAGTCACCATGAAATGCAGCGCAGTCTGCAGGCAGCATGGTATAGAGCAGGAGGAGCTGAGCAGATTGATATACGGTTTTGTGGGAAAAGATTCAGTAAAACTTGTCATTTATACATTTAAAGGGGTATTCCCATCACATACAATGGGGGCATGTTGCTAGGATATGCCCCCATTGTCTGATACGAAAACGGAGCGGGGAGAACTGTGGCTGGAGGACCCCGGATTTCCCGGGGTCCGTCCACCACCAAGCGCTGGTCCCATAGAAGTGAATAGGAGCGCACCGCGCACGCACAGCCTCTGCTCCCAATTATTTCTATAGGGCACACGGAAATAGCCGAGCCAGCGCTCAGCTATTTTCGGTGGGCCCATAGAAATTAATGGAGGACGACTGCTCATGCACAGTGCGCCTCCAATCACTTCCCCGCTACGTTCTCATTGTAGGTGCAGGTCCCATCAGACAATGGGGGCATATCCTAGTGATATGCCCCATTGTCTGAGATGGCAAAACCCCTTTAAATCTCTTAGGAGTCGTGTTTGTAGTCCTATAGAGTGATTTACAGTTACGAGTGTAAGAGCATGCACAGAGAGCCATCAATCACTGAATTTGGCTGTCCATTTGATACCTAAACTTAGAAAGAGTGAACCTTTTCCCAAAAATCTACAGGTGAAACTCGAAAAATTTGAATATCGTGCAAACTAGGTCATTTATTTCAGTAATGCAACTTAAAAGGTGAAACTAACATATGAGATAGACTCATTACATGCAAAGCGAGATATTTCAAGCCTTTATTTGTTATAATTTGGATGATTATGGCTTATAGCTTATGAAACCCCAAAGTCCTTTGCTGAGGGGGTGTGGACTAATTAGCTGACTAGAGTGTGACACGTGGAGCCTAGAACATTGAACCTTTTCACAATATTCAAATTTTAAAGGGGTTCTGCACTTTCATTTAACTGATGATCTATCCTCTGGATAGATTATCAGCTTCTGATCGGCGGGGGTCCGACACCTGGGACCCCCGCCGATCAGCTGTTTGAGAAGGCAGCAGCGGCGCTCCAGCAGCGCCGCAGCCTTCTCACTGTTTACCGCCGACCCAGTGACGTCACGACTAGTATCAACTAGCGTGGGCGGGGCTAAGCTCCATTCAAGTGAACACAGCTTAGCCCCGCCCACGCTAGTTGATACTAGTCGTGACGTCAGTGGGCCGGCGGTAAACAGTGAGAAGGCTGCGGCGCTGCTGCCTTCTCAAACAGCTGATCAGAAGCTGATGAACTATCCAGAGGATAGATCATCAGTTAAATGAAAGTGTAGAACCCCTTTAAGTTGCATTAATGCAATTCCTTTTAAAGGGAACCTGTCATCAACTTTATGCTGACCTCACTGGGCAGCATAAAGTAGTGACAGAAATGCTGATTTCAGCGGTGTGTCTCTCATCAGCTAAAAGTAAGTGGTTGCTGAGAACCAGCCTCATAAAATCATTGCAGCCCAGGCCTTGAAAAGAGTCAAATCCACCTGAGAAGAGTCCTGGTTATTCCTAATCTCCTGCTCTCCCGTCCATCTGCTGATGATTGGCAGTTCTCTCCTAGACAGAGAGGGAGAAAACTAGGTAGAAAACTGTCAGTCATCAGCAGGTGGGTGAGGAGAGCAGGAATTCATGGATAACCATGACTCTTCTCAGGTGGCCGGGACTCTTTTCCAGGCCCAGTCTGCAATTATTGTGAGGTTGGTTCTCGGCAACCACTTACTTTTAACTTATAAATGACAGACCGCCGAAATCTACTCGCCTGTCTTTACTTTATACTGCCGTTAGTATGGGAAGCATAAAGTTGATGACAGGTTCCCTTTAAGTTGCATTACTGAAATAAATAAACTTTGCACGATATTCTAATTTTTCAAGTTTCACCTGTATATATACACATCTTCTCAGCTCCTCCTGCTCTATAACATGCTGCTTGTAGATTGGATTGCATTTGCATGGAGACACGTTTACTGTAGGGGGTTGTCTGAGATAATGACCTGGTCTCCATTTACTTGGTTGCAGCCAATCAATGTCCTCAGTGGTGTGGAGCTCAAGACTGACTGATGCCAATGACTGCCTGCAGCGGTCACATCATTGCTGCAGCCAAGTAAACAGAGACTGATGAAAAACATAGGTAGGAGCCCCGGTACTGGGGAATTTAAGGGGGGGGGGGGAGGGGAGTACTGGTTCATTTGCTGTGTTGTCATATTCCCTCCTATTGGCAAAGGCTTTTATTTTCTCAGACAACCACTTCAATCAATACAGGACCATTTAATCTGACCGAGCTACTAAGCAGAAGAAATCACCCCAGTAGTGAAGAAAAAAATCAGCAATCAGGTCATATGTTGCAAGAGCCAGGCCTACTCTTTCCTGCTCCTTTTTGAGATATAGCCCACAATCCATAATTGCATGCATGTAGCATGAATAAGTTATACTGAGAGTAAAGAATGGACATCTGAGCTGATGGTGCTGGAACACTGGACACGCCACACTACAACAACTAGACAAAGTGAACAGAAACGTATTTATCACATTTACCATATCTTGTATTGGAAAAAGGAAAAAAATAAATTATATTCTTTGTGGTGCAGCCGGGGAGGTTGTTGGGGGGGAAGGGGGGAATTATTATTATTATTAATTTGTTTTACTGTTTAGGGGATAGTTTTAATTTTTAATATGTTGTTTGTTATATTTAAAATATTTTTTTTTTTTACTTTTACTGTAAGAGATGGATGCTTACCTGCTTCCCGCCATTCCGGGTCCGTAGATCCCAGGCTGGCTTCACTGCACATTACAATGTACATGCAGAAGTCAACAGGTGATGACTGGAAGTGCAGTGAAGACAGCCGGGAAGCCACGGAGCCGGAAAAGAGCGGAGGGGAGAAGGCAAGTATAGATTTCTTCACTTGTAGTGCTGGGAAGGGGGAAGGGGGGGTTTAAAATAAAAAAAAATCCTAGACAACCCCCGTTATGTCCCAACTTTCCTTTGATGAACACAATAAACATTTCATGGCAGGAGTAGGGGTTCACAACACTTTTACTATTATAGTGACATTTTAATGAATGAAGCGGACTCATCCCTGAACATAAAGCTTCTACACAGCATAACAATCAGACCTATATATTCCCCATGCATTTCCTAAGTGGTTAATAATTTATCTTTATAACAAACCTTGACAATTAGGCCCCAGATTAGTCTGTGTGAAGGATATAACATCTGGTCACATTATAATGAAAGAAAGACGTTTCTAACATTAGGAAATAAGATTACCAGATCCATGCTATGCAAGTGTCTGGGTAAAGTCTAATTACTTTATCTGGGTCACAGATAATCTGCTTGTACAGACTGCATCCGCCAGTATTATAGGAGGAGAGGAAGGATCATTACTCCAATCATGAGGATCAAACTACCCAGACTGAGCAAGATTTTTTTTCTTATAAATCCACACAATGCCGGACAGATGTGTGGATAGGCCCTATATCTGAATAATAATGGAGATGAATGAGCACATCCCTGTAATATGGATGCAGAAAATACACTATACATTATTATTCTAGATGAAAACCATCATGAAGTGCTAGTCAAACAAAGTGTAAAGTGACTTACCGTTAGTATGCCGACAACCTGCGTGTAGAACAGACTACACATTCCTCCAAACATGACAATGCCCATAAACGTTGATATTCTAAGCAGTGCCAGCTCATGTCTGAATACAAATAAATCCTGCAAAAACCAAATAATAGCAAGTGAATGCGCTTTAACATAATGCTGTAGCTATTCTGGTATGTGATCTCACGTGTAGTTCTCAATAAAACTATGGATACGCTGTGACACAAAGTAGCAAGTAAGGGACGCAAATGAGCTCTTAACAAGCTCTGCCTCTGATGCCACCAGATGTAAGGCAGATATCCTACAAGTCAGTGTTCAACCCTTTAACCAGGCCTTGAGACATGACTTGGATAATAAATAAGCCAGCATCTCATCTGCAGACAGCCTTTTCAGAGTGATTGCCTCTTATCAGTGCAGAGAAGAGAGTACTGGCCTAACTGGGTGAGAGGTCTAGGTCAGTACTCTGCTCTGCACTGATTAGGGGCAATCACCCCAAAACAGCTGTCTGCAGATGAGGTGCTGGCTTATTTAATATCAGAGTCATGTCTCAAGGCTTAGTTAAAGGGTTGAACATTGACTTATAGGTGGCATTAGAGGCAGAGCTTGTTAAGAGCTCATTTCCATCCCTTTCTTCCCAGAATTCCAGAAGAGCATGTAGAGCCTATGAGTCTCCTCATGCCGATTAAGGCGCTCTCCACAAGGAGAGATAGGACCACCAAAAAAATTAGCAAGTGATACGCAGTAATAATAGCTGCTGCAAACTTCAATTGTCCTCTATTAGAAGAAAAATCAAAGTATAAGTAATAAATTGGATTGACCCCCTCCTCAGGATTTGAGAAAAGGTAGATCAGAGTCCCCTCTGTGAATGGTGGGACTGATGGAGCAAGATCTACATGATTCATACGCATAGTTATCTATCTACATGCAGTTATCATACCATGCAACAGCTAGATTTTTATAAAACATTCCCCTTTATGGTACTCTCTCTCTCTCTCTCGCTATCATTTCTGTATTGTTTTGTAAGTGTCAAAAACATGCATTTTTCAGGGTATCTAGAAATAGGAAATATAAAATAACAATACTTCATACCCAGTTGATGGCTTTCAGTGGCAAATAGTAATAATAGTGGCAGAAATCTAGAATGAGCGTGTAGCCACTAAGAAGTTGTGTATAGAAGCAAAGCTGCAGAAACAGCCAGTGGTTATCTTCTCCAACGCAGTTATTTATCCTGCAGGAAAATCACAACTATTAATAACAGCACAAATGAAAAAACATTATCGTGCCATCAAGGCTTCCCTTTCATGATGGATCCATTTTATGTGTATTAAAATCCAACTGAAATCAACAGGTGCATTAACATTTCTGTACTGTCTTTTGTAAAGAAACTGAAAAAATGCTAGCGTGAACAGTGCCTAATAGCCCTTTAACATGGGCCAAGGATCAAGCGAACTATCGGGATGAATGTTTGTGTGAATGCTGTCCAGTGTAAAGTTGCCACTGATCACCAAGCAAATGCTTGTTCATGTGGTGATCACCACTTAATGTCATTTTTCATAGAAGCCGTTCTAACGGTTTCCATGGAATTATTTCTTGAGAGTCACAATAATTTTTTCTATAATATTGCAATGGGGCAACTTCTGCATAGCAAGATCCCTTACTTCACCGGGATGGTTGTGTACTAATAAGTCCTGCAGGTCATGGCAGAAAGTGATTTGCCTAGTGAATATTTTGAATGTCCACTCATGAATACAGAGGGGCGCCAACTAGGGGTGGGCGATATGGCCTAAAATCTATATTGCGATATAATTTTAAGCATGTGCGATATGCGATATATATCGCGATATATTCTATATTTCGGGGGGGGGGGGTTAAACTTTTTTTTTACTTTTTATTTTATAACTATTAGCCTCCTTAGGAGCTGGAACCCTTGTCCTATTCACCCTGATAGAGATCTATTAGGATGAATAGCACTTCACTCTCTCCCTGCTGCCCTGTGCATAGTGCACACAGCAGCAGGGAGATTACCATGGCAGCCAGGGCTTCAGTAGCGTCCTGGCTGCCATGGTAACTGATCAGAGCCCCAGGATTACACTGCTGGGCCTCTGATCAGAAGCTGCCACCCTAGGGCCACTGCCACCAATGATTTAATCGTGTGGGGGGTGGGGGGGGGGGGGCCCGGAATTAATATAATACTTAGAAGAGGGGGAGTAGAAGGGAGGGGCTGTGGCCACTGCGCCACCAATGAATATAGTTAATATGCCTGAATACGAACGTAGCCTGCATGTGCCGGCCATATTCCATACCTGGCCTCTATTACTGTGTGCCGTGATCCGCCGCAATTAACCCCTCAGTCCCTCCCCTCCTCCTCCTCTCTGTTCTCATTAGTGGCGCAGTGGCCACAGTCCCTCCCCTCAACGACTGTTCTCATTGGTGGTCAGCGGCAGCTGCACACAGTGGGGAGGGAGTCCCTCCCTCCTTCTCCACTGTGCCAGGTCAGGAGAACATAATGCGTGCAGAAAGCGGCGCATGCCATGTTCTACTGCGGTATGGCAATATAAACGAAATCTCTATCGTTGGCCAAATTTATATAGTTTATATTGCATATCGTCTATATCGCCCACCCCTACCGCCAATTTTTTTTTTTTTAACAGTGAATTACTGAAAAGGCATGGACAGTCAAAAATCCAAGCAGACATGGTCAAACACTCAGGTCAGCTAACAATGATTTCTTATACAACTTTAAAGAGGACCTGTAATGTCCGGCCATGTCCGTTTAGTAACTACTTGCACCCCCCTTATTATAACATTTCTGGAGCATCTATTCTTATGACTGTCATGTGCCATTCCTTTATTAAAAGGGTTATCCAATTCTAAAAATGCCCCCACAGTGCTAGGGAGTGGGGCAAGTATGATCTATAGGAGGGGCATGGGCGGGGGGCACATTTTTAGAATTGGATAACCTCTTTAATCCTGCTATGCACTATAAATGAATTGCTAGTGTTACCAGTTGGGAAGGGGGCTGGTGTCCTTGCACAGTCTGACACTATCCAATCAAAAATAGTAGGGGAGAAATGCAAGGCCAGCAAATGAGGAGGGTGTTCACTTCATTGTAGACTGGTATCTAAAAGGGTATTTAGGGTACTTTCACATTAGTGGCAGGGGAGTCCGGCAGGTGAACAGCCTGTCGGATCCATCCTGCTGCTAGTTCACGTGTGCCCCCGGACTGCCGCTCCGTCCCCATTGACTATAATGGGGGCGGGGGCGAAGTTCCGGCAGCAGCACGGCGAAAGCAGCCGGACTAAAAGTACGACATGCAGTACTTTTAGTCCGGCTGTCTCTCGCCGTGCGCTGCCGTGCTGACGCCGGAACTCCGCCCCCATTATAGTCAATGGGGATGGAGTGGCAGTCCAGGGGCACACGTGAACTAGCAGCAGGACGGATCCAACAGGCTGTTCAACCGCCGGAACTGCCTGCCGGAGTCCCCTGCCGCCAATGTGAAACTAGCCTAAGTAAAAGGCTTGCCATTTACCATGGACAGTGGTGATCCATCCTTCTGACACAGTGCCCACATCGACTGCAGTGGTGAGAGCGCTTTGGTCTCATCATATTACATTTGTTGCACAGTTCCCAAAATTCTTTTTCTATAGAGAGTAGAGAAACAAATGGTAACTGATCAGCATTGACATATTTGTCTCAGATGTTGTCAAATATATACCAGCCCTACGGATGCAATCTAATGCAGTATAGATTAGCCCATGCCCATGCTTCACACGTTAATTAGAGGTATAACTACATATTTTTTCTTTACATAACAGCTAGTTTACTGTTATGTACGATCACTATCATCGTCTCTGGAATGTAAAGCCTTTCCTCTCATGCGTGTCATGTCTTTTGTGGACTTATGCATATGCAGTTCTGAGATTCAAAATACATGTACTGCACATAAGCAGTCTATGCTCACATGACATTTCCACTCCCTTATGACCTGCTAAAGGTGCCTTAACACAAGGCAGAAATATCTGCCAGAAAATCGGCCACAAAGATTTCCCCATGTCATCCTATGGGGTTGAAAGGTGTCAACCCCTGCCGGTGTTCCTCTGCGGAATACCATTGAGTAAATAATGATGTGCTGCGGCAGATTGGCTCCACTGATTTCAAATGGGGGATGTAATCCGCACAGAAATCCTCACCTGAAAATTTGCTGGTGGACTTTACCACTACGTGTGACGGCGATCATAGTGGTTGTCAGCTTCGTACTGGCTTTGGTGACATTAAACTAAAGGACATTAGTAAATTGTGAATACTGCCTAAAGCATGGGGTCACCTTCACACATGTTGAGGGAAATAGCTATAAAATAGACCACTTTGTAATACATCTTAACCAGTTTCGCTGCTAGGTGTATTTGCTACAGGTACACAGAATTCTGGCATTAAGGATGGATCGGGAGGATACGCCATCAATGTTGTAGAGCATGAACACTGTGCACATTCCTTTTCAGGTCCATAAATTAAATTGCTTTGGGGGTCAGACACACTCTTTAACAACCTGTATGTCTATATTCTATGTGCTGTGGGATTAAATGGCGACGTGTAAAACATTTTAGAATAATTGTTGGCATCAGGTCACACAACGCCGTTAAATCATTTTAAAGAGGACCTTTCATGGGTCCAGACATTCTAAAATATGTAGGGCATAGTGCAGGGATCTAACTGCACTTACAATTTTTTCTGGGTGCCGCTCCGTTCGCCCGCTGTGGCGCCCGTTGTATTCTCCCGCCTGGTATGCTAATTTTAGCATTGGTACAGGAAGGAGGAGACTGCCCTGTTTCTCAATGGGTCTCCTCCCCTGGCTGTGAGCTGTCCAATCGCAGCAAAGCGTGTCACAGCCAGAGAGAAGGGAGAAAAAAAAAAAAAAACTTGCATTCTCCCTGGCTGTGACACACTCTGCTGCGATTGGACAGCTCACAGCCAGGGAGAATGAGACCCATTGAGAAACAGGGCAGTCTCCTCCTCCCTGTACCGATGCTAAAATTAGCATTCCAGGCGGGAGAATACAACGGGCGCCACAGCGGGCGAACGGAGCGGCACCCAGAAAAAAATTGTAACTGCTCTATGCCCTACGTATTTTATAATTTCTGGACCCATGAAAGGTCCTCTTTAACTTTACTGACTTTAAACTTCCCCAAATGTGTAGGTTACAATGATTAACTATAAGGATAAACATTGTCCTCATATAGTAGCTAACTTTATAGGTTACAACCATTACCTGTGAGAGGGATTTTTGGACTATCTTGCAGTTTACCAGGATCTGCAGTTGATGCTCTTAAAAGTGAAACCACACAAAAGAAGGAAGTCATATAATAACCTGAAAGGCATAAAATAAAGATATATAAGTTATATAAAAAAAAATATAACAACTATATAAATGAATATAAATTTCTTTACATTACTACAAGATTTCCATGATGTGCAGTAACACATTGGCACTGCTCATTTATTTAACAGTAGCGTCTTAAAGGTGTTGTCCAATATATTCCAAAAACTCCCAACGATCAGCTGTTCAAGAGCTGGAACTACACAGCCATGTCCACGGTGTACTGGACGGAGCTGGTTACAATTCACTACAATGGAAGCAGTGCTGCCGTAAAGGTAATTCTTGTTAATCTGGCTATTTAAATGTTCCGCCGATCAAATGATGAACGAGTAAAACGCTTGTTTATCCCGTCGTTCGTGCAGACACCACCGATCATGGCTTCTGGGCAGCAGATCGTGTGGTCTAAACAGCAATCTGCCGCCCAGGAACAATGCAGCTGTATGAGGACGAGCGATCGCTATAGCGACCGCTCATCCTCATACTGTGGAGACGATCGCTGCATGTAAATTCAGCTTTCTCCTTAACTGAGCAAGTAGTCGAATGTCGGGGAGTAATGTTTTCCTTCCCAATTCCCCCGTCTAAACCTGCCCAACTGTGTTTTTCCAGTGTCGGAGCTAGCTTTTCCTAAGGATAGGCAGTCAACATAAAAATACTGAAGACCCCTCAGGCATCAAGACCCAAGTTAGGGCTGCAGTAAAAGATGATTTTAGCAATCGAGTATTCTACTGATTAATCGAGTAATCTAATAAGGGAAAATGAATAGACTGTTTTCCTTTATAAAAACTCAGACCCCCTGCCATCAGTCCCCAACACCCTTCGTTTCCCCCTGTGCGATCAGCCCAAGTGCATCAGTTCCCCCTCAGTGCCATCAGCTCCGTTCCCCCCAGTACCATCAGCTCCGTTTCCCCAGTGCCTTCAGCTCTGCCCCCAGCCCAGTGCCTTCAGCTCTGCCCCCAGCCCAGTGCCTTCAGCTCTGCCCCCAGCCCAGTGCCTTCAGCTCTGCCCCCAGCCCAGTGCCTTCAGCTCTGCCCCCAGCCCAGTGCCTTCAGCTCTGCCCCCAGCCCAGTGCCTTCAGCTCTGCCCCCAGCCCAGTGCCTTCAGCTCTGCCCCCAGCCCAGTGCCTTCAGCTCTGCCCCCAGCCCAGTGCCTTCAGCTCTGCCCCCAGCCCAGTGCCTTCAGCTCTGCCCCCAGCCCAGTGCCTTCAGCTCTGCCCCCAGCCCAGTGCCTTCAGCTCTGCCCCCAGCCCAGTGCCTTCAGCTCTGCCCCCAGCCCAGTGCCTTCAGCTCTGCCCCCAGCCCAGTGCCTTCAGCTCTGCCCCCAGCCCAGTGCCTTCAGCTCTGCCCCCAGCCCAGTGCCTTCAGCTCTGCCCCCAGCCCAGTGCCTTCAGCTCTGCCCCCAGCCCAGTGCCTTCAGCTCTGCCCCCAGCCCAGTGCCTTCAGCTCTGCCCCCACCCCAGTGCCTTCAGCTCCACTCCCCCATGTGCCATTGTCTCTCCCTCCTTGTGCCATCATCTCTAGCGGTGCTAGCACAGAAATGAATGGGGTCACAGCGTAACTTGCACGCGTGCCGCAACCACGACCCCAGAAACTCCAGATTTTAGGGTCGTGCGACCCATTTACTTCCACTCCAGCACTGCTACACCGCCATCCTTGGGCATGACAGCTGATCCCTTAGCTACACATCAGCCCAAACCCCTGTCCGGCGCACAGCCTGGTGCCGCGCAATGCCTCCTGCAATGTGACTTATATGCCACTTCTCTCTGCGCCAGTTAGTTTCACTGACTTTAATGGTCCCCATCTCCGTTGCAGTGAGAATGGTCCTAGATTTCACAGGATGCCACCTTCATACATAAAAGATAAATGAACTAGAAACCTGAGGGGACACCCGACAACTCTACCTCAATAGGACACATCTTGACAACTCACCCGTAGTAGCCACAGTGTCAAAGTCATCTAACGTGTACTGCTGCTGGCCCTCCAGGCAGGGTGGGGAGCTGTGTCCACATCCATTCAGTGCCAGGCACCCGGGGCTCGGGCTGGCGACCCCCCCCTCCCATTTCCACTCCCTTTGCTGGCACTTCTGGAGCCAGACCAAGCTTTCACCGCCCCGGCCGCCTCCATCGGTGCAATCTGTCAGCATCAATCCATCTCATGACCCCACCCATTTCTCGCAGAGGCGACTCTGATTGGCCCTCCCCACAGTCTATCACTTTCAAGGAGGCCCGGCCACAACACCCATCCCATTCCACAGTGACCCGCCCATGACTTTTCACTCTTTCACAAGCTGCACCAGCATACAGCCACCAATGACCTGCCCACTTCCTTGTCGTTCTAACAAGGTGAGTATTTGAAGCGCATTGCAGGCCATGGGGAGACCACGGAGCGGGAGTAATAGCAAGCGCTTCAATCCTGCTCCATGGTCACGTGACACAAACGAATCCTCAATGCAAAAAATTAGCATCAAGGATTTTTTTTGGTGTCGAGTTACTCGATTTAATCGAGTACTCGTTGCAGCCCTAATCCAAGTGTGTCTGCAATCTCATTTACCACTTCTCCTGTACCACCTATGAATAAATCACCATAGCATGCTTTGCTTTCTAAAACTGTTAAAGGTTAATGGTTAGGTGCAATTTTTCCCTACTCTAGTAGCAGTACCCACAAGGATGCAAATAAAAAAAGTTTTTTTTTCAAATTATGTTTTATTTGGCGGTTATGTAGACTTTTTTTTGTCTCGCTAGTCCAGGACCAAGAACATTTATTTTTTCATCAACACAGCAATGTGGGACCAGTTGTAGTTTTTACATGTACCAATTTTGGGTACATATAAATGGAGTTTTCAGTGCATTAGAGCCGTCCTCCCACTGGTGATAACTGCACAGGGGACTGCCACCGTGCCTGCGTGATCATGATGTAATAGTACATCAAGGTACACCAACTTATTATTATGGCATGGTGCAGGAGGAGTTAAAGCAGCATGCATTATCATATAGCATTGCGTTCCACCAGATTCTCCCCTGGAAATGTATCCAACTGAAACATACAGCAATTTATTCGGTTTCTGCAGACACTGCATATTAATACAGGGCCCAGGGCAGGATAAGTAAGGGTCTATTCACAATACCTTCATGGCTTTTGTTTAGATGCCCCTATACAAATGCTCATTCATCGGGTGAAAGCATTGCTGATCAGGGTGGATAAAAATCTATGATTTAAAAAAATATAAAATAAATCAGATTTTTTTTATTTAAATCAGATTTTTTTTATATAAAATCCTTTTTGTGGAAAATATATTACCATCCAAAGGTTATTCCATCATGAAATAAAGATTAGTTTTTTAATTATGTAGATTAAGGCTGTATATGTTTAATTTTTTGGGTAAATAAATTCCATTAATCCATTCACAATGTCATGCTCTTCCAGAGGTTTTTGTAAGATTATTGGGCAGTTTCTCTGCCTACAAGATATTATCACAGATGCTCGGTTTACTTGCAGTTCTCAAAACTGAATTTGACTCAGCAGAGATCACATGCGTCTTCTTCACAGCAAAAATGTTATAACATGAACAGAGTTGAGAAAAATACCTTAATCCTAACTTCTACAAACCTATGAATGCAGAATCAACCTAATCAAACTAATATGTAAAGCTGTTATTCTAAAAATCTTCATCTACTTGCATATTATAAGTTATACCAGCAAGAATTAGTCTTTATGTAGAAAACTATGATTTAAATCAAATCCACCCTGTTGCTGATGCCATCACCTAAATCATTGTTACTGTACAGCAGATGACACTTTTTAAACAAGGATCTGCTGCCCAGAAACAATGATTCCAGCAGTGATCCCTTGTCTCTATACATCAGAGTTGAGTGTTGCATATAAATGCAGCTCTCACCTCATCTGATGAGCAGGCAATTATTGGGAATGAATGGATCGTTCTCAATAATTGCCTACTGTCGGCCTGTGTAAAGGAGTCTTTAGGCTCTTTTCACATCTGTGTTGCAAGTCTCCCTTAGGGCACCTCTGCCACATTTTATGCATACTGTGCTATTCTTGCTGTCAAAATGTAGGAAACCAAGTGAATCTAATTCTAAGTTAACAGGGTCTGAGAGTCACCGTTTTAATCCATCATACCCCATAAATGTCCAAAAGGTGCAAGTCCCACTACTGTAATCATCACACACGTCCACAACAGGGTCGCCTGACACACAGGGAGAAGGCGCACCAGATGTAGAATGAATGGAGATGTAATCGCTAATATGGCTCTGGCCACAAATTTCTATGGAAAATACTGTTCTGTCCTGGAGATGGGACTCACATCTGTCAGACATTTATCGCATATCTCGAAGATATATACCATAAATGTCTATGATGATAATACCCCTTTAATGCTTGTGAGAGAATGACTGTAGTATACTTCAATGGGATAATTTATACAAATTCAGTAAAATCCCATCATCACCAAATTATGTGCACGCTGTAGACTACATTACATATACAGGCTAGAGAACATTACAGCTGTAATGTAACCTTGCTGTGGTTGATCGTAACTAATGGCTAAGGTGGGGGGAGGGGTGAATTGAGGGGGATCTGTGACTACAGCAAGGGCACGGCAGCAGCGAATATTGCGAGGAGGGGGCTTGCTGTTACACATCACACCATTATCCTTTTTGTGCTACATTTAATTTTTTATTTTATTCAAGGAAGAAAGAAGGATAATAGCTGTTCTAGGGAATCAGTATCTGAGCGGTGGGGGTCTGACACCTGAGACCCTCACCGATCAGCTGTTTGCGAAGGCAGCGGTACAACAGTAGCACCATGGCTTTCTCGCTGCTCAATAAATCTTTTACCCTTTAATAGGCTGTGAAGGCTTATACTGAAAAGATTACAAGAAAATGTATGACCACAAGTTCATAAAATAATTTCTTAGGTACTTTCACACTAGCGTTATTCTTTTCCGGTATCGAGTTCCGTCCTAGGGGCTATATACCGGAAAAGAACTTAGCAGTTTTATCCCCTCAGGATCCTGATCCGTCTGACAAATGCCATCAGTTTGCATATGTTTTGATGGAACCGGCAGGCAGTTCCGGCGACGGAACTGCCTGCCGGAATCCTCTACCGCAAGTGTGAAAGTACCCTTACTAAATGTAGACAAAAGTGACTAAGTAACGCACCCCATATTGCAGCAGCGTTTACATGTCCTTCTTCAAAGCGTGGGAAGAGGATGAGTTTTGGAACAAACACTGTGTTGTAGAGCCAGATGAAGAATATAACCCCAACGCAGCACCATCCCTGTGGATCAACAACAAAGTGTATAGGCAGCCCCATTGTTCATAGTCTGATCACTTCCCGGACCTCTTCTGTGTCAAATCACTGTCTGTAAAAAAGAAAAAAACACACATGGAAATTACGGTACAGTGAAAGGTATCACTACTGTCCAGATATCTCATTACATATGTATCAAACTGAATGGTTTCCAGCCTTTTAAAGGATCACTGAGCTTTTAAAAAAGTTTTGCGCCTGCCTCCTGCAGTGAAGAAAGCACTTCTCCTCGTTCTAGTGATTGGTGGAGGTCTCAGCACGCAGACCCCTACCAATCAAAACCTTTGATATGTCGCTATGACATAAGGTTTTGTGAAAGGTCAGTGACCCTTTAAAGTGAAGGTTAACTTTTGGTAAGAACATTGCCTATTTTGCACTTCAGGAGGTGAAGATGTACTTGTACTTTTACAAATTTGAGGGGCAGGGGGGTAACGGCGTGAAAAAACATTGCAATTCCATCTCAGATTTTTGGTTTTATGGCGTTCAAAATATAAGTCAAAGGAAAAAGAAAGGATAAAATGAAAAGAAAAATAAATATGAAAAGAAAAAAGACAGAAATATAAAGACAAAGAAATAAAATAAAAAAATAAAAATATTTTCTTTATTTTTATCTCGCTTTCCTTTTTATATTTATTTTCATTTTATCCTTTTCCTTTGACTTATATTTTCCTCTCTTTTCTCTTTCCCTACTGGCTCCTCCTTCTCCCCCTTTTCCTTCCTTTCCCCTGGCCTTCTCCCCCCTCGGGGGTCCTTCATAGTCCTTCATTAAGCTCATCTATACCAGCATTACATTCCCTGCACAGTATTAACATGCGCCTGGATAGCTCTCAGAAACCGACAGTACATTCTACACAGCCGATTGCTTTCTACATAAGAAGCACGCGTCAGCACAAGTCTCAGAACCAATGGTACGTTCTATGCAGCCGGCTGCCCGGACACGAGCCGCGTCAGGCAACCGCATCAAACAAGTGATCAGCGTCACCTAATGACGCTCCGCGCCCTTTATAACCAAAGAGCCGCATCAGATATATTACTAACGCCATCTAATGACGAGCTGACGCTCCCCGGCCCTCACACATGATCCAGTCTTCCCTGATGCCATACTACTCACACAAGTCCGTTTCTCTGCTGCTTTCTCTTCTTTTTACCCCCTGATATTGTTCTCAATACTACCTTTGCTCTTTCTATACGCCCCACCTTATCTCCTAATTCATCTGTGTTCTGGACAATAATAGAGCTGCTACAACAAATGTTATACTATACTCTAATGTGAATTGATGATTACGCCAATACGCTGAAGTTTTGCATTATATGTATTGTTGGATGTGATTTATAGGTTTCTAGACATATACTTACCCGTGATATTTTGTGTTATCCTGATTTTTGTTTTTATTTTAGTTTTTGCTTGTTATATTCTATGAATTGACCTGGACGTCTGTTCTGATCATTTGTCTTTACTCCTTGCTTATATTATACTTACCTATAGGCGAAACCGCTGAAGAAAGTTCACCTGGACCGAAACGTTCGGAGACTTACTGTAGAAAAATGATAAAAATATCTGGATCAGAAATCCGTTTGTCTCTGTAAAGGATAATAAACTATATCTTTTTTTGCAACATAAACATTGGAGTGCAGAGATTTTTCTCTTTGCTTGGCATATTGACCTCCTAGCTAGCACCAACACGTGACTGAGTGTGCAGACCCCAACTTTGTCTATATAGTATGGTATATACAGGAGACGATAGTTCCTTGCCCCACCGACCACCCTCATAGGCCTAGTAGGCCTGAGGCCTATGAGGTAGTAAATCCCAGCACAGGCAGGTGTGACGATTTTATCGCAGTTGCCTTTGCTGGGATGCAGCGCAGTGACGTGTGTGCGCGTCTGGCCACCCAAATCCCACTATCCCAGGCTGTAGACCAGACGAGGTTGAGGCCTGTTTCATGAATGCCAGTAAACAGGACACAGGTGGGCATTTTTTTGTTGTCTTTAATGCCCACTTGGGAGACCCCACTACTGGAGAGGGGCTCTGCGTGGAGACCCCACTACTGGAGAGGGGCTCTGCGTGGAGACCCCACTACTGGAGAGGGGCTCTGCGTGGAGACCCCACTACTGGAGAGGGGCTCTGCGTGGAGACCCCACTACTGGAGAGGGGCTCTGCGTGGAGACCCCACTACTGGAGAGGGGCTCTGCGTGGAGACCCCACTACTGGAGAGGGGCTCTGCGTGGAGACCCCACTACTGGAGAGGGGCTCTGCGTGGAGACCCCACTACTGGAGAGGGGCTCTGCGTGGAGACCCCACTAATGGAGAGGGGCTCTGCGTGGAGACCCCACTACTGGAGAGGGGCTCTGCGTGGAGACCCCACTACTGGAGAGGGGCTCTGCGTGGAGACCCCACTACTGGAGAGGGGCTCTGCGTGGAGACCCCACTACTGGAGAGGGGCTCTGCGTGGAGACCCCACTACTGGAGAGGGGCTCTGCGTGGAGACCCCACTACTGGAGGGGCACTGTGGGCGACTGCCTGGATGTATATAGTGAATGGGCAATCAGCAAGTGGTTAAGCAATTTCCTAGAATATACCTAAAAGATGAATTGTATGCCAGCACTGTAGACAGCAGATGTGAGGAATAGGCGCTCTAGAGAAGAGCAAGATAAAATTCCTCAACAGCACCAACATCAAATCATGCAGGGCATCCAAATATAGTAACATGGTAAATTAATATTTAGTGTACAAACTGTGTTCCCCTGGGGCAGTTCAGAGGTTACTAGAGTACAAATTCTATCACACCAGGGCAGTTTACATTGGTCGTAGCTGGATGCGGAGACTATATGCGCTTCCACAGCTATATCTAGCAGGATCTCAGCCTTCCATGAGCAATTAAAGTATACATGCATCATTAATTTTTCTGAAATCTGATCTGTTGGCAACGTTCTGACATGTCAAATTAGTATGTATGGGGATGTCCCTTGGCTCTTACACTGAACAAAAATATAAACGCAACACTTTTGGTTTTGCTCCCATTTTGCATGAGCTGAACTCAAAGATCTGAAACATTTTCTACATACACAAAAGACCCATTACTCTCAAATATTGTTCACAAATCTGTCTTAGTGAGCACTTCTCCTTTGCCGAGATAATCCATCCCACCTCACAGGTGTGGCATATCAAGGTGCTGATTAGACAGCATGAATATTCCACAGGTGTGCCTTAGACTGCCCACAATAAAAGGCCACTCTGAAATGTGCACAGTTTTGCCTTATTGGGGGGTGGGGGGGTGTCAGAAAACCAGTCAGTATCTGTTGTGGCCACCATTTGCCTCACGCAGTACAACACATCTCCGTTGCATAGAGTGGATCAGGTTGTTGATTGTGGCCTGTGGAAAGTGGGTCCACTCTTCTTCAATAGCTGTGCGAAGTTGCAGAATATTGGCAGGAACTTGAACACGCTGTTATATACTGTACGCCGATCCAGAGCATCCCAAACATGCTCAATGGGTGATATGTCGGTGAGTATGCTGGCCATGCAAGAACTGGGATGTTTTCAGCCTCCAGGAGTTGTGTACAGATCCTTGCAATATGGGGCCGTGCATTATCATGCTGCAACATGAGGTGAGGGTCATGGATGAATGGCACAACAATGGGCCTCAGGATCTGGTCACGGTATTTCTGTGCATTCAAAATGCCATCAATAAAATGCACCTGTGTTCGTTGTCCATAACATACGTCTGCCCATACCATAACCCCACCGCCACCATGGGCCACTCGATCCACAGCGTTAACGTCTGAAAACCGCTCACCCACACGACGCCACACTGCTCTCTGCCATCTGCCCTAAACAGTAAAAACCGGGACTCATCTGTGAACAGAACGCCTCTCCAAAGTGCCAGACGCCATCGAATGTGAGCATTTGCCCACTCAAGTCGGTTACGATGACGAACTGCAGTGAGATCCAGACCCCAATAAGGACGACGAGCATGCAGATGAGCTTCCCTGAGACGGGTTCTGACAGTTTGTGCAGAAATTCTTTGGTTATGCAAACCGATTGTTGCTGCAGCTGTCCGGGTGGCTGGTCTCAGATGATCATGGAGGTGAACATGCTGGATGTGAAGGCCCTGGGCTGGTGTGTTTACACGTGGTCTGCGGTTGTGAGTCCGGTTGGATGTACTGCCAAATTCTCTGAAAAGCCTTTGAGATGGCTTATGGTAAAGAAATTAACATTCATTGCACGGGCAACAGCTCTGGTAGATATTGCTGCAGTCAGCAAGCCAATTGCACGCTTCTTCAAACATTGCGACATCTGTGGCATTGTGCTGTGTGATCAAACTGCACATTTCAGAGTGGGCTTTTATTGTGGCAAGTCTAAGGCACACCATCACAATACTAATGCTGTCTAATCAGCACCTTGATATGCCACACCTATGAGGTGGGATGGATTATCTCGGCAAAGGAGAAGTGCTTACTAAGGGCTCATGCACGCAAACGTATTTTCTTTCCGCTTACGTTCTTTTTGCGGACCGTATGCGGAACCATTCACTTCAATGGGGCTGTAGAAAATACTGAAGTTACTCCCTGTGCATTCCGTTTCCCCGCATGGTCGATCCGCAAAAAAGTAGTGCATGTCCTATTATTGTCCGCAAATCACGGTCCGAGGACCCATTCAAGTCAACGGGTCCGCAAAAAATACGGAACGCATAGGAACACATCCGTATGTCATCAGTATTTTGAAGATCCATACTGTAGAAATGCAATGCCCAGCCAATATTGCTCATGTGTTTGGTGATTAATAAGTTACTGTTTCCGTTCCGCAAAAAACAGAAACCATACGGATATATTTTGTTGAATAACAGAACGGAAGAGGATTTAAATCAGAGGGGAAAAAAAAATCTCAGAAACGGACAAACGGATCTGTGAAAAACAACAAGGGTCGTGTGCATGAGCCCTAACACAGATTTAGACAGGTTTGTGAACAATAAGTAATGGGTCTTTTGTGTATGTAGAAAATGTTTCAGATCTTTGAGTTGGGAGCAAAACCAAAAGTGTTGAGTTTATATTTTTGCTCAGTGTATTATCTATCAGTGTAACCCTCCCAATATAACAGTGAACACATAACACATGACACTTGGACCTATCTATGTGTTGAGTTTATATTTTTGCTCAGTGTATTATCTATCAGTGTAACCCTCCCAATATAACAGTGAACACATAACACATGACACTTGGACCTATCTATGTGTTGAGTTTATATTTTTGGTCAGTGCATGTACAAAATAAAGGAAGCCTCCGGACCTCCTGGAAGGGAATTTCAGTAAATCATTTCAGTGTCTGTACCGTTTGTCTACTAATCGGTTTAACCTCAGCCTAGAATTAAAGGGGTATTCCGGTTATGTATAATTATCCACTATCCCCAGAACAGAGGATAACCATTTAGCTTGATGGGTCTATAAACAATGGGACCCCCACTAATCATGAGAACAGGGACACAGGATAGGGGATAACTATTGGATCAGTGGGGGTCCTACTGCTGTGATCCCCACAAACACAAGAACGGGGGCCCCATACCCCCTGCAATGAATGAAGTGGCCAGTCGGGCATGCCTGCCGCTGCTCCATTCATTTCTATGGGAGTTCCGGAGATAGGCGAGTGCTGTACTCGGCAATCTCTGGTACTCTGACTGTCATATTAGCATCGACCGCATCAGAGCAGCCAGTACACAATCGTCTCACAAAACTTAGCTGAAGTCGGGTTTGGTACTGGCTGCTGCATCAGTACCAAACCCGACTTCGGATTGCTACTTTAAAATATTTTTTAATTGATTACAGAATTAATTCACCAAAGTCTTGCGAGACTTCGCCTACACGGAGGCAGTACATTTTAATGATCTCTGATCCGAAGCTCGATTTGCTCAACACTAAACATAACGCTATTGCGTGACACGTTACTTATGCTGCACGGTGATCGGTGTACATTTAAAGGGTTTCTATCACTTCGTTTCACCTATTTAGCTTTCAGACACTAGCGATCCGCTAGTGTCTGCTCTATCTAACCATCCTAATATAAGAGCTTATTGTCCTGCCGTTTAGCTAAAAAAATAACTTATATAGATATGCAAATGAGCCTCTAGGTGCTATGGGGGCGTGATTAGCACCTAGAGGCTCCGTCTACCTTAACAAACTGCCGCCGCCCAGCGCGTCCCTCCAGCCCGCCCATCTCCAGCTGAAGCGATCCTCTCCGTGCGCGTCTCTGTTCTGCGCATGCGCAGTGAATGTCTGATCGCTTCCCTGCTCAGACATCTCCACTGCGCCTGTTCCTCAGAGCGCTATGACGTCATCGGCGCAGGTGCAGTGGAGATGTCTGAGCAGGGAAGCGATCAGACATTCACTGCGCATGCGCCGAATACGAGGAGCATCGCATTCCGGAGGAGATGGGCGGGCTGGAGGGACGCGCTGGGCGGCGGCAGTTTGTTAAGGTAGACGGAGCCTCTAGGTGCTAATCACGCCCCCATAGCACCTAGAGGCTCATTTGCATATCTATATAAGTTATTTTTTTAGCTAAACGGCAGGACAATAAGCTCTTATATTAGGATGGTTAGATAGAGCAGACACTAGCGGATCGCTAGTGTCTGAAAGCTAAATAGGTGAAACGAAGTGATAGAAACCCTTTAAAACACAAAGAATAATGGTGGAATTGGCTTTTCTTTTTAAAGGGATTTTCCAGGCTCCTGATGTTGATGTCCTATCCTCAGGATAGGTGACTAATATCTGATCGGTGAGGGTCTGACACCTGTTCCCTGCAGCCTCTGGTGCTGGAACTAGCACGGCTCCCTTCACAGTGGAGTGGCCACGCTGGGTTACTACAGCTCTACCTACAATAAAGTTAATGGGAGCTGAGCTGCAGTAACCCGGCGTGGTCACTACACTGTGAACTGAGCTGTGCTTCCTGCTCCATCCAATGCGCTAGTTCCAGGCTGCACGGAACAGCGGATCGGTGGACATGCCGGGTGTCGGACCCTCACCGATAGATATTAATGATCATGGGGTTTGTGGGGTGTCAAATATGAATCACCTATCCTGAGGATAGGCTATCAATATCAGGAGTGTAGAAAACCCGTTTAACATTCCTCCCACCAAAAATAGTTCATGACTAGCGCTGAATCCCGTTATGGATTCCGCTACCACGGACCATAACGGAATTTGGAATCCATAACGGGATTCTTCGATAACCCGAACCCGAACTTTGGACGCAGAACTTAAAACACAAGTTCGCTTAACACTATTAATAACTAATATGAATCCCAGCATGGTGCTTTTGTAAAATCCCAGCAGATTAAGCTGACACTTTGCTGTACTTCATCCACCCAATCTGCATGGAGCCTGATATTGGGAAAGAGAGGAGCCTAAGAGGACATGTTTAGAAAGATGCTGGTGGTTCAGTGGCCCCAAACCTTGTACCGGGGTCCCTTTATTCTGCACATTGGATACATAACATATACTGCTGCGTGGACTGACCACATGTCCTATTCCGCAAAGAAACTGCATATTAGATTAGGCCGTGTTCACACCAGGGGATTCCATTAACATTCGGCTCCATTACAGCGGCAGAACAACGAAAAAAAGGAGCACCAGAGTTGTCAAATGACGAATGAACTGCGCCCGATGGACTGTGCTGACTATAATGGGATCTGTGAGGTTACCATTAGAAAGCCCAATATTTTACCAGACAAAATAGCAAGGCGGAAGTGAACATGGCATTACAAGCCTTTTCCATACATTTGCGCACTGTATATCGTGTCAGTGTGATCCAGTCCGACAGGTTTCACAAGGAATTACCAGACGAAAGCTGCTCCATGAACAGATGAGGACCTACAGAAAACCACTATAGATTGTGACAGAGTGACAAGGACATTTCACCAATGAGGTGGAGAAGCAGAGGAGATGACAAGAGCCGTGTAAACCCAGCCCAAAAAGTCTCAGTATAGCCTCGGCCTAAGGGCACATTCACGCGACCGTGGGACCACCGTGCCCATTTGCGGACCGCGGGTCTACAAACCAAAGCCACCGTTGGGTCTATGATCCACAAGATGCGGCCAAAGATAGGACATGTCCTGTCTTTTGTGGCACGGACTCAGAAGCACACGGTAGTGCCTCCACACAGTAAGGAGATAGGACACGTCAATGAGTCTGGACCGCAATGCGGAGTGCACACGGCTGATGCCCGTGTTTTGCAGATCCGCGGTTTGCAGTCTGGAAGACGGGCACGGCCATCCCACAGTGGTGTGAATGCAGCCTTAGACCAGTTTTACAAGAGGGAGCGCCTGACAAATACGAACCATGTGACGGCCACATTTCCCAGACTGACCCTAGTGGTTAGTGATGATGCTACATCCAAAGTCGCTTCACTCAAAACTCTGAATTAAGGCTGTATCTCCATCAACAATATTAGAATGTATGGGCTCCGATGAGCCGAAGTAAGTTATTTGCGAAGTCGTGCAAGACTTTTTTGAATAACTTCGGTAGTTGATTTTTGAAGTGGAAAACCAGTTTAAAACTTGGATCTGAACTCGGCTTAGGTTCCGAATGGTACCTTAGACCCGAAGCAGAGTTCAGTTCCAAGTTTTAAAGTGGTTTTCCCCTTTAAAAATCAACCACCGAAGTTATTCAACAAAAGTGTCGCGCGACTTCGCAAATAACTTACTTCGGCTCATCGGACCCTGTACATTTTAATACTGTACGGAGACGGATCTCTGTACAGTATTAACCCGAAGTTTTGAAGCGACTTGATATGTAGCATCTGAAGCACACTTCGCTCATCACTAATAGTGATCCATGATGCTGTGAGCTTAGGCCTCTTCCTAGGCGGGTGACGTCACTGTACATTTGTTAGGTGTCTGTCAAGCGAATGGGCCTGAACTGCAATACCAAGCATAGCTGCTATACAATGGACAGAGCTGGGATTGGTGAGCTGCGAGGAGGCCAGTGGCCTCTTCAAACAGTTGGGTGCCTCCACTGATCTGATATTAATGACCTAGGGATAGGCCATCAATATCACAATCCCAGATAGGTCCTTTACAATCAGCCCGGCAGGATAGGTGATAAAGAAGGAATCATGACAAATCATTTTCATGGAATGACCCCTTTACACACTTAGGTTCTTTGTGCAGTTAGTGATCCTTGAATGAGCACAACATGTCAGCCTGAAAAAGCCCCAATGTACATCACTGTGCTGTTTTCTGGTACTTAGGGCTCTTTCACACTTGCGTTGTTGTGTTCCGGCATAGAGTTCCGTCGTCGGGGCTCTATGCCGGAAGAATCCTGATCAGGATTATCCCCATGCATTCTGAATGGAGAGAAATCCGTTCAGGATGCATCAGGATGCATCAGGATGCCTTCAGTTCCGGAACGGAACGTTTTTTGGCCGGAGAAAATACTGCATGCTGCGCTTTTTGCTCCGGCCGAAAATCCTGAACACTTGCCGCAAGGCCGGATCCGGAATTAATGCCCATTGAAAGGGCCCTTAAGCTAAACGTTGTTTCGGCGCATTACCGGATCCGACGTTTAGCTTTATCTGAATGGTTACCATGGCTTCCAGGACGCTAAAGTCCTGTTTGCCATGGTAAAGTGTAGTGGGGAGCAGTATACTTACCGTCCGTGCGGCTCCCGGGGCGCTTCAGAGTGACGTCAGGGCACCCCAAGCGCATGGATCACGTGATCGCATGGATCACGTCATCCATGCACATGGGGCGCTCTGACGTCATTCTGGAGCGCTTCACGGACTGTAAGTATACTGCTCCCCCGCTCCCCACTACTACTATGGCAACCAGGACTTTAATAGCGTCCTGGCTGCCATAGTAACACTGAACGCATTTTAAAGACGGACCCGTCTTCAAATGCTTTCAGTTCACTTGCGTTGTTACGGATCCGGCGGGCACCGCCGGCAAATGGAGTGCACGACGGATCCGGACAACGCAAGTGTGAAAGAGGCCTTAGATACTGATGACCAATCCTCAGGATAGGTCATTAATATCAAGTGAGTGGAGGTCTGACAAACCTCACCCCTGCCAATAATGGGGAATCCGTCACTTCCGCTTCATGTCTATTTCCTGGCGCCGGCCTGAAAAGAAGATTAGGGGGTGTGCATGACCCCACCGATCCGATACTGATGACTAAGGGTCCATTCACACGTCCGCAACTGTTTTTGGACACCGGCCATGTGCGTTCCGCATTTTGCGGACCGCACATGGCCGCCACAATGTCTGTGGCTGCGGACAAGAATAGGACATGTTCTGATTTCCTGAAGTGTGCTGTCCGCGTCTTTTGCGGCCCCATTGAAAATGAATGGGTCCGCAAAGTTGCGGAACGGATGCAGACGTGTGAATGTGGACCCTTATCCTGAGGAAAGGACATCAATATCTAAATACTGGAAAACCTGTTTAAGAGTTGGCGTTATATGGGCAGAGAACCTCTTAAATGACGCTTACGATTCACGCTACATTTTGACCAGTATGAATGAGTTGCTCCGAAGTGAATAAGGTACAAGATGTAGTAGAGATGTACATTCCCAGTGGTGTGCAATGGGAGATTCGTCACTACAACATATTAACCATGGTTTCCACACACGTAGCCGTCATTACTACAATGTCCCAAGCCATGCCCCGGGCAACCACTGCACAGAACACTTATTTCCTTATCCACCACACCTATTACTATTCATGACCGGCGCACATACCGTTGGTGTCAGGTAATGAGTAGGTGGGTGTGGAGGTATGTGGACCTCACTTGGGAGACGGGCGGCCTAGGAATGTGTAGGTTCCACCAAACTCAATGGAGACTCAATAGTATCATTAGACTACAGCAGGGCCCTGAGGTGAAACTACAACTCCCAGCATGCAAACATGCTTAGCCGTTCTTCTAACTCCCATAGAAGGTTGCTGATCCCTGGACTACAGGAACCTGAGGAACATGTACTGTACCAGAGGATCAGCCGTCAGACTACCGCCCTGTTTTGAAATAATTGGGGGGACTTGTATATACGTTTTTGCTCTGCTGCCTCATATAGCATAGCGCCTGGCATACGTGTGCCCCACAGGAACCTACTGGTATGTTACTGTCCACACCAGACCTGGGGACAGCACAGCCTCACCACCTTCCCTTTTCCAATTCCTGTGGTCAGTCACCTCCTATGACTTGCTATATGCAAGGCATGAGAAGGTTACATAGTGCCAGTGTGGTGATGAAGACTGCAGCCACAGACCAAGAAAGAGGGCGATGCCACCTGGAGCTCTCAATGTGCCAGGAGTATGCCCACTACAAGGAATGGCACCCCTCCCTAGACCACACTCACCGAGCACTCTCTCCCCTCACACAGCGGGTACCGGCTGCCTCACATCGCCCTCAGCTTCTGGTTGGTTGTGTGCCGCCCTCTGCTTCCTGTTCCTGCTGCACACAGCGTGCACCGCCCCACACCGACGACAACACGGGGCCAGTACGGATTCCTGTTCCTGCTGCACACAGCGTGCACCGCCCCACACCGACGACAACACGGGGCCAGTACGGATTCCTGTTCCTGCTGCACACAGCGTGCACCGCCCCACACCGGGGACAGTACAGATTCCTGTTCCTGCTGTGCACCGCCCCACACCGGGGACAGTACGGAGTCCCTGCTGCACACAGCGTGCACCGCCCCACACCGGGGACAGTACGGATTCCTGTCCCTGCTGCGCACAGCGTGCACCGCCCCACACCGGGGACAGTACGGACTCCTGTTCCGGCTGACTTACATATGGACGCTATACTGTGCCTCAGTGCCTGTAGTGTCCATGGATCACACTCCTTTCAAACGTTATCATTAGTAGAGCTTCAAACCAGAAGCCCAATTGCTGGGAGGTGACAGTGCTGACCCCTGTGCAGCCCCTTAGGGTCATAGGAAAGGCTAATGTGCCTTTATGTCTGTCCTAAAATATTGCAGTACCTCATGCACCCAAAGACCCTGGTACATGATTTTACTACAGAGCAGTAGACTCTCTTTGTAGAGATATTATGGCAGTGCCTTAAAGGAGCCAAAAGTTATCAGTATCAGGGTCCATTCACACGTCCGTGTGTGTTTTGCGGATCCGCAAAACACGGACATCGGCGATCGCATCGCCGGCACTTAATAGGAAATGCCTATTCTTGTCCGCAATTGCAAACAAGAATAGGACGTGTTCTATTTTTTTTCGGGAACGGAATTGCGGATCCGAAATTCCAGATCCGGGCAGCACATCGTGCTGCCCCATAGAAATGAAATTGCAGACGTGTGAAAGGACCCTCAGACTGTTGGAGGGCCCACACCCAGCGCCCTTACTGATCAGCTACACTCATTTACAAAAAATTACGCACCCAGATAGAAATGTTAGATTGCTGCAATACCGGACATGCAGTTATGTCTCAGGCAGATATGTAAATGATTACAGGAGGGAAAAAAGTGCCTCCCCTGCTGCCCTATAAAAAGGCTCTCAGAGGCTACTTTGGGGTAGAGTACCTCTTGGTGAGGGATTGTTGACTGCTAGTCTCTATGAAGCACTTGAAGACATTTTGCCCAGTTGACAGACTTTGAGAAGGGGCGTATCATTGGCTGAGAAAAGCAGGATGGTTGTTTGGACAAAATGCCCATCATCTAGGCCATTCTGACCTAGCCGTTATGAGGTGTTAAGAGCAGTGGTTACATGAGGGCATGCACACATAGGGGTTCATTTATGAAATTGGTTTTAAGTAGAACTGGCTTAGTTGCCCATAGCAACCAGTCAGATTTCTCTTTTTCATTTTCCAAAGGAGCTGTCCAAAATGAAAGGTGGAATCTGATTGGTTGCTATGGGCAACTAAGCCAGTTCTACTTTACACCAGTTTGATAAATGACCCCAATAGTGAGCAGACTCTGGATGGCACGTACAGACTTCCAGTATTGAGGATCATATGATCTGCCACCAAGCACCTACCACAGTTTTGCTGTCCACCATCCAGACATAGGTGGCCCATGTATTACACACACCTGTCTCTGGCCCATTTCCAGGCCCTTAGCAGACAGAAATTTGGTGTTATGGCACCCATTACATGTCCTGCCATTGACAGCCAGCTACCTTTGCCTTCCTTTGCAGTGGTATCATGAATGAGAAACCTGGACTGCTTCACCATGTAACCGTAACATATTCGTAACAACCAATCCAGCTTCTATTTGGGATCCAAGGACAGTCGAGTTAGAGTATGGAGGCCTCATGGTGAGCACTTCAATCCTGCCTTTGCTGTGGAGTGATTGCTGGTGTGATCTGAGGAGCCATCACATTCGGTCCCCCTAGTAGTGATAGGAGGGACAGTAACAGCTCAACGATATGTGTAGGACATCTTGTGTCCACACGTGCTACCTCTCTTGGCAGGGCTTCCACCGGGCATTTTTCAGGAGGATAAAGCCCAGCTAAAGAGGGTACTTCAGTAGGCATCGGGACATATACAGTGTACGGAGCTAGAGGCAGACAGCGCCATGGGCTGCGTAGTGGCCGTGCTGCGGTACTACAGCTCAGCTCCTATTCAAATGAATGAGAGCGGAGATTCAGTGGAAACTACAACCTTCTGCTTCCAGCTCTGTACACTGCTAGTTTTCGTCGCCACAGCAGCCTGAGAAAGCTGATTGGTGAGGTTCTTGGATCCCCACTGATCTGAGAATAGATCATCAATATTTGTAGGCCGGGGAACTTCTTTAAAGGGACACTGACAGGCCCAATTAGCATATTTAGGCATATATATGTCAGTACAGGTCTTCTAAAGTGTATTAGAATCATCTAAGTATCCCCCCTTGTCCACCTTATAAATATTGAAATATAAAGTTTTATAACCTGCTTGTCCGGTCACCAATCTGCCCAAGGGGCGGCGTTTCATCTCAAAATGCCCCCAGCCAGCCGCTCCCAACTGCCGTTCTGAAGCCCCGCCAAGCTCATCAATATTCACTTCGCTGGGCGGCGGCTACAACTCTCCCGGCGCATGCGCATAAAGCAGGGGCTGCAGCGCTCTGTACGCAGGCGCGATGTGACCCCGGCCGGGCGCATGCGCTGAAGATTGGACGGAGGACGTGCCCAGAGGATCGAATGGGCTGTGCGCAGAATCTTGAGTCGGGAGAGTTGTAGCCGCCGCCCAGCAAAGTGAATATTGATGAGCTGGGCGGGGCTTCAGAACGGCAGTTGGGAGCGACTGGCTGGGCGCATTTTGAGATTAAACGCCGCCCCTTGGGCAGATTGGTGACCGGACAAGCAGGTTATAAAACTTTATATTTCGGTATTTATAAGGTGGACAGGGGGGATACTTAGATTTTCAAACAGACAATGTTTTGTCTGTATGCAGAGCGATTTTCTGCACTGACCCTCTGTATTTCCAGAGAAAAGCGTGACATTTGTTTTTTCCGCAAGACTCATTCAAATGAATAGGTTTTCAGAAAAGATGGACTCCTTCTTTATGCAGCTAGGTCTAAAACGTATCTGTGTTTCCATCTGAATGGAGCCTAAGGGTCAGTTCACACATCAAATAATTTTTCGTGACTCAACCCCAAAATCTGCCCTGAAATCTGCTTGTGTTATGTGGTAATTTCATTGTGGATTTTGGTGCAAGATAAGCTGTGGATTTTGCTTATTTTATGGTAATTTCACACCTTTTCCACAACAGATAGGGCATACTTGGCAACCATTTGGAAAAGCTGGCAGAAAAGTATGGAGACTAAACACACCCCTTTATGCCAACCCCTCACTGTGTATTTGGACTCTGGGGCCGTGCTGATGATGTAGCCCCAGTGCCACACACAGCTGGGCACTGATTTTCAGGATGTGCCAGGAGGCTTCTGCGGCACCTGGGTGGTTTATCAGCTCTTCTGGGAGGTCTCCCTTTTTTGGGAACCTTCTGGATGTTTAGGGAGATTTGTCAATTATTAGATAGGGTGTGAAGTGGATTTTCTACCTTTTGATTGAATGCTGTTCGCTGGCAATCTACTTCACTTTGTTGTCAGAGGTGGATTGGCCATAGACCTTACAGGGAAATTTCCCAATGGGCCGATGCCCAGGGGGCTGGCCAGTGGAAGTTTTTGGGGATGTATTTTGTGCTGCTGGCAGTATTTTGTGATAGACTGTGGTATTTGGCTCTGTTAGGGTGGTGTAATGTGCCCATTTCAGTTCCCAGTCCCCCCTGTTTGTTGTAGTTTTAGTGATGATTCCGCAACTGAAATTCCAGAACAAGTTGCAGTGTGTGAATTCAGCCTTTCACACTAGCGGCAGGGGAGTCCGGCAGGCTGTTCCGTCGGCTGAACAAACAGGGGGGACTGGGAACTGAAATGGGCACATTACACCACCCTAACAGAGCCAAATACCACTAGTCCTGCCACTAGTTCACGTATGCCCCCGGACTGCCGCTCCGTCCCCATTGGCGGCAGTGCACGGCGAGAGGCAGCCGGAAATCCGCCCCCGCCCCCATTATAGTCAATGGGGACGGAGCGGCAGTCTGAGGGCGCACGTGAACTAGCGGCAGGACGGATCCGACAGGCTGTTCACCCGCCGGAGCAGCCTGCCGGACCCCCCTGCCCCTAATGTGAAAGTACCCTTAGCCAACACCATGAGTGGGTCTAAAACATAGAAAACAGATAGGGCCTCGTCCATATCTACCTCACCGGTCTCCAGCAGGCTGTTTCAGCGGAGAACAGTCTGCCGGAGCTCTCTCTGGACCGGCATAACTGTTTCAGTTTAGGAAAGGAACGCTTCCTTCCCGACAATCTGCTGCTGTCTCGTCCTGTGTAAAGAGACCTTTGCTGAGAACTTGAAACAGAAAACGCAACCATATTATACAATACTACAGCTGTTTAATAGAAAACAAGAAAAAGAAGCTTCACCGACTGAGGACCTTTAACCCGAAAATGAAAGTTAAACTAAAGATATAGCCTTACTTACATGCCCCCGGTATTGCTTATTCAGTCATTTATTTTTCAATCAGTGCCCCCGTTTGTCCGCGCTGCCCGCCGGAATATTTGCTGCCTTGTATGCTAATGAGCCATTCGGCTCAACTGGGCGGGCCTTCAAAAGTTCTCCCGGGCGTGTCATTCTTCTCCCTGGCATTAAGCGCATCCAATCAGCGCGCTCCGCTCTTAGCCAGGGAGAAGACGCTCCAGTTCTCGCGAGATGGAGCCGGCTCCGGATGGATGAAATCGCTCCAGTTCTCGCGAATCTCGCGAGAACTGGAGCGTCTTCTCCCTGGCTAAGAGCGGAGCGCGCTGATTGGATGCGCTCCGTGCCAGGGAGAAGAATGACACGCCCGGGAGAACTTTTGAAGGCCCGCCCAGTTGAGCCGAATGGCTCATTAGCATACAAGGCGGCAAATATTCCGGGGCACTGATTGAAAGATAAATGACTGAATAAGCAATACGTGGGCCATGTAAGTAAGGCTATATCTTTAGTTTAACTTTCATTTTCAGGTCAAAAGGTCCTCTTTAAAGCAGGCAGTATTCACACGCCAATCGGGTAGGGTCCAAAGATGTCACCTTATTACACATAGATATCAAAGCTGAATAATTTAGACATAAGGGACATTCAGTGTCTTCTCAGTACTCTTAACAAACAAAAGAAAAATGACACATTTCTCACCATTTGCATCTTGAATATCAGTCAGTATCTTTATATGTCCACTGCCCACAGCCAACTGCAGGAAATGAGAACTTCTTTCTCAACAGTTGCCTTACAAAATGATTTCCCAACATGTTAGGAAATCATTTTGACAGATACTGGAAATCTGATTGGTCAAAAACAGTCAGTTCTAGCAAGCTGCCCCCAGCCCATGTCTTCAGTGATGTCCATAGATGTTGTTCTTGACGTTGTTCACTACATGGTGGTTGTGGCTGAGAACCACACACTTGCACTCCTCCACCATCATTATAACTTTAACCACATTACTGGATCCTGTGCAGTTCATTTTCAGGTGGTTCATTGTAAATTTGAAGGGAAGACAATGGGAGTATATGTTGAGCTGATGTATCTGGTTCGGTACATAAAGAGAGTTACATTTTCCGAAGCACAGATTGTTCTGTATGGTCACTTTGTCACAGTTCTCATGTTCAATATTCTGCAAAGAAAAATATAGCATCAGGTCAGCAACAATTACAAAATATGTTCTGATTTTTACGTTCAGTGTTATATTGCTATTGAGTATAACCTCACTCACAGATATTAGTAAGCTAAATCTATAAAGCACTTTAGTTCACTTTGTATAGATAGTTCTCAAAATCTTTAGACTTTAAAGGGGTATTCCCATCTGAGACAATGGGGCATATCGCTAGGATATGCCCTCATTATCTGATAGGTGCGGGTCCCACCTCTGGGACCCGCATCTACACCGAGAACAGAGTGGGGAAGCTGGTGGCCGGAGGACCCCTGATTTCCGCATGTCCAATTTTTCCTTAATTATTATTTTTAAAATATTATATCCATCATCTAATGGCACAAAGGAAAGGTCTAAGGTGTCCCGAGAAAAATAATATCAAATAAATGTAGGCTGGCTCAGAAATTAATCAGTTATTTGCAGTTAGATAGACGTATTGCTGCAACTGAAAAACTGGCCTGGTAAGGAAGGGGGATAAACACTCCGGTAATGAAGTGGTTAAAATAGCAATCCGAAGTCGGTTTTGTTACTGAGGTACCAGACAGTACCAAACCTCACTTCGGACTGCTATTTTAAAATGTTTTTAGAGATGCAGATGCGATTACCGAATTAATTCACCAAAGTCTTGTGCGACTTTGGGTTATTTTTTTTTATGATTGCATTTTACTAATTTTGAGCTAAAAATCATTTATTAAAAATATTAAGCTGTTCAATCACAAAGGGTTAACAGTACTTTCACTTTGTGCCTCATCTAATAAACCTATTACTTATCAGTAAGAGCAATAATGAGTGTTTATAATGTTAGAGAGCAGAGATAAGGAGTCCATCTGTTCCTGGTCTGACGGAAAAGACAGAAAATCCAAGGGCTTCTACTAGAGCATGTCAGCTCTGTACAAAAAAAGACCAATTAAAAAAATTATTTTTAGCTCAAAATGAGTACAATGCAATAATAACAAATTGCCCCCAAAGGTGTACATAGCCTTTAAGTGCCCAGTCCGCCCTTGTCAACAGTCAGGCTTGGACTGGCCCACAGGGGTACAGGTGAATCCCCCGGTGGGCCCCTGAGCAAGGTGGGCCCCTAGTCTCCCACGCCCTGCACATAACACAGTAAACTTACTGCACTACATACATATATTCAGTGTACAGCACCTCAGCCAGCCTATGTTCATATAAAAAAACTTGTTAGATTATTTATTATATTTGAATGTACCCGTACGGTGGGCCCCTAAAATAAATTTTACGGGTGGGCCCTAGGCACCCCAGTCCGACCCTGTCAACAGTATACATCTGTAAAGCAAATATCCAGGTGTTTACAGTGGCCATAGGTTTTTAGGGCATAGACGTGCCAAAATTTGTTATTTTGGCCTATTTCAAAAAGCTGGATTTAAGAAAAAGGCCAATAAACTATAATAAGCAAATAAAAAATCCTTAAGACTTTTCAGACTTTATCCCTTTATAGGCCACCTGAGCCCTCCTCATAGCCAGCCAGTGGCTGTTTTGGGGGATGTATTTTGTGCTGCCGGGGCAGTATTTTGTGATGCACTGTGGTAATTGGCTTTGCTGGGGTATTATAATGTGCCATAATATAGTCTTGCTGGTCCTGCCTATTTGTGTTGGCCCTGCCTTCTGTCAATTTGGACCCAACTACAAAATGGGGACACTATTAGTTTTTTTCCAGGGCCACTTTAAGTTCTCAGTCCGTCCTTGCCAACAATCAATATATAAATTGGAACTGTATCATCAAAGGGGTTACACAGGGTAACTGACAACCCCTGCAACATGATCGTAGAGTGCTGATTGTTGCAATGGCAGCCAGGGGTCCCCAACACTGGCCTTTAATAGCTATCATCTTAAAGGAGTTGTTTCACTTCAGTAAATAGCATTTATTATGTAGAAGAAGTTAATACAGGCCACTTACTAATGTATTGTTATTATCCATATTGCTTTGCTGGCTGGATTCATTTTTCCATCACATTATACACTGCTCGTTTCCATGGTTACGACCACCCTGCAATCCATCAGTGGTGGTCATGCTTGCACACTACAGGAAAAAGCGCTGGCCTCTCTGATGGCCTGGACTGTGGGACCGCACATAGGCTAGTGCTTTATCTTATAGTGTGCAAGCACGACCATCGCTGCTGGATTGCAGGGGGTTCGTAACCATGGAAATGAGCAGTGTATAATGTGATGGAAAATGAATCCAGACAGCAAAGGGAGCCATATGGATAATAACAATACATTAGTAAGTGGTGAACTACCATAGTGGGACTTTTAAAAGAATGTTAAAGCATTTAAATTTTTTTAAAAAAAATATCAAAATGAAAAACATAAAAACTCCCTTTCCCCAATAAAAGGAGCTATGTAACAAAATAAATAAACTTCACATAATTAGTATTGCCACATCTTTAACAACCCAAAATATTAAACTATCCCATTATTATTTAACCCATGTGATGAACACCATAAAATAAAAATGCCTGCTTTTTTTGCATATCCTGCCTCGGTAAAAAAAAATAACCAAAATGTAAATTGATCAAAAAAGTCATACAAAGCTGAAAATGTTACCGATAAAAACTACAGCTCATCCCATAAAAATACAAGCCCTCACACAACTCTGTTGACAGAACAATAAGAAAAAGTTATGGATCTCAGAAATATGGGCACACAAAAACAAGTTAATTATTTTTTTTACAATATGACCTTTTATTGTGAAAAAGTAGTAAAACATAAAAAATCTATATCAATTTTGTACATTTAATAAGTTATATGTACACCAAAATGATGCCATTGAAAATCATAACTCATCCTATAAAAACCTTTATATGTCGATGGTCAAATAAAAAAGGTATGGTTCTTAGAGGACAAAAAATAAATAAAAGCTCAAACAGGCCCAGTTTTGAAGAGGTTAACATAGAAAATACAAAAAATAAATAAATAAAGTACAATAAAAATAATACCGTCCACTTACCTGGGTGAATGGCAGGGTTTTGCAGACTGCTTTTGGTATTTCTTGAGGCTTAACCTGACCATGTATGGCTTCCGAGGCTGAGTTCATTTTATAGATAAAATGGTTCCATGATGCTTGGGCATACTCCTTTTCAGAATCTTTTACCTTTCTTTCACTGCTACTTCCACTGTAGTCCACCATCCTCGGCAAATTCATACCCTGATAATCTTTTTCTCCACTTTTGTTTTCCAGTTGAGGTCTTGATTTAGGAACTCTGTTTTTCTCTGGATTATTTCTGCTTATACCTGATGCTTCATTCTTTCCTACAGATCTGTTAGGTCCCACTAAACTTGGAGGGCTGTCCTTCTCATTTCTTAGGTGGTATTGATGAATTATAGAGTGATATTTGGATCTTCCTCTAGTTTCCACCTCTCTCCCTTCTCCATGGCTTGCAATGTAGGACACAATGAGCAGCTGGAGCATCTGCAAGAACATGGTAGAGAATGTATTGATTTCAAAAAATAAGTTCCCTCTGTAGGGACCTACTGGTTTTAAATACCAAACTGATCGAGTTAGCACTCCATCTGTTTTCTCAGTGCTAAAAATGTGGCCTTTAGATGTGTTTATGCTAATGATCCCCTTTTCTTTGTGATCTATATGTGTGACATGTGAAGCCTCTTTATGTCTAAATTGTAAAAGCTAATCTGTTACTTTCCTGAGAAAGAGGAATAATGATGTATATCAGTGGTGTATTCAACATTGTCCTTAATCCCATTAGTCGTCATACACTGCTTGTCCAAAAAAAAAGTCGCCACCCAAAAAAAAGCCTTTAGCTTTGATTACGGCACGCATTCGCTGTGGCATTGTTTCGATAAGCTTCTGCAATGTCACAAGATTTATTTCCATCCAGTGTTGCATTAATTTTTCACCAAGATCTTGCATTGATGGTGGTAGAGTCTGACTGCTGTGCAAAGCCTTCTCCAGCCCATACCAAAGATTCTCAATGGGTTAAGGTCTGGACTCTGTGGTGGCCAATCCATGTGTGAAAATGATGTCTCATGCTCCCTGAACCACTCTTTCACAATTTGAGCCTGATGAATCCTGGCATTGTCATCTTGGAATATTCCCGTGCCATCAGGGAAGAAAAAATCCATTGATGGAATAACCTGGTCATTCAGTATGTTCAGGTAGTCAGCTGACCTCATTCTTGGAGCACATACTGTTCCTGAACCTAGACCTGACCAAATGCAGCAACCCCAGATCATAACACTGCCCCCACAGGCTTGTACAGTAGGCACTAGGCATGATGGGTGCATCACTTCATCTGCCTCTCTTCTTACATTGATGCGCCCATTACTCTGGAACAGGGTAAATCTGGACTCCTCAGACCACATGACCTTCTTCCAAACGTTTAAGTGATCGCTGATCACGATCATTCAGGATTTTTTCCCAGCCACATTTCTTCCTCGAATACGATGGGTCCCCACTATCCTTCCAGTTTTTAATAATGCGTTGGACAGTTCTTAACCCAATTTTAGTAGTTTCTGCAATCTCCTTAGATGTTTTCTCTGCTTAATGCATGCCAATGATTTGACCCTTCTACAACAGACTAACATCTTTTCCACGACCACGAGATGTGTCTTTCGACATGGTTGTTTAAGAAATGAGAAGCAACTAATTGCAACAGTTGGGGTTAAAGAGGACCTTTCACTACTCTACAAACTAAAAACTAACTATATCAGTGGGCAGAGCGGCGCCCAGGGGTCCCCCTGCACTTACTAGTATGTCTGGGCGCCGCTCCGTTCGCCCGGTATAGGTTCCGGTGTCTGCGCTCCCTCTGCTGTACTGGAGTGATTTCTTGTATGAGGCGTGTCCCTTGCTGCAGCGCTGGCCAATCGCAGCGCACAGCTCATAGCCTGACTGCTTCTGTAGTCGGCACAGGCGCAGTGACTGTCTCCCTGCGCCGGCATCTTCACTGCGCCGATTACGGCGCAGGGAGCCGTCCAACAGTCACTGCGCCAAATACAGAAGCACATGGCGCAAGCGCGAGTAGGCTGTCAATCTAGAGGAGAGGGGCGCCCCCATAGCACCTAGAGGCTCATTTGCATACCAATAAAACTACGTTTTTTAGGGTAACCGCTGCAGAGAAAGGGATTACAATAGCATGGTTAGGTAGAGCAGACACTAGCAGATCGCTAGTGTCTGACAGCTAATTAGGTCAAAATGTGGTGGTAGAAACCCTTTAAACACAAAACTTTGCTGCAGAGAAAGATACTTGGAAATCTGCAATTATTTAAATGAGTTTCCGAGACTGGACAACATCTAGCCAAAAGGGGGAAATGCCACCAAAAAGACTCATTACAGACCCAATAATCCCCCTTTCCGCTATTCCAGAGCTGCCACTTCGATCCTCCCTGCCAGGCTTAGTTCATGTGGCCACATTGATGACAACCATTGACCTTAGCGGTGCACCGTTTTTTATGACAATCCCCCTTGCTAGATTTTTTCCAGTCTTATACAACAAAAGTACTGACCTTCCATAAGGCCTGTGGAATATGTCATAGCTGACTATCTGATATCTAGCAAGTTCAAGACTGGACCATTTACCCCCTTCCTGACCACAGGGCTGGTTTTAGACAAAATGTGGCCCTGGGCAAAATCAAAAGTGGGACCCCAAATCTTGTAATAATGTGCTAAAAACACAGTCCGACACCTGACACCCCCGCCGATCAGCTGTTTGAGCAGATGGCGCATGCTGTATACTGCTACTGTCCCGTAGACATACAGCGGTGAGCAGTAAGAGAGAAGGGAGACGACACGTGCGCACAGCGCACGCCGTTTCCTCAAACAGCGGATCGGCAGGGGTGCCGGATGTCCCTACAGTACCCTAGTAGTAATAATATAACCATAAGGCCCCTTTCACACGAGCGAGTTTTCAGCGCGGGTGAAATGCGTGACGTGAATGCATAGCACCTGCACTGAATCCTGACCCATTCATTTCAATGGGTCTGTGTACATGAGCATTTTTTCACGCATCAGTTCTGCTTTGCGTGAAAATCGTAGCATGTTCTATAATCTTTTTCACGCAGCCCTGGCCCCATAGAAGTGAATGGGGCTTCAGTGAAAAATGCATTGCATCCGGAAGCAAGTGCGGATGCAATGCGTTTTTCACTGATGGTTTCTAGGAGATGTTGTTTGTAAACCTTCAGTTTTTTATCACGCGTGTGAAAAACGCATCAAAATGCATTGCACCCAAAACTGACTGAACTTGCTTGCAAAATGGTGCGAGTTTCACAGAACGCACCCTGAATGCATCCGGACCTAATCCGTCACGCTCATGTGACAGAGGCCTAATGCTCCCAGTGGCTCTAATGTCCCTATGTAGTGCCTCCCACCAGTTCCATATAATGCTCCCTCCCATAGTGCCAGTATATATATATATAATGTTCCCCCGTAGTGTCAGTATATAATGCTTCTCCATTCCGCCACAGTAGTGCCAGGTGTATATATAATGATCTCCTTCTCCCTTTCCTGGTACCCCCAGCAGTGTGGACGTTTAGTAAAAATTTAAAAAAACTCACCTCACTCCCGTTTTCCCTGCTGCTGTCTGCGATGCAGACCACAGTTTTATCTGCGCCTCCCTTTATGGGTAGCGAAGTGGCGCCCTAGGCGGATGACTACCCTCCCCTATCCATTGTCCCGGCCTTAATGCAGAGCACATTACCGCAGGAGGTATAACAGGAGAGGACTATAACTCCCAGCATGTCTAAGCCATTACTATTTAATATCAGAGCACATTATAGGGGGACGTATAAGAGGATGGGATTACAACTCCCAATATGTCCAAGCCGTTATTATGTAAAATCAGAGTACATTATAAGAGGAGAGGACTACAACTCCCAGCATATCCAGGGTGTTGTAATGTACCCTGATATTACATAATAATGGCCTGTACATGCTGAGAGTTGTAGTCCTCCCCTGTTATACCTCCTCTTGTAATGCACTCTGATATTACATAAGCTGGACACGCTGGGAGTTTTAATCCTCTCATCATACCTCCTCTTGTAATGTACTCTGATATTATATAACAGGAGGTATAAGAGGAGAGGGCTAGAACTCCCAGCACTTCCCTGGCACTTACATTGAATCCTTCACTTCTTCCTATGCATCACTGGTCTTCTTCATTACTTTACTGCACTGCTTAGCTACTCCTCCTATTCTGGTAACATGATGGTGAGGTCATCACAGGTCCTTTACCCCCCTCTTCTCTGCTGAGCTCCGCCTCGTCACATCATGGCAGGTCCTACAGCTCCAGTAGAAGAGTGTTGCTGGTGTCCGGAGCTATCAGTTTGCAGAGCAGCACTGTGGTAATGATTTGTGTTATGTGTACAGGGAGGGGACCTTACACTGTATTATAAAGTGCAGCTTTTCAGCTGTCCGCCCATTTGCTTCCTCGGACGTTCAGCTGAACAGTAGCACTGAAACAGGGGGCCCCTTAGACGATAGGGGCCCGGGGCAATTGCCCAGTTTGCCCCCCTAACGCCGGCCCTGCCTGACCAAACACATTTTAAACTTTTTTAGTACATGCAACTTCGAAAAACAATTTTTTTTGGTTCAGTTATTTAAATAATTTTTTCTTGATTTGGATCAGGGCTTTATTTTTATGCCATTTTATTTCAGTATGTTTTCATATCTGGGGAATAAAAAAAAGAGAAATAGTTTTTTTTTTACATAATTTTTTTTTTAATAACGCAAATTTCAACTAAAATACGCAGATCAAAACATACAGGGGGGATGTTTCATAGCAGGCCGTGACGGGAACGAGCCTCCCCATCGAAGCCTGCTATTGGCTGCCCCCCTGTCACCGGATGTTTTGATCCGTCTGACGGGGAGATGCAGTGGTGGCTTGCAGGGATCAGGAGTGACGCAGGTGACGGGGAGCAAGGAAAGTAAAATCTATATGAGGGGCCCTGGAATTGGGTGGCATGTTTTACACTTTGGATAACCCCTTTAAGGCCATTTTACACAGGCCAATGGTTGGCTGAACAAACATTAGTACGAAGGTTTGTTTCCAATGATTGCCCTGTATAAACATGCCCAGAGACAGGGGCGGATTGGCCATAGACCTTACAGGGAAATTTTTCTGATGGGCCGATGCCCAGGTAGCCACCTAAGCCCTGCTTTATGCTGCTGGCCGGGTACATAATGAGCTCTTAAGGCCTCATGCACACAACAGTATTTTTTCACGGTCCGCAAAACGGGGTTCCGTTTTTCCGTGATCCGTGACCGTTTTTTCGTCCGTGGGTCTTCCTTGATTTTTGGAGGATCCACGGACCTGAAAAAAAAAAGTCGTTTTGGTGTCCGCCTGGCCGTGCGGAGCCAAACGGATCCGTCCTGAATTACAATGCAAGTCAATGGGGACGGATCCGTTTGACGTTGACACAATATGGTGCAATTTCAAACAGATCCGTCCCCCATTGACTTTCAATGTAAAGTCAGGAGTTAATATACCATAGGATCTGAGTTTTCTCCAATCCGATGGTATATTTTAACTTGAAGCGTCCCCATCACCATGGAAACGCCTCTATGTTAGAATATACCATCGGATTTGAGTTACATTGCTCCCCTCTCCCCCCCCCCCCCCCCCCCCCCCCCCCCCGATCATTGGTGGCAGCGGAGAGTTAGAAGCATCATACTTACCTGCGAGCTGCGATGTCTGTGACCGGCCGGGAGCTCCTCCTACTGGTAAGTGACAGGTCTGTGCGGCGCATTGCTTAATGATCTGTCACTTACCAGTAGGAGGAGCTCCCGGCCGGTCACAGACAGCGCAGCAGGTAAGTATGATGCTTCTAACTCTCCGCTGCCACCAATGATCGGGGGGGGGGGGGGGCGGGGGAGAGGGAAGGCCGCACACTGGCCACAAATGAAAATAATACAATAGAGGGGGGGCCGCACTGGCCACCAATGAAATTAAAACTGGGGAGGGAGGGGGGTCTGCTGCCTGGCAGCCCCTGATCTCTTATAGGGGGCTATGATATGCACAATTAACCCCTTCAGGTGCAGCACCTGAGGGGTTAATTGTGCGGATCACAGCCTCCTGTAAGAGATCGGGTGCTGCCAGGCAGCAGGGGGCAGTCATGTACACAGTTCTCAGTATATTCTAACTAGAAGCGTCTCCATCACTATGGGAACGCCTCTGTGTTAGAATATACTGTCGGATTTGAGTTTTCACGAAAAAAAACAGCACAACGGCCACGGATGCACACAACGGTCGTGTGCATGAGGCCTAACACTGTGAGAGCGGTAATCAGCCAGCAACCGCACATGTCCCATATCTTACAGACAACAGGAGCAGGAACACAGAAAGTGGCAGCTATTGATGGCCATCACAGAGGGAAAGCTTTTGGGGCAATACAGGGTGGGCCATTTATATGGATACACCTTAATAAAATGGCCACCATGGTCACCACCCATCTTGAAAAGTTTCCCCCCCTCACATATACTAAAGTGCCACAAACAGGAAATTAATATCACCAACCATTCCCATTTTATTAAGGTGTATCTATATAAATGGCCCACCCTGTATATTGTGCTGCACTGTGGTATATGGTTCTGATGGGACAGTATTTTTCCCTATGGTATCGCTGACCCCAACTACTTTTGTTGCCCCACCTTCTGTCAATTTGGGCCACTTTTAGTTTTTTTTCCAGGGCCACTTTAAATTTCCAGTCCGCCCCTGCTCAGAGACCAGATGAAAAACGAGCAATCATCGTTTGTAGGCAGCACGTCACCACATGTGGACACGGGACACGCTTTCAACATAAAATGTAACTTAATGAGAAGTTTGAACAAATGTGAAAATGAAAGTAAACGAACGCTGATTGGCTTCCTATAGTAGCGATTAATGCTTGTTATGGGCAATTCATCTGCCTTTACAAATAAATGCTGGTTATTCATCAACTGGTCTCCGAAACTTCATGTTACATGTTAGTGGATTTATGGATCCTTGGTTGGCAAAGCTACCTTAAAATTCTGGGTCCACAGATTATAATATTATCCTGATGTTAATTGTGCTTGCCTCGAACATTCCAAAAACATACCTAAGGCTACTTTCACACTTGCGGCAGGACGGATCCGACAGGCTGTTCACCATGTCGGATCCGTCCTTCCGCTATTTCGCCATGCCGCCGCTCCGTCCCCATTGACTATAATGGACACAGGCGCGCGCGTTCACAGGATCGGAAGGTAAGCGAGTGGATCTGCAGCCTGCCAGCGGCGATCGTTCGCTGGCAGGCTGTAGATGTGATTTTTTTAACCCCTAACAGGTATATTAGACGCTGTTTTGATAACAGCGTCTAATATACCTGCTACCTGGTCCTCTGGTGGTCCCCTTTGCTTGGATCGACCACCAGAGGACACAGGCAGCTCTGTAATAAGTAGCACCACACTACACTACACCCCCCCCCCTGTCACTTATTAACCCCTTATGAACCCCTGATCACCCCATATAGACTCCCTGATCACCCCCCTGTCATTGATCTCCCCCCCTGTAAGGCTCCATTCAGACGCCCGTATGTGTTTTACGGATCCACGCATTCATGGATCGGATCTGCAAAACACATATGGACGTCTGAATGGAGCGTTACAGGGGGGTGATCACCCCATATACACTCTATGATCACCCCCCTGTCATTGATCACCCCCCTGTAAGGCTCCATTCAGACGTCCGTATGTGTTTTACGGATCCACGCATCCATGGATCGGATCCGCAAAACACATACGGACGTCTGAATGGAGCCTTACAGGGGAGTGATCAATGACAGGGGGGTGATCACCCCATATAGACTCCCTGATCACCCCCTGTCATTGATCACCCACCTGTAAGGCTCCATTCAGACTTTTTTTTTTGGGCACAAGTTAGCGGAAATTGATTTATTTTATTTTATTTTTTTTGTTTATTTTTTCTTACAAAGTGTCATATTCCACTAACTTGTGTCAAAAAATAAAAAATCTCCCATGAACTCACCATACCCCTTACGGAATCCAAATGCGTAAAAATTTTTTGACATTTATATTCCAGACTTCTTCTCACGCTTTAGGGCCCCTAAAATGCCAGGGCAGTATAAATACCCCACATGTGACCCCATTTCGGAAAGAAGACACCCCAAGGTATTCCGTGAGGGGCATATTGAGTCCATGAAAGATTGAATTTTTTGTCCCAAGTTAGCGGAAAGGGAGACTTTGTGAGAAAAAAACAAAAAATTTCCGCTAACTTGTGCCAAAAAAAAAAAATTATATGAACTCGCCATGCCCCTCATTGAATACCTTGGGGTGTCTTCTTTCCAAAATGGGGTCACATGTGGGGTATTTATACTGCCCTGGCATTTTAGGGGCCCTAAAGCGTGAGAAGAAGTCTGGGATCCAAATGTCTAAAAATGCCCTCCTAAAAGGAATTTAGGCCTCTTTGCGCATCTAGGCTGCAAATAAGTGTCACCATGTGGTATCGCCGTACTCAGGAGAAGTTGGGCAATGTGTTTTGGGGTGTCATTTTACATATACCCATGCTGGGTGAGATAAATAATTTGGTCAAATGCTAACTTTGTATAAAAAAAATGGGAAAAGTTGTCTTTTGCCGAGATATTTCTCTCACCCAGCATGGGTATATGTAAAATGACACCCCAAAACACATTGCCCTACTTCTTCTGAGTACGGCGATACCAGATGTGTGACACTTTTTTGCAGCCTAGGAGGGCAAAGGGGCCCACATTCCAAAGAGCACCTTTAGGATTTCACAGGGCATTTTTTACAGATTTTGATTTCAAACTTCTTCTCACGCATTAGGGCCCCTAAAATACCAGGGCAGTATAACTACCCCACAAGTGACCCCATTTTGGAAAGAAGACACCCCAAGGTATTCCGTGAGGGGCATGGCGAAATCCTAGAATTTTTTATTTTTTGTCACAAGTTAGCGGAAAATGATGATTTTTTATTTTATTTTTTCTTCTTACAAAGTCTCATATTCCACTAACTTCTGACAAAAAATAAAAACTTTCATGAACTTACTATGCCCATCACGAAATACCTTGGGGTGTCTTCTTTCCAAAATGGGGTCACTTGTGGGGTAGTTATACTGCCCTGGCATTTTAGGGGCCCAAATGCGTGCGAAGTAGTTTGAAATCAAAATCTGTAAAAAATGGCCGGTGAAATCTGAAAGGTGCTCTTTGGAATGCGGGCCCCTTTGCCCACCTAGGCTGCAAAAAAGTGTCACACATGTGGTATCGCCGTACTCAGGAGAAGTTGGGGAATGTGTTTTGGGGTGTCATTTTACATATACCCATGCTGGGTGAGAGAAATATCTTGGCAAAAGACAACTTTTCCCATTTTTTTATACAAAGTTGGCATTTGACCAAGATATTTATCTCACCCAGCATGGGTATATGTAAAATGACACCCCAAAACACATTCCCCAACTTCTCCTGAGTACGGCGATACCACATGTGTGACACTTTTTTGCAGCCTAGGTGGGCAAAGGGGCCCACATTCCAAAGAGCACCTTTCGGATTTCACCGGCCATTTTTTACAGATTTTGATTTCAAACTACTTCGCACGCATTTGGGCCCCTAAAATGCCAGGGCAGTATAACTACCCCACAAGTGACCCCATTTTGGAAAGAAGACACCCCAAGGTATTTCATGATGGGCATAGTGAGTTCATGGAAGTTTTTATTTTTTGTCACAAGTTAGTGGAATATGAGACTTTGTAAGGAAAAAAAAAATTTAAAAAATTCATCATTTTCCGCTAACTTGTAACAAAAAATAAAAAGTTCTATGAACTCACTATGCCCATCAGCAAAAACCTTAGGGAGTCTACTTTCCGAAATGGGGTCATTTGTGGGATTTTTCTACTGTCTGGCCATTGTAGAACCTCAGGAAACATGACAGGTGCTCAGAAAGTCAGAGCTGCTTCAAAAAGCAGAAATTCACATTTTTGTACCATAGTTTGTAAACGCTATAACTTTTACCCAAACCATTTTTTTTTTATCAAAGACATGTAGAACAATAAATTTAGAGAAAAATTTATATATGGATGTCGTTTTTTTAAAAAAAATTTACAACTGAAAGTGAAAAATGACATTTTTTTGCAAAAAAAATCGGTAAATTTCGATTAATAACAAAAAAAGTAAAAATGTCAGCAGCAATGAAATACCACCAAATGAAAGCTCTATTAGTGAGAAGAAAAGGAGGTAAAATTCATTTGGGTGGTAAGTTGCATGACCGAGCAATAAACGCTGAAAGTAGAGTAGTGCAGAAGTGTAAAAAGTGGCCTGGTCATTAAGGGTGTTTAAGCTAGGGGGGCTGGTTAAGGGGTTGTCCAGTTTTTTTTTATGTGCCCATCCCCTCCAGCAGGACATGTTGAGAAATCCATACTCATCTGGTCCCCGATGCTCAGTTCCAGTTCCTTGCTCCTCGAGCTGACTTGAGTTAACTTCTGGTCCCCGTTTGTCAATTTCCACACAGATGAGGTCATGTGTGCCACTGCAGTCAATGACCAGTTTTAGCAATGGCATGTTCCCAAGCCACATGTCACTGCTCGAACACGTGACGCTTGTTGGCACATCACTGCTGAGGCCAGTCATTGGCTGCAGTGTTGCATGTGACCCTATCCATGTGGAAGTTGACAGATGGGGAATGGTAGTGCAGTGAATACAGCCAGAATGCAAAGGTCAACAGAATCCAATAATCAGGAATGAATCGTTTGTTCCCAAATCGTCAAGTTAAGGGGAGAGCTACATTTACATGTAGCGATCATCCCCTCTATATGGGAACAAGCAATCATTACTGCAATCGCTCATCCCCATAAAGAATTGTTGTTTGATGGCAGCAGACAATCAGCTGCTGGCAAACAAGGATTTAATGTGGAGAAGGAAAGATGGGAACACCCAATAAATCATCATCAGGTGTTTGGTGGCACATTTACTCAGGGCAGTTATCAGGAACAATTATTCATTCCCGATAATTGCCCTGATTGTTGACCCATGTCTCTATTGTCAGACTAATGAGTGCATTCACTGTACAGCAGTGGGGACTACGTCAGCTCTGTACTAGATTATGAATAATGATAAGTAATAAATATGAAAGGGGGTCATCCTGGATTAGTGCTAGAAACAGTGCCACTCCTGTTGGTGGTTTCCATCTGGTATCACAGCTCAGCATCAATACCACACACAGATCCTGAAAAAGAAGTATACCTTCTCTAATCCTTGACAAACCCTTTATGACAGCGTACTTCTACCACCCTGGATTATATTTTGGCTATGCTTGGTTTGATAATAATAGTAGAAAATGAATTGGGCTTCTCCAGAAATAAAAGGAAAGGTGAACATATATTGATGATTAGTAATGATCTGGGATCCACGGTGCAGAAAATATTAACATGAAGACATTGAAGGCGCAGCATTGTAAGCCCTTGGAAAAAAAATATTCAAATTGCAAGAAAAAAAAACTGACAATGTTGAGAAGTTGCAAAAACCTTTTACTAACCAAACATTTCCTTTGAAAATCTTCGCTGACAACATTTTAAATATCCTGTTTATGTGAAGAAAAGACTTGAAGGTTTAACTATAGCCTCCCAAATCCTGACAGCCAGATAAAAAGAAACACCTATTTCCGAGGCCGGCTTTGACAATAATTGCTAGCTCAGTGCCAGGATTTGTAATCCACACACCGCTTGATTCAATTGGAAATTTCAATCAACAATTAGGTTGGCAGCCATTTGCTTCAAAACAGTGTGATGATTACTGCTAATTATTGTCATGTTGATCTCAGCTAAATACGTTTGTCATTATTTGCATCTTACTTCAAAGGGATTCATTTTTATTACCTGCTAATTTGGCTGAACCAAGTGCCACTTACTATTGTGACCTAGGACACAGATTTGCAGGCTGTGTCTTTATCATTGTACATGTGGATATTTAAATCTCAAGTCTTACCTCTTGCTGGTGGGGCTTTTTACATTGCAAATTATCATCACAGGGTTTACCACGGTTTGTGCTCCCTCCTCTAAAAGAATAAACTTGTATAGGAAGTTTTATGAAAAGAAAATAGATTGCAAATTAAATCAAAACCAATATTTGGCTTCTATATGTCTTTATTGCTTTGGTCACCCCTGCTCCTTCTACTCGTGGTAGGTTACTGGCAACACGTTATCATCCAATCAATACAATAATCACTTAGTCGAAAGTTCTTTCTTGTGGTTCAACCTGCAGGATTCTGAATTGAAGGATTTCCCCATAAGAAACAGTATAGGATACGTCATAAGACGCACCTGACAATAAGGCCCACCTAGGTTTTAGAGGAGGAAAATAAGAAAATATATTTTTCATCATAACTCAGAACACACCGCCAGTCTTTATCAGACTCCCAAATTAGACCCCTAATCTTAATCACACTTCAGATCAGACCCCCATATCAGACCTAAAATCAGATCCCCATATCAAACCTCAGATCAGGCCCCCATATCAGACCCCCACATTAGATTAGACCCCCATATCAGATCAGACCCCCATATTAGATAAGACCCCCATATCAGACCTCAGATCAGACCCCCATTTCAGTCTTTAGATTAGACCCCCCCCCCATGTCAGACCTCAGATCTGACCCCATATTAGATCAGACCCCATCAGAGATAAAATAAATTAACTTACATTCCTTGCCCCACTGCCACTCAAGATAGTGGATGCCAGGGGCGTTGCTAGGGTCTCAAAAGATCCGGGGCCCAAGCCCTAATGGATATTGCCCAATTCTCAAAGTCAACCAATTGCCCCCCCCCCCCCCCCCCTCCCCCTGCAAACACTAGCACTGAAGACATTTTACAGTACTTTCTATACAGCAGCACGGACCTTTCACATCCAGTGCCTCCCAGGTGACGTCTCCTCTGATGTAGATCTTCTTTGTCATCATCTTCTCCATTCGGTCCGGACAACTTCTCTCAGCCGCGCCTCGTCTCTGCAGAGTGTGAACCACAGACATCTTAGCTTCTTCACTTTTCTCTACCCACAAATACTATCCTGAAGAAAAATGAGTGCCCCCCATAGTAATAGTACTCCTCAAAGTCCCACTAATAGTAATTCCCTTCTAGAATGCCCTCATTAGTAATACTGCCCCCTACAGTGCCTCCAACAGTGATAGTGCTCCCCAAGAGTGCCCCCATTAGTAGAAGAGCCCTCCAGTATTAATAATGTCCTTACAGAACCCCTAGTAGAAATAAGGCCCCCCTATTGTTATCCCAGTGGTAATAAAACTCTCTACAGACCCCGCAGTAGTAATAAAGTCCCCCATAATGCTCTTAATAGAAATAATGTCGATCTATATCCCTCTTATAGAGCCCCTAGTAGTAATAAGAACGCTTAATGTCCCCTCGATTTAAAATGTCCCCACAGTGCCCCCAGTATTTATAATGCCCCCTACTGTTATAATGCGCACCCTGAAGTGCCCCAGTATTTATATCGCCCCCTACTGTTATAATGCCCCCACAGTGCCCCCAGTAATTATATTGCCCCCTACTGTTATAATGCTCACCTTAAAGCACCCCCAGAATTTATAATGCCCCCTGTAGTTATATTCCTCTGTTTACTGTCCTCATAAATGATAATTCTTCAGCCCCTCCACCATACAGTCCCATGTAAATAATAATATTTCCCTCCTCTGCCATAGAGTCCCATGTAAATACCATCACACCATCTCTTCAGCCTCACATTTTTGTAAATATTTTATTTTATCTTTTCATGGGACAACACTGAAGATATGACACTTTGATACAATGTAAAGTAGTCAGTGTACAGCTTGTATAACTATATATTTGGTGTACCCTCAAATAACTCAATACACAGCCATTAATGTCTAAACTGCTGGCAACAAAAGTAAGTACATCCCTAAGTAAAAAAATTGCCAAATTATGCCCAAAGTGTCAATATTTGGTGTGGCCATGATTATTTCTCATCACTGCTTTAACTTTGTTGGGCAGGGAGTTCACTAGAACTTCACAGGTCGCCACTAGAATCTTCTTCCATTCCTCTATGACGACATCACAGAGCTGGTGGATGTTAGAGACCTTGCGCTCCTCCACCTTCTGTTTCAGGATGCCCCACAGATGCTCAATAGGGTTTAGGTCTGAAGACATGCTTTGCCAGTCCAGCCCCTTTACCCTCAGTTTCTTTAGCAAGGCAGTGGTCGTCTTGGAGGTGTGTTTGGGGGCGCTATCATGTTGGAATACTGCCCTGCAGACCAGTTTCTGAAGGGGGGCGATCATGCTGTGCTCTAGTATGTCATAGTACATGTTGGCATTCATAGTTCCCTCAATGAACTGTAGCTCACCACAGCCGGCAGCACTCATGTAGCCCCAGCCATGACACTCCCACCGCCATGCTTGACTGTAGGCAAGACACACTTGTCTTTATACTCCTCACCTGGTTGCCGTGACACACGCTTCACACCATCTGAACCAAATAAGTTTATCTTGGCCTCAAACCACAGAACATGGTTCCAATAATCCAAGTCCTTAGTCTGCTTGTCTTCAGCAAACTGTTTGCGGGATTTCTTGTGCATCATCTTTAGAAGAGGTTTCCTTCTGGGACGACAGCCATGCAGACCAATTTGATACAGTGTTCAGCGTATGGTCAGAGCACTAACAGGCTGACCACCCTCACCCCCCCCCCCCCCCCCCCACCCCTTTAACCTTTGCAGCAATGCTGGCAGCATTCATACGTCTATTTTGAAAAGACAACCTCTGGATATGACACTGAGCACGTGCACGCAACTTCTTTGGTCGACCATGGAGAGGCCTGTTGCGAGTGGAAACTGTCTTGTTAAACCGCTGTATGGTCTTGGCCACAGTGCGGCGGATCAGTTTATTATAGCTTAGGCCATCTTTATGTAGAGGAACAATTCTATTTTTCAGATCCTCAGAGAGTTCTTTGCCATGAGGTGCCATGTTGAACTTCCAGTGACCAGCAAGAAGGAGTGTGAGAGCGATAACACCAAATTTAACACACCTGCTCACCATTCACACCGGAGACCTTGTAACACTAACAAGTCACATGACACGAGGAGGGAAAATGGCTAGTTGGGCACATTTGGCCATTTTCACTTAGAGGTGTACTCACATTTGTTGCCAGCTGTTTAGACAGTAATGGCTGTGTGCAGGGCCGGACTGGGGATAAAAACCAGCCCTGGAAAAAGTTGCATATCGGCCCCACAGAGGGGGGGGGGGGTGTCTTTACTATTTGGTGGCATAGAGGGGGGCCTGTACTATATGGCGGCACAGAGGGAGAGCCTGTACTATATGGTTTCACAAAGGGGGAGTCTGTACTATCTGGGGGCACAGAGGGGCGGGTCTGTACTATATGGGGGCACAGGGGGGCTGTACTATATGGGTGCACATGGGGGGCTGTACTATATGGGGGCACAGAGGAGGTAAATTTTAATAAATGTAGTATGACAGACTTGTATGAGTTTAAAGGGGTTATCCAGTAATTAAAAATGTATCTCCTATCCACAGGATGGGACTCCCCCAGCCATCTCCACAATGGGGCCCGTATTTGTCTTGGTAGACAGTGGTGGACCACTCAGCGCTGTCCCGCTATAGCCGGCGATTGGCTGGGCGGACTCCACACGGATTGGCACTGTAAGATTCAGGAAGTCACTATAAACGCTTAATGCAAGCAAGATGCCTCCGAGCCTCCACTACATAACGCACAAACATACAGCGCAGCCGGTTCCTACAGCTCTGACACAGCCGGTGTTCTGCCAGATTCCTATACCATAACAGAATGCTATACCCGGAAGTGACGCGGCCGCAGCGGAAGTGACGAGGCCGCACCGGAATCAGCTGGAGGAGGGTGTGTGTGGATCTGCGCAAGCGCAGATCTACTGCATTCATAAAAATAATTGCACCGCCGCGGGAGAAGCACCTACTTCATTTGCATGCACAAAACCGTACAGCGCGCGATCGCACCATGCAGCTATATGGTGACCCCACCACCCCAATATCCTGCAATCACCTCTGCTATGTGGTGAGGTTGAACTGCTCCAGATGATGTGTCCGCGCGTGCGCAATCAGGGGTAGGGATATCTGGTGGAACATTTTGCACTGAAAAATCGACCTACCCCTGAGTGCGCACGCGCGGTGTACGGTTTTGCGCATGCAAATGAAGTAGGTGCTTCTCCCTGATTCCGGTGCGGCCGCGTCACTTCCGGGTATAGCATTCTGCTATAGCATAGGAATCTGGCAGAACACCGGGCCCAGTCATCAACTTTTTAAAGCTGTTGATAATTTTGGCTGGCTAGGGTTGAGAATTTATATGCGATCAGGATCATTTGTGATCAATGATAGAAAACTGTTGTCTGCCAAAGGTTTGATCTCTCAGGTTGGATTTTTTTCAGGCATTGTCAGTATGGCAGGACTGCTGAATGTGGCTGATCATGTGATCATATAATTGTGCCTCTAGCCTGAGCATTCTCGATGCTGCTATTGAAGTATTTTCAGTAGAAGCATCAGTGTGGCTACTAGACCTGTCCTCAAGACCTCGTCACTCAGCCTCCTACCTGACAGCCCTGAACAGGCTGCTGACAGCTCCACACAAGCAGCAGCTACCGGGCTAAAGGTATCCCGGTAGACCAGTCCGGCCCTGGCTGTGTGTTGAGTTATTTTGAGGGCACACCAAATTTATACTGTTATACAAGCTGTACACTGACTACTTTACACTGTATGAAAGTGTCATATCTCCAGTGTTGCCCCATGAAAAGATTGAATAAAATATTTACAAAAATGTGAGGGTTGTACTCACTTTTGTGAGATATTGTATATGAAAATACGAAATAATGTGATAGAAAGCTAGCTAGACATATAGCTCAGCGTCTCCTACTCCTGGCCCTTATTGTGTCTATAGACATGCAAGTTGTTACTTTTTCACCTTCCAAAGTGCTTAAAGGGAGTCTGTAACCTCCAAAATCAGTTTCAAAGTAGGCATGCTGCCATGTGGTGTATGTTCTCTGAAACAGAACCATATCATTTTTTTGTGAAAATATGGGTGACTAATACAGAGAAATGCTTCTTTTTCTATTTTTATGCATATGAGGTTTTGGGGGCATTATGGCTGAGGCCACTCTATTTTGTGCACCTGGCATACCGTGTGTCATTGTTACTGGCTCTGAAATCTAGGGACTGTCATTAAAACAACAGAGGGTGCACTGGAAGAGAATTGGTGCACCCAAAATCTTATATGCCTAAAAAATAATAGAAAGCATTTTTCAGGATTAGAGGACTGGAAAAGATAGGTATGGTTATGTTATGGTGCTTTCTTTGAATCCAATTAAGGCTACTTTCACACTAGTGTTCGGGGCTCCGCTTGTGAGTTCCGTTTGAAGGCTCTCACAAGCGGCCCCGAACGGATCCGTCCAGCCCTAATGCATTCTGAGTGGATGCGGATCCGCTCAGAATGCATCAGTTTGGCACCGTTTGTCCTCCGCTCCGCTCAGCAGGCGGACCCCTGAAAAAAATTATTATATTTTTTTTTGTTCATGGTAATGCAACGGATCCGTTCTGAACGGATCTAAGCGTTTGCATTATAGGTGCGGATCCGTCTGTGCAGATACCAGACGGATCCGCACCTAACGTGTGAAAGTAGCCTTAGCAGGTCATAGACTTCTTTTAGAAGACCCTTCCAGGTTCACAATATTGATGGCCTATCCTCATTGGTTAGGGTCAAACTCTTAGCACCTCCATTGATCAGCTGTTTGAAAAGGCCTTGGTGCTTGGCTGCAACAGTGGTCACCCACTTCAGCCAGTGATAGACTGAGTGGTGATTTTCCACTTGACAAGGACTAGGAAGTAGGGACTCGTAGAAGACTGGGAAGCATCAGAACTGGAGCGGTGGGGGATTTAAAAAAAAAATGTTTCTTAAGACATGTAAAATATATTCTTCAACTGGATCGAAACAGCCTTGCGTTAACAAGGGTGTACCTCCTTAATATATATCAACAAAGAGAATCGGTACAGCGTGTTTACCTAATAAAGTTAAATTTTATTGTGACATAAAACAAACATACAAACATACAGGTAGAGACCATACAGCGTGCCTCCAGAGGCAGTTCACAATGCATCCACTTTTATGTCACAATAAAATTTAACTTTATTAGGTAAACACGCTGTACCGATTCTCTTTGTTGATATACATGTAAAATATATACAGTTGTGTTCAAAATAATAGCAGTCAGACATCACTAACCTGATAAATCACTGTTTTTGGTAGAAATTATATTTCTACATGGCAAATAATTTACTAGCAGGTGTAGTAGAGTAATAGAAATCCAACAGACCCAACAGTCATGACATGCATGCTGCTGATTCTGTGTAATTAAATCACTAATTGAAAGGGGCATGTTCAAAATAATAGCAGTGTGGAGTTCAATTAGTTAGGTCATTCATTCTTTGAAAAACAGGTGGCAATTATTCCCCTTATTTAAGGAAGGAAGGCGACAAATGTTGTACATGCTGATTACAGTGCATTTCTCTCTGAAATTTTGAGGAAAATGGGTCATTCCAGACATTGTTCAGAAGAACAGCGTACCTTGATTAAAACGTTCATTGGAGAGGGGAAAACATATAAAGAAATGATAGGCTGCTCAGCTAAAATGATCGCAAATGCTTTAAAATTGCAACCAAAACCTGAAAGACGTGGAAGAAAGCGAAAAACTACCATTCGAATGGATAGAAGAATAGCCAAAATGGCAAGGACTCAGCCAACAATCAGCTCCAGGAAGATGAAAGAAGGTCTAAAGTTACCTGTCAGTACTGTTAGAGGGTTTGTACAGGGGTGACTGGTGCTGAACTTGTGAGCACCTGTCCACCATGGGTCAGGCAGGGGACACCAGTGTTTGGCGTCCCCTGCCAGCGCTGCTATTGGTGTGAACAACGCTCCAGCCAATGGCAGCGCTACAGCTGCACAGGAAAGGGCTGAACTCTGCATGCAGCCATTCTAGCTGGTGACTGCATGCAGAGAGGTTCTGTGCCCCTCTGTGCTGCTGGTTGGCTTGCTGGGATTTGTGGTGCACCATAACTGCGACTTCAACTGTTCCTGTAAAGAAGAAGAAAGAAGAAAAGAAGAACAACATCTGGAACTGCTGTGACCGCCAAGTGCTGTTCAGTGCATAACTGCCTGATCCGCACCTGGGGATTATTTTTTGCGCTTTTTTTTTCCACATCTGTGTTAATTTTTTTTGCCAATTTTTCCTATTTTTTGGGTCAAAAATAAGAAACTGTAGTTAGGGGTGTATATAAATATACAGGTCCTTCTCAAAAAATTAGCATATTGTGATAAAGTTCATTATTTTCTGAAATGTACTGATAAACATTAGACTTTCATATATTTTAGATTCATTACACACAACTGAAGTAGTTCAAGCCTTTTCTTGTTTTAATATTGATGATTTTGGCATACAGCTCATGAAAACCCAAAATTCCTATCTCAAAAAATTAGCATATTTCATCCGACCAATAAAAGAAAAGTGTTTTCAATACAAAAAAAGTCAACCTTCAAATAATTAAGTTCAGTTATGCACTCAATACTTGGTCGGGAATCCTTTTGCAGAAATGACTGCTTCAATGCGGCGTGGCATGGAGGCAATCAGCCTGTGGCACTGCTGAGGTGTTATGGAGGCCCAGGATGCTTCGATAGCGGCCTTAAGCTCATCCAGAGTGTTGGGTCTTGCGTCTCTCAACTTTCTCTTCCCAATATCCCACAGATTCTCTATGGGGTTCAGGTCAGGAGAATTGGCAGGCCAATTGAGCACAGTAATACCATGGTCAGTAAACCATTTACCAGTGGTTTTGGCACTGTGAGCAGGTGCCAGGTCGTGCTTAAAAATGAAATCTTCATCTCCATAAAGCTTTTCAGCAGATGGAAGCATGAAGTGCTTCAAAATCTCCTGATAGCTAGCTGCATTGACCCTGCCCTTGATAGAACACCAGCAGCTGACATGGCACCCCAGACCATCACTGACTGTGGGTACTTGACACTGGACTTCAGGCATTTTGGCATTTCCCTCTCCCCAGTCTTCCTCCAGACTCTGGCACCTTGATTTCCGAATGACATGCAAAATTTGCTTTCATCCGAAAAAAGTACTTTGGACCACTGAGCAACAGTCCAGTGCTGCTTCTCTGTAGCCCAGGTCAGGCGCTTCTGCCGCTGTTTCTGGTTCAAAAGTGGCTTGACCTGGGGAATGCGGCACCTGTAGCCCATTTCCTGCACACGCCTGTACACGGTGGCTCTGGATGTTTCTACTCCAGACTCAGTCCACTGCTTCCGCAGGTCCCCCAAGGTCTGGAATCGGTCCTTCTCCACAATCTTCCTCAGGGTCCGGTCACCTCTTCTCGTTGTGCAGCGTTTTCTGCCACACTTTTTCCTTCCCACAGTCTTCCCACTGAGGTACCTTGATACAGCACTCTGGGAACAGCCTATTCGTTCAGAAATTTATTTCTGTGTCTTACCCTCTTGCTTGAGGGTGTCAATGATGGCCTTCTGGACAGCAGTCAGGTCGGCAGTCGTACCCATGATTGCGGTTTTGAGTAATGAACCAGGCTGGGAATTTTTAAAGGCCTCAGGAATCTTTTGCAGGTGTTTAGAGTTAATTAGTTGATTCAGATGATTAGGTTAATAGCTCGTTTAGAGAACCTTTTCATGATATGCAAATTTTTTGAGATAGGAATTTTGGGTTTTCATGAGCTGTATGCCAAAATCATCAATATTAAAACAAGAAAAGGCTTGAACTACTTCAGTTGTGTGTAATGAATCTAAAATATATGAAAGTCTAATGTTTATCAGTACATTACAGAAAATAATGAACTTTATCACAATATGCTAATTTTTTGAGAAGGACCTGTATATAGAGCTCTATATTTCTATATATATAGATGTAAGTAAAACATTTTAGCCAGTGTTCACTTTTTAACCACTGTAGTGTATTTTTATACTACAGTTTTTGCACGCACGCATGATCTCTATGCGTACGTTCTGCAGAGCACCGATAACTAGTGTTTTTGTGGGGGGTTTTTCTGTGAAAAAAGACCTGCAGTTAGTGGTAGGTAGTTAGTTAGTGTCAGTTTAGGATTTTGCACGAACGCACAATCTGTGTGCATGCATTTTAAAACCACCAAGCACTGTAGTGAATTTTTATACTACAGTTTTTGCACACACTCACCATCTGTGTGCGTGCGTGCGTGCTGCAGAGCACCGGTAAGTAGTGTGCTCCTATTTTTATTTTTTACATTTTTTGGTGGGAAAAAAAGAGTTGCAGTAAGTGGTAGGTAGTTACTTTTATATATATAAATCAATTTCAGTTAGTGTCAGCACCATCTGCGTGCGTACATTTTGCAACCACTGAGCACTAATATCAATTACTGATCGCGTCTGCCACTGATGAAGGGGTCAATTGCTTTAACCCCGAAACGCGTTTGGTAACGGACCCCCATGTTTGGACTATAGACTTTTATCTTCGATCGATTTAGGAGGAGAACAATTTATTGCTTTAAACGATCTGAGAACGCCAGCTGCTGGGACAAAGGAAGTTTACCTTCACCAAATTTACGTGGACTTCCGGCGGTGGCGAGGGATCTTTTCAAAAACAACAGCCCTCGGAACCGGAGCACCGACATACACAGAAGGCGCACTGAGACGAGGGGAGGAGATTTCGTCGAAACCCTCCGGGTAAGATCGAAGTGTCTACGATAATAAGCGATCGCTTTTCGAAGTTTACAGCGGTACACCGCTGTCTCAGGCTAAGGAGCGGGACGCCGCTCTGTATCCAGCTAATATTAAATTATACCTTAGATTGGAGTCCAACTTCACTTCTATTAACATCCATTGAACTCTATTGTGGATACCCAGAGCACCTTTTTTTTTTAAAACGTTTTGATATTTTTGGATTCTAAGTTTCTATTGACGGACCATTAATTGCATTTTACCTTAACAATACTCACCATGTCGTTTTAGCATGTACATTTTCACCATTTATGCTGCTATATACACTCACCTAAAGAATTATTAGGAACACCTGTTCTTTTTCTCATTAATGCAATTATCTAGTCAACCAATCACATGGCAGTTGCTTCAATGCATTTAGGGGTGTTGTCCTGGTCAAGACAATCTCCTGAACTCCAAACTGAATGTCAGAATGGGAAAGAAAGGTGATTTAAGCAATTTTGAGCGTGGCATGGTTGTTGGTGCCAGACGGGCCGGTCTGAGTATTTCACAATCTGCTCAGTTACTGGGATTTTCACGCACAACCATTTCTAGGGTTTACAAAGAATGGTGTGAAAAGGGAAAAACATCCAGTATGCGGCAGTCCTGTGGGCAAAAATGCCTTGTGGATGCTAGAGGTCAGAGGAGAATGGGCCGACTGATTCAAGCTGATAGAAGAGCAACGTTGACTGAAATAACCACTCGTTACAACTGAGGTATGCAGCAAAGAATTTGTGAAGCCACAACACGCACAACCTTGAGGCGGATGGGCTACAACAGCAGAAGACCCCACCGGGTACCACTCATCTCCACTACAAATAGGAAAAAGAGGCTACAATTTGCACGAGCTCACCAAAATTTGACTGTTGAAGACTGGAAAAATGTTGCCTGGTCTGATGAGTCTCGATTTCTGTTGAGACATTCAAATGGTCCGAATTTGGCATAAACAGAATGAGAACATGTTTCCATCCACTGATGGCTACTTCTAGCAGGATAATGCACCATGTCACAAAGCTCGAATCATTTCAAATTGGTTTCTTGAACATGAAAATGAGTTCACTGTACTAAAATGGCCCCCACAGTCACCAGATCTCAACCCAATAGAGCATTTTTGGGATGTGGTGGAACGGGAGCTTCGTGCCCTGGCTGTGCATCCCTCAAATCTCCATCAACTGCAAGATGCTATCCTATCAATATGGGCCAACATTTCTAAAGAATGCTATCAGCACCTTGTTGAATCAATGCCACGTAGAATTAAGGCAGTTCTGAAGGCAAAAGGGGCAACACCGTATTAGTATGGTGTTCCTAATAATTCTTTAGGTGAGTGTATATATACATGTATTTATTATTGCAAACTATTTAAACTATTAACTGTGAACGACCTATTTTAGATATATCAATTAAATTTTATGTACTGTTATCCACTGCTCCCATTGCCACAGAGAGTGCCCCACTGTTATTTATTCATGATAATAAAATATACCTTTATTTAATCAATATTAAAACCTAAATGCAATAAGAAAAAACTTAAAGAGGTTCTGCATTTTCATTTAACCGATGATTTATCCTCTGGATAGATCATCAGCTTCTGATCGGCGGGGGTCCGACACCCGGGACCCCCGCCTATCAGCTGTTTGAGAAGGCAGCGGCTCTCCAGCAGCGCCGCGGCCTTCTCACTGTTTACCGCCGGCCCACTGACGTCACGACTAGTATCAACTAGCGTGGGCGGGGCTAAGCTCCATTCAAGTGAACAGAGCTTAGCCGCGCCCACGCTAGTTGATACTAGTCGTGACGTCAGTGGGCCGGCGGCTCGGCGGTAAACAGTGAGAAGGCCGTGGCGCTGCTGGAGCGCCGCTGCCTTCTCAAACAGCTGATAGGCGGGGATCCGGGGTGTCGTACCCCTGACGATCAGAAGCTGATGATCTATCCAGAGGATAAATCATCGGTTAAATGAAAGTGCAGAACCCCTTTAATATTAAAATTTTCAGAGTGCAGTGAGGTATGATATGTGATAGACTCTAAGCTGCTGATGGTTACTAGTAGCAACTCGGGGATCTTAACCCATTCAGCATTTATTATTTGTGGGCACCTAACGTGGTGCACTAATTATGGAAATGCTGAGGGCAAAGGAACTATTGTGTGTAGGTAATTTGCCACTAATATCGGCAGGGGGTAGTGTTACTACCTCTGTAGTCAAACCTTGATGGAGTACTGGCAGAATGTGGGTATATAACTTTATTTACAGTGGAATTAGACACTCAGCCCAACGATCTGTTAGTGCGTGGCTGGTGGAACACAACAACCACACGTCTCAACTGTTCAACGCACTCAGTGCATCTTACTGCCATAGTTTTGAAGTTGTTACAACATTTGCAACAATTTGCAGTCCTTTTGGGCTGCCCCTAATATATTGCAACAGTGTGGCTGAGTTTTGTTATCACTACTTGACTTTGTTAACCCTTTCCTCTGCCATGAACTCCTACTCGGCTAATTACTTGAATGCTGTATTGCTATTTCACTGCCGTAGACGTTTTCCTAACTAGCTCTCAGCTAATCCTAGTGCTCCTTAATGGCTCCTCACTGTCCTCTGTCTAAAAATTAGCGCTACACTATAACACCCCTCCCGACATGTTTCGCCACTGTGTGGCTTCGTCAGGGCAAGTGAGGTACTTAGCGTGCGCGCGCTCTGTATGACCTCTATTTATGCACTGCAAATGTCCGCCCGTCTCTCATCTGCAGCCTATGACATTGCCGCTGGCCCTCAATGGCAGGCTTATCTCCCTATCAGATGTGAGCGCGTCATTTTACACATACACTCTGCGCTCATTCCCCTTTGACCCGTCGCAGGTAATACAACTGTGTTCTCTCCTCCCCTCAGGCTCCGCCACCTGTCGATCATCTACTCCGATCACGTAGCTCCTCCCACACCCGTGATCTGTTGTCACCTAAGGTGGGATCATATCTCTAAATTCCAGGTCACCCGTTGTTCTAATGTGTATATGGAGTATATTATGATCGCTGCTTAGTTCGTACCACTGTATATTAATCTCTATGTGTCCTGTTGTCACTCCAATCGTCAGGGCACAGATAATAAGACTCTCCTGCGATTCACCACTTTACATTCTCTTTATACTACCAATGGACCAGGCGATGTCTGGCTATTTATATATTAACTTAAATGGATGGTATTTAACTAGTTTACTCTTAGGGGGATAAAGGAGATGACACTAGCCATACTGCCTGAGTGTATTTCAAAACTCAGGCTGTATTTTTTGTCCTTCTTGGGGTCAGTCCTGCTCTTTTAGGGTAATAATTTGCACTTGTGAAGATTGCCTAGATACTCAAAAGATATAGGCCGTATTTACATTACAGCGGTGTCATTATGGCTATTAATACTCCAGACGGATACATATTTATTTGCAAGTATATATGGGCCTACTATAATCCCTTATTGTAAACAGTTACAAAATCATTAATTGTTTATTGTTTTAGTTACGCAATATTTCCAAAAATATTATATTAAATGAAGGCAGTATAAGAAAAGCCCTCATTTAGGCCTTTTGGGCTCAGGGTCTGTAATCTGTAAATCCATTTGGCTTCTTCCTGAAGTAGCTTTTGATCCAAATTGCCACTTCTCGGACCCAGTTTAATTTTAGCCAATCCCCAAAATTTTAGGACTTCAACATTACAATTATGGGTATAAGTAATATGTCTATAAAGTGAAGTGTCCTTTTCTGTATTAATGGCACTAATATGTCCTGATATTCTCCTTCTTAGCTCCTGTGTTGTTTTGCCAACGTATAATTTTGGGCAATTGCACGATGCCACATAAATGATGCCACTATTGCGGCAATTGAAGAATTCTCTTATCGTGTATTCACGTCCGTCAATCGGATTTTTGAATTTCTTGACTCTAGGTACATATTTGCACAGTGTGCCGTTGCCAATATGGGAATGAGCCCACAATGCTAGATTTTAACCAATTTTCACTTCTTATTTCTCTTTTAGGAAGGAAACTATGGACAAGTTTATCCCTAAGATTCTGTCCCCTTCTATATGTGACACTGGGCTATGGTGATAGGACCGTACTCAGTTCTCGATCACTGGTAAGTATCTTGCAATGTTTTTTTAGAATCGTCATTATTTGTTGGTGGTTGCAATCATAGGTACCAATACATCCTATCCTTTTTATATCCTGCATAGGGTCACTTCTGTTCTTTTTGGATAATAAATCCTCTCTTTTTACGCATTTTGCGCGATTAAATGCCCTTTTTAGGGTTTTCCGCGGATAACCTCTTGCTCTAAAGCGTTTGAATAATTCATCCGGCTCCATTTTAAAGGCCTCCTCTGTAGTACAATTTCTCCTCGCTCTTAGATATTGTCCAACCGGTATTCCGTTCTTCAGTGTTGTTGGATGCCAACTTGTCCAGTGGAGAAGGCTATTTGTCGAAGTTGGCTTACGGAAAATGTCTGACCATCTTCTCCTTTCTGGATTAATAAATCCAAAAAGCAGATTTTATTTGAATGGATGTCAAAGGTAAAATGCATACCTATATCGTTTTGATTCAATGTATTTACAAAGTCAATGAATTCCTGTTTTTCACCCTCCCAAAATAACAAAACATCATCAATAAATCTACCCCACAATAAAATGTGACTCATGAAATGTGCAAGTGTGTCCGAAAAAACTATTGTGTCCTCCCACCACCCCAAAAATAAATTTGCAAAAGTCGGTGCACAAGGTGTCCCCATAGCGGTACCCTTCATCTGTTGATAGAAGGTACCGTTACACAAAAAGTAATTGTGAGTCAATATGAATCTCAATAGAGTTAGTACGAAATCATTGTGTTCGTGAAAACATGTGCTTTTAGTATCCAGAGAGTATATTGCTGTACAAAGCTTCCACGTCTAGGCTAGCTAAATACGTTGATGCAGATAGTGAGATATCACTAATTTTGGTAAGTACATCAGTAGTGTCCTTTATATATGAAGGTAATGTTGTAACAAAAGGTCTCAATACTGCATCAACATATTCGCTGGCTGATTGGGTCAGGGAATCATTTCCTGAGACTATTGGACACCCAGGTATTGGAGTTTTATTTTTATGCACCTTCGGCAGTGCATAAAATGTCGCAATCGTGGGGCTTTTATTGTACAGGAATTCGAATTTTTCTTTGGATATCAAGCATTGATCCCTAGCTGTCTTCAAGATTTTTTGCAGTTCACCTAGGTACCTATTTGTTGGATTCTCTTTCAGGACCTCATATATTTCCTTATCCATCAGCAGTCTATTCACCATCTGATCATAGTCTACCCTACCTTGGACCACTATGTTCCCCCCTTTATCACTTGATTTGATCACAATGTCCTTGTTCGACCTTAGTTCTTCAAGGGCAACAGACTCCTCATGTGTCAAATTTTCCGGTATAATATCTGTTTTTATTTTTAATTTATTGATCTCTTGAGACACCAGGTCTACAAAGGTTTCAATATTTTTGAACTGTGAGAAAGTCACAGTTTTGATCTGGGTTTAAGATATGTCAGTGGGGGTGTAATCTCAGAATAGAAGCCCTCACTTTCCATATGAAGACTTTCCAGAGTATACAGTGCTTGTTGTTCTTTCTGGATTAATTTACCTGTATCAGATGTTGTACTGGCAAATTGTTTGTGCAGTGCTAGTTTACGTGCGAATAAATTAATATCCTTCACCCAACTAAACTTATCAAATCGTGGTACTGGCGTGAATGTAAGTCCTATTTTTAATAGGACAATTTGTGCCTTGGTTAAAGACAGTGCTGACAAATTAATAATCTGAGTCGTCTCCAATCCTTCCGTTGTTCTATCTGTGTTAACTGTTCTCTCGTAAGAAGGGTCTGTATTCCCTGAAGGGTCATACTTATTAAACCCCTGATTGCATTTCTCACTAGCAGTCACAATCATTTTGCGTTGTATCCCCATTTGTCCCTGTCCCTTAGTTGGACATTGCTCTGTCCTAAAAAAAGCCAGATATATTATTCGAATTTGCGATCTCCATTCATTTTTTTTTTCAATGCGAAATATCGGCAATATAATTTTCGCGTACGCGCATGCGCAAATGCACTATACAGTACCGAAATGCACTATAAAGAAAGTATATTGGTATATAATACCCCGCTTCAATCAGTTTTTTTGGGGGGCGACTGGTATATCACACTAGTAGAAATGATTTGTTCCAATAACGCTTGTCCCTCTATATACCTGCAGTATCGCAGCAGAACCGCACACAACTGCCGCACAATACAAATGCACTATAATATACTTTCTAACATAGAAAGTATATTATAACATTGTACAAGGAAGGCAATCCATTAGAATATACATAAAGATAAAACGCAACCTTTAATAATGTTACTATGAGGGTCCATTCACACGTCAGTAAGTGTTTTGCAGATCCGCAAAACACGGACACTGGTAATGTGCATTCCGTAATTTGTGGACTGCACATCGCCAGCACTATAATAGAAAATGCCTAATCTTGTCTGCAATTGCCAGGGCAGTATAACTACCCCACAAGTGACCCCATTTTGGAAAGAAGACACCCCAAGGTATTCCGTGAGGGGCATGGCGAGTTCCTAGAATTTTTTATTTTTTGTCACAAGTTAGCGGAAAATGATGATTTTATTTTTCTTACAAAGTCTCATATTCCACTAACTTGTGACAAAAAATAAAAACTTCCATGAACTCACTATGCCCATCACGAAATACCTTGGGGTGTCTTCTTTCCAAAATGGGGTCACTTGTGGGGTAGTTATACTGCCCTGGCAATTTAGGGGCCCTAATGTGTGGTAAGTAGTTTGAAATCAAAATGTGTAAAAAATGACCTGTGAAATCCTAAAGGTGCTCTTTGGAATGTGGGCCCCTTTGCCCACCTAGGCTGCAAAAAAGTGTCACACATCTGGTATTGCTGTACTCAGGAGAAGTTGGGCAATGTGTTTTGGGGTGTCATTTTACATATACCCATGCTGGGTGAGAGAAATATCTCGGTCAAATGCCAACTTTGTATAAAAAAATGGGAAAAGTTGTCTTTTGCCGAGATATTTATCTCACCCAGCATGGGTATATGTAAAATGACACCCCAAAACACATTGCCCAACTTCTCCTGAGTACGGTGATACCAGATGTGTGACACTTTTTTGCAGCCTAGGTGGGCAAAGGGGCCCACGTTCCAAAGAGCACCTTTAGGATTTCACAGGTCATTTTTTACACATTTTGATTTCAAACTACTTACCACACATTAGGGCCCCTAAAATGCCAGGGCAGTATAACTACCCCACAAGTGACCCCATTTTGGAAAGAAGACACCCCAAGGTATTTTGTGATGGGCATAGTGAGTTCATGGAAGTTTTTATTTTTTGTCACAAGTTAGTGGAATATGAGACTTTGTAAGAAAAAAAAATAAAAAATCATCATTTTCCGCTAACTTGTGACAAAAAATAAAAAGTTCTATGAACTCACTATGCCCATCAGTGAATACCTTAGGGTGTCTACTTTCCGAAATGGAGTCATTTGTGGGGTGTTTGTACTGTCTGGCCATTGTAGAACCTCAGGAAACATGACAGGTGCTCAGAAAGTCAGAGCTGCTTCAAAAAGCGGAAATTCATATTTTTGTACCATAGTTTGTAAACGCTATAACTTTTACCCAAACCATTTTTTTTTACCCAAACATTTTTTTTTATCAAAGACATGTAGAACAATAAATTTAGAGAAAAATTTATATATGGATGTCGTTTTTTTTTTTCTAAATTTTACAACTGAAAGTGAAAAATGTCATTTGTTTGCAAAAAAATCGTTAAATTTCGATTAATAACAAAAAAAGTAAAAATGTCAGCAGCAATGAAATACCACCAAATGAAAGCTCTATTAGTGAGAAGAAAAGGAGGTAAAATTCATTTGGGTGGTAAGTTGCATGACCGAGCAATAAACGGTGAAAGTAGTGTAGTGCAGAAGTGTAAAAAGTGGCCTGGTCATTAAGGGTGTTTAAGCTAGGGGGGCTGAAGTGGTTAAAATCTGCAACAAAAAAAGTGAAATTTTCTAATTTAATTACCATTTTCATTTAATTCTCGTTGGGCACCTAAAGGGTTAACAAAGTTTGTAAAATCAGTATTAAATATCTTGAGGGGTGTAGTTTCTAAAATGGGGTGATTTATGGGTAGTTTCTAATATGTAAGCCCCAGAAAGTGACTTCATAACTGAACTGGTCCTGAAAAAATTGGGGTTTGGAAATTTTAAGATGTGCTTCTAAACATCTAAGCCTTCTAACGTCCCCAAAAAATAAAATGTAATTTTCAAAATTATCCAAACATGAAGTAGACATATGGGGAATGTAAAGTAATAACTATATTTGGAGTTATTACTATATATTATAAAAGTAGAGAAATAGAAATGTGAAAATTTTAAAATTTTTCCACATTTTTGGTAAATGGTATTTTTTTATAAATAAAAAGGAAATTTTTTGACTAAATTTTACTACTGTCATGAAGTACAATATGTGACGAGAAAACCATCTCAGAATGACCTGAATAAGTAAAAGCTTTTTAAAGTTATTACCACATAAAGTGACACATCAGTTTTGCAAAAATCGGCCTGGGATTTAAGGTGAAAAGTGGCTCAGTAGTGAAGGGGTTAATTTACATACCAATGGTCCACAGACTTTTATTTGGCATCACTGTTGTTATTTTTTGTTTGACAGCAATATATGTTGCCTTCTCTCCTGCTGTAAGTGTACCAAAAATTTGACTAAAATCACAAACAAGAGCCTATGGCAAAAATAATAGACCTAAACCTACAAAAAACAATATGCAGCATAATAGCAAGAAATAGTAAATCTTTATTAAATACATTGATATGACATTGAAAAAAAAATGAATGTACAGATTAAAAATCACCGGAATTGAAAAAAATATCTGGCATGTATATGATGTCATAACACCAGCCCAAACAGTATGTTATGGAATGCAGAACTAAAGTGGCTTTTACCTATGAGAGCATTCAACTCTATCCTGAGGATGCAGATGTAGTTTAAATTTCCCCAGAGATCTGAGGCACCATGCAGAAAATTAAGGGCTTGCACCCTCAATGCCCAGTGATGGTGATGCCCCTGATCTGTTGGAGCCCTGTAGCTCTTGCTTGGCCTGTTTTTTTCCCCATGATCTCTTATATCTATTTGCTCCATATATAATTGTGTCACATGATATCAAAAAGCTATATATAGTTTATACTATATATATATACTGTAATGAAGAAAATCCGCAGCACTCCTTGAAAAATAAAATGTGCTCTTTATTCACACATATCAAATGTTGACAACGTTTCGGTTCTCTCACAGAACCTTTCTCAAGTCAGGTGAAACATAAAGTGCAATAGTGCCAGTATAAATACATCATCAGGTTGTTACCAATTATTTCATCAACCAATACAAAAAAAGTGCACTCCCCTTTTATGGACATGTTACAATTCATTCCTTAACACCACATGTTCACGTGAACACAAACATATCAAGTGTCTTACATATATATTGTGTATTTATAACCCCAATATCAATCGTAGTTTTCATGAATCATATATTAAGGTGCATATAATAAAGTGCATGGTGCTGTAAAAACTCCTTAACATCTAATACCTTGCTGGGGGTTTGTGGAGTAGAAGGAGATGGCGTCTTAGCTTCTATAGATGCACACCGTACCTCCGCGTCTATTCCTCGTCAGTGCGCATGTGTCAGCCTCTTACCCCTCCTGTTAGGCGGTACATAACCGCTCTACGTCACTAGCAGGCGGAGACCAGGCGTCATGACATCCGGTATACTGCGTCGGCGCGCATCACGCGCATCACGTGCCCGCGAGCCCGTCATCACAGTCACCAGCGTCACTTCACCTGCTCTTTCCTCCATTTTACAATAGGGCAATCTTTTGGGCAATGACTATATCTAGCACCTTTCTGACTCCTACTATTTCCTATTAGCTACAATTACCAACCCAGCATAGGTAAACGTCTGATTCTACTTGCAAATGATGCAACTAAAATAAAATCACATTATAACATAATTATTCCGCGTAACATTCCATTAAATCCACCCCATACAGCATACTGGATACATCGGACCCTAGGCACTGTGAAGGGATATTAGCTAACCATCCCCCCTGTTACCCTAAATTCGACATTTAACCCTTTGGGTTTCAAAGTGTCCAGACGAAAAATCCATCTGAGCTCAGTTTTTTTTAAAATAGTCAACCTATCACCTCCTCTTTCTAACAGTTTTATATGATCCAAGATCATAAATCTCAAATCATTTTCCTTGTGATTTTTTTTCCACAAAGTGTTTTGACACCGGCAAATCTTTTCTTTTATTTCTGATGGATTGTCTGTGATTGTTTAACCTAGTTTTCATATCGCATGTGGTTTCACCCACATAGAGCACGGGCACCATAACACGTATATCACCCATGATGAATCACATGTGAGGTAATATCTTGTGTTAAATATTTCTCCCGTGTCTGGGTGTGTGAATACCGACCCTTTATGCATCAGTTTACAATTCACACATCCCAGATACGGGAAAGACCCTGTACGCCTCGTTTTCAAAAATGTCTGTTTTAATTGACCTTTTTCCGGCAATCTGGAATGCACAAACTTGTCCCTAATATTCCCTGCTCTTTTATATGCCATCATCTGAGGTTTTTTAAAAGCTGCTATAGTGGGGTGACCACTACTAAGCAGCCCCCAATGTCGCCTCACTATCCGTTCTATATTTGGGCTCAACTCATTATAAGATGACACAAATGGTAACCTTTCACTGGCCTGTTTTTGTTTTGTAGTCAACAATTCTTCTCTAGACATTCCTCTTGCTTTCTCAGCATGCCTTTTTACCAAACTTTTGGGGTAACCCCTATTCACAAATGATTGCTCCATGTTTCTTAGTGCTTGATTCATGTTTTCATCCTTGTCTACTATTCTCCTTACTCTAAGCATTTGACTGAACGGTAAAGAATTTACCATCCTCCTTGGATGCCCACTAGAAAAATGCAATAATGTGTTCTTGTCAGTGGGTTTGATATTCAAATCCATATGCATTTGTTCATCCTCTATATATATCTGAGTATCTAAAAATTGCACCCGGTCCACCGATGCCGTTAATGTAAATTGGATCTCCTGGTCAATGGAGTTCAAAAATACATGAAAGTCCATCAGTGTCTCCATGGTGCCAGTCCAGATGAGGAAAATGTCGTCTATGTATCTCCACCACGTCAAAACATGATTGAAGTGGGGAGATATATAGACAAGACGTTCCACAAATGACCGTACAAATATATTTGCATATACTAATACTGTTTCTCAATCTTATTAAGTGGCCCCTATGTCAAGATCCCGCTCTTTTGCAAGCTTTAAGGATGTGACGGGGAAGACCTAAGCCAGTTATCCATCCACAGACAGCTGTTTTGGGGTGGAGTAGGATTCTGGCTAACCGGGAGCAATGCCTTGGAGACTACTCAAACAAAACAATGGCTGATCTTAGGGAGACCAGCTACAGAAAACACTGTGGAGCCTCATTTAAGAGTCTCAACACAGCAATCCAAAGTGCAAAGCTCCCTGGCAACACCCCGAAACAGCTGTCTGTGGATGGATAACTGGCTTAGGTCTTCCCTGTCACATCCTTAAAGCTTGTAAAAGAGCGGGATCTTGACATAGGGGCCACTTAATAAGATTGATTTGGTATCTCTGTAATGGGGACACCCCTTTGCTCGGTTTTCCTTCCTTTGAGGGATATCTGGCTTTCAGTGTGTTGAAGACCCATAACTGGGGCTCCACAATTATCTTGCATATTACTGTTTCTCAGGGAGCTTTGCACTTTGGATTGCTGTGTTGAGACTCTTAAATGAGGCTCCACAGTGTTTTCTGTAGCTGGTCTCCCTAAGATCAGCCATTGTTTTGTTTTTCTAACTAGCTGGTCGGTTGTACTCTGTGGTGTTTCTGGAGTTGCCATTTTTCTACTTTCAGCTCAGTCTTGTCTTTTCTTATTGTATTGTGTTTGTTATATTCCCTGTTGTTTGTATCTGGGCCTGAGACAGTGACTTCCATTCGTCCATCTGGGGAGGAATGGGTTGTCTCTGGTCCTAACCTCATTCCAGGGCCTTATAGGGATATAAGGGCCTAGGTATACAGATTATGAATATTTTTACCTTCAAGGTCTATTCATATTGATAGGTAGTTAGGGCCCGGATTAGGGTTGTTTAAAAGGTGACCTGTTCCTTCCCTAGTTTCCAGGCCCAGTTACTGTTCCCCCTCCCTCCTGTGTTCAGTGTGGAGTTTTCCCCCCACACTGATCGTGACAGTAGGTCTTAGGCTGGGTTCACATATGCGTTGTGAACTCGCTGAACTTACTGCGTTGTGAAGTTCACCGTATTTGCACCGCCAGATCCCCATTCACTGCAATGGGATCTGGCTGTAATCCGGCCTCTTTCCGGCATATATGCCGACATTCAGACAGACAAAAAATGGTGCATGTAGCATTTTTCGTCCAGCTGAAAGCCAGTATTTACGCTGGATTCAGTGACCAGATTAGTGACGGAGTTCACAACGCAGATGTGAACTCGGTATTACCAGGGTAAAGATCACCAGACAGAACTCTTTAATACAGCGCCATTCTACCTGCTGAGTGCCAGGCACCTTTCTGATGCAGCTTTGTATGCCAAATATGATGCTGCTTCCCTGATTATATCATGGTTATTGGCCAATTAAGCTGCGAGCTACCATCCTTCAAAAAAAAGTTTCCTTGGGATGACACCCATTAAAACACATGCACATGGTCATCTTATGGTGGATTTACACAGCCAGAGGAGCAACCGATTATCGGGAAGGAAATATTCACTAATGTGATCGCCCGTCCTCATACATCTGCATTGTTTCTGCGCAGTAGGTCACTGTTTAGACAGCATGATCTGCTACCCAGAAACAGTAATTTACTTGCCTGCATGAATGACAATTTCACCCTATGTAAGAGCGATGTGATCGGCTGCACCTTTAGACGGGCAGATTGTTGGGAACGAGCGTTCATAGGACCATATGTGCAGTGGCCAGGTTTGGCGTGGACCCAACGCTACGCTGGGTCCCCCAGACATCGTCGAGGTGTCACCACGTTTTGCTGCTCTCCAGAAGCTATGGTAAGGCGTGGTGCACCACAATGGGAAATAAGTCCAGAGAGTCAGGGTCTGCAAGGTCTGCAAATAAGTCCAAAGAGCAGTGATTCAGGTGCAAAACAATACAGATGAGGCGTAGGGCTGGCTTCTCCAGTCTCCTCCCTGGCAGAAGAAGGGTTTGATGCTGAGTTAAGACCTGAGCTAGCTGTCCCTCTCTCTCTTCAGAAGGCCTGGTCCAAGGCTGGTGACCTAGGGTTTATGGCAGAATATCTCCGTCTCAGCGTCTTGTTCTGGTCACTCAGTAGTCCAAGCACTGTTCCCTAACTGCAGCACACTAGGGGCTCTGACTACTCTGCTTATATACAGTTTTAGCTAGATTAAAATCTTCTAGTGGGAGGGGTGGAGTAGAGAAGCTCAGCACAAACAAATACATTGTAAAACTTTCCGTCTCTCATAGACTTACATTAGAGCTTCAATGATACTCAATGGAAATGACACAGCAGTTTTTCCAGACAAAAACAAGTTTCTAGACATAACAACAGAGCTAAAACCAGACATTCACAAGGTCATTCTGTCTGATTTTGGTGGTAAACAACGTCTGGCCTTTTCCCTCCAAAACATGGTCTTCTTTAAAGCCTATGGCAGCTGTGGAAAATTACCAGCTTCTCATTCAAAGTCCTCATAGTCTCTTAGTATTCATTAACCCTTTCCACAGAGCCTTGCAAATACAGTGTTAATGAACAGGATATAAATCACAACATATAACATGCAGTAACACAGTAATAAACAGTATAAGTTAACCCTTTCAAGTTTTAACTTTGCATTGGAGAAATAGACAAATGTCCACACATCAAAGTACCCCCTGCTCCAGGACACTACATATGTCCCCGATAATCTTTCCAACAATCGGGCCATGTAAACCCGCTATTACGAGGGCCCTTTATTACTCCGTGACAGGTTCAGTTCCCCATCCACTTCCATTGTCATGCCAATGCTCTTCTGTTACCATTCTCTCATTATTTTGTATGCAAATGAAGTTTTGTAGAATGCTATAAATAAGGCTACCCTGCGGACAGAGCTGGAAACATTAACAATTCCTTACAATCGTCCTTTAACATTCAAATAGACTTCTGTAATCATGGGAAATGTTTAAGGATCAGCTGAAAACATTTTGTGACCATTGTCTTACTGCAAACAATTACTAAAGTCTCTGTACAAGCAGTGTAAGCATGCAGCATCAAAGCATGTAATTATGTTGCAAGAGAAGTACAGGAACATGACATCACCTGTTATTATGTGCTCTTTGAATGACTTTCGGGAAGGCATGTCTTTAGACAGAAGCAAGCACACAATAGTCATTTCATTCATGTTCTCTTTAACATGTCACCATAGGCCGTGCAAAATGCCGATAATTACAGCTCAGCGAATACCCAATAAAAGGTGCTGAAAGAAATTCACTCCATCATTTTCTAAAAATACAGACTACAATACCATCACTTACTAATTCTAATTTATATGTGGAAACATACAATGCTTGCTTGTATCAACCAGCTTCTAGGAGCCTACGTTTGTTTTTGCTGGAATTTCTACATATGTAGAAATCACTTACAGCTGAGAAGTATAGAAAATGTATTATTGGAGCCGTTTCAGAATGTGAACTGAAATATTGCTAAAGCCTCATATGGACTAAGCAGCTATATGAAAATGAATGCCCATGCCACTCTGATTTCTACTCATCTGTGATCTAATGTATATGGATAAAGCCAATCAGCATTGATTCTATCACCTTAAAAGGAGTCTTATTGAAAAAAAAGCCAGGGGACAGCACTAGGGTTGAGCGAACCCAAACTGTAAAGTTCGGGTTCGTACCAAACTTTAGGATTTTTGGACCCCGGACCCGAAATTCCAGTAAAAGTTCGAGTTTGGTGTTCTGCGATTTAATGGCGCTTTTTGAAAGGCTGCAGGGCAGCCAATCAACAAGCTTTTAACTCGTGTGCCCTTAGAAGCCATCACAGCCATGCCTACTAATGGCATGGCTGTGATTGGCCAGTGCAGCATGTGACCCAGCCTCTATATAAGCTGTAGTCACGTATCGCTGCACGTCACTCAGCTCTTACTAGTGTAGGGATAGGATGCTGCTGCTGTGAGGGAGAGAATAGGAAAGAATCTATCTGATATTAGAACTTGTTAACTCTGCGATCTACAGCGATCTTTTTTTTGTGGGTGCAGTGCAACATTTTTGTACGTTGCCCTGAGCCCAGTGGGCGTCGGCGGCCATTTTGTGCAAGTTCAGTGCACCAGCAGGGACAATAATTGAATCCTGTTCTTTTAGTTCAGTGGGCAACATATACCAATTTTTTAAGTGCACCTGCACTGCATATGTGACAGGGGAAGGGAAAATAATATAGGTAACCCGTCTGTGAGTTCAGGGACCAAGGGGGTGACATATTCCAAAAAAATTCTGTAAAGTACCCCTGTGCTTCATATGTGAGTGTAATCAATTCAGTAAATCCTTCTTTTAGATTCTGGGGGGACAAATTATTATTTTTTTGCTAAAAAGGACATTTGCGTCCCTGCACTGCATTTGTGATAGTGAAAGAAAATCAGTTAAATCCATCTGTTTAATTGTGGGTGAAAAAAAATCATATTTTTTTGCCAGAAAGTACCTTGGCGGCCTGCACTGCAAATCTGATAGTGAAATATAATCAGTGAAAACAACTGGGACATTGTGGGTAAAAAAAAATACCTTTGCGGCCTGCGCTACATTTCTGACAGTCCAATACAACCGTTAAAAACTGCTGTTATATTTTTGTTTAAAAAAAAACACCCTTTTTGTGCTAGATACTACATTTGCGGCCTTTGCTGCATTTCTGACAGTGCAATAAAACCGTTAAATACTGCTGTTATATTGTGGTTTAAAAAAAACACCCTTTTTGTGCTAGATACTATATTTGCGGCCTTTGCTGCATTTCTGACAGTCCAATACAAGCGTTAAATACTGCTGTAAAATTTTTGTTTCAGAAAAACACCCATTTTGTGCAAGATACTACATTTGCGGCCTTTGCTGCATTTCTGACAGTCCAATACAACCATTAAATACTGCTGTTAAATTTTTGTTTGAAAAAAACAACCATTTCGTGCTAGATACAACATTTGTGGCCTTTGCTGCATTTCTGACAGTCCAATACAACTGTTAAATACTGCTGTTAAATTTTTTTTGAAAAAAAACTTTTTGTGCTAGATACTACATTTGCGGCTTTTGCTGCATTTCTGACAGTCCAATACAACCAATCAATACTGCTGTTAGATTGTTGGTTGACAAATTCAAATTTTTTGTGACCGTGAAGTAATTGTATAAAATTCGCCTGTCACACTGTTGTGTGACCTCAGGAAATTTTTTCTCTTTATGACACCAGCACAGCCTTACTGTCAGTGAACCTAATTGTTGACTATTGGCGGTTACATTGTCACCTGACATAAACCATCTGTTAGTTTGGTGTGTGAACGCAAAGAATGAGGAGAGCGTCAAATAAGGGACATGGCCCTGGTCGTGGTGCTGCTGGTGTTGGTGGAGCTCCTGTTGCAGATAGAGGACTTGATCGATCTGTGTCAGCTACACGCACAAGTGAAACACCTTCCTCAGGTGCGAGTAGGCGACAGAACCTTCAGCGTTATTTGGTAGGGCCGAATGCGGCTCTACGAATGGTGAGGCCAGAACAAGTACAGGCGATAGTAGATTGGGTGGCTGACAGTGCCTCCAGTTCCTTCACATTGTCTCCCACCCAGAGTTGGCACCTGCAGCACATGGCCATCAGTCTTTCACCTCAGCCCCTTGCACATCAGCTAAGCAGTCTGAGCCCCAAGTCATGCAACAGTCTCTTCTGCTTTTTGATGACTCTGCTAGCAGGGTTTCCCAGGGCCATCCACATAGCCCTGCCCAGAAGTGGAAGAGATTGAGTGCACCGATGCCCAACCACTTATGTTTCAGGATGAGTACATGGGAGGACCATCGCAGCACGTCTCGGATGATGACGAAACACAGGTGCCAACTGCTGTGGCTTGCTGCAGTGTGCAGACCGACAAGGAGGGCAGGGGTGATGACTGGGTGGAAGATGATGTGGAGGACGATGAGGTCCTCGACCCCACATGGAATCAAGGTCATGCGAGTGACCTGTCTAGTTCGGAGGAAGAGGCAGTGGTCCCACAGAGCCACCAGCACAGCAAAAGTGGGAGCAGGGTGCAAAAGCGGAGCGGCCATCCCCTAGACAGTACGCCTGCTACTGCCCACCGCACCAAGGGACCAAGGAGTTGCCTGGCGTGACAGTTCTTTAGACCAGTGTTTCCCAACCAGTGTGCCTCCAGCTGTTGCAAAACTACAACTCCCAGCATGCCCGGACAGCCTTTGGCTGTGCGGGCATGCTGGGAGTTGTAGTTTTGCAACAGCTGGAGGCACACTGGTTGGGAAACAATGCTTTAGACAATGTGCTGATGACAAGACATGAGTGGTTTGCACACTGTGCAATCAGAGCCTGAAGCGAGGCATAAACGTTCTAAACCTGAGCACAACCTGCATGACCAGGCATCTAAGTGCAAAGCACAAGCTGCAGTGGAGTAGACACCTCAAAAACGAAGAAAGGTCTCTGGCTCCTCCTGCTTCCTCTTCTGCTGCAGTCTCGGCCTCGTCATCCCCCTCTGGAGTGACAGTGGCACCTGCCACCCCGCAAAAAGAGGATGTGCCAGCAACGCCACCACCTGGGTCACCAAGCATCTCCAAAATGTCCCATGGAAGCGTTCAGCTGTCTATCTCCCAAACTCTGGAGTGAAAGAGGAAGTACCCCCCTACCCACCCGCAATCCCTGGCCCTGAATGCCAGCATTTCAAAATTCCTGGCCTTTGAAATGCTGTCATTCAGTCTGGTGGAGACGGAGAGTTTTAAATACCTTATGGCGGTGGCTGTCCCACAGTATGTCGTTCCCAGCCCCCACTACTTTTCCAGGCGAGCCATCCCTGCACAACCAAGTGGGGGACAAAATCAGGTGTGCACTGCGCAACGCCATCTGTGGCAAGGTGCACCTAACTACGGATACGTGGACCAGTAAGCACAGTCAGGGACGTTATATCTCCATAACAGCACACTGGGTAAATGCAGTGGCGGCCGGGCCTGAGGCGGATAGCAGTTTGGCGCATGTCCTTCCACCACCGAGGATTGCAGGGCGTTTCTCTTTGCCTCCTGTTGCTTCCTCCACCTACTCCGCTCCTCATCCTCTACCGCCTCCTCATTCGGTCAGCGTTACACCTTCACCACCAACGTCAGCACAGCCAGGGGTAAGCGACAGCAGGCAATTCTGAAACTTATCTGTTTGGGGGACAAACCCCACACCGCCCAGGAGCTGTGGACGGACATGGAACAACAGTCCGATGAGTGGTTGGTGCCAGTGAGCCTCAAGCCCGGCCTGGTGGTGTGCGATAATGGGCGAAATCTCGAAGCAGCTCTGGGCCTAGCCGGTTTGACGCACATCCCTTGCCTGGTGCATGTGCTGAATTTGGTGGTGCAGAGGTTCCTAAAAAATTACCCCAATATGTCAGAGCTGCTGCAGAAAGTGCGGGCCGTCTGTGCGTGCTTTTGCCGTTCTCACCCTGCTGCTGCTCGCCTGTCAGCGCTGCAGCGTAACTTCGGCCTTCCCGCTCACCTCCTCATATGCGACGTGCCCACAAGGTGGAACTCCATCTTGCACATGCTGGCCAGACTGTGTGAGCAGCAGCAGGCGATAGTGGAGTTTCAGCTGCAGCACGAACGGGTGAGTCGCTCTGCGGAACAGCACCACTTCCCCACCAATGAGTGGGCCTCCATGCGAGACCTGTGTGCCTTGTTGCGCTGTTTCGAGTACTCCACCAACATGGCCAGTGCCAATGATGCCGTTCTCAGCGTTACTATCCCACTTCTATGCCTCCTTGAAAAAACTCTTTGGGCGATGATGGAAGAGGATGTGGCACAGGAGGAGGAGGGATCATTTACAAGGGTTTCAGGTCAGTCATTCACAAGTGGCTCGCTGCTGGATCCCTGTTACAAGGACAACGTACTGTCCTTAATTCCGTCACTGGAGCATGATCGTAAGATGCGCGAGTTCAAGCGCACGCTGGTAGACGCGCTGCTGATGGCATTCCCACCTGACAAACCGGGGCACAGTGGAAGCACAAGGCGAAGGCAGAGGAGGAGGAAGAGGTCGCCAACGCAGCTGGGGCACCGCCAGCACCTCAGAAGGCAGGGTTAGCATGGCCGAAATGTGGAAAAGCTTTGTCAGCACGCCACAACAACCAGCACCACCAGCTGATATGGAACATCTTAGCAGGAGGCACCTTTTCAGCAACATGGTGAAGCAGTATGTGTGCACACGCCTACACGTACTGAATGACGGGTCTGCCCCCTTCAACTTCTGGATCTCCAAATTGGGCACATGGCCTGAGCTTACCCTTTATGCCTTGGAGGTGCCGGCCTGCCCTGCAGCCAGTGTATTGTCTGAACGTGTGTTTAGCATGGCAGAGGGCGTTATCACAGACAAGCGCAGCCGCCTGTCCACAGTCAATGTGGACAAGCTCATGTTCATTAAAATGAACCAGGCAGGGATCCCACAGGACTTGTCCGTACCTTGTGCAGAATAGACATGTATACCGGCCTCACCCAGCCATTGTTGTACTCCAGCGCACTTTCTCTTTGTTTTATTTTTTATATTTCCCAATGTTTTGGGGTCTACCCAAATTTGAACAAAAAAAATTAAAGATCAAATAAAATAAAAAACAAAAAAAAAAACTGTGTTGACTACCTCCTCCACCGCCGCTTCCACCTACACCGCCACATCCACCGCCTACTCTACCTCCTACTCCATATGGACCTCATCCTCCTAGATTAACCACCTCAGCTCCCCTAGCTTAAACACCCTTAATGACCAGACCACTTTTTACAATTCTGCACTACACTACTTTCACGGTTTATTGCTCGGTCATGCAACTTACCATCCAAATGAATTTTACGTACTTTTCTTCTCACTAATTGAGCTTTCATTTGGTGGTATTTCATTGCTGCTGACATTTTTACTTTTTTTGTTATTAATCGAAATTTACCAAAATTTTTGCAAAAAATGACATTTTTCACTTTCAGTTGTAAAATAAAAAAAAAAAACATTTCTATATAAACAGTAGACAGTAGAAAAACCCCACAAATGACCCCATTTCGGAAAGTAGACACCCTAAGGTATTCGCTGATGGGCATAGTGAGTTCATAGAACTTTTTATTTTTTGTCACAAGTTAGCGGAAAATGATGATTTTTTGTTTTATTTTTTTCCTTACAAAGTCTCATATTCCACTAACTTGTGACAAAAAATAAAAATTTCCATGAACTCACTATGCCCATCATGAAATACCTTGGGGTGTCTTCTTTCCAAAATGGGATCACTTGTGGGGTAGTTATACTGCCGTGGCATTTTAGGGGCCCTAATGCGTGAGAAGTAGTTTGAAATCAAAATGTGTAAAAAATGCCCTGTGAAATCCTAAAGGTGCTCTTTAGAATGTGGGCCCCTTTGCCCACCTAGGCTGCAAACAAATGTCACACATGTGGTATCTCCGTACTCAGGAGAAGTTGGGCAATGTGTTTTGGGGTGTCTTTTTACACATGCCCATGCTGGGTGAGATAAATATCTGTCAAATGACAACTTTGTATAAAAAAATGGGAAAAGTTATCTTTTAGAGAGATATTTCTCTCATCCAGCATGGGTATATGTAAAAAGACACCCCAAAACACATTGCCCAACTTCTCCTAAGTACGACGATACCACATGTGTGACACTTTTTTGCAGCCTAGGTGGGCAAAGTGGCCCACATTCCAAAGAGCACCTTCAGGATTTCACAGGGCATTTTTTACACATTTTGATTTCAAACTACTTCTCACGCATTAGGGCCCCTAAAATGCCAGGGCAGTATAACTACCCCACAAGTGACCCCATTTTGGAAAGAAGACATCCAAAGGTATTTCGTGATGGGCATAGTGAGTTTATGGAAGATTTTATTTTTTGTCACAAGTTAGTGGAATATGAGACTTTGTAAGAAAAAAAATAATAATAAAATCATCATTTTCCGCTAACTTGTGACAAAAAATAAAAAATTCTAGGAACTCGCCATGCTCCTCACGGAATACCTTGGGGTGTCTTATTTCCAAAATGGGGTCACTTGTTGGGTAGTTATACTGCCCTGGCATTTTAGGGGCCCTAATGCGTGAGAAGTAGTTTGAAATCAAAATGTGTAAAAAATGCCCTGTGAAATCCTAAAAGTGCTCTTTGGAATGTGGGCCCCTTTGCCCACCTAGGCTGAAAAAAGTGTCAAACATGTGGTATCGTCGTACTCAGGAGAAGTTGGGCAATGTGTTTTGGGGTGTCTTTCTACATATACCCATGCTGGGTGAGAGAAATATCTCTCTAAAAGACAACTTTTCCCATTTTTCTATACAAAGTTGGCATTTGACCGATATATTTATCTCACCCAGTATGGGTATATGTAAAATGACACCCCAAAACACATTGCCCAACTTCTCCTGAGTACGGCGATACCACATGTGTGACACTTTTTTGCAGCCTAGGTGTGCAAAGGGGCCCAAATTCCTTTTAGGAGGGTATTTTTAGACATTTGGATTCCAGACTTCTTCTCACACTTTAGGGCCCCTAAAATACCAGGGCAGTATAAATACCCCACATGTGACCCCATTTTGGAAAGAAGACACCCCAAGGTATTCCGTGAGGGGCATAGCGAGTTCATAGAAGTTTTTTTTTTGGCACAAGTTAGCGGAAACTTTTTTAATTTTTTTTTTCTCACAAAGTCTCCCTTTCCACTAACTTGTGACAAAAAGTTCAATCTTTCATGGACTCAATATGCCCCTCAGCGAATACCTTGGGGTGTCTTCTTTCCGAAATGGGGTCACTTGTGGGGTATTTATACTGCCCTGGCATTTTAGGGGCCCTAAAGCGTGAGAAGAAATCTGGAATATAAATGTCTAAAAAATTTTACGCATTTGGATTCTGTGAGGGGTATGTTGAGTTCATGTGAGATTTTATTTTTTGTCACAAGTTAGTGGAATATGAGACTTTGTAAGAAAAAACGAAAAAAATCTATTTCCGCTAACTTGTGACAAAAAAAAAAACTTCTATGAACTCGCTATGCCCCTCACGGAATACCTTGGGGTGTCTTCTTTCCAAAATGGGGTCACATGTGGGGTATTTATACTGCCCTGGCATTTTAGGGGCCCTAAAGTGTGAGAAGAAGTCTGGAATCCAAATGTCTAAAAATACCCTCCTAAAAGGAATTTGGGCCCCTTTGCACACCTAGGCTGCAAAAAAGTGTCACACATGTGGTATCGCCGTACTCAGGAGAAGTTGGGCAATGTGTTTTGGGGTGTCATTTTACATATACCCATGTTGGGTGAGATAAATATATCGGTCAAATGCCAACTTTGTATAGAAAAATGGGAAAAGTTGTCTTTTAGAGAGATATTTCTCTCACCCAGCATGGGTATATGTAGAAAGACATCCCAAAACACATTGCCCAACTTCTCCTGAGTACGACGATACCACATGTGTGACACTTTTTTCAGCCTAGGTGGGCAAAGGGGCCCACATTCCAAAGAGCACCTTTAGGATTTCACAGGGCATTTTTTACACATTTTGATTTCAAACTACTTCTCACGCATTAGGGCCCCTAAAATGCCAGGGCAGTATAACTAAATAAATCTTCTATGAACTCGCCATGCCCCTCAAAAGTGATCTTTTTATAGCGCCGCAGCGATTTTACGGTGTTTTTGCAGTGATTAGAAAAAAAAATTCTGTCACTGCAGTGGGGCGGACTGAACGCAAGTGTGCGCACAAGATCAGGCCTGATCGGGCGAACACTGCGTTTTTTGTAGAGCCTATAGAACAGTGATGTTGAACCTTTTAGAGACTGAGTGCCCAAACTTCAACCCAAAGCCCACTTATTTATCGCAAAGTGCCAACACGGTAATTTAACCTGAATTCTACAGTCATAGTCTATCTTCCATGTACTCTATCATTTAGCTATAATAGCCTGCTACACTCGCTGCCTGTGCTGTTCATAGCGAGCCCTGCGCTAATGAAGGGCAGGAAAAATCTAAGTCATATTAGTGTGCCATAGACTTTTTCCAGGGTGCGGGTGCCAACAGAGAGGGCTCCGAGTGCCGCCTCTGGCACCCGTGCCATAGGTTCGCCAACACTGTTATAGAACATGTCCTATTTTTGTCCGCAATTGCGGACAAGGAAAGGCATTTTCTATATAGTTCTGGCAATGTGCGGATCCGCAAAATGCGGAAAGCACATTGCCGGTGTCCGTGTTTTGTGGATCCGCAAAACACATACGGACGTCTGAATGGAGCCTTACAGGGGGGTGATCAATGACAGGGGGGTGATCAGGGAGTCTATATGGGGTGATCACCCCCCTGTAAGGCTCCATTCAGACGTCCGTATGTGTTTTTCGGATCCGCGGATCCGCAAAACACATACGGACATCTGAATGGAGCCTTACAGGGGGGTGATCAATGACAGGGGGGTGATCAGGGAGTCTATATGGGGTGATCACCCCCCTGTAATGCTCCATTCAGACGTCCGTATGTGTTTTTCGGATCCGTGGGTCCGCGGATCCGCAAAACACATACGGACGTCTGAATGGAGCCTTACAGGGGGGTGATCAATGACAGGGGGGTGATCAGTGAGTCTAATATGGGGTGATCACCCCCCTGTCATTGATCACCCCCCTGTCAGGCTCCATTCAGACGTCCGTATGTGTTTTGTGGATCCGCGGATCTGTGTCCGGGGATCCGCAAAACACATACGGGTGTCTGAATGGAGCCTTACAGGGGGGTGATCAATGACAGGGGGGTGATCAGTGACAGGGGGGTGATCAGGGAGTCTATATGGGGTGATCAGGGGTTAATAAGGGGTTAATAAGTGACAGGGGGGGGTGTAGTGTAGTGGTGTTTGGTGCTACTTTACAGAGCTGCCTGTGTCCTCTGGTGGTCGATCCAAGCAAAAGGATCCAGGTAGCAGGTATATTAGACGCTGTTATCAAAACAGCGTCTAATATACCTTTAAGGGGTTAAAAAAAATCGGATCTACAGCCTGCCAGCGAATGATCGCCGCTGGCAGGCTGCAGATCCACTCGATTACCTGCAGTTCCTGTGAACGCGCGCGCCTGTGTGTGTGCGTTCACAGGAAATCTCGCGTCTCGCAAGATGACGCGCCGGCGCGTCCACTCGGAATAACAGGGCCCCCGCAAAGACGCAATCCTGCGTACGGCGGTCCTGTAGTGGTTAAGATTATTATTTTTTATTTTTACATATTTTATGTTATTTTAAGACATTTCCCTATCCACTTATGTTTGCAGAACACTTGCCATGCTCTTAACCACATGTTGCTGCCTTTTGCAGCCCTCTAGCCCTTTCCATGACTTTTTTAGAGCCATTTTAGTGCTCCAAATTTCGGGTCCCCATTGACTCAATGGGGTTCAGGTTCGGGGTCAAGTTCGGGAACCCGTCGAACCCGAACATCCAGGTGTCCGCTCAACTCTAGACAGCACTCCTTCCTTAAAAAGTCTTCTTTATTAAAAAAAAAAAAAAAACATTTACCGCATATCAGCAACTTTTTGGCCCATATCTACAGTCAGGCCTTTGATTGTAGATATGGCCTGAAACATTGCTGATATGCTGTATTTTTTGCAATAAAGAAGATATTTTAACCCATTTCCGGCTGCCTACTGGCTATATATCCTATCTGCACATACTACATGCAGATAGCACATAAATAAACGGTCAGGCAGCCTTTTAATCCCAGCGCTGTACAGCACTGGGAATAAAGCTCTGTCTAGCAGGAGCAGGTTGGGTCCTGAAGAGAAGACAGGAGCGGTTTATTACCACTCTTGCCTTCTCCGGTGCCAGCAGGAGATCGTTGCACAAGCGCAGGGAGCGAGAGTACGAAGCGGCCGAGCCCCTTCATCTCCTGGTCCCAGCAGTCACGTGACCGCCGGGTTTCTGGGGGGAGATGCAGAGCTGCAGGGTCTAAGGCAGGCATGCTCAACCTGCGGCCCTCCAGCTGTTGCAAAACTACAACTCCCAGCATGCCCAAACAGCCTACAGCTATCAACCCACAGCAGGGCATTGTGGGAGTTGTAGTTTTACAACAGCTGGAGGGCCGCAGTGGCTGGTTTCCCCTATAACTGGGGTTCCTGTGGATGTCCCAGTTACAGTGGAAAAAAAAAAAAGTCAGTGTCCTACTGTCTTTTAATGACCTCTTAGGGGACATATTTTGTGCCAAAAATAAATTAAAATATAAGTAAAGAAAAAATTAAAATTAAAAAAAATAAAAAATGCTGTAGCTAACGGAAACCGTCACCTCAGGCTACTTTCACACTTGCGTTCGGAGCGGATCCGTCTGGTGTCTGCACAGACGGATCCGCTCCTATAATGCAAACAATGGTATCCGTTCAGAACGGATCTGTCTGCATTATATTTCAGAAAAAGTTAGTGTGAAAGTTAGTCAGACGGATCCGTCCAGACTTTGCATTGAAAGTCAATGGGGGACGGATCCGTTTGAAATTGCACCATATTGTGTCAACTTCAAACGGATCCGTCCCCATTGACTTACATTGTTAGTCTGGACGGATCCGTTTGGCTCCGCACGGCCAGGCGGACACCCGAACGCTGCAAGCTGCGTTCGGGGGTCCGCCTGCTGAGCGGAATGGAGGCCAAGCGGAGCCAGACTGAGGCATTCTGAGCGGATCCGCATCCACTCAGAATGCATTGGGGCTGTACGGATCCGTTCGGGGCCGCTTGTGAGACCCTTCAAACGGAGCTCACAAGCGGAGCCCCGAACACTAGTGTAAAAGTAGCCTTAGTCGCCCAATTCACTCAAACCTATAAATGTTATATATCAAAACAATCATCACAAAATAGGGAACCCATTGCAATAATACATTTTTGTGTCAGTTTTAATATTTAAGAAATAAAAAGCTATAATTAAAAAAATACTTTTTAATAAGAACTAGAGGTTTTCCCCAAATCAAACCTAAAAAAAAGGAAATAAATCTCTAAAGAAAACCATGCTAAAAGTACTAAGTGTCAAGTAAAAAACATTTCAAAAATTATGGCACCTGATACTGGCACATTGGGGGGGGGGGAGAGAGGCACCTGATACTGGCACCTGGGGGGGGGGAGAGGGGTTGGCACCTGATACTGGCACCTGATACTGGCACCTGGGGGGAGGCACCTGATACTGGCACATGGGGGGAGAGGGGTTGGCACCTGATACTGGCACCTGGGGGGGGGAGGGGGGGTTGGCACCTGATACTGGCACATGGGGGGGGGGGGGGGGGGGGGGTTGGCACCTGATACTGGCACATTGGGGGGGGGGGAGAGAGGCACCTGATACTGGCACCTGGGGGGGGAGAGGGGTTGGCACCTGATACTGGCACCTGGGGGGGGGGGTTGTCATCTGATACTGGCACATGGGGGGGGGGAGAGAGGCACCTGATACTGGCACCTGGGGGGGGGGGAGAGGGGTTGGCACCTGATACTGGCACCTGGGGGGGGGGGTTGTCATCTGATACTGGCACATGGGGGGGGGGGAGAGAGGCACCTGATACTGGCACATGGGGGGGAGAGGGGTTGGCACCTGATACTGGCACCTGGGGGGGAGGGGGGGTTGGTACCTGATACTGGCACATGGGGGGGGGGGAGAGGCACCTGATACTGGCACCTGGGGGGGGAAGAGAGGCACCTGATACTGGCACATGGGGGGGGGGAGAGGGGTTGGCACCTGATACTGGCACCTGGGGGGGGAAGGGGGGGTTGGCACCTGATACTGGCACCTGGGGGGGGAAGAGGCACCTGATACTGGCACCTGGGGGGAGGCACCTGATACTGGCACATGGGGGGAGAGGGGTTGGCACCTGATACTGGCACCTGGGGGGGGGAGGGCAGGTTGGCACCTGATACTGGCACATGGGGGGGATGCACCTGATGCTGGCACATGGGGGGAGGCACCTGATACTGGCACCTGGGGGGGAGGGAGGGTTGGCACCTGATACTGGCACATGGGGGGGGAGAGAGGCATCTGATACTGGCACATGGGGGGGAGAGGGGTTGGCACCTGATACTGGCACCTGGGGGGGAAGGGGGGGTTGGCACCTGATACTGGCACATGGGGGGGGGGGGGGGGGCCACTTGATACTGGCACTTTTTTTGTGGGGGGGGGAGATGGCACTATGATACTGGGACATGTGGGGGGGGGGGGGAGAGGCACTTGATACTGGCACATGATGGGGGGGCATTATGGGGGACACTAGGCCGGCAGCCTATCAGAGGCCGGACACTGAGGGGCATCTACTGGGGCACTATATATGGGGCATTTTATACTGGTACATTATGGGGGGCACTAGCAGGAAGGGGGGAGAGGAGCACTATGGGGGCATTTACTGGGGGAACTATATAGGGGTATTTTATACTGGCACATTATGGGGGCACTATGGGGACATTAGCTCAACTGGGGGCGTTACAAGGGGGTATTTTTGCACTGTCACATTATAAGGAGAATTATTACTACTGGGGGGGGGCATTATGGTGGGCTTTATTACTCCCCCATGGTATGACCCCCTAGTAGCAGCACCAGCCTCTCCCTGCTCTGCGACCCCACTGCCCCTTCTCCAAATCCTTATTATGAAATCTTTCTCATTAGGATAAAGCACAACATCAGCTCCACCAAGCCCCCGGCCAAAGTGTGGAAGTGGCGTCCGAGATCCCCAAGGGCCAAGCCAAGTAACTGTAAGTTTTCATGTGAAATATGTTTGTTATACACATATAGCCTACACTGTGCCACACAATATACAGTATACCGCTACACTGTGCCACACAATATACAGTATACCGCTACACTGTGCCACACAATATACAGTATACCTCTACACTGTGCCACACAATATACCGCTACACTGTGCCAAAGGAGTGGGGTTTACACAGGAGGAGGAAGGTGCGAAGCGCGCTGGGGGGGGGCCCTTACAAATATTTGCTGTGGGGCCCAGTCACTTCTAGTTACGGCCCTGTTCAGGCCTTTTTATGCCCGGTCATGAAAGGGTTAATTACGGACTGCAGTCTCCTGATGTATTTTCAACGAGGTGAAAATTACTGGAGGTAGTTCTGGTTTGGTAGACAGAGCACCCTATCCATACCTGGGCTTGTGCTGTTCTATTTTTAATCTTTAGGCTGAGTTCACACGGGCGTGACGGATTTGTTCAGGATGTGTCCCGGGTGGTTCTGCGGCAAACCCGCGTGAGTGGGTACCCAATTTCAGTCAGTTTTGACTGCGATTGTGTTCCGTTGTTCAGTTTTTATCGCGCAGGTGCAATGCGTTTTGCACGCGCGTGATAAAAACCTGAATGTGGTACCCAGACCCGAACTTCTTCACAGAAGTTCAGGTTTGGGTTTGGTGTTGTGTAGATGTAATTATTTTCCCTTATAACATGGTTATAAGGGAAAATAATAGCATTCTTTAATACAGAATGCTTAGTAGAAGGTCAATTGAGGGTTAAAAAATGTAAAAAAATAAACTCACCTCCTCCAATTGATCGCGTAGCTGCCGGTCTCCTGTTCTTTCTTCAGGACCTGTCAAAGGACCTGTGGTGACGTCACTGAGATCATCACATGGTCCAATCACATGGTCCATCACCACGGTGATGGACCATGTGATTGTACCATGTGATGTGACGTCACCACAGGTCCTTTAGCCGGCAGCTCATGATTAAAGAAGTAAGAAGAGATCGGCAACTATGCGATCAAGAGGAGGAGGTGAGTTAATGTTTTTATTTTTTAACCCTCAATTGACCTTCTACTATGCATTCTGTATTAAAGAATGCTATTATTTTCCCTTATAACCATGTTATAAGACTGTCATCTTAGCAACCATGCGTGAAAATCACACCACATCCTCACTTGCTTGCGGATGCTTGCGATTTTCACTCAGCCCCATTCACTTCTATGGGGCCTGCGTTGCGTGATAAACGCACTATATAGAGCATGCTGCGATTTTCACGCAACGCATAAGTGATGCGTGAAAATCACCGCTCATGTGCACAGCCCCATAGAAGTGAATGAGTCCGGATTCAGTGCGGGTGCAATGCGTTCACTTCACGCATTGCACCCGCGCGGCAATCTCGCCTGTGTGAACTCAGCCTTATAGTTTGACTTAAAGGGAGTCTTTCACCATCTGTTTCAAAGTAAGCATACCGCCAAGTTTGGTAGGTGCCCTAAGAAATACTGTCGATGGGGAAATCTGACCCTCTAAGGGCTCGTTCACACGACCGTGTAAAGCCCGTGCTGTGGACCGCAAATTGCGGTCTGCAATGAATGGGCACCGACTGTGGCCCAGCCGCATAGGGATCGTGGACCCATTCACTTGAATGGGTCCGCGATCCCTCCGTTCCGCAAAAAGATAGAGCATGTTCTATCTTTTTGAGGTGCGGAGGCACGTATCGGAACCCCAAAAAGCACTCTGTAGGGCTTCCGTAGTGTTCCGTTCTTTACTTCCGTTCCGCATCTCCGGATTTGCGGACCCAATGTAGTAAATGGGTCCGCATCCGTGATGCGGAATGCACACGGAACGGTGCCCGTGTATTGCGGATCCGCAAATGCGGTCTGCAATACGGCAACGGGCAGCACACGTTCGTGTGAACGAGCCCTAACCCTGAGGAATTATTTCTATGCAAATCAGGTTTTTAGTGCACAATGGACTGGGCTGCTCCGTTTAGTGCATCTGGCCCTCCTGTATTATCACTACCGACTCTGAAACGTCAGGGACTATCAATCAAACAAGAGGGGTGGCACTCCTATAAAAGGATGAGTAACAGCATAAGGCTACTTTTACACACTAGCGTTTTTACTAAATCTATTCAGCAAAAACACTTCCGTTACTGATAATACAACCATCTACATCCGTTGTGAACGGATCCGGTTGTATTATCTGTAACATAGCCAAGACGGATCCGTCATGAACACCATTGAAAGTCAACAGAGGACGGATCCGTTTTCTATTGTGGCAGAGAAAACGGATCCGTCCCCATTGACTCGCATTGCTTGTCATGCCGGATCCATCTTGCTCCGCATCTCAGGACGGAAGGCAAACTACAACATGTTGCGGTTTTCTCTCCGGTCTGGGAACGCAATTAAATGAAACGGAATGCATTTTGGAGCATTCTGTTCTGTTCAGTTCAGTTTTGTCCCCATTGACAATGAATGGGGACAAAACGGAAGCGTTTTTTTCTGGTATTGAGCCCTTATGACAGATCTCAATACCAGAAAACTAAAACGCTAATTTGAAAGTAGCCTAATGCTTAATTTATTAGTACAGTAGCCAAATTGCACAAAAGGCTTCATCCTGATCATCATCTGGCATGCAGGATCCAATGAGGATGGTTGGGGGAATCATCTGATTTTGAGGATCCTTCCGAGAAAATCCTTATTTGGAAAAAAATTAGGTTTTTCTCCATATACCCTACCTGATATCTAATAGTATATATACACTGCTCAAAAAAATAAAGGGAACACTTAAACAACACAATGTAACTCCAAGTCAATCACACTTCTGTGAAATCAAACTGTCCACTTAGGAAGCAACACTGAGTGACAATCAATTTCACATGCTGTTGTGCAAATGGGATAGACAACAGGTGGAAATTATAGGCAATTAGCAAGACACCCCCAATAAAGGAGTGGTTCTGGAGTGGTAACCACAGACCACTTCTCAGTTCCTATGCTTCCTGGCTGATGTTTTGGTCACTTTTGAATGCTGGCGGTGCTTTCACTCTAGTGGTAGCATGAGACGGAGTCTACAACCCACACAAGTGGCTCAGGTAGTGCAGCTTATCCAGGATGGCACATCAATGCGAGCTGTGGCAAGAAGGTTTGCTGTGTCTGTCAGCGTAGTGTCCAGAGCATGGAGGCGCTACCAGGAGACAGGCCAGTACATCAGGAGACGTGGAGGAGGCCGTAGGAGGGCAACAACCCAGCAGCATGACCGCTACCTCCGCCTTTGTGCAAGGAGGAACAGGAGGAGCACTGCCAGAGCCCTGCAAAATGACCTCCAGCAGGCCACAAATGTGCATGTGTCTGCTCAAACGGTCAGAAACAGACTCCATGAGGGTGATATGAGGGCCCGACGTCCACAGGTGGGGGTTGTGCTTACAGCCCAACACCGTGCAGGACGTTTGGCATTTGCCAGAGAACACCAAGATTGGCAAATTCGCCACTGGCGCCCTGTGCTCTTCACAGATGAAAGCAGGTTCACACTGAGCACATGTGACAGATGTGACAGAGTCTGGAGACGCCGTGGAGAACGTTTTGCTGCCTGCAACATCCTCCAGCATGACCGGTTTGGCATTGGGTCAGTAATGGTGTGGGGTGGCATTTCTTTGGAGGGCCGCACAGCCCTCCATGTGCTCGCCAGAGGTAGCCTGACTGCCATTAGGTACCGAGATGAGATCCTCAGACCCCTTGTGAGACCATATGCTGGTGCGGTTGGCCCTGGGTTCCTCCTAATGCAAGACAATGCTAGGCCTCATGTGGCTGGAGTGTGTCAGCAGTTCCTGCAAGATGAAGGCATTGATGCTATGGACTGGCCCGCCCTTTCCCCAGACCTGAATCCAATTGAGCACATCTGGGACATCATGTCTCGCTCTATCCACCAACGTCACGTTGCACCACAGACTGTCCAGGAGTTGGCAGATGCTTTAGTCCAGGTCTGGGAGGAGATCCCTCAGGAGACCGTCCGCCACCTCATCAGGAGCATGCACAGGCGTTGTAGGGAGGTCATACAGGCACGTGGAGGCCACACACACTACTGAGCCTCATTTTGACTTGTTTTAAGGACATTACATCAAAGTTGGATCAGCCTGTAGTGTGTTTTTCCACTTTAATTTTGAGGGGGGCTCCAAATCTAGACCTCCATGGGTTGAAAAATTTGATTTCCATTTTTTTATTTTTGTGTGATTTTGTGGTCAGCACATTCAACTATGTAAAGAACAAAGTATTTCAGAAAAATATTTAATTAATTCAGATCTAGGATGTGTTATTTTTGTGTTCCCTTTATTTTTTTGAGCAGTGTATATATTATAGAGAATGGATATCCACCCTTGAATAAAAATGTTTTTTTGAAGGCCTTAATCCTTCATTATCCACTGTGTTAGACCAGAGCTGTCAATCACACTGCAACACTCCTACTATGATTTGCATCCTTAGGCCTCATGCACACGACCGTATGTATTTTGCGGTCCGCAAAAAATACGAATAACGTCCGTGTGCATTCCGTATTTTGGGGAACGGAGCAGCTGGCCCCCGATAGAACAGTACTATCCTTGTCCATAATGCGGACAATGGGACATGTTCTATTTTTTTTGCGGAACGGAAATACGGACATGCGGAAACAGAATGCACACAGAGTAACTTCAGTTTTTTTTTGCAGACCCATTGAAATAAATGCAAAAAAAACGGAACGGACACGGAAAGAATATACGTTCATGAGGCCTTACATTGTAGATAATACAGACATCGCAGACGAGGTCAGTAGGGTGGACACTGTCTTTCCCTTCATAAGCCAAACATTTTAGGCCACATTCACTCCCCATAGGTCACGCACCTGAGTCTGCTAAGGCTAGTTTCACACTAGCGGCAGGGGAGTCTGGCAGGCTGTTTCGGCAGGGGGAACAGCCTGTCGGATCCGTCCTGACGCTAGTTCACGTGTGCCCCTGGACTGCTGCTCCGTCCCCATTGACGAATGGAGACGGGGGCGGAGTTCCAGCGGCAGCGCACAGCGAGAGGCAGTCGGACTAAAACTACGACTTCCAGTACTTTTAGTCCGGCTGCCTCTCGCCGTGGTGCTGCCGGATCACCGCCCCCGCCCCCATTATAGTCAATGGGGACGGAGCGGCAGTCCAGGGGCACATGTAAACTAGCGGCAGGACGGATCCGACAGGCTGCAGGCAAGCGGGGAGTGCTTCTGTCCCCATCAGTCTGTCACAGAGCGCCATGTCCGCTGCTCTAGTGACTGACTGGGGGTGAGGGAAGTCAATTTGTTGCTGCAGCTAACGCTCAGACAGCACAATGCTACTGTCTGAGCGTGATGCCACAGAAAAGGAGGACATCCCTGTGTCGGACGGAGGACAGGGAGCCAGAAAACCGTACTGTCCAGCCAAAAACCGGACATCTCGCTGCCGTATTGGTCAGTGCAACATATGTATTTTCTTTTTACATGGTCAGCCATTTGTGTACTGTGTTGTGCCTTTTCATAGGTAAATACATTCATATCCAATTCATTATTGTCAAGATGGATGTTCATTACCTTTAAGAGCCATGCTCGACTATAGTTGCAATTTTGTATGTCTTGAGTAGGCCAAATTAAGGTCACACAAAGGTTTCTGCTTTTTAGTGTTATTCTACTCATGAATGTACCAGTCTGAGAAGAGGCCTCCTTGTCTACTTTTAAATTTATGACGGTAGATAAAGATGAGCTCTATGCAGCTGGTGATAATTACCTATACAATTAGGCATTTATTAATGAAGCAAAATATATAATATGTATGTATTCATTTAATGAGCCTTAGTTAGTCCTTAGCATAAGACAATCAGTAGGACATATATATTTTTTGTTTATATTATATTGTTATATGTTATGAAGACAACATGTATCCAGTATATTGTATATATTTCTCATTAGAAGAGTGTCTGTGAAGATGTGTGTTTTATAACAATTAATCACATCTTTGGTATAACAGAGGAGGTACTGATATCTCTGTGAGAAAACAAAGCCATTTACGATCCATAAATTAAGTGTGAGAAACGTTCAGAGAGACGCCTAGAGGTCTGTCTCTAATTGCTACAAGTGTCAGAATTAATCCCTATGGCTTTGAATTAAAGCTTCTAAGGTCAAAATGTATATTCAGACTTACATAAGTTAACCCTTTATACTATGACACAAATAGCTTACACAGCAGTGCCACCTAGGTATCAATAGGTGACATTACAACAGTAGCAAAAATGCATTCTGGGTAAGGTTATGATGTCACATTTTTATCAATGGTCACGCCCATCCGACAATGATTGAAAAGTTCCAAACTAGGAAGGTGTGTCTAACTGATAAGTTTGTCATCATAAACCATACACAGAGGAGAGAAAAGGAGGAAGGAGGAAGAGAGAGGGAGAAGAGAAGTGGAGCTCTCTAGAGGGGTCTATCTAGATGAAAGCCATAATGAGATGCGCTATGATGGACCACCCAGCTTTCCTAGGAGCAGAAGTGAGATTCCTACTAGGACTTGGTAAGAGACACAGAAAATGATATTTCATTTTATTAAGACTAATTTGATAGTGTGGGTGAAATTATACCATCTAGATTGGCGAATAAATAAATTATTAATTGATCATCTCCATATTGAGATGTAGTCTTAGGATATTGTGAGGCTTCATTCTACCTGCAGAAGAATCTAGACTCATAATCTAGCAAAGCATTAAATGATTGCTTATATATATACACTCACCTAAAGAATTATTACGAACACCATACTAATACGGTGTTGGACCCCCTTTTGCCTTCAGAACTGCATTAATTCTACGTGGCATTGATTCAACAAGGTGCTGATAGCATTCTTTAGAAATGTTAGCCCATATTGATAGGATAGCATCTTGCAGTTGATGGAGATTTGAGGGATGCACATCCAGGGCACAAAGCTCCCGTTCCACCACATCCCAAAGATGCTCTATTGGGTTGAGATCTGGTGACTGTGGGGCCATTTTAGTACAGTGAACTCATTGTCATGTTCAAGAAACCAATTTGAAATGATTCGAGCTTTGTGACATGGTGGATTATCCTGCTGGAAGTAGCCATCGGAGGATGGGTACATGGTGGTCATGAAGGGATGGACATGGTCAGAAACAATGCTCAGGTAGCCCGTGGCATTTAAACGATGCCCAATTGGCACTAAGTGCCCAGAAAACATCCCCCACACCATTACACCACCACCAGCCTGCACAGTGGTAACAAGGCATGATGGATACATGTTCTCATTCTGTTTACGCCAAATTCGGACTCTACTATTTGAATGTCTCAACAGAAATCGAGACTCATCAGACCAGGCAACATTTTTCCAGTCTTCAACAGTCCAATTTTGGTGAGCTCGTGCAAATTGTAGCCTCTTTTTCCTATTTGTAGTGGAGAAGAGTGGTACCCGGTGGGGTCTTCTGCTGTTGTAGCCCATCCACCTCAAGGTTGTGCGTGTTGTGGCTTCACAAATGCTTTGCTGCATACCTCGGTTGTAACGAGTGGTTATTTCAGTCAACGTTGCTCTTCTATCAGCTTGAATCAGTCGGCCCATTCTCCTCTGACCTCTAGCATCTACAAGGCATTTTTGCCCACAGGACTGCCGCATACTGGATGTTTTTCCCTTTTCACACCATTCTTTGTAAACCCTAGAAATGGTTGTGCAAGAAAATCCCAGTAACTGAGCAGATTGTGAAATACTCAGACCGGCCCGTCTGGCACCAACAACCATGCCACGCTCAAAATTGCTTAAATCACCTTTCTTTCCCATTCTGACATTCACTTTGGAGTTCAGGAGATTGTCTTGACCAGGAGCACCCCCCTTAATGCATTGAAGCAACTGCCATGTGATTGGTTGACTAGATAATTGCATTAATGAGAAATAGAACAGGTGTTCCTAATAATTCTTTAGGTGAGTGTATATATATATACATATTGATATTGATAGAACATTCTTCGCCAAGCTAAGTGATGAATTCCCACAGGAAAGACGTCAAGTCCTTTCCATTTAAGATCCTAGATCCCTGTTATTTGTCTTAATAGTCTTACCAAAGTTATATGTGTGAAAATAGTCCAGGATGGGGCGGAAGGATACAGTTATCTCTTCTAAGTTATATCCTTGGATGGATTTGCCCATCTTGAAGTCATGTGATGTGTAGTTGGTTAGAAGGGGGTGGAATGTATTATTCTATATTGATGTCTAGGATTAGACATGCCCATCCTGATATCATGAGGTTTCCTCTGAACAGAAGTAATGTATATAACTTATGTTCCTATTTTGATATCCTAACCTAATAATAGCTTGGTTATAATGTGACAAGTTATTTCCACTCACATGTATTGTTAAGCTTGTAATGCTTTATATTAACGCTATATGTATATTCATTTGCATGTATCTTTGTGTTTATTTACTTATATATGTTTATAACCTTGTAACCAATAAATCTGCATATTTTTATAATACCTGTGTATTATTGTATAATGCAGAACTACATTTTATCATTAACGTCATCTCACGTCAAAAAGAACTTATTTATCTGAGGAAATAGTCGGACTCAGATGTGAATTGTATCAATTAGGTTGTCTACAATTCACCAGGTCATGATTTTAAGAATTTATGACAATTTTTATCAATTTAATTTTTTTATGGTTAATGATTTTTATGACCATAATTAATCATTCTTAATTGAATTATTACCCACCGACAACTGAAGAAGATTGCAAATCAGATCAACCCTTATAGAGGTTATAAAGAGTTCACAGCAACAATAGCACAAGTAGTAATGCAATCAGAAGCATAATTGAACAGCTAGACCTAAGCAAGGGATCCATGTGCCCATAGTGCCTCTCCATTATAGCAATAAAGGGACAAAAAAAATAAAGTTACACAATTCAAAAATCTTTTATTAAAGGAAAAAAAATCACAAACTCTTAAAATACATTGCAAATCTTCTACAGTATAAGCACAGAATTTACATAAAGGTTGCGCGATTAGATGATTTTATAAGACACCAGTGTAAATACCATGAATAAAGACTAAAGATGGATTTAGACCTGCTGCGCTAAAGCTTCATTCCTGACAGTCGGCTGCTGCATTTACATGCAGCGATCACCTCCATTGTATGAGGATGAGCAGTCACTTTTGTGATCGCTTGTCCCCATACAGCTGCATTGTTTCTGGGCAGCAGGTCACTTTTAGACAGCACGATCTGCTGCCCAGAAATGACAATTTACGTGCCTGCACTAACGACCATTTCGCTCCTTCATTGGGTGATCTCCTGCACCTTTACATGGGCAGATTGTTGGGAATGAGCGTTTGTAGGAACATTTGTTTCCGTTAATCTGTCCGATTATCTCTCCATGTAAATCCACCTTAAAACAAGTCAACAGATTTACAATAATATGTCACTGACAATAATACTAACAGTCAAATAAAATGCTAAATAATACCAAATACTAACAGGTGAAAAAGTACCAATGACAAACGTCATACAAATGAAGGAACCAGTTAACAGACAGATAAATGAAAGAATTTTCAGTGTGAACAAGCCCTTAAAATGATTTACAATGCCTTGCAAAAGTATTCACCCCCTTGACTTTTCGTATTTTGTTACATTACAGCCTTAAGTTCAATTTTTTGTTAATCTGAATTTTATGTGATGGATCAGAACACAATAGTCTAAGTTGGTGAAGTGAAATGAGAAAAATATATAAATAAAACTATTGTTTAGAAATAGAAAACAGAAAATTGGCATGTGCGTATGTATTCACCCCCTTTGTTAGAAAGCCCATAAAAAGCTTTGGTGGAAACAATTACCTTCAGAAGTCACATAATTAGGGAAATTATATCACCTGTGTGCAATCTAAGTGTCACATGATCTGTCATTAAATATACACACCTTTTTTGAAAGGCCCAGAGGCTGCAACACCTAAGCAAGAGGCATCACTAACCAAACACTGCCATGAAGACCGAGGAACTCTCCAAACAAAGGACAATGTTGCTGAGAAGTACAAGTCAGGGTTAGGTTATAAAAAAATATCCAAATCTTTGATGATCCCCAGGAGCACCATCAAATCTATCATAACCAAATGGAAAGAACATGGCACAACAGCAAACATGCCAAGAGACGTCCGCCCACCAAATCTCACAGACTGGGCAAGGAGGGCATTAATCAGAGAGGCAGCACAGAGACCTAAGGTAACCCTAGAGGAGCTGCAGAGTTCCACAGCAAAGACTGGAGTATCTGTACATAGGACGACAATAAGCCGTACGCTCCATAGAGTTGGGCTTTATGGCAGAGTTTCAGCTAAAAACAAAAAGGCATGTTGTGAGTTTGCAAAAAGACATGTGGGAGACTCCCAAAATGTATGGAGGAAGGTGCTCTGGTCTGATGAGACTAAAATTGAACTTTTCGGCCATCAAAGAAAACGCTATGTCTGGGGCAAACCCAACACATCACATCACCCAAAGAACACCATCCCCACAGTGAAACATGGTGGTGGCAGCATCATGCTGTGGGGAGGTTTTTTAGCAGCCGGGACTGGGAAACTGGTCAGAGTTGAGGGAAAGATGGATGATGCTAAATACAGGGATATTCTTGAGCAAAACCTGTACCACTCTGTGCTTGATCTGAGGCTAGGACAGAGGTTCACCTTCCAGCAGGACAATGACCCCAAACACACTTCTAAAGCAACACTTGAGTGGTTTAAGGGGAAACATGGAAATGTGTTGGAATGGCCTAGACCAGTGATGGTAAACCTTTTGGAGACCGAGTGCCCAAACTGAAACCCAAAGCCCACTTATTTGTCGCCAAGTGCCAAGCCAGCAATTTAACCTGAATAGCAATATAGTATATCTTCCATGTATCATTTAGCTATAATAGCCTGCCTACATTCAATGCACTGCCTGTGCCATTCATAGTACGCACTGCGCTAATGGACTGGAAAAATCAAAGGCATATTAGTACACCAAAGACTTTTTCAAGGGTGTGGGTGCCCACAGTGAGAGCTCCGAGTGCCGCCTCTGTCACCCGTGCCATAGGTTCGCCAACACTGGCCTAGACAAAGCCCAGATCTCAATCCAATAGAAAATCTGTGGTCAGACTTAAAGATTGATGTTCACAAGCGCAAACCATCCAACTTTTGTCCTATTTGTTGTTTGCTTCACAATAAAAAAAAAAAAAAACATCTTCAAAGTTGTGGGCATGTTCTGTAAATTAAATTAGGCAAATCATCAAACAATCCATGTTAATTCCAGGTTGTGAGGCACCAAAATACAAAAAAAAAATCAAGGGGGGGGGGGGGTGAATACTTTTACAAGGCACTGTACATATGATGAAAAACTTCATGCAAAATAGTATTTTTTTTTTAAATTAGGGGAACCATAGACTAAAGAAGCACTATGGCGGGCAGAAGTTTAACCAGAGAGTTATCCACCAGGAGCAGACTATGGATAAGGCATATCACCAAATCGCATAAGCCAAATATGCAAAGTTCTATATTGAATTTTATTATATTTTGGATACAATAAAATGTACTGTTTTCCTTTACTCCACTCTGGAAATTAAACTTCTTCATATGACAGAACAAAGCTTCCAGGTATTTGTGTTGCAGAAGTGCAGGACTGCTATAGAGAAATAGCGACCAGCACAATTTTAGGGCTTTTGCACACAACCGTATGTATTTTGCGGTCTACAAAACACGGATCCGCAAAAAATACGGGTGACATCTGTACGCATTCTGTATTTTGCGGAACAGAACAGCTGACTCCTAATAGAACAGTACAATCCTTGTACGTTATGCAGACAATAATAGGACACATTCTATTTTTTTACAGAACGGACATGCAGACATACGGAAATGGAATGCACACGGAGTAACTTCCGTTAGTTTTTTTTAATTTGCGGACCCATTAAAGTGAATGGTTCTGCATATGGTCTGCAAAAAAAAAAGGAACAGACAAGGAAAGAAAATACGTTTGTGTGCATATGATAAGTAAGCCATTTTGTAAGTTACCTGGTGCAAATATGGCAGCACTTTATACACCAAAATTATTGATCCTATTGTTTTATAGAGAGCTTGTATTCCGGTCACACGCTATGACAGTATAGAAAACAAGACCAAAGAGGGGGTCATTTCTCAAAGACAGGTGTTTTATGTCAGTCTTTGATATCCTCTGCACCACAGGAGGATGCTTTTAATTTAAAGGGAACCTGTCACCGGGATTTTGTGTATAGAGCTGAGGACATGGGTTGCTAGATGGCCGCTAGCACATCCGCAATACCCAGTCCCCATAGCTCTGTGTGCTTTTATTGTGTAAAAAAAAAGATTTGATACATATGCAAATTAACATAAAAGAGTCATATCTTACTTGTGTGACCAGAGAAGAGTCATGTTTTCACGCTCTGACTCATCTCAGGTTAATTTGCATATGGTTTAAATTGTTTCTTTATACACAATAAAAGCACACAGAGCTATGGGGACTGGGTATTACGGATGTGCTAGTGGCCATCGAACAACCCATGTCCTCAGCTCTATACACAAAATCCCGGTGACAGGTTCCCTTTAAGATGAGGCACAGGCCTTGTCATACATTTGGTGCATCCTCCAGCAATTTATATGTCTACACAGAAATCTACTCCAGCTCGTAGTTGGAATAGATTTCAGTCTTCATTTACACCAGTAGATTTGTGCAGGGGCCCATGGTACCACACACACACAATACCCTCGCCCTGCCCCTTGCCACTCCCTCTTTTCAGAAAGTGGGGAGGGCTGTGTAGAAAATCCACATGTGCCTAAATTTAGGAGCAATGGCTTTTTATGCCAATTTCTGACATAGGTGGTCATAGTAAATGACTCCCAATATTATTAAGTTAATTTAAAAACTTACATCAAATTCAGGTGAGAATTCAAGAAAACATGACAAAGGGAGAATTCTCTGTTAAATTAGAGATCTTTGGTCCTTTTTCCTCTGTACTCAGAACTCTCGGTCATAATTTGGGGTGTTGCAAGTTCCATATACCTTAAAGGGGTTTTCAAGAACTTTTATATTGACGGCCATTCTTAGAATAGATCAGGCATGTTCATCCTGTGGCCCTCTAGCTGTTTCAAAACTACAACTCCCATCATTCCCGGACAGCCTACAGCTATCAGCCTACAGAATGGCATGGTGGGAGTTGTAGTTTCACAACAGCTGGAGGGCCGCAGGTTGAGTATCCCTGGAATAGATCATCAATATCTGATTAGTGGGGGTCTGACTACTGGCACTCCGGCCGCTCAGCTGTTTTTCAGTAGCTCTGCTATCAGACATAGGCACTGGGACTACAGAGCTCTGTCCATTATGTTGTGAGAGATGTGCCCAATCTCATCATTGCTTATTTAACCAGTTTTAGGAAGTTGTGAAGCAGACATTTACAAAAGGCAGATCTTTGATTAGATTAAATGTGCATTAATTAGTCCTTTGTACATTCAAGACATGGGTAATTGAAACCTTTCACTTGCTTCCTTCTCTAATGAGAAACGATCAGCACGTTGACAAATGTGGATGGACTCAAGCATGCAGAATAACACTAATCAAAATTCAATCAATACTGTGTAATATCCTGCATGACTTACTTTAACATTCAAATTGTTATACATTTTTTTGAAAAGACAAACATATGTGAAATGATAGATAGATAGATAGATAGATAGATAGATAGATAGATAGATAGATAGATAGATAGGAAATAGATAGATAGATAGATAGATAGATAGATAGGAGATAGATAGATAGATAGAGAGATAGATAGATAGATAGATAGATAGATAGGTAGGTAGGTAGATAGATAGATAGATAGATAGATAGATAGATAGATAGATAGATAGAGAGATAGATAGGAGATAGATAGATAGATAGATACATAGATAGATAAATCGATAGATAGATAGGAAATAGATAGATATAGAGATGAACAATCAAATTAAGCAATTGAAATCAGAATAATAAATATAATTAATATTGTACATCAATTAGTAAAAGTCATATTTGTTACATATTTTTTGAGCATATATAATAATACGTTTTCCGGCAGCTCTTGACCTGCCATTTCCCTTTTTTTTGTACTGAAACACAATTTCTCCCTTTTTTTGACCGGGGAGGTGGACTTCTTTTCCAGTTAGTGTATGCAGCCTTCTCTCCATTGCTCCATTCCCATTTGCCATGGTTTACTCGATCATTGAGTCCTGTACAAAAAATAAATAAGATTGTTTAAAAAAATTTGTACAAAAATATGTGGATAGGTCATCAGTATCGGATTGGTGGGGGTCCGACACCTGGGACCCCCACCAATCAGCTGTTTGAGAAGGCACCAGCACTCCTGTGAATGCTGCGGCCTTCTCTGTGCTTACCAAGCACCGTGCTGTACATTGTATAGCAGATGTGCTTGGCATGGCCGCTCAGCCCCACACTTCAATGGGGCTGAGATGCACCTAGGCCACATGACCATTGAACTTGTCGTCACTCGGCCTAGGGAAAGCAGCAAGAAGGCCGTGGCACTACTGCGCGTGGTCCTGCCTTCTCAAACAGCTGATTAGCAGGGATCCCAGGAATTGGACCCCCACCAATCATATACTGATGACCTATCCAGAGTATAGTCATCAGTATTAACATCACAGAAAGCCCCTTTAATTGTATATTCGTCCTTGGAACTTCGTAAAATGTAAATACCCTGAGGAAGAGGCCAGTTTGGCTTTGTGATGCATAGGTCCTATATACCAAATAAAGTTTCTTCATTTGTAAAATACCCAGCTTCCAGGGTATCTGTTTACCAGCAGCTCTGTTGATTCAGGTCCTTCATTTTCCTCCATTTATCTGACAGGTCCTCTTTAATGACATGTTACAAGATCCAAGAAAAGTGAAGGTGCGCTTTATTTAGAATAAGCAGTCAAATTCTTACCGATCCAAAAAGATTTCCTCCCACTGAAGTTCCACAGCCAATCCATTTGCTCTTTAGTGAATATGTCTACAAGTGTAGCATGATATCTGCACAAAATTAATTTTTGTATTAGCGTTAATGTGATGCAATAATTAGTAGTTTAGCATGTGTTATATGGTAGCTTGTATGAAAATAAATGAATTTCTGAGCCTTAGTCCTCTTTCACACGACCGTATGGCTTTTTCAGAGTTTTGCGGTCCCTTTTTCACGGATCCATTGTTCCTTTTTTTGTTTCCGTTATGCTTCCGTTTCTGTTCCGTTTTTCTGTATGGCATATACAGTTTACAGTAATTATATAGAAAAAATTGGGCTGGGCATAAAATTTTCAATAGATGGTTCCGCAAAAACGGAACGGATATGGAAGACATACAGATGCATTTCCGTATGTGTTCCGTTTTTTTTTGCGGACCCATTGACTTGAATAGAGCCACGGAACATGATTTGCGGGAAATAATAGGACATGTTCTATCTTTCAACGGAACGGAAAAATGGATATAAGGAAACTGAATGCATACCGAGTACATTCAGTTTTTTTTTTGCGGAACCATTGAAATGAATGGTTCCATATACGGACCGTATACAGAATGCAAAAAACGGCCCGTAAACGGAAAATAAAAAATGGTCGTGTGAAAGAGGCCTTAAAAGAGGTCTTCTGAGATTTACATATTGGTCATCAATATGAGATCAATGGGGGTCCAACTCCCAGGACCCCCTGATGATCAGCTGTACGAAGAGGCCACGGTGCCCCGTGAGCTCTAGGGCCTCTTCCTAGGCAATGTGACATCACATTCATCAGTCATATTGCCTAGGCACAGCTCAGCCCCATTCAAATAAATGGGGCTAAGATGAAATACCAAGGAGAGGCGCTATATAATTTACAGCGCTGTGCTTGGTAAGCTGGGATTCAGTCCTGTGTCAGCTAAATCAGCAGCTCTGATCTGTCCTGTGTATACGTTAGAATGTGGATAAATAAAAATGTAAAAGGACAACATATAACAAAAGAAAGCATTTAAACTACTAAAACAGTGAAAAGGCACTAAAAAACTGTAAGGAAAAATCTAAATTATGTAGAAAACAGGTAACAGTAGCAAAGCTGGAGAATCTTACTGCCAAAGAAAAAGAAACCCTGAAAGGTTCTTGAAGAATACAGATAGCAAAACAGTTCTGCTTTACAATGCAGCAATCAACCAGTTGCTGAGGGTGATGAGGAGAAAGTGATCTCACAGAATAAAATGTCAGGTGAAATGCAGAGGGGTAAACTGTCCATGAAGTGTCACCTGTCTAACCCATGAAGAAGTGAAGCGCCACTTTAAAAGGATCAAAATGGACAAATCACTGGGTCCAAATGATATACACCAGGGATCAGCAACCTAAAGCACTCTAGCTGCTGGGAAACTACAACTCCCAGCATGCACACTTATTTGGCTGTACTTGCAACTCCCATAGAGGTGAAAGGAGGATTCTTGGAGTTGTAGTTTCAGGACAGCGGACTGCTGATCCCCGATATACACCTTCGTGTTGTAAAGGATTGTAACTGTAGTGATAGACAGACCATAATGTCTTTTATCTAAGGACCCTATAGTGACAGAATCTGTTCCACACGATTGCCATATAGCCAATATGTTGCCAACATTAACTCCTTAAGGACACAGCCTTATTTCACCTTAAGGAGTAGGCCATTTTTTGCAAATCTGACCAGTGTCACTTTAAGTTGTGATAACTTTAAAACGCTTTTACTTATCCAGGCCATTCTGAGAAAGTTTTTTCGTCACATATTGCACTTCATGACACTGGTAAAATGGAGTAAAAAAAATTAATTTTTATTAAACTCAATATTTATGGCCCTGATTCTGTAGTTTACAGAAACACCCCATATGTGGTCGTAAACTGCTGTACGGGCACACGGCAGGGCGCAGAAGGAAAGGAATGGCATACGTTTTTTTGAAGGCAGATTTTGCTGGACTGTTTTTTTTTACACCATGTCCCATTTGAAGCCCCCCTGATGCACCCCTAGAGTAGAAACTCCATAAAAGTGACCCCATCTAAGAAACTACACCCCTCAAGGTATTCAAAACTGATTTTTCAAACGTCGTTAACCCTTTAGGTGTTCCACAAGAATTAATGGAAAATAGAGATACAATTTCAAAATTTCACTTTTTTAGCAGATTTTCCATTTTAATATTTTTTTTCCAGTTACACAGCAAGGGTTAACAGCCAAACAAAACTCAATATTTATGGCCCTGATTCTGTAGTTTACAAAAACACGCCATATGTGGTCGTAAACTGCTGTACGGGTATACGGCAGGGCGCAGAAGGAAAGGAATGCCATACGGTTTTTGGAAGGCAGATTTTGCTGGACTGGTTTTTTGACACCATGTCCCATTTGAAGCCCCCCTGATGCACCCCTAGAGTAGAAACTCCATAAAAGTGACCCCATTTTAGAAACTACGGGATAGGGTGGCAGTTTTGTTGGTACTAGCTTAGGGTACATATGATTTTTAGTTGTTCTATATTACACTTTTTGTGAGGCAAGGTAAGAAGAAATAGCTGTTTTGGCACAGTTTTTTTGTTATTTACAACTGACAGGTTAGATAATGTGGTATTTTTATAGAGCAGGTTGTCACGGACGCGGTGATACCTAATATGTATACAATTTATTTTTATTTATGTAAGTTTTACACAATGATTTCATTTTTGAAACCCAAAAAATCATGTTTTAGTGTTTCCATAGTCTGAGAGCCATAGTTTTTTCAGTTTTTGGGAGATTATCTTAGGTAGGGTCTAATTTTTTGCTGGATGAGATGACGGTTTGATTGGCACTATTTTGGGGTGCATATGACTTCTTGATCGCTTGCAATTACACGCTTTTTGTGATGTAAGATGACAAAAAATAGCTTTTTTTACACCGTTTTTATTTTTATTCTTTTACGGTGTTCACCTGAGGGGTTAGGTCATGTGATATTTTTATAGAGCCAGTCGATACGGATGCGGCGAAACCTAATATGTATACTTTTTTTTTATTTACTTAAGTTTTACACAATAACAGCTTTTTTAAAACAAAAAAAATTATGTTTTAGTGTCTCCATATTCTGAGGCATAGTTTTTTTATTTTTTGGGCGAATGTCTTAGGTAGGGTCTCTTTTTTGCGGGATGGGGTGACGGTTAGATTGGTACTATTTTGGTGGGCATACGTCTTTTTGATCGCTTACTGTTGTACTTTTAGTGATGTAAGGTGACAATTTTTTTTTTATTTAGCACAGTTTTCATTTTTTATTTTTTATGGTGTTCATCTGAGGGGTTAGGTCATGTGATATGTTTATAGAGCCGGTCGATACGGACACGGCGATACCTAATTTGTGGTCGGGGCTATGTGTGAAAGAACCTACCCCCTAATGTACGCCCCAACAGAACTAGCGGCTTGAGTTGTGCCATAACCGCTTCCGTCGAGAGTACACCTGAAAGAGGGCATACCCTGTGGGAGAGTGAAAGGAAAAGGGCGGGCTGGGAGGGGAACACTGCTGCCGTCCGTCCCCTCTGGAGAAAGGTGCGTGCCAGATATAGGGCAGGGCGCCCCTCCCACAAATGCAGGCCAATTAATCGGCCTTAATACTTGTGGTCGGGGCTATGTGTGAAAGAACCTACCCCCTAATGTACGCCCCAACAGAACTAGCGGCTTGAGTTGTGCCATAACCGCTTCCGTCGAGAGTACACCTGAAAGAGGCCAAAAACCCAGCATGAAAATACAAAGCGTGTTCATTGACGTATTACAACGCCAAATTCTGAAAGGCACAAGAAATCTCGCTAACGGGGTTCGGAACATAACGGCTGTAACAAGACGAGCGCCACCGGCCCAACTTACGGATAATGTGTGCTGGCACCTGATTCCTGAAGCGGCCGAGGCTGCCCCAATCCTGAACGAATGCCCTGACACCGTGAGGGGGTCAAAACCTAGATTGACCGCCAGTATACGCGCATGCGCTATGAATTGGGAGGTGGACAACGCTGCTGTCCCGAAGGGTAACAGTGGGGTGTTAGTGCCGCGACCGGCCAGTGCCCCTGACAATCCCTGCAGGACGTGGATCGGACCCCATTTGTGAGACGTGGGGGAAGAATTTGACCTGGGTAGGGGGACCTGACTGGGAGGTCTTAGTCATTTAGACCACAGTACGGCCTGTCCAATGGTTACCCTAAACATGCGCTGCTGCCACCACGGGATACAGGTCCTTAGCCTCCGTTGACTGGAAATTCCCGTGGCCTCGCAAAACTCCTCCGGCCACGCCCCATTCAGCCAATGGGGGCCAAAAATAGCAGCGAAACCAGTGCTGACCCCGCTGTTGGAGAATATGACGGGGGAGTTGTGGGAGACCGCCGGGACAAACATGGACAGTGGGAATAACTGAGACATGGCTGGATGATAGCTATGACAGTGGGAATAACTGAGACACGGCTGGATGATAGCTATGACAGTGGGAATAACTGAGACACGGCTGGATGATAGCTATGACAGTGGGAATAACTGAGACATGGCTGGATGATAGCTATGACATAGTGGGAATAACTGAGACATGGCTGGATGATAGCTATGACAGTGGGAATAACTGAGACATGGCTGGATGATAGCTATGACAGTGGGAATAACTGAGACACGGCTGGATGATAGCTATGACAGTGGGAATAACTGAGACACGGCTGGATGATAGCTATGACATAGTGGGAATAACTGAGACATGGCTGGATGATAGCTATGACAGTGGGAATAACTGAGACACGGCTGGATGATAGCTATGACAGTGGGAATAACTGAGACACGGCTGGATGATAGCTATGACAGTGGGAATAACTGAGACACGGCTGGATGATAGCTATGACAGTGGGAATAACTGAGACACGACTGGATGATAGCTATGACATAGTGGGAATAACTGAGACACGGCTGGATGATAGCTATGACATAGTGGGAATAACTGAGACATGGCTGGATGATAGCTATGACAGTGGGAATAACTGAGACATGGGTGGATGATAGCTATGACAGTGGGAATAACTGAGACACGGCTGGATGATAGCTATGACAGTGGGGATAACTGAGACATGGCTGGATGATAGCTATGACAGTGGGAATAACTGAGACATGGCTGGATGATAGCTATGGCAGTGGGAATAACTGAGACACGGCTGGATGATAGCTATGACAGTGGGAATAACTGAGACATGGCTGGATGATAGCTATGACAGTGGGAATAACTGAGACACGGCTGGATGATAGCTATGACAGTGGGAATAACTGAGACATGGCTGGATGATAGCTATGGCAGTGGGAATAACTGAGACATGGCTGGATAATAGCTATGACAGTGGGAGTGGTAACAATCTGGCTACGAAAACCTACCCTGAGGAATGACGCGCATCGCAAAATTTACATGCCTAACAACGACTGCAGTTCCACCTTGGTGGTGACCCTACCAGTGACGAAACTGTGAACGACTGCGCGGACCCTAACCAACTTGTCTTCCGGCAACCTAGCTGACATGCTCTCTGTGACTGTAAAGCAAGCAAAAAGACGGACCGTCACTACCACTGTTTAGCAACAATTTGACTACCACCCGTGCCTAGACACCACCACCGCCACTGCAGAAACCATCATGCAAAGGTAACTGACCCTGGTGACCACCTGACAGCTGAGGTACGGAGAAAGAGGAGACGTGTGACAGTGGAAAATAAATTGGAGACAAAGAAGGAGGACCTTACCGGAAACCGGACACGATGCTGATATGAGAAGAACACAAGGAACCAACCGTGGAAATAGACCTATCCGCATGAATTAAGCAGAATACGTTTTTTTTTTTTTGTTTTTTTTTAACAACGCTTGCGCCTGCGTTCAGGTGGCCCGAAGCTGGGCGACGAGACACGATTGTCAGATTGCCGGGGTTCTCACGGAGTTGGCTGAACGGCTGACGTGCATATGCCAAAAATAAAACACAGCTATCTATGTAGCAAGCAAATTGCGACAAGTGTATGAAGACAGGCAAATGAGAAACCTGCCCATCTGAAACAGAACAATGAAATAAAATGCCATACAATGTGAAGGGTCTGGCGTGCCCCTGCTGGCCTACGTCTAGGGGCGCCTGTTACTGGGGGTACTACCCCCAACAACTCATCACCATCACGCTGTATGGCATTAACCCCCTACCTAACTGACAGCACGGCAGCCCGTGCCAGACTTTGCCCCCCATATAACAGTCATGGTGATTATACAAAATTCGTCTTGACAGAAAAGTTAAAAACAGCTAGGCTGTGATTAATCAGGCAGATTGAAACTCCGCCCTCAAACTAGCCTTCTCATTGACATTCCCCCCCCTCCCCCCGTCCTTACTCCCTTACAAGCCTCCCCCAATGCAGAAAGATAGAGCCTAATGCGAGTAGCCCCAGCAAATATACGAACGGAGTCCCGCTGACTCCAGCTACCTGCGTGCAAGTCACGTGGGAGCGGGGCGTGCTGCCAGACTGCCGTTCCGGTGTGGGGATGTCCCTCTCATACCTTAGAGCAGGGGTGCACAACGTTTCTAGGTTGGGGGCCACATTGCCAGACTTAACCAATGACGAGGGCCGAAATTAAAATTTAAATGTGTATTAACAACTGAAATATTGTACTTATGGCATATTGAACACACATTATATACCATTAATGTCTAGTTACACTTCCAGGACTCCCATCTAATGGGAGAAATACATGAAAAATACATGTGAGCAGCCACAAGACATAGACATACATGTCTGTTACCAGATGGTTGGGGGCCACACAGAATGGTATGAAGGGCCACATGTGGCCCCCGGGCCGCAGGTTGTGCACCTCTGCCTTAGAGGGACCGACCCCACCGACCGGACTAAGGAGCCGACACTGCGCTGAGGCAGCAGCTACTCACGCGCCGCACGAGGAGGAACAGGACGCCGGACTGCAGGAGGAAGCGCCGACCGGAAGTGACGCTCTGTCGCCTAGGAGATGCTGACGCCGCCGGCTGTAACAGGAACACTGCTGCCGTCCGTCCCCTCTGGAGAAAGGTGCGTGCCAGATATAGGGCAGGGCGCCCCTCCCACAAATGCAGGCCAATTAATCGGCCTTAATACATGTCTACTTTTTTTTTCCCTATTTTTTACCTATTTTTTTTAACTTTATTTGGAGAAAATTACGTTTTTGTTTATTTTTACTTGAAACTTTTAATTTTTTGGGGGGAAAACTTTATTTTTTCAACTTTATTTTTACTTTATTTTTTTGTCCCACTTTGGGACTTCAACTTTTGGGGGTCTAATCCCTTTACAATGCATTCCAGTACTTCTGTATTGGAATGCATTGGCTGTATGAGTAATACAGTGTGTATTACTCATACAGCTTCCGGCCTGTGAGATCCAGGGGGCTGGATCTCACAGGCTCGTCACTGGAAGGCAGCACCGATGCCTAAGGAAGGCATCGCGCTGCCTTCCATGCCATCGGGTCCCTCCTACAGCCGCATCGGGACCCGATGGCACCGCCGATCGCCGCCGCCGAATAAGGTAAAAGCCACAAACCACAGGTCTGAATTGACCTGCGGTTTGCGTCCCTGGCCCAGGGAGACATAGATATCATGTTATGTATCTTGAGTTTTCCAAAGCATTTGATACTGTGTTATATTAAAGGGACACTAAACAGTGTGTCTATATTGTGCAAGCACAGCCACCGTTGCTGGATTGCAGAGTGGTTGTAACCATGGAAACGAGCAGTTTATAATGTGATGGAAAAATGAATCCAGCCAGCAAAGGAAGCAATATGGACAATAACAATACATTAGTGGCTTGTACCTCATCTGCAGACAGCCGTTTCGGGGTGACTGCCCCTCACCAGTGCAGAGCAGAGAGTACTAGCTTAACAGTGTTACGGAAGACGCCAAGCATAAGATTTCACCCAAGCTACTTTGATTTCATCCATGGTATTTTGTCTCCCAGTTAACAGAGTTGGATTGTCAGTTATTCAGCGATTGTGTGCTTTCCAATAGAACAATAAAAAGAAGATATTGTGCAGTAACCCTTGGTCAGCCAAGAGATCTCTTTGAAAGTGTTTATTCATGCAAACAACAGGTGAAAGCTTATATAGACATACACTTCTCAACACTGAAATTGCAACACCTATAAGGAAAAGTCACGGAAAACATAAGATCAATAGACATGTTAAAAGGGTTCTATGGGATTTTGATATTGATGACCTATCCTCAGCTGAATGATGAGGCTGCAGTGCTCTGTGAGTGTTTAGGCCTCTTGGTCACATGGCCTAGGCACAGCTCAGTCCCATTCAACTGAAAGGGGCTGAGTTGCAATACCACGCACTGCCACTCCACTGAGAGCGTGGCGGAGGTGCCGAGATTCTGACCTTTACTGATCTCATATTGATGACTTATTCTGAGGATAGGCCATCAACATGAAAATCCCAGAGAACCCCTTGAATGATATGCAAATAGTAAAAAAAAAAAAAACATGGAAACAAAATATTCAAAACATCTCAATTTATTGAGTGTTGAGTATGAGTGCCAAGCGCAGAAATATACTGACTTACACACCTTGGGAAGCTATCAATGAGGTTATTAATAGTTGTCTGAAGAAGGTTCTGCACACTGAGTGCACTTGGGCACGCAAATCATCAAGATCCGCTCCTGGCAGCTCCCATTGAAATTATCCACCAATAACGTCCTGATGTTCTGGATGGGAGACATATCCGGAGACCCTGTAGGTCATGGTAGCTCCTTTAGGTCACACGGGCTGCTCACAAGCCACGTGCGGCCTGGTGTTGTCCTATTAAAATGTGTCCCCTGGGACACAAGCTGTTAGTGTACCTGAAATGAAGACTAGAGAAGTCTGGCCACTGTACATTATGCCACTCTACATCATAATCCCAGGAGTAGGACCGGTGTGGTATTTCCTTGGGAAGGCCTCTTTGTGGCATTGCCCAAGTGGTCTCCAGACCAATCTCTGGCATAATTCCTATTATAGCAAATAAGGTAGGGGGCGGCACCAATCACAGCGGCAAAGCGCACTAAAATCCGATGCTGTACGTGGCTGGAGAGGACACACACAGCGGCGGTGCTCAGCTATGCAGGTGCGATGCAAGTACGAGGTAATGTAGAACAGAAGAAAGTAGCGGCACTCACCAGTGTGTAGTCAGGAAATTCAGCTTTATTTAATCCAGGGTTACATCAGGCAGGGGGCAGACGATTCAAGACACGCATTGATCCGCGGCGGCCGTTTCGCGCTAAATGCGCTTCATCTGGCTGTGCGTCAATGCGTGTTAGCACAACGCTCCTTTTTAAATGCTGGCGTGGACCGTTGCCATAGAGACTAACAACCCAGGCCGCATCAGCAAAGAGAGGGTGGCTAAAGCGAGACACGTATATAAAAGCGATATAAAAACAATACAAATGCAATATTCAAGGAATGAACATAGATTCTGCAGTAGAAAGGTATACATATAAGGACATCACAGGAAAGGACTCAGATCGTTTATATCGTTGAGTCCTAATTCCCCTAGGGCATGGGTACGTAATATCCAATTAGCTTCTCTCCGCAACAAGAGGCGGTGTCTGTCTCCCCCAGATATGGCATAATTCCATATGAGACAAAGGCGAGATTCAGAGCTGAAAAGGATAGACTTCTATTTCAGCCTCCATTGCTGTCTTGATGTTCACAGTGATAGCATTTGAGAACGGTGGTATGAAGTCAAAGAAACACCAGTAGCTGGACATCTGGCTCTTAGCCCAATGTCATTCAAATGCCTTCTAATGGTTTGTGTAGACACTGTTTATCACCCTAGACTTGGGATGTGATGTCCAATTTCAAATGCAGGAAAGAATGGATCACTACGCACCATTCTTTTAATCAGATAATCTGTCCATCCAGAGGTCCTCCTGGGGCTCGCATTGTTGTATAGTGCTGACATCGCAGCCTAGACATTTAGCGATCTGCCGGAGTGATGAACCAAGGTCTTTGCGACAAGTGTCGATAACTGGTACGCTTGTACACTGGAGGTATCACACAGTCATCTCACACGACTTGATCTGATTTTTGAGGGTTCATGTGGCTAAAAAAGTTTGCTTTCGATCTGGCATTTATGCCTCTCCCACATGCCACAGATTGGAGCTAGGTGCTTGGAAATTTAATCATCTGTTACTTCCTCAATTTGCATAACCTTACACATTGTCCTTCTTGGTGTTGCAATTTAAATGTTAAGGAGTATTTTTAAAATCCACGTGGCATCAAATGGTAACAGACTCCAGGTTCACCATCAATTGACTACTTCTGTGACATACACTGCAGTGGACTGTTGATAGCTAAACTCAAGTTGGGCTGTTGATTTGATGCCAAATTTTCAATGTCTATATACCGTATTTTTCGCCCTATAAGACGCACCGGCCCATAAGACACACCTAGGTTTTAGAGGAGGACAATAAGAAAAAATATATTTTTTAATTAGACCTCTGGTCAGACCACCAATCAGACCTCAGCTCAGACCCCAATGTGAATGACCCCCAATCAGACCTCAGATAAGAGCCCCCATTGCCTCATATAAGCCCCCAGCAGCCCCCATTGCCTCTCATATTAGCCCCCATTGCCTCAGATAAGCCCCCCAGAAGCCCCATATTGCCTCAAATCACCCCCCAGCAGCCCCATATTGCCTCATGTTTTATAAAATAAAAAACCCACTTACCTCTCCTGCTTCTGGACACCGCCGCTCCTCACCACCCACGATCTTCTTCCTCCTGCTGTCGCGTGTGCTGTGAACTGTCGCGCACAGCGTGAGGTCACAGAGCGCCCTCATGCTGTGCACAGCCACTGCACAGCCGAGGACCAGGAAGCAGTCAGTACAGTGCCTTCACCGCTTTCTGGTCCTCCGGTACTAATGACCGCTTTCATAAGACGCAGAGGCATTTTCCCCCCACTTTTAGGGGGAAAAATGTGTCTTATGGGGTGAAAAATACAGTATACACTGAGAAGTTATACATCTTTCACATTTACTATAGGGGTATGCAAAATTTTGGATAGAAAAAAACAGACATACTGACCTTTTGACTATCTGGTTTAGCAATGTTGTTTACATATGAAGACTTGTTTATGTCTGGAAAAACTGCTTAGGGTGGGTTCACATCACATTTTATGCCTCCGTTTGATGTATGCCTTACAAAAAAAAAGGATACAAAAACACAGCACACTACGTTCTTGTATCCTGCACAGTCGTGTAAAAAAAAGTATATGTTTTTTTACAATGGTAAAAAAAAAGCGTACACTTTTTTTCACAATGGAACTCTATGGTGAACAGATGCCACTGTATGGCATCAGTCTGAGGCAAGTTTTTGTGTACGTTAAATGGATGGAAAAACCAGAAGTGAACCCACCCTTAGTTATTCCCATACACTTGTATTGAGCCTCTATACAGGTATATAACAGACTGAAATTGCAACATTGTTTCTGTTTAGGCTGTGTTTCTCCACTTAACCCACCCACTTGAAGGTTCTAGTTCCGTTAGAAACTGTATATAAGGAAAGCAGTCAAAGCTTCTATATGTCTGCAGATAGGGACCAATGTTTAATATAAGAGACTCGATTTTTACGTAGACTTATATGCAGCAAACCCGTCTCAAAATCAGGAGGGCAGGAAATGGTTAAATGATGTCCGATTGTCTAAACTAACGGCAGAAGAAAGAGAAATGCTGAATGCCCCAATTTCCACAGAAACAATAGTCACATATATAAAAAACTTACCCCTAGAGAAAGCGCCGGGACCAGACGGGTATAGTGGGGAATTTTATAAAATCATAGCTCATGATATAGCCCCGACCCTCTCTCAGATTTATTCAGGATATATGAAGGGAAACCCAGTTCCGACACTAACTAACACAGCTCACATTATGGTTCTACGGAAGCCCGGCAGGGACCCCCTGGACCCAGCCTCATACCGTCCGATTTCCCTCATTAATGTTGATCTTAAAATCATCTCTAAGATACTAGCAGATAGACTCTCGGGCCTGCTACCCAGACTGATTTCATCTGCTCAGGTGGGCTTTGTCCAGGGAAGATCGGCAGTAATAAATATAAGAAAAGTGTTATTGGCGCTGGATGAGGTAAAGCTTAGATCATCCTCCCATTCATTCCCAGCCATCATATCCATAGATGCAGAGAAAGCGTTTGATAACGTGGACTGGGGGTGGATGGGAGAGGTGCTAGATTAAATGGGTTTTGAGGGACCGTTCAGAAGTTTCTTGAAGGGCATATATTCCAACCCTCAGGCTAGAGTGGCCACACCAGGATTTTTGTCCAGCCCCATACATTTAGGCAAGGGCACAAGGCAGGGGTGCCCACTATCTCCGCTCCTTTTCAATCTGGCGTTAGAGCCTCTGTCGAGACAGATTGAGAGAGATACTAAGTTGGAGGGGATTAAAATTGGTAAATTCGGGAAAAAGGTGATTAAACATGCGCTTTTTGCCGATGACTTACTAGTGTTTTTGGAAAAGCCGCATAGAGACATAGGTCATCTGCTGGAAATGCTGGAGGCGTTCGGCTCGTTCTCGGGATTTAAGGTAAATACAGATAAGTCGGAAATACTGTTCATAGGACCCCAAGCGAAATTGGCCAAATCGAAGGTACTCGGATTTCCCTTACAGGTAGCTGATCACTCGATCAAATACTTGGGTATACATGTAGGAAATACTTACGAATCTCTATACTCATTGAACTATCCACCATTAATCAAAAAAATCCTTGCGGATATTGGGAGGTGGTCATCGCTGCCATTGTCTCTGGGGGGGAGGTGTCAGTTATTAAAAATGATGTGCGTAGCACAACTCCTTTATCCCATCCAAACAATACCCATATTACTAAAGCACAAAGACATAGAAGCCCTGGAAAAAGCATTTAGATCATTCCTTTGGAGAGGGAAAAGATGCAGAATCTCGCTGGCAAAATTGCAATTACCAAAAAACTTAGGGGGGCTAAATTTTCCGGACATAAGAGCATACAACCTGGCGGGTCTCCTAAGACATAGCTTGGACTGGGTATTTGGTACACATTTTTATACTAATACCAAGCTGGAGGAACAACTGGTAACACCCTGGTCACTGACAGCTTTGTTACATACTAAATTTGGTGCTATGCCGGCTGAGATTAAAGGGAGCCTCTTGTTGAAAGACACAGTGGCGAGCTGGAAAGCAATCCGCAAGTTGTACTCCTTGCCTTTCAATATATCCAAACACATGAGCTTGTGGGTAGGGATGAGCGAACCCGAACTGTATAGTTCGGGTTCATACCGAATTTTGGGGTGTCCGTGACACGGACCCGAACCCGAACATTTTCGTAAAAGTCCGGGTTCGGTGTTCGGCGCTTTCTTGGCGCTTTTTGAAAGGCTGCAAAGCAGCCAATCAACAAGCGTCATACTACTTGCCTACTATTGGCATGGCTGTGATTGGCCAGTGCAGCATGTGACCCAGCCTCTATATAAGCTTGGGTCACGTAGCGCTGCACGTCACTCTGCTGATACAAGCGTAGGGAGAGGTTGCTGCTGCGACGTTAGGGCGAGATTAGGCAGATTAACTCCTCCAAAAGACTTAATTGAGTGATCGATCTCCAGCTGTGGATCATTGAAGTGCTGATATTGAATTGCTCACTTTTTTTGGGCTGCCCAGAGCGTTTTTATATCACTTTTTTCTGGGGTGATCGGCGGCCATTTTGTGGCTTGTGGTGCGCCAGCACAAGCTACCACCAAGTGCATTTAACCATCAATAGTGTGGTTATTTTTTGCTATATCCTACATCAGGTGCAGGCTGAGCCTGTGTCACCCAAGTGCATTTAACCATCAATAGTGTGGTTATTTTTTGGCCATATACTACATCAGGTGCGGGCTGAGCCTGTGTCACCCATTGCATTTAACCATCAATAGTGTGGTTATTTTTTGGCCATATACTACATCAGGTGCAGGCTGAGCCTGTGTCACCCAAGTGCATTTAACCATCAATAGTGTGGTTATTTTTTGGCCATATACTACATCAGGGGCAAGTTGAGCCTGTCACCCAGCGCCTAAAAAATAGGCCTGACATTTCTATTCCTCCAAATCAGTACTGTTTTAGCTGGTCAAGTTATTTTTAGTGACCGTAAAAGCACAGTTTTTGTTCTGGGTTGAAAAACAATTCCCAAATTTGCCATTCTCAAAATTAGTAGTTTCTGCTATATCAGGCCTACTTTAAATCTATCCCAAAAAGGGTATATTAGATTCAAGGTGCTGATAGTGTCATTCTGAAAAACTTAACACACACGCTACAGTGCAAATACAAGGCTAATTCTGTGATTAAACGTATACCTGTCACACAGCGCCTAAAAAATAGGCCTCACATTTATATTCAGCTAAATCTGTCATTACTGGTGTGCCTGTATTAGTGTAATACGGTACCTAAATAGATAGCCAGACAGTGTTAGGTGTCTGTAAAAAAAGGCCTGAACTTTAATTCAATACATTGGCCCGAATAATATTTTTCTTATTGGGGTGAACGGGAACAATGAGGAAAACATCTAGTAAGGGACGCGGACGTGGACATGGTCGTGGTGGTGTTAGTGGACCCTCTGGTGCTGGGAGAGGACGTGGCCGTTCTGCCACAGCCACACGTCCTAGTGTACCAACTACCTCAGGTCCCAGTAGCCGCCAGAATTTACAGGGATATTTGGTGGGGCCCAATGCCGTTCTAAGGATGGTAAGGCCTGAGCAGGTACAGGCATTAGTCAATTGGGTGGCCGACAGTGCATCCAGCACGTTCACATTATCTCCCACCCAGTCTTCTGCAGAAAGCGCACAGATGGCGCATGAAAACCAAGCCCATCAGTCTGTCACATCACCCCCATGCATATCAGGGAAACTGTCTGAGCCTCAAGTTATGCAGCAGTCTCTTATGCTGTTTGAAGACTCTGCTGCCAGGGTTTCCCAAGGGCATCCACCTAGCCCTTCCCCAGGGGTGGAAGAGATAGAATGCACTAACGCACAACCACTTATGTTTCCTGATGATGAGGACATGGGAATACCACCTCAGCACGTCTCTGATGATGACGAAACACAGGTGCCAACTGCTGCGTCTTTCTGCAGTGTGCAGACTGAACAGGAGGTCAGGGATCAAGACTGGGTGGAAGACGATGCAGGGGACGATGAGGTCCTAGACCCCACATGGAATGAAGGTCGTGCCACTGACTTTCACAGTTCGGAGGAAGAGGCAGTGGTGAGACCGAGCCAACAGCGTAGCAAAAGAGGGAGCAGTGGGCAAAATCAGAACACCCGCCGCCAAGAGACTCCGCCTGCTACTGACCGCCGCCATCTGGGACCGAGCACCCCAAAGGCAGCTTCAAGGAGTTCCCTGGCATGGCACTTCTTCAAACAATGTGCTGACGACAAGACCAGAGTGGTTTGCACGCTGTGCCATCAGAGCCGGAAGCGAGGCATTAACGTTCTGAACCTTAGCACAACCTGCATGACCAGGCACCTGCATGCAAAGCATAAACTGCAGTGGAGTAAACACCTTAAAAACAAGGAAGTCACTCAGGCTCCCCCTGCTACCTCTTCTGCTGCTGCCGCCTCGGCCTCTTCTGCTGCTGCCGCCTCGGCCTCTTCCTCCGCCTCTGGAGGAACGTTGGCACCTGCCGCCCTGCAAACATGGGATGTACCACCAACACCACCACCTGCGTCACCAAGCATCTCAACCATGTCACACGGCAACGTTCAGCTCTCCATCTCACAAACATTTGAGAGAAAGCATAAATTCCCACCTAGCCACCCTCGATCCCTGGCCCTGAATGCCAGCATTTCTAAACTACTGGCCTATGAAATGCTGTCATTTAGGCTGGTGGACACAGACAGCTTCAAACAGCTCATGTCGCTTGCTGTCCCACAGTATGTTGTTCCCAGCCGCCACTACTTCTCCAAGAGAGCCGTGCCTTCCCTGCACAACCAAGTGTCCGATAAAATCAAGTGTGCACTGCGCAACGCCATCTGTGGCAAGGTCCACCTAACCACAGATACGTGGACCAGTAAGCACGGCCAGGGACGCTATATCTCCCTAACTGCACACTGGGTAAATGTAGTGGCGGCTGGGCCCCAGGCGGAGAGCTGTTTGGCGCACGTCCTTCCGCCGCCAATGATCGCAGGGCAACATTCTTTGCCTCCTGTCTCCTCCTCCTCCTACTCAGCTTCCTCCTCCTCTTCTTCCACCTGCTCATCCAGTCAGCCACACACCTTCACCACCAACTTCAGCACAGCCCGGGGTAATCGTCAGCAGGCCGTTCTGAAACTCATATGTTTGGGGGACAGGCCTCACACCGCACAGGAGTTGTGGCGGGGTATAGAACAACAGACCGACGAGTGGTTGCTGCCGGTGAGCCTCAAGCCCGGCCTGGTGGTGTGCGATAATGGGCGAAATCTCGTTGCAGCTCTGGGACTAGCCGGTTTGACGCACATCCCTTGCCTGGCGCATGTGCTGAATTTGGTGGTGCAGAAGTTCATTCGCAACTACCCCGACATGTCAGAGCTGCTGCATAAAGTGCGGGCCGTCTGTTCGCGCTTCCGGCGTTCACACCCTGCCGCTGCTCGCCTGTCTGCGCTACAGCGTAACTTCTGCTATGACATGAAGACTGATTCTGTGCTGACATGAAGCCAGATTCTCTGTTACCGGACCTCTCTCCTCTATCTGGGTGCCAGGGCCTAAATGTGTGACAGTGGCCTGTTCCAGTGGTGGGTGACGTGAAGCCTGATTCTCTGCTATGACATGAAGACTGATTCTGTGCTGACATGAAGCCAGATTCTCTGTTACGGGACCTCTCTCCTTTGTCTGGGTGCCAGGGCCTAAATGTGTGACAGTGGCCTCTTCCAGTGGTGGGTGACGTGAAGCCTGATTCTCTGCTATGACATGAAGACTGATTCTGTGCTGACATGAAGCCAGATTCTCTGTTACGGGACCTCTCTCCTCTGCCTGGGTGCTGGGGCCTAAATATGTGACAGTGGCCTGTTCCAGTGGTGGGTGACGCGAAGCATGATTCTCTGCTATGACATGAAGACTGATTCTGTGCTGACATGAAGCCAGATTCTCTGTTACGGAACCTCTCTCCTCTGTCTGGGTGCCGGGGCCTAAATATGTGACAGTGGCCTGTTCCAGTGGTGGGTGACGTGAAGTCTGATTCTCTGCTATGACATGAAGACTGATTCTGTGCTGACATGAAGCCAGATTCTCTGTTACGGGACCTCTCTCCTCTGTCTGGGTGCCAGGGCCTAAATGTGTGACAGTGGCCTCTTCCAGTGGTGGGTGACGTGAAGCCTGATTCTCTGCTATGACATGAAGACTGATTCTGTGCTGACATGAAGCCAGATTCTCTGTTACGGGACCTCTCTCCTCTGTCTGGGTGCCGGGGCCTAAATATGTGACAGTGGCCTGTTCCAGTGGTGGGTGACGTGAAGCCTGATTCTCTGCTATGACATGAAGACTGATTCTGTGCTGACATGAAGCCAGATTCTCTGTTACGGGACCTCTCTCCTCTGTCTGGGTGCCAGGGCCTAAATGTGTGACAGTGGCCTCTTCCAGTGGTGGGTGACGTGAAGCCTGATTCTCTGCTATGACATGAAGACTGATTCTGTGCTGACATGAAGCCAGATTCTCTGTTACGGGACCTCTCTCCTCTGTCTGGGTGCCAGGGCCTAAATGTGTGACAGTGGCCTCTTTCTGTGGTGGGTGACGTGAAGCCTAATTCTCTGCTATGACATGAAGACTGATTCTGTGCTGACATGAAGCCAGATTCTCTGTTACGGGACCTCTCTCCTCTGTCTGGGTGCCAGGGCCTAAATGTGTGACAGTGGCCTCTTCCAGTGGTGGGTGACGTGAAGCCTGATTCTCTGCTATGACATGAAGACTGATTCTGTGCTGACATGAAGCCAGATTCTCTGTTACGGGACCTCTCTCCTCTGTCTGGGTGCCAGGGCCTAAATGTGTGACAGTGGCCTCTTCCAGTGGTGGGTGACGTGAAGCCTGATTCTCTGCTATGACATGAAGACTGATTCTGTGCTGACATGAAGCCAGATTCTCTGTTACGGGACCTCTCTCCTCTGTCTGGGTGCCAGGGCCTAAATGTGTGACAGTGGCCTCTTTCTGTGGTGGGTGACGTGAAGCCTAATTCTCTGCTATGACATGAAGACTGATTCTGTGCTGACATGAAGCCAGATTCTCTGTTACGGGACCTCTCTCCTCTGTCTGGGTGCCAGGGCCTAAATGTGTGACAGTGGCCTCTTCCAGTGGTGGGTGACGTGAAGCCTGATTCTCTGCTATGACATGAAGACTGATTCTGTGCTGACATGAAGCCAGATTCTCTGTTACGGGACCTCTCTCCTCTGTCTGGGTGCCAGGGCCTAAATGTGTGACAGTGGCCTCTTCCAGTGGTGGGTGACGTGAAGCCTGATTCTCTGCTATGACATGAAGACTGATTCTGTGCTGACATGAAGCCAGATTCTCTGTTACGGGACCTCTCTCCTCTGTCTGGGTGCCGGGGCCTAAATATGTGACAGTGGCCTGTTCCAGTGGTGGGTGACGTGAAGCCTGATTCTCTGCTATGACATGAAGACTGATTCTCTGCTGACATGAAGCCAGATTCTCTGCTATGGCATGAAGAGACTGATTCTCTGCTGACATGAAGCCAGATTCTCTGCTATGGCACGAAGAGACTTATTCTCTGCTGACGTAAAGCCCGATTCTCTGCTATGGGACCTCTGTCCAATTGATATTGGTTAATTTTTTTTTTTTTTTTTTTTAAATCATTTCCCTATCCACACTTGTTTGCAGGGGATATACCTACATGTTGCTGCCTTTTGCAGCCCTCTAGCTCTTTCCTGGGCTGTTTTACAGCCTTTTTAGTGCCGAAAAGTTCGGGTCCCCATTGACTTCAATGGGGTTCGGGTTCGGGACGAAGTTCGGGTCGGGTTCGGATCCCGAACCCGAACATTTCCGGGAAGTTCGGCCGAACTTCTCGAACCCGAACATCCAGGTGTTCGCTCAACTCTACTTGTGGGGTCATCCGGAATTCCCAGCAGGGAGCGAGGCTAAACACTTTCAGAAATGGAAGGAGTTGGGGATTGGCAAAGTTAGGGATCTATGGGAGGCGGAAGCAGGGAGGTACCTCAAACATGAAGAGTTCATTGTGAGATTCCCTACGCTTTGTAACCAACACCCGCTAGCATTTTCGCAAATTACAGACTTCTTAACTAAGAGGGCCATAAACTTAACCAGGGAAATGGGACTAAAAGACTTTGATTTACTCATTGGACAGGGACTTAGGAAAAAATCACTATCGGAGCTTTACGGGGGCCTAAGAGACATGAAACAGAGACAAGTGGCGGAGAAACTCTTCTCACAATGGAAAAAGGAATTCCCACTAATGGACATAAAACAAATTATCCTAAAGGGTTGGGAGATAGTTAGGAAGATGACACCAAATGAGGGATGGAGGGAGACATACTTTAGGATGGTGCACAAAGCTATTTATGGTTTTCGTTTTTCTCCTCGGGTGTCCCAAACGGACAGGATCACTGAATGTCCAAAGTGTCACGAAACTGGTACGGACCTATTCCATGGGGTTTGATCTTGTACGGAGACTAATAAGTTTTGGGCTAAGATTATTTTCCAAATTAAGAACCACCTGAAAATGGAAATCCCCATGGTACCGGAGCTTTTGATATTTCAGGCGGCCCCCGAGGGACAAAAGGTAACTCCGTTGGTGCACTTACTGTTATTAGCAGCCAAAAGATGTCTTTTCAAGAATTGGCTTCAATCTACAACTCCCTCAATGGAGGAAGTTTTCACACAAACTAAGACGTGTTTTCTGCTTGAAAGAGCGGAAGCAGAACATCTCAAGGGAAAGTGGGTTAATGTCTTCTTTAGCAGATGGGAACCATTCATAAAAGTCGCCCTGAGTAGTTCACAGGCTCAGAGTGGTATTTGAAAAGAAGGTTACAGAACACCCTAGGGAAGTTGCAGGTGGACTAGTGAGGAGTAGATAACTTAATACATATCACATTAGAAGAGGTATAGGTATATATAGTGGACCTGGAGAAGTTGGGGGAGGGGGGGAGTTTAGTTTGGGGTCTTTTGGGGGTCAAAGATGGAAAAATTAAAAATGGATAGATGTATTTTCACAAAGGTTTTGCAAGGCGGTTTTATGCAATGCAAAAGACTGTGACACTTATGTAATGTGATCTATATGCTTCTTGTTGATATGCAATATCGATGTTAAACACCAGGAAATGCATATATGTAAGGTTGCATATAATCGGATGATGTAATCTTATGTTCTGTCTTGCAAAGTATTGTTTGATATTCTGGAAATGATTTATCTATTTTAATAAAAATGATATTTGAAAAAATATATATAAGAGACTCTGCCAGACTGCACAAGTGACCCTGAGACGGAGATACTCTGCTACAGACCCTGGGTCACCAGTCCGTTGACCAGAAAGCCAACCAGACGATGAGCCACAGACCCTGGCCACCAGTCCTTTGGTCAGCCTTCTGAGAGACAGAGGGACAGCTAGCTCTGGCCTTTCCTGAGCACAGAACCTTCTGTCAGTTGATCTGAGGCTCCATTCCAAATACCTTTTTAATATGCAGATTTGAGGGAATCACTGTTGCACTCTTTGCACCCAAGCTCCACTCCTTTCTGTGACCAGCTGTCCCTGGCTGCTTTGCCATTGCCTGACTCTTTCAATCAAAGCAGCGGAGGGGCTGGCCATATAAATGAGTGGAGCTTGGGTGCAACCAGAGCAATGGTGACACTCTCATTGCACCAAAGTTCTAAAAAGAAAAGCAGTGTTTTAATCAGGTCAACCATATCTATGTGCATATGCAACAGTTGGATATGGAGGTCGTTGGTGACAGATTATTCAAGGTGCACTCCTCATTATAAATTAGGTGTATCCTCTGGTAGTCCGTGCACCTAGATTGAAATCTATTCCAGCCCCCGCCACTGTTAGACCCCCCACTTGACCCCAACACTCCCCCTAAATTTTTTGCATGTGGTTGTTTAAAAAGTTGCAAAACAGTGTCTTGCGACTATTTTTGCTAAAAACTGGGGAAAGAGGTCATGCTTAATGACCCCCAAAGGTCAGCTTGGATGAAATCTTATGACATGAACTGATTCCTGGGAATGCGAGAAAGCATAGGTCTTCACTAACACGGCATCTGGAATGCTGGTTGTGTGCCAAAAGGATTAATATATTTGAACTGACAAAGAAAAATCATAGTTACATAGCACGGTTTAAAAAAGACATGTCCATCAAGGTCAACCAAGGGATGGGTGGGGATGCGAATTTTAGGAAAGGGGAGTGAGAATCAGACATCTGCATAAGTGTTAATTTTATTTAATTATATGAATTTATTTAAGCCTTACTTAAAACCATCAACTGTTCCTGCTGTGACCACATTCTGAAGTAAACTATTGCAAAGATTCACAGTTCTTAAAGGGTTTCTACCACCAGAAATACTGTTATGTAGCTGACTGACATTAGCGATGCGCTAATGTCAGCACTACATAACAGTATGTTTCTAACGTTAGTCCCTGCAGCCGTTTTTGTTAAAAAAGCACTTTTATTATATGCTAATGAGCCTCTAGGTGCTATGTGGGCGTAAAATCAGCACCTAGAGGCTCCGTCCACTCACCCATTATCCCGCCCAGGTCCAGTGTTGTGCCCGCCCAGCTCCTCTTGATTGATGGCATGGTCCACCGCATCGCTGCCGAAATCCCGCGCCTGCGTCGTTCACTTCTGTCTTCGGCGCAGGCGCAGTGAGTGAATGATGCGATCCTGGTGCCGGATTCCTCACTGCGCCTGCGCCGACTACGTCACAGTGAGGAAGCCGGCATGAAGGGCTGAAGGGACTAACGTTAGAAACATACTGTTATGTAGTGCTGACATTAGCGCATCGCTAATCTCAGTCAGCTACATAACAGTATTTCTGGTGGTAGAAACCCTTTAAGGTGAAGATGCCTTGTCGCCTCTAGAGACTGAATTTTTTCTTCTCCAGATGGAAACAGTGCCCCCTTGTGTTTTGAGGGGATTTTACATGGAACAGCTTTTCACCATATTTTCTGTAAAGACCATTTTATATATAAATATATTAATCATGTGAAACCTGCTATCCCTAAATTTAATGGAGGCCATTGTGGCACCAAAAGAGGTATAATATAGTGTGGGCTCAGCATGCATGTAGAACCTGCATTCCCTGAATTTAATGGAGGCCATTGTGGCACCAAAAGAGGTATAATATAGTGTGAGCCATGTAGAACCTGCATTCCCTGAATTTAATGGAGGCCAGTATGGCACCAGCAGAGGTAGTATTTAGTGTAGGTTCCTATCCTAAAGAGATTGCCTTGTTGTCGGCGGACAAGCACAAATAATTCTGTACAAAATGTATTTGCCAAAAATCTCCCACTTATAACGTAGCATTAGTACATTTTCTATGGTGAGTATGGCACTATTGTATTTACTTTGTTATTTGTGTATGCAGGGTGCTGTTGCATTGTGCTTGTTTTTGCATATTGCAATAATGCCTCATCTGAAATGCTCTACTCATTGTATAGTAATACTTTTGTGGGATAACCCCTTTAAGTCATAAAACCAGAGCTTCCTTAAACAGATTCATTATGCTATTAATCAGCATTGAATCAAACAGAAGTGATGTTTATCTGGATTATCTGAAGACATAAAAGGTCATAGACATGAAAGGCACTTTGCACTAAAGTGATAATGGCTAAGGCTAGTTTCATACATGTTGCACAGTCCAGCCTGCCGGAGTTCTCTGGATCTGGCATAGCCGGATAATGCCATGTGTCCACTGGATCCCACTGACTATAATGTTGGTTTTTTGTCTGCCGAATACTGGTATTTATGCCAGAGCGCGGACGGATCCCCACTGGTTCCCTTTATATCAATGGAGTCTGCCGCAACAGCCCGCCAGATTGCTGTGCCGCATGTGTGTAACTAGCCTTAGTAGTCAAAAAGTTAAATGCTTTTTTCCATCCAGTGTGTTGACACTGGCCTATAAATGCGTAAAGAAATGCTTGTTCAATTCCTCTTTTCCATGTAAATAATGTGGATAAATATTGATTATTAAGTGTAAAATATAAAAATGTTGAAAACAGACTCCTTTATTATCAAGGATCTGCACAGCATACATGCATTATATGAAAATCAGAAAACAGTGCTCTTACTCTTCCCGACATATCCGGGCGGCGGTGATCCACATGGCCTTCTGCTCAGTGATATGTTTGTAGCAGCTGCTGTCATGTGGAGTCCAGCCAAATGGACATTTTGTTGCCTGAAACATATACAATTTATAATTAATAGAAAAATGGCTTCTTTCCAGGATAGGGGCTCATCTACTTTAGCCTAAGCACAGCTAAATAAAGTCAGGAGAAACCACAAAGTGGAAACTGCTATAATGTGGCCATATTAGGTTTAGCTGCTCCAGGAAATGATATTTATTTATTCAAAATCCTGCAGAAAATCGACATAGAAAAGAAGGGAGAATCCCCCCAAAAAGAAGTAAATACCTAGAAAATAAATGATTTCTTGAATGCCTACCTATATTTACTTTTGTCTACCTGATGGCCTGTGCTACCAAGCATTCTAACATCCATACACTATGTAACACATAAAATAAAGTGTAAAACTATAAACAGCTTTGACCAGATGATACGGTAAATCTCTCTTACAGGGGTTGTCCCATGATGCCCTATTAAAGCATACAGAAGCCATACAGAGGGGTGCCACCCTCTAGGATTGAGAACAGAGAGACACTTTAGTGGAATAAGCATGTTCAATTGAATACCTGAAATATGTTTCCCCTGTAGCAGCTGCTATTCGTCTTTGCAGGCAAAAGTAGTTTGGGCTACTTTCACAACTGCATTTTTGCTGGATCCATCATGGATCAGCAAAAACGCTTCCGTTATGACAATACAACCGGCTGAATCCGTTCTGAATGGATTCAGATGTAATATCTTTAAAATGACCAAGACTGATCCGGCACTAAAACCATTGTAAGTAAATGGGTGCCAGATCCGTTTTCTTTCGTGTCTGAGAAAACGGATCCGGCAATATTGACTTACATTGTGTTTCATGGTGGACCCTTCTTGATCAGTATCCCATGACGCATATTAAAAAAGTTCAGCATGGGAATGCAACCAAATGGAACGGAATGCATTCTGGCGCACTCCATTCCGTTCAGTTTAGTTTTGTCCCCATTAACGATGAATGGGGACAAAACAGAAGCATTTTCCTCCGGTTTCGAGATCCTATCCAATGCTAATGTGAAAGTAGCCTAATAGAGTGGGGTTAGAGTAGTTGACAGAATAGGTGATACATTTTAGATATCTGGGAGCGGGGTGTCGCACCACTGTGACCCCACCAATCATGAAAATGTGGTGCCATTTCCCCCTTTCCTCTTCACTTAACCCCTCACAGTGAAGAGAAGCTTGCATGGAGCCAACAGCTGAGAACCTTGCTGCCAAAGAGAAGCCGACTATAACAATCAGCTATCCCCATCTGTCCTGTATACAATGAATCGAGTGAATCTATTCAAGTTCCACCTCACTGCAGCTTTCCTTCCAAAATTGGATATGAGCCTCCTATTGTCATGATCAGTGGCAGTGGTGGAACCCCCAGTGAACAGATAGTTATACATTTAAAGTAATAATGTAAAATCTTTTAAAGTAATGATGTTGCATTCTTTACCAGGGACTAACTTCCCCATCAGAATTGCATGGTATTTAGGAAAATTGCTCAGGGCCCCCATTCCCAAAGGGGGCCTAGGAGATCTGAGGCACTGAATCATTGTGGGAGCACTAATTTGAAACCTATGGCAAAGTGGTGCAGAGTGTTTTCAGTGTCTTTCATGTAGAACTTTGCAGTCTACCTGTACTTTGCAAAACAAGTTCAGTTTTGGGTGTGGGAACAGAAAGGGGGCACCACTTGGCCAACCTTGCTATGAAGGTTGTAGAGATGCTTTTCCTCTGCTCTTCTAAAGGGCCGTTTACACGGGCCAAGAATCTTGAACCTGAAAATCAGACATCATATACTACATGACAGTCTTCTTCTCACAAAGCTTGTGAACTCTGCTCCTTTGACTGGACAGCACAGCATTATAATGATTTATAATGCTGTGTGGCTCTGCCTGACATCAACTGACAGCAGTTCACTATGAGTTCACTACGGGGATTCATGCTCCCGCACGAGGCCTGCTTCACTCAGTAAACACACCTGTCTGAAACTGCCATTACCCTGATCCTTGTAATGATTATTTATATATTAGTATATAGTGATTAGCAGGCAAGTACCTTGGCTGTAGGTACCCAGGTATTCCATGATGAACCATCACACTGGAAAAGCTTTTGGCTCTTTTGATCAAAATGCAGAAGTCCTCTCAACCCTGGAGTACATTCCTTTGGAAATTGCGATGTCTTCTTCTAAAAACACATAATCACAAAAATCTTATAACTGTAAATGTATATTACTAATACTCCAGTAAACTATACACTCATGCCTGTGAATAATTTATGTAACATTATATGAATGTATAATCCCTAGAGGAAGGCTCTTTCAAAGCATTCTAGGAACTTTCAGTAGGTGATAAAACAACCAGTTCAAAAATGTAACAACTATTTTTTACAAGTCAGTATTTTCAGTGACTTGACTACTAAGAACATGCTTAGTTTAATACTTTTATATTGTTCATCTGAATATATGAATACATACTTTTGCAGCAGAAGAATCAGTGGTCACCAGAGCTCTGTCTGACTGTAGATGATCTGCCCTTCGGGATGCAGCTTCCATCCTTGGCTGACCATGGTTTGTCACTGATAACCTGGCTACCTTGCTGGAGTTGATTCTCTCTTCTTCCAGTCTAAGTGACACTATGCCATGATACTATATTTAAAACAAAAACATTCAACATATTTATGTATCTTGGCAAATATTTACGGTAGAAATTTGACTCAGCCTAGTTATATTTTACTGGGGAAAATTAGTGACTATAAGTCTATTAAAATGGATGACATCTCTTGTGGAACCACAATAGTGTCCAGATTGGTTCCCATTCCCTGTTTCTGCAATTATGAAAATATAATCAAAGAGATTATCCAGGACTGCAAAATTGATGGTCTATCCTTAGGATAGGGCATCAATATTAGATTGAGGGGGGAGGTGTTTCAAGGGGCAGCTCTCCAGTGTTTCTCAAGGGGCAGCGCTCCAGTGTTTCTCAAGGGGCAGCACTCCAGTGTTTCTCAAGGGGCAGCACTCCAGTGTTTCTCAAGGGGCAGCACTCCAGTGTTTCTCAAGGGGCAGCACTCCAGTGTTTCTCAAGGGGCAGCACTCCAGTGTTTCTCAAGGGGCAGCACTCCAGTGTTTCTCAAGGGGCAGCACTCCAGTGTTTCTCAAGGGGCAGCACTCCAGTGTTTCTCAAGGAGCAGCACTCCAGTGTTTCTCAAGGGGCAGCACTCCAGTGTTTCTCAAGGGGCAGCACTCCAGTGTTTCTCAAGGGGCAGCACTCCAGTGTTTCTCAAGGGGCAGCACTCCAGTGTTTCTCAAGGGGCAGCACTCCAGTGTTTCTCAAGGGGCAGCACTCCAGTGTTTCTCAAGGGGCAGCACTCCAGTGTTTCTCAAGGGGCAGCACTCCAGTGTTTCTCAAGGGGCAGCACTCCAGTGTTTCTCAAGGGGCAGCACTCCAGTGTTTTTCATGGGGCAGCAAATGCGCCCAATTAATTTTTATTTACTAAGCACGACCCCATACTTTTGGCAGCAGCTGTGCTTGCTATTGCAGCTCCATCTCATTCAATTGAATGGGAATACGATACAGTGAGCTGTAATTAACAGGCAAACTGCAAATTAGGGAACTTAAAGAGCATCTGTCAACAGGATCAACCCTATTAAACCTGGCATAAAGGCTGGTAGGGTTGATACTGTAAAAGCATACCTTTGTTATGTAAATCTAGCTGTTTGTGAGGAATTCAACTTTTAATGTGTATGCAAATAAGGCCCAAGCCCCTTAGTGCACCCCAGTTCCTCCTCCCTTTGCCTTTGATTGACAAGGCCAGGTATCTCGCCTGGCCCAGTAATTCTGTTCCTGTGCTATAGATTCACATTCTCGGTGCTCGCACAGTACATCTGAATCTCAAGCAGCTCAGATGAAAACTACTCATGCGCCGATGACATCTCTCCTCCACCTGGAAGAGGAGATGCTCAGCTTCACTTGAAGAAACTGTCCACTGCAGCGAGGAGGATCGTGACTTGTGCAAAACATCTCGCCGGCATTGGTGCATGTACAGTAGTTGTCTGAGCTGCTGGGGAAGCACTTGTATTGACATTTCTCAATGACAAAAATAACTCTTTTATGCCATTACCATACTTTTTACATTAATGTTAATTATACAGAAAATGGCTGAGAAAGAAGATGATCCCTTACTGTATAAATGGTGTCAGTTCCATTATGGTGCACAGATGATGGTTTTACCTAAAATTATGGAAATAAAGCAATATTAGTTATGTTTTACCATGCAACTGAGAGGTGCCATCCGTACTATAAAACACTTGACAGCAGTCTGACAGTTATATGAACTGAGTGTGTGAACTGTATAGCTGCTCTGGTCAGGTCTGCACTGTGGCTCTTTTATTATACCATTTAAATAATTAAATAATTAATTTCTGTTTTACTTTAATAATTTATGTGTGGCTGCTGCAAATGAAGTGTTTTACATGGTGGCCATTCGGATAAATAGTTGCTCATGTGATACACGGATGGCTAAAGTCAACCAGAATGAGAGCCACTTTCTATATTAGTGTGGTCCATACGCTCTAATGAGACATATGGACAGTGGTTGCCTTCATGAGACAATAGGGGCAATGGCGTTGCTTGTCAATGCAAGCAAAATAGCAATACAACACTGAGTACTAGCGATAAAGTTACAATATAGCCTTGGGTTTTATGACATTTATTTATCTTTATGTATTGGGGGACACCTGGGAAATAGTGACCATAAAGTAGTGACCATACAGGGAGGAACAAAAATACCAAACTTCAAAAAAGCAAAATTTAGCCAACTAAGAGAGGCCATAGGCCTAACTAACTGGGACAAAGTCCTCAAAAATAAAAATACAGCCACAAAATGGGATATCTTTAAAAACATCCTAAAATCTCATTGTGAGAGGTACATACCATATGGAATAAAAGGGTAAGAAACAAAAAGAAACCAATGTGGATAAATAGAACTGTAAAGAAAACAATAAATGACAAAAAGAAAGCATATAAATCACTAAAACAGGAGGGTAGAACGGAAGCACTGAAAAACTATAAGGAAAAAAATAGAACATGTAAAAAACAAATAAAAGCGGCAAACTAGAGACCGAGAGATTAATTGCCAAAGAGAGTAAAACTAACCCTAAAATGTTCTTCAATTATATAAATGTTAAAAAGTATAAATCTGAAGGTGTCGGCTCTTTAAAGAGTAATGAGGGGGAAGTCGCAGAGAGCGACGAGGAGAAAGCAAAGCTGTTAAATATTTTTTTCTCCAATGTATTCACTGAGGAAAATAAACTGTCAGATGACATGCAGAATGTAAAAATAAATTCCCCATTAAAAGTGCCCTGTCTGACCCAGGAAGAAGTACATCAGCGACTTAGAAAGATTAAAATAGACAAATCGCCAGGACCGGATGGCATACACCCCCGTATCCTAAAGGAATTAAGTAATGTCATAGCCAGACCCTTATTTCTGATATTTGCGGACTCTATACTGACAGGGAATGTCCCACAGGATTGGCGCATGACAAATGTGGTGCCAATATTCAAAAAGGGTCCAAAAACAGAGCCTGGAAACTATAGGCCGGTAAGTTTAACATCTGTTGTGGGTAAACTGTTTGAAGGTTTTCTGAGAGATGCTATCTTAGAGCATCTCAACAGAAATAAGCAAATTTGACACTGTACCACATAAAAGGTTAGTATATAAAATGAGAATGCTCGGACTGGGAGAAAACGTCTGTATGTGGGTAAGTAACTGGTTCAATGATAGAAAACAGAGGGTGGTTATTAACGGTACACACTCAGTTTGGGTCACTGTCACTAGTGGGGTACCTCAGGGGTCAGTATTGGGCCCTATTCTCTTCAATATATTTATTAATGATCTTGTAGAAGGCTTGCATAGTAAAGTATCAATTTTAGCAGATGACACTAAACTGTGTAAAGTAATTAACACTGAAGAGGACAGTATACTACTACAGAGGGATCTGGATAGATTGGAGGCTTGGGCAGATAAGTGGCAGATGAGGTTTAACACTGACAAATGTAAAGTTATGCACATAGGAAGGAATAATGCAAGTCACCCGTACATACTAAATGGTAAAACACTCGGTAACACTGACATGGAAAAGGATCTAGGAATTTTAATAAACAGCAAACTAAGCTGCAAAAACCAGTGTCAGGCAGCTGCTGCCAAGGCCAATAAGATAATGGGTTGCATCAGAAGAGGCATAGATGCCCGTGATAAGAACATAGTCCTACCACTTTACAAATCGCTAGTCAGACCACACATGGAGTTCTGGGCTCCTGTAAACAAGGCAGACATAGCAGAGCTGGAGAGGGTCCAGAGGAGGGCAACTAAAGTAATAACTGGAATGGGGCAACTACAGTACCCTGAAAGATTATCAAAATTACGGTTATTCAATTTAGAAAAAAGACGACTGAGGGGAGATCTAATTACTATGTATAAATATATCAGGGGTCAGTACAGAGATCTATCCCATCATCTATTTATCCCCAGGACTGTGACTGTGACTAGGGGACATCCTCTGCGTCTGGAGGAAAGAAGGTTTGTACACAAACATAGAAGAGGATTCTTTACGGTAAGAGCAGTGAGACTATGGAACTCTCTGCCTGAGGAGGTGGTGATGGCGAGTACAATAAAGGAATTCAAGAGGGGCCTGGATGTATTTCTGGAGTGTAATAATATTATAGGCTATGGCTACTAGAGAGGGGTCGTTGATCCAGGGAGATATTCTGATTGCCTGATTGGAGTCGGGAAGGAATTTTTTATTCCCCTAAAGTGGGGAAAATTGGCTTCTACCTCACAGTTTTTTTTTTGCCTTTGTCTGGATCAACTTGCAGGATGACAGGCCGAACTGGATGGACAAATGTCTTTTTTTCGGCCTTATGTACTATGTTACCATGTTATTAAAATAGACTGTTTGTCGATGCTTCTGTTTATATGATTTGTCCAATACTTCTAACATTTGTGAGTTAATTTCATTCACAGATTATACTACCAGTGATTTTTTAATACGTATAACACATAAATGTGAGAGAGAAAACAAATCTGTCTTGAATTAAGGGCTGAGAACATTAAGTGGGTAAAAAGAACTAAAGTAGCATTTTGTGAAAGGTTTGTTCACATGCATACTTGTGTTCTCACTTCATATGTTTTATGCACTGGTGTTATAACAACTGTCCAGTAAATTCTTTAGTAAATGTCATGTTACTTCACAACCTCTTCACTTATTTCAGAAGGCAGAAACCGAACAGGAGTATGACTGCCTTCACACAGTCAGTATTTGGTCAGTATTTTTTATTAGTATTTGTAAGCCAAAACCAAGGAGTGTGTCCAAAACAGGAGGACAAAAATAAATAGCCAAAGGGCTATTCAGATTCTGTTTTTGGACTAGACATTAAAGGGGTTGTCCAAGTTATATTTATTGATGATATCAGATCGGCTGGGGTCCGCCGATCAGCTGTTTGAAGAGAAGGCGCGCGCCGTGCCAGCACTGCCTTCTCTTCACTGTTTACCTTCTAGCCGTTGCATCTGCAGTGGTGAGCAGGTGTAATTACACCCAAGCCGTCCCATTGAAATTAATGGGACGGCTTGGGTGTAATTACACCTGCTCACCGCTGCAGACGCAACGGCTAGAAGGCAAACAGTGAAGAGGCGGCAGCGCTGGCACGGCGCGCGCCTTCTCTTCAAACAGCTGATCAGCGGGGGTGCCGGGTGTCGGACCTCCGCCGATCTGATATTGATGACCTATCATGAGAATAGATCATCAATAAATATAACTTGGAAAACCCTTTTAAGACGTAACTTTTATTCTCTTTTATCTAAAATAAATAAAACAATGAAAAAATAAAAATGTGTGTATATTTCTTAAAGCCTATGGTGCTTATTAAAAGAAATCAGCAACATTAGTGTTTTGTTTTTGATTTTCTCAATATTTCTTTAGAGATTTATTTCAGCAAAATACTACACAGTAGATGTGTTAGGCTACTTTCACACTAGAGGTTCTATTTTCCAGTATTATGATCCGTCATAGGGTCTCAATACCAGAGAAAAACGCTTCAGTTTGTCCCCATTCATTGTCAATGGGGACAAAACATAACTGAACAGATTGGAGTGCTCCAAAATGCATTCCATTCCATTTGGTTGCGTTATCATACTGGAGAGCAAACTGCAGCCAGCTGCAGTTTTCTTTCCGTCATGGGATGCGGAGCAAGACGCATCCGTCATGACTCACAATGCAAGTCAATGGGGACTAATCAGTTTTCTCTGACACAATCTAGCACAATAGAAAACTGATCCGTCCTCCATTTACTTTCAATGGAGTTCATGACGGATCCGTCTTGGCTATGATACAGATAATACAACCGGATCCATTCATAACGGATGCAGATAGTTGTATTATCAGTAACGGAAGCGTTTTTGCTGAGCCCTGATGGATCCAGCAAAAACGCTAGTGTGAAAGTACCTTTAGGTAGCTCATATGTTAATGTGATTTCTTTTACCTGCTAAGGTCAGTTTATTTAACCACTTAAGGACCACAGGTTTATACCCCCCTAAAGACCAGGCCCTTTTTTACAAATCGGCACTACACTACTTTCACCGTTTATTGCTCGGTCATGCAACTTACCACCCAAATGAATTTTACCTCCTTTTCTTCTCACTAATAGAGCTTTCATTTGGTGGTATTTCATTGCTGCTGACATTTTTACTTTTTTTGTTATTAATCGAAATTTAACGATTTTTTTGCAAAAAAATGACATTTTTCACTTTCAGTTGTAAAATTTTGCAAAAAAAACGAGATCCATATAGAAATTTTGCTCTAAATTTATAGTTCTACATGTCTTTGATAAAAAAAAAATGTTTGGGTAAAAAAAAAATGGTTTGGGTAAAAGTTATAGCGTTTACAAACTATGGTACAAAAATGTGAATTTCCGCTTTTTGAAGCAGCTCTGACTTTCTGAGCATCTGTCATGTTTCCTGAGGTTCTACAATGGCCAGACAGTACAAACACCCCACAAATGACCCCATTTCGGAAAGTACACACCCTAAGGTATTCGCTGATGGGCATAGTGAGTTCATAGAACTTTTTATTTTTTGTCACAAGTTAGTGGAAAATGATGATTTATTTTTTTTATTTTTTTTTTCTTACAAAGTCTCATATTCCACTAACTTGTGACAAAAAATAAAAACTTCCATGAACTCACTATGCCCATCACGAAATACCTTGGGGTCTCTTCTTTCCAAAATGGGGTCACTTGTGGGGTAGTTATACTGCCCTGGCATTCTAGGGGCCCAAATGTGTGGTAAGGAGTTTGAAATCAAATTCTGTAAAAAATGACCTGTGAAATCCGAAAGGTGCTCTTTGGAATATGGGCCCCTTTGCCCACCTAGGCTGCAAAAAAGTGTCACATATCTGGTATCTCCGTACTCAGGAGAAGTTGAGGAATGTGTTTTGGGGTGTCATTTTACATATACCCATGCTGGGTGAGATAAATATCTTGGTCAAATGCCAACTTTGTATAAAAAAATGGGAAAAGTTGTCTTTTGCCAAGATATTTCTCTCACCCAGCAGGGGTATATGTAAAATGACACCCCAAAACACATTCCCCAACTTCTCCTGAGTACGGAGATACCAGATGTGTGACACTTTTTTGCAACCTAGGTGGGCAAAGGGGCCCATATTCCAAAGAGCACCTTTCGGATTTCACAGGTCATTTTTTACAGAATTTGATTTCAAACTCCTTACCACACATTTGGGCCCCTAGAATGCCAGGGCAGTATAACTACCCCACAAGTGACCCCATTTTGGAAAGAAGAGACCCCAAGGTATTCGCTGATGGGCATAGTGAGTTCATGGAAGTTTTTATTTTTTGTCACAAGTTAGTGGAATATGAGACTTTGTATGAAAAAAAAAAAAAAAATCAGCATTTTCCACTAACTTGTGACAAAAAATAAAAAATTCTAGGAACTCGCCATGCCCCTCACGGAATACCTTGGGGTGTCTTATTTCCAAAATGGGGTCACTTGTGGGGTAGTTATACTGCCCTGGCATTTTCCAGGGGCCCTAATGTGTGGTAAGTAGGTAAATGACCTGTGAAATCCTAAAGGTGCTCTTTGGAATATGGGCCCCTTTGCCCACCTAGGCTGCAAAAAAGTGTCACACATGTGGTATCGCCGTATTCAGGAGAATTTGGGGAATGTGTTTTGGGGTGTCATTTTACATATACCCTTGCTGGGTGAGAGAAATATCTTGGCAAAAGACAACTTTTCCCATTTTTTTATACAAAGTTGGCATTTGACCAAGATATTTCTCTCACCCAGCATGGGTATATGTAAAATGACACCCCAAAACACATTCCCCAACTTCTCCTGAGTACGGCGATACCAGATGTGTGACACTTTTTTGCAGCCTAGATGCGCAAAGGTGCCCAAATTCCTTTTAGGAGGGCATTTTTAGACATTTGGATACCAGACTTCTTCTCACGCTTTGGGGCCCCTAGAATGCCAGGGCAGTATAAATACCCCACATGTGACCCCATTTTGGAAAGAAGACACCCCAAGGTATTCAATGAGGGGCATGGCGAGTTCATAGAAAAAAAATTTTTTTGGCACAAGTTAGCGGAAATTGATATTTTTAATTTTTTTCTCACAAAGTCTCCCGTTCCGCTAACTTGGGACAAAAATTTCAATCTTTCATGGACTCAATATGCCCCTCACGGAATACCTGGGGGTGTCTTCTTTCCGAAATGGGGTCACATGTGGGGTATTTATACTGCCCTGGCATTCTAGGGGCCCTAAAGCGTGAGAAGAAGTCTGGAATATAAATGTCTAAAAAATTTTACGCATTTGGATTCCGTGAGGGGTATGGTGAGTTCATGTGAGATTTTATTTTTTGACACAAGTTAGTGGAATATGAGACTTTGTAAGAAAAAAATAATAAAAATTCCGCTAACTTGGGCCAAAAAAATGTCTGAATGGAGCCTTACAGAGGGGTGATCAATGACAGGGGGGTGATCAATGACAGGGGGGTAATCAATGACAGGGGGGTGATCAGGGAGTCTATATGGGGTGATCACCACAGTCATTGATCATGCCCCTGTAAGGCTTCATTCAGACGTCCGGATGCGTTTTGCGGATCCGATCCATCTATCAGTGGATCCGTAAAAATCATGCGGACGTCTGAATGGAGCTTTACAGGGGGTAATCAATGACAGGGGGGTAATCAATGACAGGGGGGTGATCAGGGAGTCTATATGGGGTGATCACCACAGTCATTGATCACGCCCCTGTAAGGCTTCATTCAGACGTCCGCATGCGTTTTGCGGATCCGATCCATCTATTAGTGGATCCGTAAAAATCATGCGGACGTCTGAATGGAGCTTTACAGGGGGGTAATCAATGACAGGGGGGTAATCAATGACAGGGGGGTGATCAGGGAGTCTATATGGGGTGATCACCACAGTCATTGATCACGCCCCTGTAAGGCTTCATTCAGACGTCCAGATGCGTTTTGCGGATCCGATCCATCTATCAGTGCATCTGTAAAAATCATGCGGACATCTGAATGGAGCTTTACAGGGGGGTGATCAGGGAGTCTATATGAGGTGATCACCACAGTCATTGATCACGCCCCTGTAAGGCTTCATTCAGACGTCCGGATGCGTTTTGCGGATCCGATCCATCTATCAGTGCATCCGTAAAAATCATGCGGACGTCTGAATGGAGCTTTACAGGGGGGTAATCAATGACAGGGGGGTAATCAATGACAGGGGGGTAATCAATGACAGGGGGGTAATCAATGACAGGGGGGTGATCAGGGAGTCTATATGGGGTGATCACCACAGTCATTGATCACGCCCCTGTAAGGCTTCATTCAGACGTCCGGATGCGTTTTGCGGATCCGATCCATCTATCAGTGGATCCGTAAAAATCATGCGGACGTCTGAATGGAGCTTTACAGGGGTGTAATCAATGACAGGGGGGTAATCAATGACAGGGGGGTGATCAGGGAGTCTATATGGGGTGATCACCACAGTCATTGATCACGCCCCTGTAAGGCTTCATTCAGACGTCCGGATGCGTTTTGCGGATCGGATCCATCTATCAGTGCAGCCGTAAAAATCATGCGGACATCTGAATGGAGCTTTACAGGGGGTTGATCAATGACAGGGGGGTAATCAATGACAGGGGGGTGATCAGGGAGTCTATATGGGGTGATCACCACAGTCATTGATCATGCCCCTGTAAGGCTTCATTCAGACGTCCGGATGCGTTTTGCGGATCCGATCCATCTATCAGTGGATCCGTAAAAATCATGCGGACGTCTGAATGTTGCTTTACAGGGCGGTGATCAATGACAGGAGGGTAATCAATGACAGGGGGGTGATCAGGGAGTCTATATGGGGTGATCAGGGGCTAATAAGGGGTTAATAAGTGACGGGGGGGGGTGTAGTGTAGTGTAGTGGTGCTTGGTGCTACTTTACTGAGCTACCTGTGTCTCTGGTGGTCGATCCAAACAAAGGGGAACACCAGAGGACTAGGTAGCAGGTATATTAGACGCTGTTATCAAAACAGCGTCTAATATACCTGTTAGGGGTTAAAAAAAACACATCTCCAGCCTGCCAGCGAACGATCGCCGCTGGCAGGCTGGAGATCAACTCTCTTACCTTCCGTTCCTGTGAGCGCGCGCGCCTGTGTGCGCGCGTTCACAGGAAATCTCGGCTCACGCGAGATGACGCCTATTGGCGTTAGCGTAGCCTGGGGGAGCCGCCGCAATGACGCCTTTCGGCGTTACAGTTGCGGGAAGTGGTTAACCTTATGTTCTCCTTTAAAAGTATTATTTATTTTTGTTTTGATTGGGATCTAAATGATCTTGATAGAGCTATCTATACCAGCTACCTCTCAACGGATAGCTCTATCGAGTTGTATTATCTTTAAAATAGCGATGGCGGACCCGTCATGAACTCCATTGAAAGTCTCCATTGACTTACATTGTGAGTCATGACGGATCCCTCTTGCTCCACACCACATTGCGGACAGAAAAACGCTGTTTGAAGTGTTATTCTGTCCGCGATGAGGACACAACCATGCATTCTGGTGAATTCTATTTCGTTCAGTTCAGTTTTGTCCCTATTGACAATGAATGGGGACAAAACGGAAGAGATTTCCCCCCGCTATTAATATCCTATAACGGGTCTCAATAGCGGAAAGGGAAAGCACAGGTGTGAAAGTAGCCTAACACATCTACTGTGTAGTATTTTGCTGAAATAAATCTCAGTGTAACATAGTAGTAACATAGTACATAAGGCCGAAAAAAGACATTTGTCCATCCAGTTCGGCCTGTTATCCTGCAAGTTGATCCAGAGGAAGGCAAAAAAAAAACCTGTGAGGTAGAAGCCAATTTTCCCCACTTTAGGGGAATAAAAAATTCCTTCCCGACTCCAATCAGGGAATCAGACTAACTCCCTGGATCAACGACCCCTCTCTAGTAGCTATAGCCTGTAATATTATTACACTCCAGAAATACATCCAGGCCCCTCTTGAATTCCTTTATTGTACTCACCATCACCACCTCCTCAGGCAGAGAGTTCCATAATCTCACTGCTCTTACCGTAAAGAACCCTTTTCTATGTTTGTGTACAAACCTTCTTTCCTCCAGCCACAGAGGATGTCCCCTCGTCACAGTCCTGGGGATAAATAGATGATGGGATAGATCTCTGTACTGACCCCTGATATATTTATACATATTAATTAGATCTCCCCTCAGTCGTCTTTTTTCTAAATTGAATAACCGTAATTTTGATAATCTTTCAGGGTACTGTAGTTGCCCCATTCCAGTTATTACTTTAGTTGCCCTCCTCTGGACCCTCTCCAGCTCTGCTATGTCTGCCTTGTTTACAGGAGCCTAGAACTGTACACAGTACTCCATGTGTGGTCTGACTAGCGATTTGTAAAGTGATAGGACTATGTTCTTATCAAGGGCATCTATGCCCCTTCTGATGCAACCCATTATCTTATTGGCCTTGGCAGCAGCTGCCTGACACTGGTTTTTGCAGCTTAGTTTGCTGTTTATTAAAATTCCTAGATCCTTTTCCATGTCAGTGTTACCGAGTGTTTTACCATTTAGTATGTACGGGTGACTTGCATTATTCCTTCCCATGTGCATAACTTTACATTTGTCAGTGTTAAAACTCATCTGCCACTTCTCTGCCCAAGCCTCCAATCGATCCAGATCCCTCTGTAGTAGTATACTGTCCTCTTCAGTGTTAAATACTTTACACAGGTTAGTGTCATCTGCGAAAATTGATACTTTACTATGCAAGCCTTCTACAAGATCATTAATGAATATATTGAAGAGAATAGGGCCCAATACTGACCCCTGAGGTACCCCAATAGTGACAGTGACCCAATCTGAGTGTGTACCGTTAATAACCACCCTCTGTTTTCTATCACTCAGCCAGTTACTTACCCACATACAGATGTTTTCTCCCAGTCCGAGCATTCTCATTTTATATACTAACCTTTTATGTGGTACAGTGTCAAATGCTAGCAAAAGATAGCATCTCTCAGAAAACCTTCAAACAGTTTACCCACAACAGATGTTAAACTTACCGGCCTATAGTTTCCAGGCTCTGTTTTTGGACCCTTTTTGAATATTGGCACCACATTTGCCATGCGCCAATCCTGTGAAACACTCCCTGTCAGTATAGAGTCCGCAAATATCAAAAATAAGGGTCTGGCTATGACATTACTTAATTCCCTTAGGATACGGGGGTGTATGCGTTCCGGTCCTGGCGATTTGTCTATTTTAATCTTTTTAAGTCGCTGATGTACTTCTTCCTGGGTCAGACAGGACACTTTTAATGGGGAATTTATTTTTACATTCTGCATGTCATCTGACAGTTTATTTTCCTCAGTCAATACATTGGAGAAAAAAAATATTTAACAGCTTTGCTTTCTCCTCATCGCTCTCTGCGACTCCCCCCTCATTACTCTTTAAAGAGCCGACACCTTCAGATTTATACTTTTTAACATTTATATAATTGAAGAACATTTTAGGGTTAGTTTTACTCTCTTTGGCAATTAATCTCTCGGTCTATAGTTTGGCCGCTTTTATTTGTTTTTTACATGTTCTTATTTTTTCCTTATAGTTTTCAGTGCTTCCGTTCTACCCTCCTGTTTTAGTGATTTATATGCTTTCTTTTTGTCATTTATTGCTTTCTTTACAGTTCTATTTATCCACATTGGTTTCTTTTTGTTCCTTAATCTTTTATTCCCATACGGTATGTACCTCTCACAAAGAGATTTTAGGATGCTTTTAAAGATATCCCATTTTGTTGCTGTATTTTTTTTTTTGAGGACTTTGTCCCAGTTAGTTAGGCCTATGGCCTCTCTTGGCTAATTTTAGCTTTTTTGAAGTTTGGTATTTTAGTTCCTCCCTGTAGAAACGCTCTTTTGAATGATAATTGGAAGGTTATTACTTTATGGTCACTATTTCCCAGGTGTCCCCCAACCTGCACGTCTGTTGTTCTGTCAGGCCTATTGGTTAATACTGAGTATACTAATACTAAGTGTCTAAAGAAATATTGAGAAAAACAAAACACTAATGTTGTTGATTTCTTTTAATATGCACCATAGGCTATAAGAAATATACACATTTTTATTTTTTCATTGTTCTATTTATTTTAGATGGAAGAGAATAAAAATTCCGTCTTAATAACTAGGCCATAAACCGAATCTGAATAGCTCTTTGGCTATTTATTTTTGTTCTATTGTGAGGATATTCTGGGCCATTTAGGCCTCTTTCACACGGGCGAGATTTCCGCGCGGGTGCAATGCGTGAGGTGAACGCATTGCACCCGCACTGAATCTGGACCCATTCACTTCAATGGAGCTGTGCACATGAGCGGTGATTTTCACGCATCACTTGTGCGTTGCGTGAAAATCGCAGCATGCTCTATTTTGTGCATTTTTCACGCAACACAGGCCACATAGAAGTGATTGGGGCTGCGTGAAAATCGCAAGCTTCTGCAAGCAAGTGTGGATGCGGTGCAATTTTCACGCATGGTTGCTAGGTGACGATCGGGATGGGGACCCGATCATTATTATTTTCCCTTATAAACCAAGTTATAAGGGAAAATAATAAAATCTACACTACAACCAACCCAAACCCGAACTTCATTGAAGAAGTTCGGGTCTGGGTACCACATTCAGTTTTTTCTCACGCGCGTGCAAAACGCATTGCACGCGCGCGGAAAAAACTGAACCACGCAACGCAATCGCAGTCAAAACTGACTGAAATTGTGTGCTCACTCGCACGATTTCCCAGCCACGCACCCACATCCGGCCCCAATCCGTAACGCCCGTGTGAAAGAGGCCTTAGGGTAATTTTATTAATACAAAACAGGAGGAGGTACAAATAATGGTGGTTTGACACATTGACCCACAAAATGAGAGTGCACCTAGATTCTGTTGTAAATTGGCCAAAATGTGTTGCAGTTTGGCATATCTAGGTTTAGTGAAATGATCTGCGCTTTGCCTGACAAGGGAGTATGGCTTGACAAGAAAAGGGTGTAAATTCCAGGAAATCTACCACTGGAAAATCTCTTGGTTAGTAGTGCAGTGGGTTCTACTTGACCATTCAAGATAGCTAGACATCTCCCTGTGGTTGATCACACAATCATGAACATATGAATCTATTTTGTAAGCTCTTGCTCCCTCTTTTTATGTGTCTCAATGTTTGCTGTAAGCAATAGAGGAGATTAATCATAAGTGTTAGGTTTCCGGCTGTAGTTTTGGAAGCCAAAACTAGGAATGAATTAAAAAAAAGAAAGTCTATCTGTCCTTTATGCTTTCTCTCTTCTTATGATCCACTCCTGATTTTGGCTTCCAAAACTTCACGCGGAAACCTGACCATATGGCCCGACCCTTATAGGATTCGCTGATACACTTGCTATGCATAGAAATACTATTACCTAACATCCAGGTACACAAAAGTACATTCATTACTCTCCTCACATTTCCTTTGCCCCTAATGCTGGTGGATAAGGTTCTCCTACTACTTACATCTTGAAAGCTACATGTTACTAAATTGTTGTAATTATTCTTATTCTCGTTCTTACTCTCTATAGTGGCTACGGCTATATGTATATGAATAAACAGCCTGACTGGTAAGTTAAAACAATTTTTCACGGCAAATCAATATATCAAGAAGACATTAAAGAGTTTACATACACCATTGCCCACATTTTACTATGCTCTACAATAAGTATTCAGGTATAAATAGGCAGTGAGATTTACTTTTGCAGGCTGTGCAGAACCAGAATTAATGGTCTGTAAGATGCCAGCAGATTTACAAAATGTGGGCGTTCTGTTTAACAGTAAACGGGCCCTTGTCATTAAGCGCCTAAGGCAATCTCCCATGTGTCTATGGATAATTGGAAATAATTTTACTATTTAGGTGCTGGGCATTCCAAATCATATTGCGACATTTAGGCATTTTCTCATATAATTAGCTTGTAAGTCAAGCATTTCCCCTGAGTCCTTATTAAAATAATTTAATACCTAGTTCCAGTCTCTGTGGAAATTGCATGTTGTGTCCAACTTCTACACTGCTATGAACACAGGAATAGTTTTCCAGTATACACTTTTACAGGTAATGTTAAGGCAAGGAAAGAGATTTTTTAAAATATACATTTACTAAAAAAAAAAACTTTTGATGATGCAGCAAATGAAATGGAATATCTGACCTCTAACAATATGCCCCAACCTGCTTAAAGTGACTAAAAATATCAAACTGTAATATACTGTATATATTTGTCGCAATTATGATGTTACCGGTGCTGCCAGCTTTTCGCCGTCGCCCTTACTGTACTTGACCATATATAACATGTCATTGCACTGATGATGTAAACAAAATGTGGTGGGGGACCATGGTTCCAACAGCGCAGAAATGGCGTGGAATTTAAATGGTAAAATACATCTATAATCTGAAGCTTTGTCTAGCGTTAAAGGGGGCTTCTATCAAAGACACATTCATAAGTGTCTAAAATGTCTGAAGGGGTTATCCTGGACATTTACAGATATGGTAAATATCAAGATATGTGCAACCACTTCCACATGACCACAGGCAGTGATGGGCTGAGGGTGGTCACATCATCACTGTCATTACGGCAGGACAGCAACAGAGACCTGGGGGAGCACCAGCAGATTTTCCAAGTGAGGGATACTGTTGTTATTTTACTTTCAGACAACCCCTTTAATATATTAGGATAATGGGAATCCATTGAACCCCTGTCTCGACATACAATTTTTTTTAAACTACTGGCTGCAGTAACTTTCAGTGAACAAGACATTACGTAACGGTTACAGCTCAAATGCAGCCTCACTTACTGATTTTCCATTTCCGACAAGCCTGAGTCTTTTCTTTTCATTCTGTGTAGGGCTAAATTCTTCTAGCACATCTCCTCTGATGACTCCTTCTTCCCCTTTTAGGTTAGGACGTGGAGATTCTCCCAGGCTATGGCTACATTGTAGATGTACTGGCTTATTGGTGCAGTTTGTCACAGTACTTTTTACCTTCCCTAAATGGCAAATTCCTATAATAAAAGGCAAGAGAAATTATTTTAACAGAAGTCTGTCACCAAGCAATTCACTGTTAAACCAGGCACAACGCCTTGAAGGGCTGCCTGAATGTAATGATACCTTTCACCTACAGAACCATTGCTTCACTCTGCAGAAAAAGTACTTTTCATCCATATGCAAACGAGCAGTTATGTGCACCAAGGGTGGGTCTAAGCAACTAGGTGCACCCTTGTTGCATCTACTTAATCTGCCAGCCCCAGGCTCCTGGGACTATGGTATATCCTCAGGATAGGTAATTAATATCTGATCAGTGAGGGTCCGACACCCTGCAACCCCATGATCAGCTGTTTCCTGCAGACTCGGATGCTGGAACTACAGGAAGGACAGCTCCATTAAAAGAGTAGTGGCTGTGCTGAGTTACCGCAGCTCAGCTCCCATTCACTACAATGGAAGAGATGCTGCAGCAACCCAGCACCGCTATTGTATGATAATGTATGATTTACATTTAATTTCAGGTAGCGAATTCTTCTAAAATTCCTACTCCGATTGCGATATAACTTTCTTTAGGCACTTGATGGAGGATTCCGCATGCCGCGCACCCATTTGTATCTCAGGAATATATGTTATCGGAGGAGAGGTAATGGTTGTGGGCTTTTTGTTCTGAACACTCTGCAGCCTGCAGAGTGTAAAGTTACAGTTGACTTTGCTGTTCCCTCCTTAATCTTCCTTATTCTTTCCTATTCCTCCACTTTTTTTCTTTCCTTAATTTGGTTCCTTCCCTTCCCTTTTTTAATGGTCGTCTTCTTTGGCTATTTTTTTACCATGAGATACTGGAAGTTGTATTATGACCTTTGCTTTTAATTTCTATATACCTGTATTTTTTGCTTTATAAGACGCACTCTCCCCCCCTCTCCCAAAAGTGGGGGGAAAATAGACGTACGTCTTATAAAGCGAACACTAGTGAGTCCTTCCATATGGAAGTGCTCACTAGTATTCATTATGTTCTGGGAGTGGGGAGCGAAGCACCGCAAGCGCTTCTAATACTCACCCTCCTGGTGGGGCCGGTGCTTCACTTTCCTGACTGCGTACAGCATCAGCATTTTTTTTATTTTTATCTGATTTGAAGTCTGATGGCGGTCTGACAAGGTGGGCTGATCTGAGGTCTGAAGGGGGTCTGACAAGGTGGGCTAATCTGAGGTCTGAAGAGGGTCTGACAAGGTGGGCTGATCTGAGGTCTGATGCGGGTCTGACATGAAGGGCTAATGTGATTTCCTGATAAGGGTGTCAAATGTGATGTCCTGATACGGGGGCCTGATCTGATGTCCTGATATTTATGGGGGTCTGATCTGAGGATTTGATATGAGGACTGATGAAAAATATTTTTTTATTATTTTACTCCTCTTAAACCTGGGGTGCGTCTTATCATCGGGTGCGTCTTATAAAGCAAAAAATACGGTACTACCCTGTTTGTAACTCCTTTCTTGTCAACCTTGAATAAAAACATTTAAATACAAAGCGGGAGATTTATCAAGACCGGCGCTTTCTGCTCCTATCTTGATATCCCCAGAGGTGCCGGAGGATGCGCCTAATTTATCACAAGAGGAACGCCTCGTCATAAATTAGGCGCAGTCTCCTGCAGTCCATGCGCCTAATCAGAAATCTATGACAGCTCAGAGCTGCCTTAGATTTTTGGCTTCATTTCCGCCAGAAAACTGGTGTACATGAAGCTACATTTGTTGCAGCGGCTGGCCACGCCCCCTTTCAAAAAAGTGGAGAGGACGGCAAAAAGTGGCGGATGCGACAATTTTTTAAAAAGTCTTAGTTAAAAACTCGCACCTGCCAGTTTTTAACTACACTTTTCAGGCGCACAAGGAATGGTGAATCTCCCCCAAAATCCCTACTACTAGAGTCAGCGCTCAGAAATGTGTATCCTATCCTAGCATTTAAATGAACCTCCAAGCAAATTTTCGTAGTTAAATGGTGCTGCTAGGGTTGTGAAACAGACTAGAGCTGGTAGCTCTTTCAGTATGATCCCTAAAATGCAGGTTTTCAAAGTGCTCTATACACTATAGGCCCTTAGCACCACTAGAAATAACTGCTACATGCTACTGGACTGTACAGGAGAAGGTGTCAACACTGGCATAGCCATTGGGGTCACAGGGGTCGCACTTGCAACCGGGCACCCAAGCCTGGGGGGCCCACAGGGACCCCTTTGCTAGTGGCGCTATACTTTTCCCTTTATAAGAAATTAAGGAAGCGCTCACTAGTGTGCAGGAGACGGGGGAGTGAAGTTGTGTCCTGGCTGCCTACAGCATAAGAACATACAGAGTGCACTATGACCTGATGCTGCAGGAAGTCAGATGACTGTGCAGCGCGGGCCGCGAGAACAGCAAGAGAGCCGGGGAGAGAGGTAACTTTATTTTAAAGTCTCATCTGAGGTCTGATATGGGGGATCTGAGAAGACTGATAGGTCTAATTAGGGTCTTAGAGGACTTATTGGCGTATGAGAGCTCTAATGGGGGTCTGGTCAGAGGCCTGATATAAGGGTCAGGAGGTCTAATGGGGGTCTGGTCTGAGGTCTGATATGGGGGTCTGGAGGTCTAATGGGGGTCTGTAAGTTCTAATGTGGGTCTGGTCTGAGGTCTGATATGGGGGGTCTGAAAAGACTAATGGAGTCGGAGAGGTCTAATTGTGGTCTGAGAGGTCTAATGGGGGTCTGGTCAGAGGTCTAATATGAAGGTTTGGTCTGAGGTCTGATATGCGGAAGTCTGAGAGATCTAATGGGGTCTGGAGGTCTGATATGCGGGGGGTCTGGAAGTCTAATGTGAGGTCTGATATTGGGAAGGTCTGACATGGAGGTCTATTAGAGGTGTGATCTAAAGTCTGATATTGGGGTGTCTGACATGGAGGTCTATTGAGGGGTTGATCTATGGTCTGATACATGAGGTCTAATGGGGGTGTAATCTGAGGTCTAATAATGGGGTCTAACAGAGGTCTAAATGGGGTCTGATCTGAGGTCTGAGATGAGGGGTTTCATCAGCGGTTTAATTTGGGGGTCTTATCTTAGGTCTGAAACTGGGGTCTGATATGGGGCATCTCATCAGAGGTTTGATATGGGGGTCTGATCTAAGATCTGAGATGGGGGTCTGATATGGGGGTCTGATCTGAAAGGTAAGAGGATATTTTTTGTACTTGCGCACAATATAATGGGGGAATTTTTTTGTACTGGGGCACGTTATAAGGGGGTATTTGTACCCACTCACATTATAATGGGGTAGTTTTTGTACTGACACACATTAAGGGGTATTTTTCTATTGACACACATTATAAGGAGAAGTACTGGGGTCTGTGGGGAACATGATTATTAGTATGGGCACAATGGGGGTATTATTACTATTGGGTGCACTGTTAACACTATGCACTCTGGCAGATAATTATATCTATTGGTGGGACTTTGGGGAACACTATTACTGTGGGGGGCACCCTGGAACAGTATCAGCTTAGCACAATTATTTTTGGGGACATTATATTTATACAGTGGTCCCTCAAGATACAATAGCCTCAGGATACCATATGTTCAACATATATTCAACGTATTTTCTGACCTATCGTAAGTTGAAACTAGACTCAACATACAGATGCTTGAAACTCAGATCAAACCAATCAAGGACACTTTTCTGGTAAACTAGCTGTATTAGGGTCCATTTACACGTCCGTAGAATGGGTCCTCATCCGTTCTGCAATTATGCGGAACGGGTGCGGACCCATTCATTCTCTATGGGGCCGGAAGAGATGTGGACAGCACACAGTGTGCTGTCCGCATCCGCATTTCCGGAGCGCGACCCCGATCTTCCGGTCTGCAGACAAGAATAGGCATTTCTATGGGGGTTCCGGCCGGGTGTATTATGGATCCGCAATTTGCAGATCTGCAAATGCACTACAGACGTCTGAATGGAGCCTTAGTTGCTAGTTAGCAGCTATTCCTGACTGTTATATGTGAGGACTTGTTTTATCTGTCTTAGTTATATGTTTATCTTTATTTTCTCTTATCTTGGATGACATTTTGGTGCTTTGGAACCAATTACTGAAGGTACAATGGTTTCAACATACAATGGTTGTCCTGGAACCAATTAATATTGTAACTTGAGGGGCCACTGTAATATTAGTGTCAGGGACACTATGTGCTGGCCCAGTTTTTTTTAGGGCACTGTGTGCCAATAATCTGTTTGGTACCAGTATTTTCAGGAGGACTGTTTCTGCAGTATAGTAGTGGGGAGCACAGTGAGCACAGTATTATTGGTGGCAGGATGGGGTGTTCAGAAGGTGGGAGGATGATGGAAAAGTACGAAACTAAGATGTCTGTTTGTTAAACTCTGCAGAGAGAAGAGATGGCTGAAAGAAAATGTCTTTAAAGGGGTTGTCCGTTTTTTACTATTGAAGACCTATCCTCAGGATACGTCATCAATATCAGATTCAGCTGGTTGTTTACCTGCTGGCCGCAACAATTTCAGTGGTGAGCAGGTGTAATTACAAGTATGGCGCCCCCATCCATTTTTATGGGACGGCTCTGTAGTATTCACTTGAACAGACAGAGCTGTCTCATAGAAGTGAATAGGGACACCATACTTGTAATTACACTGCTCAGCACTGCAATTCCTGCGGTGAGCAGGTAAACGGAGCAGAGAAGGCACCGTTCTTATGAGCGTTGCCTTCTTTTCAAACAGCTGATTGGCGGGTGTGCCGGGGGTCGGATCACATATTGATGACCTATCCCAATTTCTACCTCAGGCAGTAGAAAGGCTAGGTGCTCCCCTGCCCCTTGCCACAAAGCACTGAGGGAAGGGGGGGGGGTCAAGTTGAACTCTTGCACCAGGGCCGATGAACCTTTAGCTACTCCCTTGGGTGCCAAAGCTCCCTCAGTGGAGCTATTGGCTGAAGCTGTCCCTCACAGACTTCTTGCTGAAAGGAAACAGAGAGCTCTCAATATTACCAGTACTATGTGCAGAGTACATGCAGGTAGGTGGTGGTCTCCCAGATGATGCTTCAGCCAGTAGCTACAGAGCCCTGACTAATCCTACATGAAAATTTACTGGTGGATGATACCCAAGGGACTGCCTTCCCCATCCTCATCACCGCCAGCCAAGTAAGTAATAATCGGACGCTCCCCTTCTAACTCCTGAATTCAGCTGTATTGCCATTCTGAGGCAGCTGGAGTAGGAGGACAGAAGGTGACAGCTGGAGCTGGCCACCTCAGATGGGCAGCTTCTGGGGAGGTATTTTGTGCTGCTGGGGTATTATTTTATCAATTACCATGGTATTTGGTTCTGTTTTGGCAGTATATTGTGCTGCACTGCGGTATTTGTCTCTGTTGGGGTGGTATTTTGTGCGGCAATATGGTATTCCTGGCCCCGCCTACTTGTGTTGGCCCCACCTTCTGTCAGTTTGCACCTGCCTACAACATGGGGCCACTTTTAGTTTTTTACTGGACTAAGGAAAATGTGCCCAAAGATTCACCTTAGGTATGGATGGCAGCATGTAGCTTTTAAGATATTTGTCCATTCAGCGCAACAATAATTTTGCTACTGAGAGAAAAACATGTGATTTATTCTAAAATGAGCGCGCAGATTCCAAATATGAACTCGGAATTTGCCTGACACGTCTAGATTTTAGTTATAAATGCAAAGCCTATTCAGTTATAATATTAATGCATTAGGGTACTTTCACACTTGCGTTGTTGGATTCTGGCAGGCAGTTCCGTCGCCGGAAGTAAGACTTTTAAACTGAAAAACTAGACTTTTTGAAATTTTGTTATTCCATTTTCATACACTGTTTACTACGCAAACTTTGATGTAGGTAATTTAGGTAATTGTTGAAGTAAAACTCGTTCTGTTCAAAATGATTCAATGCTTTCCAAGTGCTTAATTCATTTAGGCATACTTATGCATAGCAAAATTTCGTGACGTGTTACCACAATTCTGACTTCGGATTTGTAATCCGCACACTCGATTTAGTATAGGACAAATGTTTTTTGCCCAGTAGCAGACAAAAAGATTTTTTTGTTGCATATAACCAGAATGATTATATATATATATATATATATATATATATACAGTATATATATATATATATATATATATACACACAACATGATACAAACAATAATTTGCACAGTGGCTCGATATGCGTTTTACGAATGAAGTACTCGAGTACATGTTCTAGTTAGTCACATAAAAATAAATGTTGTTTTAGCTAATAGTCTGTACAGATGTCTACAGCATTTTGTTTAAAAAAAACACCTATTTTGTGATGAAGGTTATCATTACTGGTGACATTTTGTTACTGAAAAGAGGGCTGAATTTTGAAAAGACTGTTCCAGATTTTAAGATGGAGATCAAAAAGAATACCTCCTCTGGGGTCCACAATTTTCACTACAGCTCTTGTATTAGTGCCAAGAACGGCATTCACGGGAGAATTTAGAATCACTTCAAAGGTCTCATCGTCCTCTTCTAATCCATCTTGGGTAATTGCTATATTCCACGTCCTGGTTGACACTCCTACAACAAGTAAACATTTCAATTACTCTTTTAATTACTATTTCAAACAACCTGGTGATAGAGAAATACAATAATTAGCATGTCTGCAGTGAGATGGGAAGAGACGATGGATGCCATTGTGCCCACAAAAATCTGACTGCATTCCTGCTGTTACCTCGTGTCACAGAACACGCCCGCACAAGCCCCTGGTTGGACCCTTTTAACTCTTGATATGCTATTCAATGCACCGTATAGTTACATAGTGGTGTATAAAAACTGCTAAGATCCAGCAAGTGACTGACTGAAATTACAGTGTAATAGTCAGCCTTGCATGTTGTCACTGGTTATGGTTGCAATAAAGTCCCCGAGCTGTGCCATATTATAAAAATCTATGCTAGTGTATACTGGCTTCAAACGAATGTGCAGATTTAGCACCATTTTTTTTTTTATATAAAGAAGTATAAGGCCTCTTTCACACGGGCGAGATTGCACCCGCACTGAATCCGGACCCATTCATTTCTGTGGGGCTGTGCACATGAGCGGTGATTTTCACGCATCACTTGTGCGTTGCGTGAAAATCGCAGCATGTTCTATATTGTGCGTTTTTCACGCAACGCAGGCCCCATAGAAGTGAATGGGGCTGCATGAAAATCCGAAGCATCCACAAGCAAGTGCGGATGCGGTGCGATTTTCACACGCGGTTGCTAGGAGATGATCGGGATGGGGACCTGATCATTATTATTTTCCCTTATAACATGGTTATAAGGAAAAATAATAGCATTCTGAATACAGAATGCATAGTAAAATAGGGCTGGAGGGGTTAAAAATAAAATAAAAAAATGGATCATGTGACGTCACCTCAGGTCCTTTTCCTCCTGGGCATCAAAGAAGAAGACAGAAGAGAAGCCGGGCTGCACGAATAAGTGGATGAGGTGAGTTAAATAATTTTTTATATTTTTTTAACCCCTCCATCCCTATCTTACTAAGCATTCTGTATTAAGAATGCTATTATTTTCCCTTATAACCATGTTATAAGGGAAAATAATAAAAGCTACACAACGCCTAACCCAAACCCGAACTTCTGTGAAGAAGTCCGGGTTCGGGTACCAAACATGCCGATTTTTCTCACGCACGTGCAAAACACATTAAAACCTTTGCACTCGCACAGAAAAATTGTGCATTTTCCCGCGACGCACCCGCTTCCTATCCGGCCCACACACGTGATGCCCTTGTGAAAGAGGCCTAAGGGTGCTGCTACACTACATTTTGGGCATTTTTGTAAAAAATGTCATGACATTTTTTAGGACCACTGTTTTTCTAGCGTTTTTAAGGGAAACATCTGGAAAAAAGAAGCATGCAGCGCATGTAAAGATACAGTCAGCAGGATCCCTTGTATCTGCACATGCGCAGGATGCATCGTGTTACCATTCAGCACATTATAGGGATTCTGTCATCTGGATTTTAGCTACCGAGATTTTCACATCACTACATCAGTCTCCACGATTTAGTTTAAAATATACTACAGGTGAAACGCGAAAAAATTTGAATATGGTGCAAAGTTCATTAATTTCAGTAATGCAACTTAAAAGGTGAAACTAACATATGAGATAGACTCATTACATGCAAAGCGAGATATTTCAAGCCTTTATTTGTTATAATTTGGATGATTATGGCTTACAGCTTATGAAACCCCAAAGTCACAATCTTAGGTACCCTTTGCTCAGGGGATATGGATTAATTAGCTGACTAGAGTGTGACACTTTGAGCCTAGAATATTAAACCTTTTCACAATATTCTAATTTTAAGTTGCATTAATGCAACTCCTTTTAAGCTGCATTACTGAAATAAATGAACTTTTGCACAATATTAAAGTTTTTCGAGTTTCACCTGTACTCTTACTGTCTTGTCATTTAGTGTAAAAATCATTTTTATTAATATGCAAATTACCTCTATAAGGAGCCCAAGGGGATGTTTCACTCCTCTCCTCGTTTATATATTTTTTCCCCAGTGCACTGTAATCTCGCACATGCACCCTGGTTACACTGGTCCGGGCCCGCGCGGTGTCCTGGCAGCAGCTTCACGGAAGCAGGCGCGTTTGCTCCGGCTGTCTGCGCCAGGAGTAGTATATTTGTATATATATATAGTATATATATATATATATAGAGACTGATGTAGTGATGTGAAAATCTTGGTAGCTAAAATCCAGGTGACAGAATCCCTTTAAGCAAAGTGGAGGAAGCGGTCACGTGAACAAGTCACATAACCACCGCCATCTGATAGATGAGGAGGATGCCAGCCTTTTCTGTTTACATCACTAATGCTGGGCCAGTCAGGGTCTTCACTGTCACAGTTGGGCTAAAATACAAAGGCAGTTATGGTTGCAGGATCAAACATAACTGTTTATGGCTTTTTTATAAATATATGTACTGTAAAACTGGAGAACTTATTCAATAGCTGGTCGTTCTTGCTCTGGGAGTCCACTGGGTAGTCCTACTACCCGTTTGACAGCCTTCTTTGTATGTGCGTACGGTGATAGCTGTCAGTCACTTAGTAGGACCACCCACTGGACTCCTAAAGTCAGGATGAGCAGGGATTAAGGTGAGCAAATTACAAGTTATACTGAATCTTTTCCAGCAAAACTATATAACAATCTGCTCAGCTCCTCCTGCTGTATAACATGCAGATTGGACTGCATGTTCATGGTGATTCCTTTGAAAAGATAATATAGGGGCTCCCTGTAGCCATCACGAGATGGTTGGAGGAAACATTGGGGGAGATTTATATTCCGTACATACCAAAAAATTGGGCATAAAAAGTTGTAAACCCAGGGTTTGCACCTTTTTAAACGGCACTTATGCACTTTTCTGAAAAGAGGAAGTGGTGCAGGGTTGTGGAATCGGTGAGGCCATCAGTTCCAGCAAATCTATTATCATTTACATCAGTTTTATGTATAAATGAGGACTGAAATCTACTCCAGCTATCAGCTGGCATAGATTACATTTTGGTCAAAGGACTACCGATGGATACTCTTAATTCATGAAGAGGCGTGCACCTCATCATAAATTAAGTGCATCCACCGGCTGGTGCAGGGAGTATCTGGACTGGCGTAGCAAACATCATCATGATTCATTTCCCACAGTGATCTTCCACTTCATCATTACATACTGTTTTGTAAGAACTTCTTTCGGTGACAATAAACTAAATACCGATAAAACGTACAGAACTACAGAAGGACAATGGCACATTTCCCTTGGCCTTTTACATTATAATCTTCAGCTGCGTCCCTAGCATTGGCACCAAAATGTTTTAAAAGTAAGTTCTACAGTCAATACATTTAGAAAAAACTGTTACAATATCCACACCTTCTCACTGAAATCAAAGCCTTCAGTTTATTTCACTACTGCTTCATCTCCTCTTGATCTGTGAAATGTGGATTTATTGTTTTATGGTTATGTAATGTATTGTGATTTCAAAAAGGATTTGTCACTTGTTTAGGTTTTATGGTCAAGGAGTAACAGGCGTGCAGGGAACCAGAGGTTGTATTAAAGTGTAACTGCCATTCAATTTTTTTATGTTATGTATAGGGGCAGTGATACTGACCATTTTTGTAATATACTTTAATTACTGAAATAGTACATTTCTATTAGAAAAATAGCTCTAAAGTGGCCCATTTTGAGCCTTAGCAACACACCTCTGTCTTCTGTTTACATAACGGTGGAGACTTGCTAACACTGACTGTTATGTAAACAGAAGACAGAGGAGCGTTGCTAAGGCTCAAAATGGGCCACTTTAGAGCTATTTTTCTAATAGAAATGTACTATTTCAGTAATTAAAGTATATTACAAAAATGGCCAGTATCACTGCCCCTATACATTATGCAAATAAAAATAGAACAGCAGTTACACTTTAAAGTGAGATTTTCAGAAATTAGCATAAGATGTGGAAATGGTATAAAAATGCTAACCATTACTTACCTATTAAATTTGCCACCTTTCGTCCTGCAGCTATTTACATTCAAGTGTCAATCACTGGCCTCAGCGGTTACGTGCCATAGATGCTAGTATGACTGATGAGGCCAGTGATATACATGATGTTTTCACTGTGGGACCAGCAGGGACCACCAGACTGGTAGCACTAAAGTGCCATGGCATTGAATGCATAAGTAATAGGTATCTTTTTAATATCATTTCCTGTCCTTAGGCCAGTTTCTGAAAAATCCAGATGAGCCTTTCAAGAAATCTAAAAAAGCTACACGCTTAGAGAAGAACCCATACCTTACTCTCATAAATGGGCTTATGTAGGAGATTGTTACTAGCTACAGGGATTTCTCTGTTGCCTCATGCTTGCCTGTATACTAGCACCTTGTCTCTGGTCAGGTGATCATCTTGCTCAGCCTGGTTCATTTAGGGAGGAGTTTTGATTGGTTAACCTTCCTTTAAATGTTTATGTCTTCTGTTATTTTGCTGGTGGGTATAGCAAAAGCGCAGTACATTTGTATCTGGCTTCCTCACATTTCTTGTATCCTGTTCTAGTCTGAGATTTGTAGTCCTTCTGCCTCTCACTGCTACTAGTATTGCGGTATGCTCTTAGTTGTTTACTGTCTGTTTTTCTTGTTTGGTTTTTGAATTGTCTCTGGCTGTCTTGCGGGGTTTACATTGGGTCAGGGTCAATTTCTGTTCATCGTCATTCATCTGCTCCCAACCTGTACACATCACCATATTCAGCCTGCTCCATTGCCGGACTACCATCTCCTTCATCCATTTGCCATCATCTCTTGGTTCCTGTTTACTTCTGTGTACTTGTTTTCCACCAGTGTTGATACATGCTTGTGACTGTCTGCTTGTTATCCAGTGCAGCATTACTGTAACTCCAGAGGGTATCTTAGTACTGGAAGATGCAGTTAGTACTTGGGAAAGGCTACTGCTACAGTGCCAGACTGCTGAGGACAGTGACTGACTGATATCCAGGCTCATCACAGCTGCTGGTTCCAAACAAGACAGGAGAACCGGACCAGCGCCGCAAAGAATGGTGCTGGAGAGAGGGGTGAGTAACATGTTTTTTTTTAAAATAAATTTTAACCCATTTTAGGGCTTGTTTTTAATGACTTCGGACAACCCCTTTAAACAATCACAAGTACTGTACATGCGTAATATACTATATATAAATTAATAAATCCATAAAGAGCAGGTGTTTCCTGCATGTCAGAATTTCTCCATTAAATGTGCACTGTAAATATAGAATTAGGAAAACCTTCCTATTAATAGGGAGAATCATTTTATTTGACCAAATTACCAATCAGTCTCCTTAGATGTCTTTTTATGTGATGGAAATGAAACATTACAGTGTTGCATCTGGCTCTCCAGCCGTCCCACCGACACACATTTCTGATTGACCCATTTGGGACTGGCATGCTGTCAGATAGTGTTTGAGAAAGTCGTTCTTAAATTATTAAACGCTTGGCATGTATTGAATACCCAATAAAATTATTAAGCTTGGCTTGTATGCCAAACAATAGGGGTATTGTGCTTGCATGTTTATTTGGTTATATGAAGGTATTTGCTATTTAGAAATTATAGAATATACTGTGATTTTCAGACATAATTTTTGCATCAGTTTGTCATGGTTTTCAAGATCACTGCATGTTGTCGTTGAATAGGAGCATTCATTGTTAATGGAAGACGTTATTGTACTAATCAAAGATCTGCCCACCTGTGTGTGATCATTGACCCTAAGTTCACACTTGCGCGTTTTACAGCGCGTTCGAACGCGCTGTAAAACGCATAACCGATGCAAACCAATGCTTCCCTATGGGACTGGTTCACATTTTCGCGTTTTACAGCGCGTTCGAACGCGCAGAAAAACGCCCGAAGCATAAACAAGTTCTTTAGCTTCTTTGGGGCGTTTTGTCGTAATACGCGCGTTGACTATGGACAAAAACGCGCACAAAAACGCGCGACAAAAACGCGCGTTAAACGCGCATATCAAATATGCTCAGGTCTGAACCCAGTGTGACTGGGACACACTTTCATCCACTGGAAGTAAATACAGACAATTTCTATTCAATGACCGCAAGCTGAGATCCTCACAATCGTGAGACATGAAAATAAAAGGTATATTATTAAATAGCATAATGGAATTTCCAGCAGAATGCATGTTCACGAGTGTCACCCTTTAAATATAAGCAATATGCCATCAATGTTTTTTTGGGGGAAATCTCATGAAATTTTGACCTTTGAAGCCAGCTATGCCGTTATGTGCAACCAGTAGGCAGATACATTGGGGAAGATTTAATAAGATTAAAGCCAGAATTCTGACTCCATTTGTGGGGAAAACCTGGAGCACCACATTTAGGGCCCATGCACATGGCCGTATTTCGGCCCTCAAACAGCGGGTCGGCAATACACGGGCACCCGCCGCGTGCACCCCACTACGGAGTGCTTCCGTAGGTTTTCTTTCTGCGCCTTTGGACAGCAAAAAAGTAGTGCAGTCGGTTGCAGATCGCGGACCCCATTTAAGTGAAAGGGTCCGCAATCCTCATGCGGCGGCCCCACGGTTGGTTCCCATGCATTGCGGACTGCAATTTGCGGTCCGCAGCATGGGCCCGGCCGGCACACGTTCGTGTGCATGAGCCCTTAGTATGATATCTTTCAGATGCTTGTGTCTTGCTTGATGGGGTAGGGGTGGGGCTACAGGAAATACTCTGGCTTAGCAGGAAGGAGCATCGTTTAAAATGTGACAATATGCACCAAAACTGTGGAAAAAACGGTGTTGGTTTCCGTTATCCAGGACGGGAAAAAAAAGTCCTGTCGACAGCATAAACGGAAACCAGACAAATCTGTTATGCTTGTCCATAGACTTCTATTAGGATGAAGCAAAACGAAATGCCTCTTAAAAGCTTCCGTTTTGCATTCCATCTGGCCATTTTGTTATATTCCGTTTACACTGTCTAAGACCTTATTCACACAGTCAGGCATAGTCCACACTTCAGTGGTTTCCATCAGTGATTTTTGAACCAAAACAAGGAATGGAGCCTTCATTGATTGTTCTGTATTTTGGACCCGCACCTTGTTTTGGCTGAAAATCACTGATGGAAATCACTGACCAAACACTGAAGTGTGAACTAGGCCTCAGTATTTGGTCAATGATTTCCATCAGTGACTGTGAGCCAAAACCAGATATTAATTGCCAAAGAGAGCAAAACTAACCCTAAAATGTTTTTCAATTATATAAATGGTAAAAAGTATAAATCTGAAGGTGTCGACACTTTACAGAGTGATAAGGAGAAAGCAAAGCTATTAAATATTTTTTTCTCCACTGTATTCACTGAAGAAAATAAACTGTCAGATGAAATGCATAATGTGAAAGTTAATTCCCCATTAAAAGTGCCCTGTCTGACCCAGAAAGAAGAACAGGGGTGTCTTAAAAAGATTAAAATAGACAAATCGCCAGGACCAGATGGCATACAACCCCGTATCCTAAGAGAATTAATTAATGTCATAGCCAGACCCTTATTTCTGATATTTAAGGACTTCATACTGACAGGGAGTGTTCTACATGATTGGCGCATAGTAAATGTAGTGCCAATATTCAAAAAGGGTCCAAAACAGAGCCCGGAAACGATAGGCCGGTAATTTTAACATCTGTCGTGGGTAAACTGTTTGAAGGTTTTCTAAGAGATGCTATCATAGAGTACCTCAATGAAAATAAGCAAATAACGCCATATCAGCATGGCTTCATGAGGCATCGGTCATGTCAAACTAATTTAATCAGTTTATATGAGGAGGTAAATTCTAGACTTGACAGCGGCGAATCAATGGATGTCGTATATCTGGACTTCTCCAAAGCATTTGATGCTGTACCGCATAAAAGGTTAGTATATAAAATGAAAATGCTTGGACTGGGAGAAAATGTCTGTATGTTGGTAAGTAACTGGCTCAGTGATAGAAAACAGAGGGTGGTTATTAACGGTACACACTCAGATTGGGTCACTGTCACTATTGGAGTACCTCACTGTCACTATTGGAGTACCTCAGGGGTCAGTATTGGGCCCTATTCTCTTCAATATATTTATTAATAATCTTGTAGAAGGCTTGCACAGTAAAATATCAATTTTTGCAGATGACAATAAGCTGTGTAAAGTAATTGACACGGAAGAGGACAGTATACTGCTACAGATGGATCTGGATAGATTGGAGGCTTGGGCAGGGAAGGGGCAGATGAGGTTTAACATTGCCAAATGTAAGGTTATGCACATGGGAAGGAATAATGCAAGTCACCCGTACATACTAAATGGTAAAACGCTGGGTAACACTGACATGGAAAAGGACCTAGGAATTTTAGTGAACAGAGAAAGACAACTGAGAGGAGATCTAATTACTATGTATAAATATATCAGGGGTCAGTACAGAGATCTATCCATCATTTATTTATCCCCAGGACTGTGACTGTGATAAGGGGACACCCTCTGCGTCTGGAGGAAAGGACTTCATACTGACAGGGAGTGTTCTACATGATTGGCGCATAGTAAATGTAGTGCCAATATTCAAAAAGGGTCCAAAACAGAGCCCGGAAACGATAGGCCGGTAATTTTAACATCTGTCGTGGGTAAACTGTTTGAAGGTTTTCTAAGAGATGCTATCATAGAGTACCTCAATGAAAATAAGCAAATAACGCCATATCAGCATGGCTTCATGAGGCATCGGTCATGTCAAACTAATTTAATCAGTTTATATGAGGAGGTAAATTCTAGACTTGACAGCGGCGAATCAATGGATGTCGTATATCTGGACTTCTCCAAAGCATTTGATGCTGTACCGCATAAAAGGTTAGTATATAAAATGAAAATGCTTGGACTGGGAGAAAATGTCTGTATGTTGGTAAGTAACTGGCTCAGTGATAGAAAACAGAGGGTGGTTATTAACGGTACACACTCAGATTGGGTCACTGTCACTATTGGAGTACCTCACTGTCACTATTGGAGTACCTCAGGGGTCAGTATTGGGCCCTATTCTCTTCAATATATTTATTAATAATCTTGTAGAAGGCTTGCACAGTAAAATATCAATTTTTGCAGATGACAATAAGCTGTGTAAAGTAATTGACACGGAAGAGGACAGTATACTGCTACAGATGGATCTGGATAGATTGGAGGCTTGGGCAGGGAAGGGGCAGATGAGGTTTAACATTGCCAAATGTAAGGTTATGCACATGGGAAGGAATAATGCAAGTCACCCGTACATACTAAATGGTAAAACGCTGGGTAACACTGACATGGAAAAGGACCTAGGAATTTTAGTGAACAGAGAAAGACAACTGAGAGGAGATCTAATTACTATGTATAAATATATCAGGGGTCAGTACAGAGATCTATCCCATCATTTATTTATCCCCAGGACTGTGACTGTGATAAGGGGACACCCTCTGCGTCTGGAGGAAAGAAGGTTTGTACACAAACATAGAAGAGGATTCTTTACGGTAAGAGCAGTGAGACTATGGAACTCTCTGCCTGAGGAGGTGGCGATGGTGAGTTCACTAAAAGAGTTCAAGAGGGACCTGGATGTATTTCTGGAGTGTAATAATATTACAGGCTATAGCTACTAGAGAGGGGTCGTTGATCCAGAGAGTTATTCTGATTGCCTGATTGGAGTCAGGAAGGAATTTTTTTCCCCTTAAGTGGGGAAAATTTGCTTCTACCTCACAGTTTTTTTTTTAGCCTTCCTCTGGATCAACTTGCAGGATAACAGCCCGAACTGGATGGACAGATGTCTTTTTTTGGCCTTATGTACTATGTTACTATGTTCAAAAATGCAGACCAAGTGTAAAGTCTTTCCCTTATACCTTATCCCTGTGGAGGCTCCACTCCTGGTTTTGGCTCACAATCATGGATTGAAATCACTCATTAAACACTGACTGTGGGAATATTAGACAGGGTTAGTAAATGGCTGCACTTTGTACATACATGATATACTTACGTATGGCTGTATTCCCAATGACAGGTGACGTATTTGTGAATATTAAGTTTAGCGCAATTAACATCAATGAATACTTACTGAAATCTCAAACACCTCTGACGGCCCCATCTTAATTCAGTAATTACACGGTTGTAATTTTTTTCTTTTTTTTTAGTAAATCTGTAAAGTGTTTAACTGTGCAACAGCCAAAGTGATAATTCTGTCTTGTGAAGTGAACAGAAAGTCTAGCTGTTGGCAGGCAAAAGCAAGGGCTCTCTACTTGTAAGGTTTGAGAAATGTAAAAACATGCCAAATTCTCTCAGCAAATCACTATGTTTCACCACTAATGAATTAAGTATAATGTAAGGAAGATAATGTTTTGTTATAGCATGTTACTCCCCTGCTGTGCAGATAAACAAAGGCTTACACAGAAATTTGCAGAAATAAGATAAGTATATTATTATGTTTCTACCCGTTTCCAAACTGTTCTAAATCTCTGCTTCACATTTATGAACAAAAATTGAGAGAATAGACATTTATAGAATAGTCTTTACCCTGCTGTGGTAGATGTTTGAAGCGCACCCTCCACACGTTGACCACCCAAGCTTATCAGATAAAGCAACTTACATTGTTTCGCTAGCAAAAACGATATTCACTAAAAACCTTCATTTTGGATATGTGTCAACCATCTCAGTTGTTAAACATGGTTTGCAATGAAAAATGACAGTTTTAGGCCTCATTCAGACAGATATGGTGCGACCGCATTTTAGCTTTGTTAGTACGGCCCCAAGTTCCAGCCTGTTCACCTGCCTAATGACCCAAACTGAAAGCATCATAGTGACCTATGGAGCTCCGTGGTCATAGAAATGTGCAATGTTGCAGGCTTAGTGCCTTCACACAGGTCATGGCACTTGGAGGTGACTAATAGTCCTATGTATAGTACGGGATATATTTATCCTAATGGTACACATAGAACAGAACCTCTGCAGAACCTCTTTTTGAAGAGTTAGGTGGAGATGCATGTTCACCACTGATCGGGGCATATGAGACATCTCCTTGAAGTTGTGTATTTTAATGTTTTAAAGCAGCTGGAACATAGTACTGCATAATACACACTGCAGCTGCTGAAGAGCCTCTTTTATGAAGAAGAAGAAGCAGTACTATGTATCAGTCAGTCAGTGATTGACATCAGGGGTGGACTGGGAACTTAGAGTGGCCCTGGGAAAAAAAAGAAGGCAGTGCTAACACAAGTAGGTACGGCCAGCAATACCATATTGTGGCACAATGTACTGCCCCGGCAGAGCAAAATGCAGCAAAAAATAATGTCCCAGTAGCACAAATTATTTCCCAAGAATCCACCCCAATGTGGTGGCCAGCTCCAGATGTCACATTCCAACCAACTCTAGTTGCCTCAGGATGGTAATACAGTTGAAGTTAGGCGTTAGGAGAGCACCTGCAGCTGCCAGCCAAGTACATAAGTGCTTGAGAGCTTTAGACCACTAGTTCTCTAGCTGGCGGCCTTCAGGTGGGCTTGGGCGGCCGCATGGGAAGTTTCTGTGTAGGTTCTATGGCCAATCCACCCCTGATTGACATAGGTGACAAACTGCATCTACAGGAGGAGATGTGCATGTCCTACGTAGCACCACTTATCTCTGTATAATCTTTAATTCTTGCAATATATACAGACATTTCAGTAAAGATGTTCTATTTACATATGCTATATGGAAGATATTAGACTAGATATGCCGTCAGTGTGGTTTGGAAAGAGAACCATACCTGGGTCAAACTGGATTAGTCTTGAAGAGCTTGAAGAAAAATCTTTTCCATCCACAGCACTTACTCCATTTACCTTCAAATAAAAACACTATATTAGACCTACTTTTGTTATGGACTGTTTACACAATTTTCGGGCCGGTTATTTGAAACAAACGTTTGTACAAACGCTCATTCCGGATAATTGGCCTGTGTAAAGGCGCGCAGATCATGCAAAGCATTGGGTGAAATGATCTTTGGTATGGCAACTCAGTCATCATTTCTGGTCAGCAGATCGTCCTGTGTGAACGGGATCTGCTGCCCAGAAACAATGAATTTCTATGAGCATGGGTGATGGAAGTAGTCATCGATCATCCCTATACAGTGGAGGTGATCGCTGCATGTAAATGAAGCCTTTCACCTCCACTGACTAGTAGGCACTTATCTGGAAGGAATGCTTACTTCCCATTAATTGTCTGCTCGTCAGCACAGTGTAAATATATCTTTAGAGGTGGATTTGGAATAATCAGGCAGATTATCGGGAATGATTGTTCCTGTGAACGCTCGTTCCCGACTATCTGCCTGTCTAGAGGTGCCGCTCGTTCATCGGGTGAAACTGTCATTCGTGCAGCGATCTGCTTCCCAGAAATAATGCAGCTGTATGAGGATGAGCAATTACAAGAGCGACCGCTCATCTTCATACTGTGGAGGTGATCGCTGCATGTAAATGGAGCCCTTCACCTCCTCTTAACGAGCAGCAGACAGTTGGGCGGAACACTTCCTTCCTGACAATCTGCTGGTGTAAATCCACGTTTCGTTCCCTATTTGCCTTGTGTTTGAGGTAATAATTATTTTATTTTAAATAACTAATCTGAGTAAAAGGGAACAAAATAATTTAAAACCGAGGTGGCACCATGGCACAAACTGGGCAACATCTTTTATTAAGTGGTGAGGGTCTTCCATAAACAAGCCTTTATGTTCTTCTGAACCTATGATCTTATCAGTTACATGCTGCAGTCACTAAACAGAATACCTAGGTATGAAACAAGCACATACTGCCTGAGTGTGCATTTCATATCAGCAGATACATGGACTATATATTGTCTGTTACCTGTAGTGAAATGAAAGCAGAGTCTACAGAGTAACCCCAGCGTGTTATCTTCAAAGACACCAGTGCCTCCGTCTCACACACCTCATACATGTCCTGGAGCAACTCAACGTGAGACCATTTTATTTCCAAGCTGTGAAAAATTAAAAGACCTCAGTGAAGTGATTATTGTAGGTCACACTGGTTGCTGTAGCCCTCCCAGTACAACAATTTACCTACCTCTGTATTTATTATCTATATATCTATCTACCTACGGTATCAATCTATCTATCTACGGTATCTATCTATCTATAGGTCTATCTATCTCTATAGCTGTCTCTGTTGGCCTGTCTCTTTGTCCGTCCATCCATCTTATATCAATTTATTTTGACACAATATCATTTTTCACGCTCAGTGATTGAGCCACTGGGTGCATAGAAATAGAAAGTGCAGAATTAGTTTTTCTTGAAGTACCCGTCACATTTTAGTTGGTATTCTTCAGCAAATGTGCATTCCTTAAGACTGAAGTATACGGAGACATGTGTCGCACAACAGCAAATAGCAGAACAGTTGAAACTGAACTGTTAAAGTCAATGGAGTGAAAGTCTTGCACGACCTGCGAGACAATAAATCCACCAGGTCTGGATTTTTTTGCGTCTGGCGTATCGCAGTCACCATTGCCAATCATTAGATGCTATGACACATGTCCCTGTATAGCCCTGGCCTAAAGGTCACAACGAAACAGACGTTTTGTTAGCAGTTCTCCTGTCCTTTGATTTGGCCCTAAAGCGTAGGACAAGAGGGACATCTACTGGTGAAATGTGACATTGCTAAGTACCACAGCTGGATATAGATTTCAAGTATTAAAACAATTTACAGATCTATTTTTAGGGATGGATTTAACGGATTAAGCACATCGCATAATACTTAAATCTCATTGATCTACAACACTCATATTAATTTGCAATGAATATGCAATGGACAAAAAAGGTCAAATGATTTTCTGCCGCCTGGTACATTTTACATTTGTTTTTCAATATGCCTGTATAGTGTATAGATAAAAAAGGGGGAATGAGATTCCCTTTTTATATATTTTTTTAATATATTTTTTATACATTTTTTTACTTGTATAATGTGTAATATAAAAAATAGGCATCAGCTCACCCATATGCTGTGACAAAGTCCTCAGCCAAGATGCTGCACTCACAAGGTCGGACTGCTCCACCAGAGTACTAGAGGATCCTCCGGTGGGCCCAAGCTCTGACACAACAAAGGACCCCTAACTAAACAGGGACCCTCAGGTCTAGCAGAAGGCAGTTCTATTCTCAGGAATAAGAATATGGTTGGACATACGATTTGTACAGCCGCAGTACGAAAAGGATTCCACCACCATGTTATCAAGACAACCCCGATGGATTACTTTTTGTCATTCAGTATTAAACAGTTACATTCATACTACTGTGAAAGACTTAATGTACACCACAGTTGGCGGTATACACCTGCAATTCACAAAAATGGTATCTGGTCATATACTTCTATGGTGCATGAAATATTTCCAAATGTGTTATTTTACATCTGCCTGGCATATTAACAGCTAGACCACCCCTCCACTATCCTAGACCAAAAAGGAAAGCTGGCATTAACGCCTTCACTACACAAGACTATCTAGGAAGCTGACAATAAACCCGTTAATACCACCGACCACCAGGGAACTTGTCAGAGAAGTTGTGTTTGCAGACTTGTGCACATCCATATTTATAGAAATCTGGCTTCTTCCATATTTTGTCAGCACTGTTAATGTGTGTTAGGGTGGTGTGCTGTATTCTTCACAGGCAAGTGAACTCAACATCACAATCTGGAGCTAGTGTTTCAGTGGGCTATGAAGAGGATGTTGGCAAAATTGTAAATGATGGTTGATTATCTATTTGCGGCAGAATAACGTGGTGACTTACATTTGAGGTGCAGCTCTGTTTCCAGATGGATCTGTAACTTCAAATTCCACTGAATCTTCATAGACGTCAACTGATGGGTTTACTACGTACAATAAAGATTTGCTGCTCAAGTCCTTCTGCGTGAATTGGTCTGAAATAAAATCGCCTGGGAAGACAATTGTTGATTCCCTATTATAATTTAGTTTTGTCCCAAAATAATTGCTTAAAGGGGTGCTCTGGTGTGATGATTTTAAACAAACAAATGGGAAGGAGATGTAAAAATAAGCAATGGGAAGTACTTATCCCACTGCCGCCCACTGTCTATGTACATCTTGTGTTCTGGTTCTCTCTCCTTTCCAGTCCTCTGTTTGCGGGGTGTGGAGCCCAAGAGGAGGAAGTGGAGAGGCACAGAACACAAGATGGCTATGTGAATTGAAAAATAAAAAAGTTATGGCTTTGGAAAGGCTGGAGGTAAAAAAAGAAAAAATTTAAAATTGCCTGGTCCTTAAGTGGTTAAAAAAAAAAAATCGAAATGGGGTCAAAGATGGCAAACTTAGCACTCACCTTACTGATCCCCCTGATCAGTAAGGTGAGTGCTAAGTTTGCCATCTTTGACCCCATTTCGATTTATTTTATTTAACCACTTAAGGACCAGGCAATTTTCAATTTTTTCTTTTTTTACCTCCAGCCTTTCTAAAGCCATAACTTTTTTATTTTTCAATTCACATAGCCATATGAGGGCTTGGTTTTTGTGGGACAATTTGTAATTTCTAATGGCACCATTTACAGTTGCATACAGTGTAGTGGGAAGCAGGGAAAAGCAATTCCGCCACCATGTTGTTTTTACAGCGTTTTCCTGTGCTGTAAAACTGACTTTTTAATTTCATTCTACTGGTCAGAATGATTACAACTATACCACATATATATAGCTTTCTTGTTTTTTAATACTGAAATAAAAGAAACTTTGGAAAATAAATGAAAAAAATTCTTTGCATCACCATATTCTTACGCCCATAACTTTTTAGTCAATTTTTGTGGGAGGCGAAGAGACCAAAAAACAGTGAATCACCATTTGGCCTTTTTTTTCATTTTGCCGTTTGCCGCATAGGATAAATATTTTTATATTAGTATTGTAATATTACAGGCGTTTTTGCACTTGACAATGCCCATTATGTTTATTTTTTTATTGTTTATGTATCTTTATTTTAATTTTGGAGAAAAGGTTGGTGATTTGAATTTGTATATTTTAATACCTTTGAAAACTTTTTTTTTTTTTTTTTACTTTTTAATAATTCCCCTAGGGAACTTGAACAAGGTGCACGGCTGCGTGCTCCCAGATTTTGACCTCTCCGGTGCCATGGTCACATTTGACCACGGCATCTGAGGGGTTAAATGTGTGCAATCAATGTTATCGTCAATCACATACATTAGCTCTGGGTGTCTGCTGTTTAAATATATGCCATATATATTGCGAGTGGGCGCCATATTTGAATACTCGACCACCAACGTATATTTGGGTACTGCGGTTAGGAATAAATTAAAATTAACACACCAGAATACCAGTTTAACAGTAGATGATTTACAAGTATTATATTATGCTGGGATTATATCATCCAATAGTATAAAGTAGGCATAAACAAAATACTATCTAAACAGTATTGAAAGATATCATTTTACATACAGAGCATTAGAAGGGGTTTCAGGGGAGAATTTAAAAAAATGGGCCAGAACAGGAAACAAAAAAGAAGCATTACCTCCAGCAATCCTCCACCACTGCTGTTCCACTGTTGCTCTGCTACCAGCTGTTCTGCACTTCTTGTCCCAGCTCGACATGCTGAAAATGCCAGGAAATATTAAAGGGAACCTGTCACCTGGATTTTGGGTATAGAGCTGAGGACATGGGCTGCTAGCACATCCGCAATATCCAGTCCCCATAGCTCTCTGTGCTATTATTGTGTAAAAAAAAAAAAGATGTTATATATGTAAATGAGGCAAGTAAGAAGCCCAAGGAGCTGGTATTAACATTTCCGAAGCCCAGCCACGCCCACTGTAAAGGAGCCCAGCGCATGCCCAATGCCCGCATAGTGTTCCTTCCCTGTGCTGGCATCAGCCTCAGGGAACGAACTGCGCGTGCGCTAGCTCGCACATCGCGAGATTATGGCGCTCTAGCTTTGTGACATCGGGGAGCAAGGAGGAGTTTAGGGGTATGCGGGGTGGTGCTGGGCTCCTTCACAGTGAGCGTGGCTAGGCTCAGAGTCAGAGAACGCTGGACTCATCTCTCAAGCATGGAGGAGACAGGACTCATCTAAGGTTAATTTACATATCTATAAAATCTTTTTTTCACACAATAAAAGCACACAGAGCTATGGGGACTGGGTATTGCGGATGTGCTAGCGGCCATCTAGCAGCCCATGTCCTCAGCTCTATACCCAAAATCCAGGTGACCGGTTCCCTTTAAGGCCTATTGCACACGACCGTATGGCTTTTTCAGTGTTTTGCGGTCCGTTTTTCACGGATCCGTTGTTCCGTTTTTTGTTTCCGTTTCTGTTCCGTTTTTCCGTTCCGTTTTTCCATATGGCATATACAGTATATAGTAATTACATAGATAAAATTGGGCTGGGCATAACATTTTCAATAGATGGTTCAGCAAAAAACAGAACGGAAACGGAAGACATACGGATGCATTTCCGTATGTGTTCCGTTTTTTTTGCGGACCCATTGACTTGAATGGAGCCACGGAACGTGATTTGCGGGCAATAATAGGACATGTTCTATGTTAAAACGGAACGGAAAAACGGAAATTCGGAAACGGAATGCATACGGAGTACAATCCGTTTTTTTTGCGGAACCATTGAAATGAATGGTTCCGTATACGGACCGTACACGGAACGCAAAAAACGGCCAGTAAACGGGAAAAAAAAAACGGTCGTGTGCAGGAGGCCTAAGGCTATTGATTGGCTGAGCAGGTCTTTTCCGGCATTTCTGCAGTGCCAAACAAGGACAGGAAGTAAAGTGCAGCTGAGATGGAGGCAGTGCTGGAACAGCAGTGGTGGAGGATCAGTGGAGGTGAGTAATGCTTAGGCCTAGTTCACACTTCAGTTATATGGTCAGTTATTTCCATCAGTTATTAGAAGCCAAAACCAGGAGTGGGTCAAGAACACAGAACAGGTGCAGATCTTTCCATTATGCCTTATCTATAAGTAGGCTTCACTACTGGCTTTGGCTCACAATAACTGATGGAAATAACTGACCAAATAACTGAAGTGTGAACTTGGACTTACTCCCTGCAAAACTGCTTTAATATAAAAACTTTTTATTTTGAGCTTACCTGATACAACATTCTCCAGGTATCCCCTCTGAGGAGCTCTTAATATTTTAAAGATAATTTTTTCCTCCTCTGTCCCTGGATCAATAGCCTTTATTTCCCTAGATGTTATGTAGATTCCATACCGATCATCATCGAGAAGCTGAATTTGTGCTGCACAGTAAAGGTGGACAATTCTAGGACTGGTATCATCTGGAAAATCAACCTATGTGAACAATATTACAACCATATAAATATTGTGTGAGTTTTATATGATACAGTATATATTTCATGATAAAACTGGATGTTTTGATACTATTGTTGTAAGCCAAACTACAGCCAACAGCTATCTTTCACAGTTCTCCCATGACCATGCACACTGAGATAAGCCCACCATGCATGCCTGTTTCAGGATGAAGAGAAAGGGAGCTACCACCCTGTAAAAATCTAACAGTCTCAAACTTTCTTTTGGACAATCAGGCTGCCACAAACAACTTCTCAGTTGATCTCATCAAAATTTGTGGGTCCAGCATTCCATATGGGGTTTTCTGGGATTACTATAGTTTTTAGCAGATATGTAGTTGTGCTTACCTCATATTCCCTATGTTTTAATTTTTTTTTTCATTTTGGACTCTCGCTGGACCCATTTTTATCATGTAACGAATTACTGTGGTTTGTTTACATCCTGTATGTAGCACTTCCTGTATCCAACCAAACCCATAATGCACTTCTCATTTCTCTACCACAGCTCCAGCACTTCCCCTAACAATGCCCAGCTAGTTTATAGTCCCTCCCACCCAGCTATAATTTTTTTTAACTGTATCACTCCTATTGTCCATTTAGGGCTTTGGTCATATGACCATGTCCATGCAACTCTTAAAGCTCTGTTTTAAACAGTTCCTTTTAAGACTGCCCAATGTACACTGATATCACCTTCCCCATGTACAGCTATCAGTCAATGACAGCTATCTCTGTATACACACTTACACAGAGAATGCTATCAATCAGTGATAACACCTCCCCTGTGTACAGCTATCAGTGACTGACAGCTATCTCTGTATACATACTTACACAAAGAATGCTATCAATCACTGATAACAGCTCCCCCTGTACAGATATCAGTGACTGACAGCTATCTATGTATACACACACTTACACAGAGAATTCTATCAATCACTGATACCACCTCCCCCATGTACAACTATCAGAGACTGACAGGTATCTCTGTATACACAGTTACACAGAGAATGCTATCAATAACTGATAATACCTCTCCGTGTACAGCTATCAGTGACTGACAGCTATCTATGTATACACACTTACATAGAAAATGCTATCAATTACTGATAACTCCTCCTACGTGTACAATGAAGTCAGAAATAGCAGCAATATTATTGTATAAATTACAAGTTTTACTGAATCTTTCCCCACAAAACTAGATATCAATCTGCTCAGCTCCTCCTGCTCTATAACATGATGCCTGCAATTTGCATTGCATTTTGTAGTGACAGATTTGCTTTTTCTAATGTGTTGGCGGCAGTGATACTGACCATTTATGTAATATACTGTAATTACGAAAATCGTACAAAAATAGCTCTAAAGTGGCCCATTTTGTGCCTTTGGAATGCTCTCTATCTTCTGTTAATGCACTCCACACGAAATGCTGCTGCCATCTTTCCTCAGCTATTGTTAACAGCATTTAGAGATATGCTTTACAACAGTCACATGGGCCATATACACAATGAACATGAGATGTTCTTTGACTTTTATGGGATATTATGAATTGTGGATCCTGTGTCATCTATATATATGGTTTATCTGTCATTGTAATCCTGCATGTGATGATAATGAGATGACTGTTAAATAGTGACCTGTGCAGAAGAAGTAGTCTCAACATACTATTAGGCTTAGTGACCAGTACAAAAACTGCAGGATTTTAGAATATTTTGAAAAGATAGATAGTGACATGGATAATTAAAAATAACAGTATGAAAAATATGTTTAAAAATAAAAAAAACTTGATTTAACTACTGCCGTTTTCTGATGACACATTCCCTGAGATAAAAATCTCAAACAAGCCATATGGCTTCAAATAAAAAAAAATGTTATGCTCACCTTTCTCCAGCGCCATTTTCTATGGCACTATTCTGGTTCTCCTCAGTCTAAGGGTGCATTCACACGACCGTATAAATGGATCCGCATCCGTTCCGTAATTTTGCTTTCATTTCAATGGGGCTGCAAAAGATGCGGACAGTACATATGGAGCATGTCCTATATTTGTCCGCGGCTGCGGACAAGAATAGGCATTCTCTATATAGCGCTGACCATGTGCGGTCCGCAAAATGCGGAACGCACAAGGCCGGTATCCGTGTTCTGCGGATCCGCAATTTGCGGACCGCAAAACACTTATGGTCGTGTGAATGCACCCTAACACTGAGAACAGTGATTGGCTGCCGTGGCACATGCCGTATCCTGGCATGTCATAGTTGCTGTCTGTAACAAACAGCAGGAGGAGAACCAGAATGGGGCTATACAAAATTTTGTTGGAAAAAGGGGTTAGAATAACAAGTCGTTTTTTCATTTAGAGCCATTTTTATTTATCTTGGACAACCCCTTTAAGGCTGTTCATGACACTGGAATTGGTTGTGGTCAGATAAAACCAACCAAATGACTTCAGAAATGGGACACTCCTTCCAGAAGGTGGTTTCAAAGGGGGCCGTGTAAGTGTTTAACATGATGAAATATCCTCAGGATAAGTCATCAGTATGTAATCAGTGGGGTTCCAATTCCCGGCACTCCTGCCGAAAAGTTTTTTTAAAAGGCCAGGGTGCTCTGATGAGCACCGTGGTCTCTTCCAAAGCCACTGATGTCAAATTCCTTATTCTCAATAAAGTGTGTCCAGAGTCCTTATACACACCAGAACTCCACTACTCCACACAACCACATCAAATGCTCAGGACAAACTAGTATCAATGTCCATTTCACCCTTATTCCACATGTCAAATCTTAGATATTACATGATCCATAATTTAATATAGAAAATATTAAAAACCCGAGCCCATATGATCTATTATTGACATTAGCTTCAGGGTCTACCATCGTCAGCATGCATTCCAATCCACGTGCCCTTGGCCGGCGTCCTTTCAATATTCAATTCATCAGTATCAGGGCAGCATGTTGCACACCGTTGCACACCCCCCTGTAGTCATTGGTCACATGGCCTAGGCGATGCATAGTGCCATTCAAGTGAATGTGGCTGGGTTGCAATTAGTGATGATCGGCAGGGCAATATTCGAATTTGCGATATTTCGCTAATATTTTGTAGAATATTCATTGAATATTCGCGAATTCGAATATTCGTTATATTCTAACATTTCTTTTTTTTTTACTCGAAAATCGGCAAGGTAATGATCGCGTAATATGCGAATATTACGCAATTAATACAGGCGTGGGTCAAAAACGAATATATAGCACTATTGAATATAGTGCTATTTATTAGTTTTTTTGAATATTCGTCATTTTTTTCCATCTGAAGTCCTCCCTGCTTAAGTTGCTTGTGGACCAATGAATATATTCCAAATATTCGAGAATTCTTGAAGTTGCGATATTCGAGATAAATTTTTTTGAATATTCGCGCTCAACATTAGTTGCAATGCCAAGCACAGCCACTATCCAATGGATGGCACTGTGTTTGGTAAGCTGCTCCGGTGAGCACCGCAGCCTCTTCAAAAAGCTGCCAGGCCTTGGACCCCCACCAATCACATACTGATGACCTATTCTAAGAATAAGATACGTCATCACTATTAGACACTCAGAACATCCCTTTAATAGTTTAGAAAAAAGACAACGGAGATCTAATAACTATGTACAAATATATCAGGGTTCAGTACGGAGATCTCTCCTATGATCTATTTACAGTATACCCAGAACTGTGACCATGATGAGGGGACCTCTACGTTTAAAGGATAGAAGGTACATCAACATAGAAAAGGATTCTTTACGGTAAGAGCAGTGAGACTATGGAACTCTCTGCCTCAGGAGGTGGTGATGGTGAGTACAATAAAAGAGTTCAAGAGGGGCCTGGATGTATTTCTGGAGCGTAATAATATTACAGGTTATAGATATTACATTTCTGGAGAAGGTGTTATTTTTACAAAGATCACAGCAGATAAACGTAATGTTCTTTGTGTTTTTCTTTTATTTTGTTTCAAAATTGAAGCATAGTGACATACGGCAATACGTGTAAACGTTTTCGGCTATGCAAAGCCTTCCTCAGACACTGTGCCGCAGAGTGGTGTGGATATAGTGAAAAAAGTGGTGATGATTACGCCAATAGAAACGGAGCCATGCTCCGTTTCTATTGGCGTAAATCCTCTCCACTATCCACACCACTCTGCGGCACAGTGTCTGAGGAATGTGCTATGCTATGCACAGCAGCAACTGACTGTTTGCGAAACAAATTTTTGTATAAATTTCTGGAGAAGGGTCATTGATCCAGGGAGTCTTTCTGACTGAGTCAGGATGAAATATTTTCCCCTAAATGAGGAAAATTGGATTCTACCTCCCTGGGTTTTTTACCTTCATCTGGATCAACCTTGCAGGAAAATAGGTTGAACTGGATGAACGGATGTAACTTTTCAGCCTTACACTCTATGTTTACTATGTAACATGATGGATTTTTCACTGCTTAATTGTAACCACCGGAGAGCATGCATAACATGCATAATCTGTCATCCTTACCTGTATAATGAACGGCACTGGATTCATCTGCACCTTTCCATCCATTATAAATCCTTTATTTGTTTTATCCATAACAAGAAATGTTAACTTGTCAATCTGAGCATCCTGCCCTCCATGTCTGTAGGCAACATCCATATTTTCAATATCTTTCTGGGTTAAAGTTGCTCTCCTTCAGTTGGTGCCCCCTCTTAAATATATTTGCCCATACTGGGGAGGTTGACCATCAGAAAGGTAATATTCTCCAGTGATGTATCTGGGTCAGTTGCCTGAAGAATTTCTGTGGTGATCAATGCCATAGATCCTTTCACCTGTCTAAGACCATAATTCTTGCACAGCGTTGGAAGAGTTTTGTCTACCATCTCCACTGCTATATCCAGAGTGCCATGTTTTGTTCGCAGCCCATTGCTGACAAGGAATCTAGCAAAAAGAGGCAAGGGAGCCTTCAGCAAGTGTTCCTGTTTCACCATCTACACAAAAGAAATGATAACATACCCTTACTCAGGAGGTTTTCCATAAGCTTCGGCATGTTTTGAAGTCTAAGCATGAAGCTTCTAATAGCTTCCCTTTAACGAGAACCTGTCAGTTCTCCTGAATGATAAAGCCTAGCGAATTTATTAGTTCATTTTAAGAAGGAATAACTGAGGAATCCGCATGATGCTCCAGAACTGTCCTATTTCATGGAATACATGTATGTTCAGGAGAGTTGACAGATCCTCTAAGGTTGGGATTTCACGCCAGGTGCTACCATTTTCCATTGATCTGGTGCAGAACAATGAAATAGTGGAAGCATTTGATCCAGCACATAACTGAATCCTCAGAGTTATTATTTTAATTATTGATATAAAGGACAGACTCAGTACAGGGAGCTCCTGTCACGTGATTTATGAATGCAGATTTTTGGAACAAGGGACTGATGAGAAAAGCCTGCCTTTCATCAAACCGACCCCATTGACCAGTGGCCATCCTGGAGTTCACTCTTCGACAGAGTCTGCAATGGAGGCTCCGAACACAGCCTCTGGGGCAGATGTGAACCTAGCCTTAATTTGTTACTACAAACTAATGTAAAATGAAAGACTCTTGGTCACCACAGACATAATAAAATCTAATACAACAACCACAAAGATGACATGGAATGACATGAGAACTGCTGAGCCCCAGTCTCTTGGAGTAAATGCATATTGCATTTTATTTTATTCATTTTTTTTATCTATCTTACTCATAGGAGGTAGCAGAAGACCTCCCACAACTCATAGTAAAAACTGCCTATGGTGAAAGAGGTTAAAACGTGAGAGCGAAAGACTTTGGTGCTCAGCAGGGGCCACATCTTCAATTGAACATTACAGATCCTCTGTGCTGCCTGCAGCTCCATGGTGATGGAACTGGCTACAGAGGCTGCCATCTGTCATGGAATTTGAAAAGATAAAGAGGGAAAAAAGCACAGGAGCAGTAAATAGTGCCAATTCTATGCAGAATCAAGCCAGCGTGTCAAAATGGAGGACATTTGCGTCTATACTTGGCATAGTGCTGCCGGCACCTGATGTCAGGGATTGCTAATCACTCGTGTCATCTGTCCAAACAAGAAGCGCCACATTCTTCTTCCAACCCAGAAGCATCAGACAATACACAGTAATATTTCTGACTAACAGAGTGCAGTAGTGGAACATAAAATCTGATCGCTCAGACACGCAATAATTGATGTTGCCCTGGCTCTTCTGGCCTTCTACCCAATACAGTCAAGGGAAGAACACCAGGTTAACAGACATGGGGGTTTCTGCCAGATTTTTTACAGCTCAAAATGTTAATTAAAAGAGTTTTAAAAATGAACACGTCTTTGTTATAGGGTCCCTAATTATATTTTCGGTTTTAAAACAGCCTGGCCATACCGGCTTTATATCAACGACTTGGATTGGTGACAATCTCCTGTGAGATGACTCTGTAACACCAGGTGCAGTCGTGCCACCACCAGATGCAGGGGCTACTGAAATCATTCATTAGCATTCATACTTTATGTGTCCAATTTTCGGCTATTAATTCTTAAAGGATTATTGAGACAGGACCCCAATGCTCAGCGTTTCTCTGTGTTTTATAATATAGAGAGTGCGCTATTATTTATTATTAGATAGAAAGGACAGACTCCAGGCAGGGAATTCCTGTCAAGTGATTTTATGAATGCAGATTTTTGGAACTGATGAAGAAACATTAATCCGGCAGCCTAAATGTTAGCAAATTTCTGTTGAAATGATGAGTGATTAGCAAAATGCTGAATATATGATATTGTGGAGGAGAAGATCCAAAAAGTCACAAAAATGCAATACTTCTTCAAAAGGTAAACAACACTTGGATACGTTCAATATCTTAGTTTTTAAAGAGGGGATCCAAGCAGAATATTTAATTATATGACCTTAGGTATTGCATTAGGCATAAGTAATTGTATCAAACCTCAACAAGCATCACATTGTAAGCAGATGACTCGGGATACAGATTCAGTCACACTTTACATGCTTCTGTAGTTCCAAGAAAACCCAGACTACCTAGTGGTCCCCTGGCACTGGAGAGATTAGGTTAATAAATCATCTGCTAGCTCTGAAAGGAAAGACAGACAGGAGAGGCTTGCCATCCAGACACCTACTTGAACGTATCAGCAGCAGCTGCAGCTTTGCCATTGTGGACATAGCAGACAGTCTGAGCGGCCACATCCATCTGACTGAAGCTTGTTATGGGAATTCCATGGTGGTTGGCATATTCAATCTGCCCGTATTGCGGCGGGGAGACGACTACATATAGCAGCTCTTCTGGCTTGTCTGTGCCATCAGTGGCCAGGAGAACATTAGTGCTTAAGATGACCCGGTCTCCTCTTGACACATGAAGTGTTTTCACAAATACTGCAATGTCTCCTGGTGGTAAAAAAAAATAGTGAGAATATAAAATTTTATTGGGATACGACTTTTAGATAAATTAGAATATACTGGCTTGTTAAATAATCAATTCGGCATCATACTTTGTAGCCATAAATGAACAAATATATAGACTATTTAGAATTTCATGTAAATTATGGAAATATAATGCAATATTCAGAATTATTTTCTCATACTTCTGTGGCATCTATAAGGTCAAGATAAGGTGGGCATACTTTCATTTGTCAACAGCATCCATGCCTATCTGGGACTTTAAAATTGATGGCCTATCCTTATTTTATGTGAATGGTGGCCTACTGATTCTTCCTCAACTGCAGATGCCTGATCCTTTGTTCCTTTGTTTCCACTGGAGATAAGCCATGCCAGAGTAGTCTGGCAACGCTTTATTACAGTTTCCTCACTGAAAACACACACTCTGCCAAGCTGGGAATGTATGTCTATGAGAGAGTCAAAAAGAATTCCTGTGGGTCAAATGAGAGCTAAGCCCACTGCTATCTAAGGTGTCACTTTAGACGGGTATTTTGCCAATTGTTTACGACCTGGATGCAGTGGCCAGAGGTGGTCGATGCTTCAGAAACAACTAAGGGTGTGACGCTGTTTCCGTAGCGTCCATCCATGTGAATGAGAGTTAGGCAAACATTGTAGCGCAGTAAGCTATGCTGTTTCCAGAACTTGTGAGATGGGGAAATACTGCAGATCCAGTGTTTCAGTATCTCCCATTCACTTGTATGGCAGCTACAGAAACAGCATATCACATCCCACTCAGCTGCTTTCGTATCTCTGACCACCCAAATGGTGGGGAAGCCCATAGAGAGATGGGGATACCTCTTTAACTCCTGGGAACTAATGACTTGCATGATATTGCTAAAGTAATTTTTAGAAATTGGAGATATGGGTCTTAAAATCTTCCATAGTCCATAGCAGAGAGGAGGTGCCAATCATGTCTTAATCAGAAGGCAAGAAAGGACGGTAGCACACATAGGTAAGCTTACAAGAGAAAGACTGCACTCAGTTACCACACTTGGATTCAGGAGTATAGTCATGTTTCTCATGTTTGACTGGAGAGTACTTTTTCATTTATTTATAGATTGTAAGCTTGGGTGAATTTGACATTTTTGCTGCTATGGACATAAAAATTGCAGGACATTGCCGCACATCTAAACAAGTGACTTTAGCTTAGGATTTGGATAAATGATAAAATTGACCTGAGCATTTGTGACAAATATGATTAAATGTTTAATGATTAAATATGATAGAAATGTTTACCTTGTGGAAATAGGGTTACGCTGGCCATACACATTATACTTTTGTTGGCTGAACCAGGCAAGAAAGATGGGTTTGGCCGAAACACTTAGAGTATGGCTACACGTAAACGTGCGTCGTGCAACTTCTTGTCACTGAAAAGTCGAGCAACATTTCCTGAAATGATAGTCAATGGTGTCGCAATGCCACATGCTGCAACTGCGACGCTTGCAAAAGATCCATCTAAGGTGGGTTTTTCTGTAACTGTTGCATCACAGTCAAGGCATGTCACATATCGCTTTGCGATAAAAAAAAGTTTTCAGAGACCAGGAGTCATGCGACACATGAGAGGTGGCATACAGAGTGGACTCAGCATACATGTGGAACTTGCATTCCCTGAATTTAATGGCGGCCGGTATGGCACCAGTAAATGTAGTATTTAGTGTTAGGTTCCCGTCTTATAGAGATCGCCTTGACGCTGGCAGACAGTCACAAATAATTTTGTGCACAATGTATTTGCCAAGAATCTCACATTTATGAGCGTAGCATTAGCACTAGTACATTTTCTATAGTGAGTATGGAACTATTGTATTTACTTTGCTATTTGGGTTTGTAGAGTGCTGTTGCATTGTTTGTTTTTTGCTTTTGTATTTCAGCCATGGCGACGTGCACCTGCACACTGGGATGTGCTGACTAACCCCCTATTTTAATTTTCTTTGCACGTCTCGCTACATATGTCACAGTGTAGCCTTAGCCTAATGTGTGGGGAGCTCCCGACTCTCACTGACAGATGATGTCGGATCGAGAAGGGTGGTGCGGAAGGAATATTTTTACACAATCCTTATGTTCTCCAAGGAAAGGAGTCTCTGTCTGTGGTTGTCTATGTATGCAGAAGCTAGGAGGCAGATGGGAAAGATAGTTGTTGAAACAGCTATTGAATATGTATGGTCAGCTTTAGATAGATTTCCCACATACACTCACCTAAAGAATTATTAGGAACACCTGTTCTATTTCTCATTTGCCTTCAGAACTGCCTTTAATTCTACGTGGCATTGATTCAACAAGGTGCTGATAGCATTCTTTAGAAATGTTGGCCCATATTGATAGGATAGCATCTAGCAGTTGATGGAGATTTGAGGGATGCACATCCCGGGCACGAAGCACCCCATTCCACCACATCCCAAAGATGCTCTATTGGGTTGAGATCTGGTGACTGTGGTGGCCATTTTAGTACAGTGACTCATTGTCATGTTCAAGAAACCAATTTTAAATGATTCTAGCTTTGTGACATGTGCAGTATCCTGCTGGAAGTAGCCATCAGAGATGGGTACATGGTGGTCATGAAGGGATTGGACAAGGTCAGAAACAATGCTCATGTAGCCCGTGGCATTTTAAACGATGCCCAATTGGCACTAAGGGGCCTAAAGTGTGCCCATAAAACATCCCTCACACCATTACACCACCACCACCAGCCTGCACAGTGGTAACAAGGCATGATGGATACATGTTCTCATTCTGTTTACGCCAAATTTCGGACTCTAACCAATTGAATGTCTCAACAGAAATCGAGACTCATCAGACCAGGCAACATTTTTCCAGTCTTCAACAGTCCAATTTGGTGAGCTCGTGCAAATTGTAGCCTCGTTTTCCTATTTGTAGTGGAGATGAGTGGTACCCCGGTGGGTCTTCTGCTGTTGTAGCCCATCCGCCTCAAGGTTGTGCGGGTTTGTGCTTCACAAATGCTTTTGCTGCATACCTCGGTTGTAACGAGTGGTTATTTCAGTCAACGTTGCTCTTCTATCAGCTTGAATCAGTCAGCCCATTCTCCTCTGACCTCTAGCATCCACAAGGCATTTTTGCCCACAGGACTGCCGCATACTGGATGTTATTTCCCTTTTCACCCATTCTTTGTAAACCCTAGAAATGGTTTTGTGCGTGAAAATCCCAGTAACTGAGCAGATTGTGAATACTCAGACCGGCCCGTCTGGCACCAAACAACCATGCACGCACAAAATTGCTTAAATCCCCTTTCTTTCCCATTCTGACATTCAGTTTGGAGTTCAGGAGATTGTCTTGACCAGGGCCACACCCCTAAATGCATTGAAGCAACTGCCATGTGATTGGTTGACTAGATAATTGCATTAATGAGAAATAGAACAGGTGTTCCTAATAATTCTTTAGGTGAGTGTATTTATCACAGAAAGATTTATCATTTATCCATCACATCACCACATATAAGAGCTGTTTTTATCTTCTCCCCCCAATACATAAAATTAGTCCTCATCAAGGACATGTTGCTGAAGAGCAACAAATTACTCAAGACCCCCTTTGCTTGTGATTGCTGGGATCAGTGCAGTTTCTAGGTAAAATTTCTCTCAGGGCGAGTGTCAAAAATACTCCCCCCCCCCTTATGAAAACTGCGGTGCCGTTACGCCGCCGCCCGCTCTGCCTGTTACTGGAGCTTCATTGTAAGGTAATAAAGATGCGGTGATCTAAAGTTATTATTTGATAACGGTATTCGTTGACAATCGTTGCAGCCCTAAATGACACCCACAGCAGCCTCTATTCTAAATAATGTCCATAGTGATCATTATTAAAAATAATGTCCCCCACAGTGGCCCCCATTTTCATGTCCCCCGCACCCTATTGTAAAAAATGTGTAACCACATTGCACGGACGGTCACAGTGACGCGCACCCAGTGACGCACTGTCCCACAGACTCAGGCTCTCACTCACAGCAGGCTTCTTTCTCAGCACTGCTCCGGGCGGACGGTAACAGGCAGGTAGTGCGGGCGGCGGTGCTCACCTCACTCACTGTACGTCACGCGGTGCGTGACGTACAGTGAGTGAGCGCCGCTGCCGGCAGACATTATTTTTAATAAGGATCACTATGGACATTATTTAGAATGGAGGCTGCTGTGGGTGTCATTATAACTGTATAATGTCTGATAGGCCTAGTCCTGAGTTATATTACCCTGCCCTGTATAAGAATGTACCCTGATACCCCTTAGTTATACCCCAGCGGGGTAATATAACTAAGGGGTATCAGGGATGGGTACATTATTATACAGGGCATGGGCAGGGTAATATAACTCAGCTCAGGACTAGGCCTATCAGACATTATAGTTATATTGAGTAATGACACCCACAGCAGCCTCCATTCTAAATAATGTCCATATTGATCCTTATTAAACTTAATGTCCCCCACAGTGACAGTGGCCCCCATTTTCATGTCTCCCACAGTGGCCCCCGCCCCCCATTGTAATTAATGCCCCCCCCCCCCCCCCCACAGACCATCCACAGTGTCACTGTCCCCATTGTAAAAAAAATTGTTTGTTTAATTTAACCACATTGCACCCACCCAGTGACCCACTGTCCCGGATCCACAGAATAGACTCAGGCTCGCCTCACAGCAGGCTTCTTTTCAGCAATCAGCACTACTCAGGGGCTCTGGGCGGGCGGTAACAGGCAGGCAGTGCGGCGCTCACTCACTCACTGTACGTCACGCGCCTGCACCGCCTAGTGGGAGGAGCAGGCGCGTGACGTCAGTAAGTGCCGCCCGCACGTACTGGAGCTGAGTGACTGGACTCGGTACGTACGGACACTGTCTGTAGATAAGAGTAAGAGGACTCGGCACTCGGGCGCAGCGGCAGGTCCCAGGGCAGACGAGATCTCAGAGGGAGGGAGCCAGGGCGCACTGCACGAGAGTAATAACAGGCAGAGAAACGACGAGAGGGCGCCCCTGCCGGCGCCCCCCTTCTGACAGCGCCCCGGGCGGCCGCCCGGTCCTAGAAACGGCCCTGGCTGGGATACCATTGGTGGGTGGGGTGGAGTCTCTAGTGATCTAACATCAATGTTTTCTGTTGCATAAATTTAACTACAGAATATATATGACATTTCTTGGGTACCTCGCTTGTCAAACAACCTATACATATCTAACTTACCCTTCTCCATATCTTTAACTAGGATGTGAAATTGTAGCTCAGGAGACCTGTTCCTGCCATCCCACAGGTGGAAAGTAAAGCTGTCTTCATTTTTTGAACCAAGTGTTCCTCTGTGGACATATCTGATCAGATTCATATCAATGTCGTCTTGACTACATTTCATTCCAGTATTTAAGTTTATCCACTTTTCATGTACCTTTCAGCAGAAGAAATTTTTATTACAACTTTTTCAATTTGGACATTTAAAAAAGTAAATCATAAAATGTATTGAAAATTTGACCATCTGTGTGTTACATACAATCTAAATAGCAGATGAATCTCTATTATACTTGTAAGGACTCATGCACACGACCGTATGTATTTTGTGGTCCGAAAAAAAAAAGGATCCGCAAAAAATACAGATGACGTCCGTGTGCATTCCATATTTTGCAGAACGGAACAGCTGGCCCCTAATAGAACAGTACAATCCTTGTCTGTAATGCGGACAATAATAGGACATGTTGTATTTTTGGGGGGAATGGAAATACAGACATCCAGAAACAGAATGCACAAGGAGTAACTTCCGTTTTTTTTTTTTCCGGAGCGGACATGGAAAGAAAATACGTTTGTGTGCATGAGCCTTAACACAAATACAAGGAGATCTGAAAATGTCAGCTGAACTAACTGACTTTCTAATGTGTACGGCGGCCTCCCCACTCTCCCTTGACGGCAGATTCCAGGGGATATAGAGATTGGATAGTTGGATTTCAACATGGTCTATAATTTTATTCTTCAGGAGTTATGCCACTGCCAGAGCTATCTAGCAATGGCTTTCTCCGCTCTCCCAGATTAGGACACATACATATGTATGGATAGGTCAGAAGAGATTCTGTGGACTGCTGACTCATGTGTACAACTAGTTTAAAGGGTTTCTACCACCACATTTTGACCCAATTAGCTGTCAGACACTAGCGATCTGCTAGTGTCTGCTCTACCTAACCATGCTATTGTAATCCCTTTCTGTGCAGCGGTTACCCTAAAAAACGTAGTTTTATTGCTATGCTAATGAGCCTCTAGGTGCTATGGGGGCGTCTTTTCAGCACCTAGAGGCTCCGTCCACTCACTATTTCCGCCACCCAGTGCGCTCCAGCCCGCCCCTCTCCTCTAGATTGACAGACTACTTCTCTGCATCTCGGCCGAATTCTCGCGCCTGCGCCGTGTGCAGATCGCTAGTGTCTGATAGCTAAATAGGTGAAAATGTGGTGGTAGAAACCCTTTAAGGTGTATAAGTGATCCTACATAACAACAATGTAGATATGGCATGGCACATTTACATGGTCCAACTGAACAGGCAATGATCAGGAAGAAACCATTCCTTTCTGATAAGTGCCTGCTCGTCAGAGGTGGTCAGAGCTGCATTTACATGCACAAATCACCTCCACTGTATGGGACAGTGCCATTGCTCGTCCTGATACACATTCATTGTTTCTGGACCGCAGATCACCGTTTACACGGCACAACCTGATTCTGTTTCTAAATTATCTCAATAATGCATTTGATGCATGTGCAGTAGTGCTGATAGAGCATGCTCGTCCAAACACAAGTTCGGTTCGAGCATCTCGATGCTCGGCACATGGCGGTATTCGGCTGAATACCGCATGTGCTAGAGCACAATGCTCGAGTCTCCTCCCTGGCACGTTTCTTGCCTGCTACGCAGCCAATAAACGTACAGTTAAGTACTGCCCTTCACTGTAATGCCGTAGACAAGTTGGTTACTGGCATTACAGTGATTGGCTGGCCGGAACATTTTATCAGGTGCTATATAGCACCCGATGACGCGTTTTCGGCTCAGTCTTAGGGAGAGCTGTGCTGAGGAAGGGACAGACAGTGTAGGGAGTGATATACGAATATTTTTAGTAGAAAAACTTTTCAGAGACTCAAAAGTCCTTTTAAGGACTATTGTGTGTGGCAGCAGCAATATCTATTTTTAGCGCCTCCTGCGCTAAATAGCGTGCAATAGTAAGGCGGCTGCAGACAGCGACATTAGCTGCGCCACATCTCCTGTGTAAAGTGTGTGCATCCAAAAAATATCTGTGACATCCAGTATACTTTTTCCGTAGATGGTGTCCGCTGCGGACAGTGACATTAGCTGCGCCACATCTCCAGTGTACAGTGTGCGCATCCAAAAAATATCTGTGACATCCAGTGTACTTTTTCTGTAGACGGTGTCCGCTGCGGACAGTAATATTAGCTGCGCTACATCTCCTGTGTAAAGTGTGCGCATCCCAAAAATATCTGTGACATACAGTGTACTTTTTCAATAGACGGTGTCTGCTTCTGACAGTGACATTACCAGCGCCACATCTGCAGTGTAATGTGTACGCTGAATTTTTTTCTGTGACATACAGTGTACTTTTTCAATAGAAGAAGTCCGCTTCTGACAGTAACATAACTAGTGCCATATCTGCAGTGTAACGTGTGCGCTGAAAGAATTTATCTGCGACATACAGTGTACTTTTTTTGTAGACGCTGCGGACAGTGAGATTACTGGTGGTACCTCTCCTGTATAGCGTTTCCTCATACCAATTACCTGTGACATTCCTTGTAATTTTTTATTAGCCGCTGGTGACAGCATTGACATTATCTGCGGGATATCTCTTGTGTGACGTTTCCACATTCTAAATACTTTTTTAAATTTGTTTGCGCATACACTTCCAAATCCTACGCTACTGTACGTGTGACAGACTTTCAAGCATATATAACATTTAATATGAAGAAGGTGAGCAGTAACGAACGGGGCAGTGGCTGTGATGCTGATGGTGCACGCAGAGGCCGTGGCCCTGGGCACGGTGAAACTGTGCCTGCTGCCAGAACACAAGAAAAACAATCATCCACGATACCTAGCTTCATGTCCCAGTTTGCAGGGCGGCGCAGGACACCACTCTTGAAGTCAGACCATGCGACCAGGTGGTCGGTTGGATTGCAGCAGATAATGCCAGTCTCTCTCCCACCAAGTCCAGTCTCAGTACCCAGAGTCTGCTCAACACAATCCTCACCCTGATCCTCCTTCCTCCCACCATAGAGAGTCTGGGCAAACAAGTGATCCCACACTCGGATATTCCGAGGAGCTCGTTTCAGCGCCATTCCTTGACTTGGCCCTCTCGCCAAGCACGCTTGAAGAGGGACAGATCTTGTTCCCTAATTCCCAAACTCTTGAGCATAGACAGTCACAAGAAGATGACGGTGGGAAATGACAATTGCTGTTTAATGAGGTGGATGATGATGAGACACAGTTTCCAATAAGTCAACCGCAATTACTGTCTCAAGTGGTAGATGAAGAGGATGAGACACAGTTGTCAATCACTGAGGTTGTGGTTAGGTAAACATGTCAGGAGGATGAGCAGAGTGAGGAAGTGGAAGAGGAGGTGGTGGACAATGAAGTCACTGACCCAACCTGGGAAGGTGGAAAGCCGAGCGAGGATAGCAGTATAGAGGGGGAGGGATCTGCAGCACCACAAAAGGCTGGAAGAGGCAGTGGGGTGGCAAAAGAGAGAAGGCGGGTCACACCAAACAGGCCCGCAACTGTTCCACGGTGCACCCCCTTGCGGAAATCTCCCTTGCCAAGGGGTAGGTGTTCCGCAGTATGGCGCTTTTTTGGAGGAAAGTGCGGACGACAAAAGAATAGTAGTTTGCAACCTGTGCCATACCAAAATAAGCCGGGGCATGAACACTAGCAAACTTACCACCACTAGCATGATCCGCCACATGGCATCCAAGCACCGTAATAAGTGGGACGAACGCCTGGGTCCACAATCTGTGTGTGCGGGTCACACCACTGCCTCCTCTTCCCCTGTGTTACGTGCTGGCCAATCCCCTCTCAAAGGCTCAGGCCCAGATGCCTCCTGCCCTGCTCCTGGACATTCGCAAGCACCATCAGCAACCACATCCACTTCCGTGTCCCACCGCAGCGTACAAATGTCCTTATCTCAGGCATTTGAACGCAAACGCAAATACCCAGCCACCCACTCACAGGCCATAGCACTGAATGCGCAACTTTCCAAATTACTGGCCCTGGAAATGTTGCCATTTAGGCTTGTGGACACTGAGGCTTTCCGCAGCCTGATGTCGGCGGCCGTCCCGCGTTACGCAGTCCCCAGTCGCCACTATTTTCCAAGGTGTGCCGTGCCCGCCTTACACCAACATGTGTCCCGTAACATCACACGTGCCCTGACCAATGCAGTTACTGGGAAGGTCCACAACCACGGACACATGGACAAGTGCATTCGGCCAGGGACGCTACATTTCCTTGACGGCACACTGGCACACTGGAGGCCGGGAGTGAGTCGTACCCTGGGATGGCACAGGTGCTACTAACGCCAAGGATTGTGGTCCCTACGTCGATCAGGGTTTCTGCCAGCACCTACGTTAGTGGTTCCAACCCCCACTTCTCCACCTCCTCCTCAACTTCCACCTCTGAATTATCCACGTCCAGCACCAGTCAGCCATCAGTCGGTAGCTGGAAGCAGTGTAGCACTGCAGTGGGGAAGCGGACACAGGATGTACTGAAGCTGATATGCTTAGGAGACAAACAGCACACCGCCGCAGAGCTTTGGCAGGGGGTAAGAGACCAGACTGAGCTGTAACTCTCGCCACTCAACCTAGAACCAGGCATGGTTGTGTCTGATAATGGCAGTAACTTGGTAGCGGCTTTGGAGCTCGGCATCACACATCCCATGCCTAGCCCAAGTCTTAAACTTAGTGGTTCAGCGGTTTCACAAAACCTACCCCAATTTGCCTGAGCTACTGGTGAAGGTGTGCCGCATGTGTGCACATTTCCGCAATTCATCAACAGCTTTAGCCGGTCTGTCAACGCTGCTGGAACTCTACGTTCCACATGTTGGCCAGGCTTTGTGAGCAGCAGAGGGCAGTAGTGGAATACTAGCTGCAACATGGTCATCGCCTTTCCAGTCAGCTTCTGCTCTTCACAAGTGACGAGTGGGCATTGATGCCTGACCTCTGAGGTTTTACGCAACTTTGAGGAATCAACACAGATGGTGAGCGGCGATAACGCTATTATCAGCGTAACCATCCCACTTCTGTGTCTACTCAAACGCTCACAATTAAGGCAGATGCTTTGCATGTGGGAAGATGGTGGAAAATGCGGGAAGACATTTACACAGGGTGATAGCTAGTTTGTATTCTCAGCGCAAATTTGATGATGAAGAGGAGGAGAGGGTGGAGGGGGAGCAGGAGACGGTTGCCTACGCTACAGAGGGTAGTACCCATGGAAGTTTAATTCCATCTGTTCTGCGTGGGTGGCAGAAGAGGAGGAAGAGGATGAGGAGATTGAGAGATCATCCTCCGATGACGACAGCAAAGTCTTGCCTGTTGGTACTCTGGCACACATGTCTGACTTCATGTTTAGCAACCCGCGCATTATACACACTTTAGACAACATGTATTACTGGTTGTTCACCCTTGTTGACTCCCGCTACAAAGAGAACTTCTCATCTCTCATTCTCTTGGTTCAGAGGACGAGCAAAACGGTGCAATACCAGAAGGTCCTTGTTGAAAAATTGCTCAAAAATTTCCATCTGACAACGCTGGCGGCAGAGTCCATAGTTCCTTGGGGCAACCAATGAGGGGAGGCAAGGGGGAACATGCAGCAGTTCCAACAGAGGCAGGGTAAACACTCTCCAACACTCTCCAAAAGCCTGGGACAATTTCATGACACCACGCCAGCACACTGCACCCTGCTGGCGGCTCCTACTGTCACAAGGAGGGAAACATTTTGGAAGATGGTGAAGGAGTACATAGCAGATTCTGTCAGCATCCTAAAGATCCCTCAGTGCCCTTACAACTACTGGGTGTCCAAGCTGGTCACGTGGCACGAACCGGCGCTCTACTCCTTGAAGGTGCTGGCCTTGCCCTGGCACCAGCGTTTTGTCTGAGCGGGTATTTAGTGCTGACTAGTGGCATTATAACAGAAAAGCATATCCGCCTGTCAACTGAAAATGCTGACAGGTTGAACAAGGCCTGGATTGACCATGACTTCTCGACTCCACCAGAAGAAAGCTGATGAACAAAAAATAACTTTAAATGTATTGTTTATAATCTACTAAATACATTGTATTCCCATGCACCCCTTCCACCACAAACAAGAGTATATGGTTGAATCATCCTTTTCTCATCCTCCTCCTCCACTTCCATCATATCAACATGCTTATTCGTCGCATATATGCCCTCGCATATAATGTTTTACAAGGTGAGCTCACCTGCAGGCCCTCGCATATAATTTTTTAGAGGGTCGGCTCACCAGCAGGCCCTCACCTACAATCTTTTGCAGGGTCAGCTAACCCACAGGCCCTCGCATATAATTTTTCATAGGGTCAGCTCACCTGCAGCCCCTCTCATAATTTTTTACAGGGTCAGTTCACCAGCAGGCCATCACCTGCAATCTTTTAGAGGGTCAGCTCACCTGCAGGCCCTCGCATATAATTTGTTAGAGGGTCAGCTCATCTGCAGGCCCCTGCATATAATTTTTTATAGGGTCAGCTCACCTGCAGGTCCTTGCATATAATATTTTATAGGGTCAGCTCACCAGCAGGCCCGCACCTAAATCTCTTACAGGGTCAGCCTCACCTGCAGGCCCTCGCATATAATTTTTTACAGGGTCAGCTCACCTGCAGGTCCTTGCATATAATATTTTATAGGGTCAGCTCACCAGCAGGCCCGCACCTAAAATCTTTTACAGGATCAGCTTACCTGCAGGCCCTCGCATATAATTTTATAGAGGGTCAGCTCACCTGCAGGCCCTCACCTACAATCTTTTACAGGGTCAGCTCACCAGCAGGCCCTCACCTACAATCTTTTACAGGGTCAGCTCACCTGCAGACCCTCGCATATAATTTTTTGGAGGCTCAGCTCACCTGCAGGCCCTCGCATATAATTTTTTAGAGGGTCAGCTCACCAGCAGGCCATCAATCATAATTTTTCAAGGGTGTATGATGCCCTCCTTTTTGTGTAATATAGGGTGTAATGGAGTGCCAGTTCCTTGTAATTTTTGGAAGCCCTTTTACTTAGTGCATAGTCTTTATGAGTGTAGGAGTCCACTACCTGAACCAATTGTACCCACAATATGAATCAGGGCTCCATTATGTGAAAATACAGGTTGTATCGGAGTGCCTTTTCCTTGTAATTTTTGGCAAGCACTTGCATTTTATATACAAGTAAATATACAAGAAAGAATGTTTACTAACAATTTTTCTCTAAAATCGATTTTATCTTCGGTTTGTGCGTAATTAGTGTCAGTCTGTAAAAGTGGCGTACTACTCAGACAACATCGTTCCCAGCAGCAACCTGGGAGATGTACTTGAAGGAATCTGTCATCACATACAGTACAGACCAAAAGTTTGGACACACCTTCTCATCAAAGAGTTTTCTTTATTTTCATGACTATGAAGGCATCAAAACTATGAATTAACACATGTGGAATTATATACATAACAAACAAGTGTGAAACAACTGAAAATATGTCATATTCTAGGTTCTTCAAAGTAGCCACCTTTTGCTTTGATTACTGCTTTTCACACTCTTGGCATTCTCTTGATAAGCTTCAAGAGGTAGTCCCCTGAAATGGTCTTCCAACAGTCTTGAAGGAGTTCCCAGAGATGCTTAGCACTTGTTGGCCCTTTTGCCTTCACTCTGCGGTCCAGCTCACCCGAACCATCTCGATTGGGTTCAGGTCCGGTGACTGTGGAGGCCAGGTCATCTGGCGCAGCACCCCATCACTCTCCTTCATGGTCAAATAGCCCTTACTTTCAAAGTTTTCCCAATTTTTTGGCTGACTGACTGACCTTCATTACTTAAAGTAATGATGGCCACTCCCTTTTCTTTAATTAGCTGCCTTTTTTCTTGCCATAATACAAATTCTAAACAGTCTATTCAGTAGGACTATCAGCTGTGTATCCACCTGACTTCTCCTCAACGCAACTGATGGTCCCAACCCCATTTATAAGGCAAGAAATCCCACTTATTAAACCTGACAGGGCACACCTGTGAAGTGAAAACCATTTCAGGGGACCACCTCTTGAAGCTCATCAAGAGAATGCCAAGAGTGTGCAAAGCAGTAATCAAAGCAAAAGGTGGCTACTTTGAAGAACCTAGAATATGACATATTTTCAGTTGTTTCACACTTGTTTGTTATGTATATAATTCCACATGTGTTAATTCATAGTTTTGATGCCTTCAGTGTGAATCTACAATTTTCATAGTCATGAAAATAAAGAAAACTCTTTGAATGAGAAGGTGTGTCCAAACTTTTGGTCTGTACTGTATATAAAACATAAAATCCAATGGTCTTCAGTACCCCAACACCCTTAATTCACCATCTTTGTTACTTGAAATGGGGAGGACCCACGGGATGATACAGCAGCACGTTGTTTGCCGGTGGCAGATGCTGTTTACACAGCACAATCTGCTTTGGGCAAACAATGATTTTTATGTCTGCATGAATGATCTATTTTGTTCATCAGGTAATTGGCGGCACTTTTACACCAGATAATCGCTAACTATGAACACTCGTTAGCGGTTATCTGCGGGATTCTCGGCCAGTGTAAAGGACCCCTAAAGCTCTATATAGTTTTGAAACCCGATTTAGATGGAAGATCCATCAAGGATAAGAATAGCGAACTAGTACAATAACATACTATATATTTTTTGTATCTAAAAAAAACTCAACTGTAAAAATTTATAGTAAAACTGACAGCTTGTATATTAAAACAACAACTAGAAAATGATGCCATACATACTTTTTTTTATCTTCGAGAGCTGTAAGAGGATTGTTGTTTTTTTTACGGAGTCTCTATGTACATATGGCTTCTATGTAGCTGCTTGCACAAACAACACCAACAATCCCCCTACTGCAGATGTGATTTTAAGATCATTTTTTTTGGACAATATTTAAATAGCATGTACATAGTAAATGTTACCACTATATACAGTTATTTCAGTATTAGCCTTCACAACCCCTTTAAGAACTGACCATTTTTCTATTCCTGCTACAAGAAACATATTAGAAAAAGTATAAACCTTCATTTGAAGTTCTCCTTGGCCTGGAGTTTGGTCAATTATGTAGTAAATTTCTTCTCTGGGAGTGTCTTTATCTTCAGCTGACAGTACAGCACTTGAAATAATGTAATTTTCACCCAGGCTCAGCACTACTTCACAGTGCCTTCAGAAGAAAGTATTAACACATCGATTCAATTAAGATTGTTACAAGGAAGCTCCGTGCATTTGTACAACTTTTATCCCTTCATTGATAATATAATTATTGAAGACTGACATTATTTATTGTGTAGGTATTAAAGAGAAAATCAACCAAAAGGGTGATTAAGGCCTAAACCGGCTGCTGGCGGAGATCTAGCAGTATTTTTGTATAATGTAACATTGTACCATTTTACCATATGATACTTTGATTCAGTTTCCTCCCTCTTATACCACCTCCTGATTGTCTTGTCCTAATGAAATTGGGTATTTTCTAAGTACTAGTAATAGTACTCCTCTTGCAACAAAAAATAAATGGGTGCAGCACCCTCTGTGTACCGTATTTTTCACCCCATAACACGCATTTCCCCCCAGAGCGTGAGTGCTCTGTGATCTCACACTGTGCGAGGCCTTCACAGCACAGCCGACAGCAGGAGGAAGTGGATCGAGATGTAGGCGAGAAGTGGCGGCGCCCGGAGCAGGATAGGTAAGTAATTTTTTATTTTAAGTTTTCTGTGGTATGAGGGCTCATATAGGGGCTACTAAGAGGCATGGGGCCCGGGGGGCACATATGGTGGCTGCACATAGGCATGGGGGCTCATGTGGTGGCTGCACATAGGCATGGGGGCTCACATGGTGGCTGCACATTGGCATGGATGCTGCTAAGAGGCATGGGGGCACATACGGTGGCTACACATAGGCATGGGGGCTCATATGATGGCTGCTAAGAGATATGGGGGCTCATATAGTGCTGCTAAGAGGCATGGGGGCACATATGGGGCTGCTATAAGGCATGGGGGCTAAGAGGCATGGGGGCACATATGGGGACTGCTTATAGGCATGGGGGCTGCTAAAAGGCATGGGGGCTCATATGGGGGCTGCTAAGAGGAATGGGGGATCATATGGGGGCTGATAAGAGGCATGGGGGCTCATATGGGGGCTGATGACAGGCATGGGCGCTGATGAGAGGCAATGGGGGCTGATGAGAGGCAATGGGGCTCTTATCTGAAGTCTGATTGGGGGTCATTCACATTGGGGTCTGATCTGAGGGTCTTACTGGGGTCTTATTAACATTGGGGGTCTGATAGGGGCTGTGAGCTGAGGTATGATTAATATTGGGGTTTTGACTGCTGGTCTGACCTGAGGGCTAATGAAAAATATTTTTGTCTTATGGGCCGGTGCTTCTTATAGGGCGCAAAAATACGGTATGTAGATGGGATAGATCATTCCCATACAAAAGGCATAGATACTTGTAGGGAATAATCCACTTTGTGGCTTTAGGTGGCTGCATGATTTGGAATCTTGAAGATCTCCAGTACTCACATGATATGACCAGGGCTTGATTTATAGTTGGTGCTTTATAACATGCTATGTATTAAACTTTATTTTCTGGAGAATGACAGATGTCCAAGGAAAACTGGTATTAAAGTATTATATTCACAGTAGAAGACATATTCCATTTTCAGTGCTGCTGTAGACATGTTCCTAGCTTGTCTATATGGTATGTACATCACACTTACTTTGTAAGGACTGGTTTTTCATCATTAACCCCAATGATCGTAACAAAGATGGTTCTCTCCACTTCATGTTGTCCATCCGACAATCGGATTGTGAAGCTGTCAGCAAGGTTTTCAGAGTCATCATGCACATATGCTAGCTTCATACCTATCAGTGTAAAAATACATAAACAGGGCTATGAAAATGAGCTAATAAAAAGGCAAATAGTGGGGCACAGGAAATGGTTCATAATACACAAATACACACCCATCCCTCCACATTCATATTTCTCCTCTATGTATTATATTTCTAATGTTTTTATTATATATATATATATATATATATATATAGACAAGAAAGGAAGGTTGGGCAGCACAGCTGTATAACAGGTACAGGCGGAGTGCCAGCGGCTGTGGAGGCGATCCCCCTCCAAACCGGCCTATATATATATATATACACTCACCTAAAGAATTATTAGGAACACCATACTAATACGGTGTTGGACCCCCTTTTGCCTTCAGAACTGCCTTAATTCTACGTGGCATTGATTCAACAAGGTGCTGATAGCATTCTTTAGAAATGTTGGCCCATATTGATAGGATAGCATCTTGCAGTTGATGGAGATTTGAGGGATGCACATCCAGGGCACGAAGCTCCCGTTCCACCACATCCCAAAGATGCTCTATTGGGTTGAGATCTGGTGACTGTGGGGGCCATTTTAGTACAGTGAACTCATTGTCATGTTCAAGAAACCAATTTGAAATGATTCGAGCTTTGTGACATGGTGCATTATCCTGCTGGAAGTAGCCATCAGAGGATGGATACATGTTCTCATTCTGTTTACGCCAAATTCGGACTCTACCATTTGAATGTCTCAACAGAAATCGAGACTCATCAGACCAGGCAACATTTTTCCAGTCTTCAACAGTCCAATTTTGGTGAGCTCGTGCAAATTGTAGCCTCGTTTTCCTATTTGTAGTGGAGATGAGTGGTACCCGGTGGGGTCTTCTGCTGTTGTAGCCCATCCGCCTCAAGGTTGTGCATGTTGTGGCTTCACAAATGCTTTTCTGCATACCTCGGTTGTAACGAGTGGTTATTTCAGTCAACGTTGCTCTTCTATCAGCTTGAATCAGTCGGCCCATTCTCCTCTGACCTCTAGCATCCACAAGGCATTTTTGCCCACAGGACTGTCGCATACTGGATGTTTTTCCCTTTTCACACCATTCTTTGTAAACCCTAGAAATGGTTGTGCGTGAAAATCCCAGTAACTGAGCAGATTGTGAAATACTCAGACCGGCCCGTCTGGCACCAACAACCATGCCATGCTCAAAATTGCTTAAATCACCTTTCTTTCCCATTCTGACATTCAGTTTGAAATTCAGGAGATTGTCTTGACCAGGACCACACCCCTAAATGCATTGAAGCAACTGTCATGTGATTGGTTGACTAGATAATTGCATTAATGAGAAATAGAACAGGTGTTCCTAATAATTCTTTAGGTGAGTGTATATATATATATATATACAGTACAGACCAAAAGTTTGGACACACCTTCTCATTCAAAGAGTTTTCTTTATTTTCATGACTATGAAAATTGTAGAATCACACTGAAGGCATCAAAACTATGAATTAACACATGTGGAATTATATTCATAACAAACAAGTGTGAAACAACTGAAAATATGTCATATTCTAGGTTCTTCAAAGCAGCCCCCTTTTGCTTTGATTACTGCTTTGCATACTCTTGGCATTCTCTTGATGAGCTTCAAGAGGTAGTCCCCTGAAATGGTTTTCACTTCACAGGTATGCCCTGTCATGTTTAATAAGTGGGATTTCTTGCCTTATAAATGGGGATGGGACCATCAGTTGCGTTGAGGAGAAGTCAGGTGGATACACAGCTGATAGTCCTACTGAATAGACTGTTAGAATTTGTATTATGGCAAGAAAAAAGCAGCTAAGTAAAGAAAAACGAGTGGCCATCATTACTTTAAGAAATGAAGGTCAGTCAGTCAGCCGAAAAATTGGGAAAACTTTGAAAGTAAGGGCTATTTGACCATGAAGGAGAGTGATGGGGTGCTGCGCCAGATGACCTGGCCTCACAGTCACCGGACCTGAACCCAATCGAGACGGTTTGGGGTGAGCTGGACCGCAGAGTGAAGGCAAAAGGGCCAACAAGTGCTAAGCATCTCTGGGAACTCCTTCAAGATTGTTGGAAGACCATTTCAGGGGACTACCTCTTGAAGCTCATCAAGAGAATGCCAAGAGTGTGCAAAGCAGTAATCAAAGCAAAAGGTGGCTACTTTGAAGAACCTAGAATATGACATATTTTCAGTTGTTTCACACTTGTTTGTTATGTATATAATTCCACATGTGTTAATTCATAGTTTTGATGCCTTTATAGTCATGAAAATAAAGAAAACTCTTTGAATGAGAAGGTGTGTCCAAACTTTTGGTCTGTACTGTATATATATATATATATACACACTCACCTAAAGAATTATTAGGAACACCATACTAATACGGTGTTGGACCCCCTTTTTCCTTCAGAACTGCCTTAATTCTACGTGGCATTGATTCAACAAGGTGCTGATAGCATTCTTTAGAAATGTTGGCCCATATTGATAGGATAGCATCTTGCAGTTAATCGAGATTTGAGGGATGCACATCCAGGGCACGAAGCTCCCGTTCCACCACATCCCAAAGATGCTCTATTGGGTTGAGATCTGGTGACTGTGGGGGCCATTTTAGTACAGTGAACTCATTGTCATGTTCAAGAAACCAATTTGAAATGATTCGAGCTTTGTGACATGGTGCATTATCCTGCTGGAAGTAGCCATCAGAGGATGGATACATGTTCTCATTCTGTTTACGCCAAATTCGGACTCTACCATTTGAATGTCTCAACAGAAATCGAGACTCATCAGACCAAGCAACATTTTTCCAGTCTTCAACAGTCCAATTTTGGTGAGCTTGTGCAAATAGTAGCCTCTTTTTCCTATTTGTAGTGGAGATGAGTGGTACCCGGTGGGGTCTTCTGCTGTTGTAGCCCATCCGCCTCAAGGTTGTGCGTGTTGTGGCTTCACAAATGCTTTGCTGCATACCTCGGTTGTAACGAGTGGTTATTTCAGTAAACGTTGCTCTTCTATCAGCTTGAATCAGTCGGCCCATTCTCCTCTGACCTCTAGCATCCACAAGGCATTTTTGCCCACAGGACTGCCGCATACTGGATGTTTTTCCCTTTTCACACCATTCTTTGTAAACCCTAGAAATGGTTGTGCGTGAAAATCCTAGTAACTGAGCAGATTGTGAAATACTCAGACCGGCCCGTCTGGCACCAACAACCATGCCATGCTCAAAATTGCTTAAATCACCTTTCTTTCCTATTCTGACATTCAGTTTGGAGTTCAGGTGATTGTCTTGACCAGGGCGACCCCCCTAAATGCATTGAAGCAACTGCCATGTGATTGGTTGACTAGATAATTGCATTAATGAGAAATAGAACAGGTGTTCCTAATAATTCTTTAGGTGAGTGTATATATAGCACGTTTTGTGACTTTTGGTGACCTGCGCTTTGCCACTCTACTTTCAGAAGTGGAGTGAGAAGATTGTCATGTTTTACCAGTAGATCACTTTTAAGTCCATGCCAGGCATCTCCCCAGGTGTACTTTCACTGAGATAGGCACAACATTACATGTGCCAAATAAAATAAAAAAAATGTGTCTTTCACAAACTGCGATATGTAGAGCTAGATGGCCGGCTCTTTAGTGTATTATAAAAATATAAACATTTCCATAAATGTACACTGACTTGTGTGAACATTAATGCATATATTATCAGTAAAACACCTAAACTGTAGAACAATGCCATGCAAGTGAATGTTTTTTTTTAACAGAGAAACAAAAGAGAAAGTTCTAAGCAGAAATACTGCTATCTATCATCTATCTAATATCTGTCTGTGTCTCAGTCTGGTTCACTGTGACACTGTGTTGCCGTGTAAGTCTACTTTCACACGAGCGTTCGGGTGTCCGCTCGTGCGCTCCGTTTGAAGGGGCTCACGAGCGGCCCCGAACGCATCCGTCTGGCCCTAATGCATTCTCAGTGGAGGCGGATCCACTGAGAATGCATCCGCCTGCCAGCGCTCACCCTCCGCTCCGCTCAGTGAGCGGACACCTGAACGCTGCTTGCAGCGTTCGGGTGTCCGCCTGGCCGTGCGGAGGCGAGCGGATCCGTCCAGACTTATAATGGAAGTCAATGGGGACGAATCCGCTTGAAGATGACACCATATGGCTCAATCTTCAAGCGGATCCGTTCCCCATTGACTTTCAATGTAAAGTCTGAACGGATCCGCTCAGGCTACTTTCTGACTTTGAATTTTCTAAGTAATAATGCAGACGGATCCGTTCTGAACGGATGCAAACGTCTGCATTATCGGAGCGGATCCGTCTGATGAAACATCAGACGGATCCGCTCCGAACGCTAGTGTGAAAGTAGCCTAAGGCTGGCTGCCTGCGCTCCTGCATACTGAAGTTTCCCCTGAATGATGGATGGGTTCTCCTCACCTCAGAACATCACTGTCTATCTATCTATTGTGTCCTTTTATTCACCCATGCATTTGCAATGTTTCACCCTGAGATTTTTTTAAATATATTATCTATATATATAAATCTATCTATCTATCTATCTATCTATCTATCTATCTATCTATCTAAAAAGCAAATGATGAGGCAGCACTCCGGTATCAGTAAAGGGTGTTAGACCCGTTTATTTCCCCAGTTGTGATGTTTCAGCCCAGATTAATGAGGCCTTTGTCAAGCAGTAAAATACTTAAATACCCATTATGTGATTAGAATACATGATTGCATAATTAATAACCAATAAACATAATTATGTGTATGTACATTCATAAAGTTAATTCCATGATTCAAAAATTACATTGCAGTGTCTCATATTGAATAACTCATAAAACGCCATATAGTGCAGATAAGATGAATAAAAAAATAAGATAGGTAAAGTGCCCACTGCATAAATGGTTAATAACCTCACCTGTGTGTAGGGCAATTATTACAAGTCAAAAACAGCAACAGCTGTATTGTACAAAGTGATCAAAAACACCTACTACATCATTGGTGGTTCCAGTGGAAAGGATGGCGTCCCCAGCTGTGCTATGCACATGTCAGAGCGATCCTGACGCGTCAGACCGCGCTCACCAGGACGTGCATCACGTGACTCCGGAACGTCAACATGCTTATCATGTGAGCGTTCCAAGAGGTATCATGGCAATGTCCAGGGGAGGAGGGAGAGACGCTTTATTAGACATGATATTCAAATAACATATATTGCATATAAAAGCTGTTATGCAAAGAAAAACAAGGCACAAGAATTTTGAATAGAGATGTGAAAGTTGAATTCCATATAAAAAAAAAAAGATCATTATACTGTATATTGAGGGTTCAAAGAAAGATAAAGAGGGAGGTGCTGACAACTAGAGATGAGCGAATTGAAGCTGACGAAGTGGAATTCGATCCGAATTTCAGGAAAAATTAGATTCACAACGAATGGGAATTTCCTCGCGCTTCGTGGTAACGAATCGCAATTTTCCTAAAATGCTACACGTGTGAGGACTGAGGACATGGGGCAAGGGACTCTGGAAAGGTGGGATCGCCCAGATTGACATGACTGCATGTAGCCAATAAGCAGCCAGCCCTGTGATGTCATAGCCCTCTAAATACGTCAGCCATCTTACAGTCAGACATTTTCCAGCATTCAGAGTGCAGGAACAGACGTGTGAAGGCGCTAGGGACAGCAAGTGGAAAAATGATTGTGGAAAAAAAAGACAGAAAAAACTATTTATAAGTGCAGGGAAAGGATAGGGAGGAATCATTTCACAGAATCTTAGTGCAGGAAGAGATGTCAGAAGGAACGATTATTTGGGGATCCAAATAGTCATTAGACAGCTCTGTCATTCCAGTTTTTGTTATTGGGCTGCAAGTGTTATGTTGAAAAGCCTTTAGTGGCTTATATCTTAGTATCCTATTCAATACGACAAGAAAAATATATACGCATTTCACTTCTGTCATAGGTCCACTCTGTGGACTTCTCATGCTGTTTTCACCCTCCCCACTTCATGACTGGTCAACTATTTTGGCTTTCGACCTGGCTGACATCATCATTTATTTGACAGAAGGAAGGAAAAATGAGACGCACAACGGATCCTGTCTGTATAGCAGCTAAAAGGCCTGTATGGTCCCATCAGAATTGGCTTATGATTTGGTAGCCAAAAGCAGGAGTGGGTAGAAAACACAGAAGAGATGCAAATATTCCATTTACGTGTCATCTCTGTTTTAGATCCACTCCGTTTTTTTTTGCCTTTAGCAATACAGATGGATTATTGAGCAAATGCTGACCGAGTAAAGGGCTCTACTTGTATAAGAGTTTAAAGGGTTTCTGTCACCCCCGCAAAACTCATTTTTTTTTTTTGGATAGTTAGATTCCTCATAGTGCGATATAGGAGAATATAATGCTCTTACTTACTTTCATGCGGCCGATTCTTTATAAAACGAACTTTTATAATATGTAAATGAGGGCTCTACCAGCAAGTAGGGCGTCTACTTGCTGGTAGCTGCTGCAGAAATCCGCCCCCTCGCCGTGTTGATTGACAGGGCCAGCCGTGATGTCCTCCTCCGGCCGGCCCTGTCAGTAATTCAAAAATCGCGCGCCTCGCGTCATTCGGCGCAGGCGCTCTGAGATGAGGAGGCTCGTCTCCTCAGCACTCCCTCAGTGCGCCTGCGCCGATGACATCTTCTCTTTCGGTGATGTCATCGGCGCAGGCGCACTGAGGGAGTGCTGAGGATACGAGCCTCCTCATCTCAGAGCGCCTGCGCCGAATGACGCGAGGCGCGCAATTTTTGAATTACTGACAGGGCCAGCCGGAGGAGGAGATCACGGCTGGCCCTGTCAATCAACACGGCGAGGGGGCGGATTGCTGCTGCGGCTACCAGCAAGTAGACGCCCTACTTGCTGGTAGAGCCCTCATTTACATATTATAAAAGTTTGTTTTATAAAGAATCGGCCGCATGAAAGTAAGTAAGAGCATTATATTCTCCTATATCGCACTATGAGGAATCTAACTATCCCAAAAAAAAAATATGAGTTTTGCGGGGTGACAGAAACCCTTTAATAGAACAGGTTCTGTAGAATCAGCTGACGACGGTGTAAAAGGAGTGTGCTTCTTCTTGACGCTAACATCTACCGGTAAGGCTGAGTTGATACTTGAGATATTTGGTCAGTTTTGGCCCCATGATTGCCCAAATAAGTGAAGTATGCAGAACGACGCCTATCATCTGAATGTCATACGGACTCACAGTATTATTTCACTACCAAAGCAGACTCCCTGTGCATGTTACTGCAAGGCACAGTGTTCTACACCACTATAAAGGCTCCCAGCAGCCAGGAAATAGCCGTTTTTTAAAGTAATTCGCTGCGAAAATATTCGGATTGAATCACATTTTTCCTGAAAAATTTGGCAAACCGGTGAATTACATTTTTGAAAAATTCACTCATCTGTACTGAGAACTATCAATGGCCAAGCTCCTCTCACTTAGGTTGTATCAATAAGGATGTAGGAATTGGGTGGAGTGGCTAGCCAGTATCAGTGGCAAAGTCACCCACATCTATTTTGGTCCCATGAGGGAGGGGCACAGGCTCATGTCCCCTCACACGGGGCCAAATTCCTCATCCCAACACAACCATAATATAATAGGTTCTAACTCCCCCAGTCAGGGTGACGCTATGACAAAGAACCCATCATCCAGAGATGGCACTGTCTTACTGTCCAACCACTGGGACAGACTAGTTCTAGCTGGAAATAGACTTACACTGTTTATTTCGTAGTATCAAACTTAAAGCTTGGTTTTCTGAACAATGCCATGTTAAAGAAGATGGAAAAGTCACACTTAATACAGGATCTGAACTCACTCTTAAACAGATGAACTTACATCTTAAGAGTGATTTCACGCCACATGTTAACTCACCAGCACTGGATACATTTATTAAAGCTGCCACTCTTGACATTGAAAGTCTCAAATAGAAATCTATTGACACATCTCTGAGACATCTGAATATGTCCACTGCTGATCTTGACACGATCACTGAACTGTGTAGCAATAATAAACTAACCATTAAGCCAGCTGATAAGGGTGGTGCTGTGGTTGTAATGGATACATCTTGATACATTACAGAAATTGAGCGACAGTTGAGTGATGTTAAATGTCTACAAATGTCTACCACACGATCCAAAATTTGATATCACCAAATTAATTAAACAAAAATTGGATGCCGGTAAATTGGGTGGGATCATAGATGCAGACCTCTACACATTTTTATTGATCACACACCCTAGAACACCTTTGTTATATATCTTACTTAAGATACATAAGTCACTTGGTAATCCACCAGGACGCACTATTGTTTCTGGTAGAGGATCAATTTTTTCCAATATTGTCATTTTTTTAGACAAACTCTTGCGAGACTATGCAGTCAAGACTAGATCCTATATTAGGGACACAGGAGATTTTTTAGACAAAATTGTGAATCTTACATTACCTCCACACTGTATATTAGCCTCTTTTGATGTCACGAGTTTATACACCTCAATAGACCACAATAGGGGCATTGCAGCAGTACAGAGATGTCTGGATACTGGCCATTATACTGAAGAAGGTGAACAGTTTATCATTGATTTACTCAATTTACTTTTGCGGCATAACTATTTTGCATTCATGGACCACTTTTATTTGCAGTTGCGTGGGACCACCATGGGGTCTAACAAGGCACCCACATATGCAAATATATTTATGGCAGCCATTGAAGAGGAGTACATCTATGTGTCCCACCACTTCGACCAGGTTTTGGGGTGGTGGCGATACATAGACGAAATCTTCTTGATTTGGACTGGCGATGAATCTATTTTGCACAGTTTTCATCACTATCTGAATCAGATAGATTCTGACATTGATTTTACATTGACATCATCAACTGAACACTTTCAATTTCTGGACACAACAGTATATGTCGTAGGTGATCATTTGAGTACTGACTTATATACTAAACCTACAGATTGCAACAATTTATTGAGATATGAAAGTTGCCATCAGATTCAACGGTTAATGCTTTAGTTTCAACGGTTAATGCGTCAGTTTTTGAGAATTAAGCGCATTGTGCAGGATGACATCTGCCATTTCCTAACCTGTGCTAGTATATATGTGATCTATCTTCGTCAGTGCCCTTGAAACCTACTCTATGTTGGGGAGACTACTTGGGAGCTGAAGACAAGAATAAATCAACATAGATACACAATACGTAAAAAAAAATTAAAAATCTACCAGTTCCTAAACACTTTGTTGAGTTTGGACATAAGCAGAAGGACCTCAAATTTAGAATTTTGGATCATGTTCCACCCTTAAAAAGAGGTGGGGATAGGGAGCTGATACTCAAGCAAAAAGAGCTCCAATGGATTTACCGGCTACAAACCCTTCGACCCAAGGGTCTCAATACAGAATTCAAATGGTGTCTCTTTGGTTAGAATTATTTGGTACGCCATGGTTTGTTGTGGTAGAACCTCTTCATTGAAATATGCTGTAGGATATTATGAATTATGTTATTTTTTTATTTTATTGATGTGTTTCGTAGTAAATATTTACACTATCTTTTCTTTTTTTCTATTTAAAAACATATTACATTTGTGTCATCATCACTGCTACATCTTGTTGGTTCCATTTTGGGATTCACACTTATGATCTACATCTATGATCTACTTGTTCTGCCTTCTATGGACCACAATTGGAACACCTTCAGGTATCTGTTTTAGGGTACTTTCACACTTGCGTCGTTTGATTCCGGCAGGCAGTTCAGTTGCCTGAAATGCATGCCTGATCAGGAGAATTGTATTCAAACACATGTCATTTGCAGACTGATCAGGATCCTGATCAGTCTGACAAATGCATTGCAATACTGGATCCGGTATTTATTTTTCACATTTTTAAAGGTCCAGAACCGTTTTACCGGAATACTTGATACCGGATCTGGCATTAATACATTTCAATGGAAATGAATGCCTGATCCGGCATTCAGGCAAGTGTTCCGGAATTTTAGCCTGAGAAAATACCGCAGCATGCTGCAGTATTTTCTCTGTCCAAAAAACGTACAGCGACTGAACTGAAGACATCCTGATGCATACTGAACAGATTGCTCTCTATTCAGAATGCATTAGGATAAAACTGATCAGTTTTTTGCCGGTATTGTGCCCCTAGGACAGAACTCAATTCTGGAAAAGTTTAACGCAAGTGTGAAAGTACCCTTACATTAATGTTCTTTTGTACTTCTCTGGATGATGGGTTCTTTGTCATAGCGTCACCCTGACCGGGGGAGCTAGAACCTATTATATTATGGTTGTGTTGGGATGATGAATTTGGCCCCGTGTGAGGGGACATGAACATTTCCCCCCCCCCCTCATGAGACCATAATAGGTGTGGGTGACTTTGCCACGGATACTGGCCAGCCATTCCACTCAATCTCTACATCCTTATTGATACAACCTAGGTGGGACGAGCTAGCTTTTATATGCAATAGATTTTATTTGAATATCATGTCCTATAAAGCTGTTTCCTATTTTGGCCATTATAGTATTTACATTTATATGTGTGTCAGAGTCATGTGATAATGCCGGCCAGGTGACCGCCCGCGTCTCTCCCTCCTACCCTGGACATTGCCATGATACCTCTTGGAACGCTCACGTGATAAGCATGTTGACGTTCCGGAGTCACGTGATGCACGTCCTGGTGAGCGCGGTCTGACGCGTCAGGATCGCTCTGACATGTGCATAGAACACGCCATCCTTTCCACTGGAACCACCAATGATGTAGTAGGTGTTTTTGATCACTTTGTACAATACAGCTGTTGCTGTTTTTGACTTGTAATAATTGGACTACACGCAGGTGAGGTTATTAACCATTTATGCAGTGGGTACTTTACCTATCTTATTTTTTTATTCATCTTATCTGCACTATATGGCGTTTTATGAGTTATTCAATATGAGACACTGCAATCATGTAATTTTTGAATCATGGAATTACCTTTATGAATGTACATACACATAATTATGTTTATTGGTTATAATTATGCAATCATGTATTCTAATCACATAATGGGTATTTAAGTATTTTACTGCTTGACGAAGGCCTCATTGAGCTGGGCTGAAATGTTGCGACTGGGGAAATAAAAGGGTCTAACATCTTTTACTGATACCGGAGTGCTGCCTCATCATTTGCTTTTTGGATAATGTCTATGGATTGTTGCCTAAAATCCAGAAGGGATTTCACCCATTTTCACTACTGACTGTGCTGCTGTTTCTTTTTGTCTATCTATCTATCTATCTATCTATCTATCTATCTATCTATCTATCTATCTATCTGTCTATCTATCTATCTCATATCTATCTAGTAATTTAGAAAGATGAGGCAGCGCTCCAAATTATGGTCTATCTATCTCAGATCTATCTATCTATATAAAGCAAAAATCTGGCAGCACTACATCCAACTTAAACAAAAAAGGGTGCACGCCCGAAGGGACTAGACTATTTTCCAATACACAAAGTAGGAAAAAGGCAGCACTCCAAAATCAGTAAAAATTTAAGAAAATGCTTTTATTCACCCATGTTGATATCCGACGTTTTGGCTCAACACTAGAGCCTTTCTCAAGCTATCTATCTCAGATCTATCTATCTATCTATCTATCTATCTATCTATCTATCTATCTATCTCAGATCTATCTATCTATCTATCTATCTATCTATCTCAGATCTATCTATCTGTCTCAGAGCTATCTATCTATCTATCTATCTATCTATCTATCTATCTCATATTTATCTATCTATCTATCATCATACCATTTCTGAGTTGTTCCATTTCGAAGTCATAAACCATAGGAACGGTGCTATTTTTGCCGCTTTTAGAAAGTAGTTGTCTAATTTGGTCTACTCCAAAACCTTCTTCAATAAGTAACCCATGATGAGGATGTACTGTAACAGTAAATGATAAGTAATTCTGGGGGACATCCATGTCTGACACATTAATTACTGAAGGATCAAGTTCTCTCATTTGGCCTTCCTCCACCTAAAGTGTACAAAGAAGGAAATAAACTTGAATGAGCCTCGTATACACAAACCACAATACAAATAACCTTTTATTAAACTCAAATACAGGACTAGATTTATCAAAACTGGTGTAAAGTACAACTGGCCTCATCATAGCAACCAATCAGATTCCATGTTTCATTTTCCAAAGGAGCTGACAAAAATGAAAGGTGGAATCTGATTGGTTGCTATGGGCAACTAGGTCAGTTCTACTTTACACCAGTTTTGATAAATCTAATGCACAATGTCTGTTGCACATCATTAACTTGTATTAGGGTTGTATTTGCCAGGCTATACCTGTACATGGTAGCTGAAACATTAGCATGTACAGGTGCAACCTGGCAAATACAATAGAGGTCTGACAATGTATGCAGATGCCACTGCTAGACTGGATCATATACAGGCACCCCTATTATCAAGTGCTCAGTTTTTATAATTATATGGAGGGTATGGTTGTAAAAAAAACATATGGTATATAATTGAAACCACAGAGGACATAAAAGTCAAGTATTGTACACAGTGCAAGCATGACAAGATCATCACAGATTGCTACGCAATGGGCTACAACCATTGTATGTACAAATTTGATATTAGATTGCAAAAAAGGCAACACTATTCAGGTACATGAGAAATTAGTTTGTTATATAACATTATATATATATATATATATATATATATATATATATATATACACACACACACACACACAGAGAAAAAACAAACAATAATATTTTAATGTGAAGATATTCTTCCCTAGCCACTAAGAACTCCAGACAAATCCCATCATCAAGCCATGGTGGACACTGGCTGCGGAAGGCCTTCACATGCTATAAACAGATGCCATACACATGACACTCTCATACTGGGCACATACCACACACCTGCTGCTTATGCCTGACACATGCTGCATATCCACAAAACACATCCCGATGTTTATAAGCTATGCTTTGTCTGCCATAACAGAAACTACCCCCAGCAAGGACTAGCTTCTACTATAACCCTATTATGACAGAGAGGGATCCCCTCCCTTTGGTGGTCTATGTGCAGCTGTAGCAGCTGTACAGGGACCTATAGAGGAGGGGAATCCACTGTGCAGTATTCTTCCCCAATGTCAAACAATAAGGTCTAAGTGAGAGATTTCCCATCTAATATACCTGTTTTTTGGCATTAAAAAGTCACAAAATCCAGTTTTGTGACTTCTCAAACACCACGATGACTAGTTGATCTAGTTGCAACCAGCATTTTTACGCCACCCTCACCAGTTTCCGAAAACAATAGGTAGCGAGGACACGATGTGGGTGACGCATCAGCCCAGCACATTTATCATCATTTATGCCAGAAACTGGCATAAATGATGACTGAAATCTATGCCAGCTATGAGTTAGATTTCAGCCTGGCACACTGACTTTATGGCAAGGCCTGCTCCTCCTCCAGTGGCTCCAGGGATCTGCTAGCTCTTCTTTTCCTACCATTAGAAATCAGAATATTCTGTCTGCTTTAAGACATTCTGCACATTAACAGGATTAGATTAAAATTCCTTTACAATACAGGGCAGGCAACTCAACAGGGGGAATATATCATTCTTCTACACCAGTTTCTGTGGCATAGTCAAGCCACACATTTTTGAATTGTTGCTATTCTTCACCACCCTTGCCAAATAAAATGAGTGGGGAAAAAGGGGATAGACTCCAGGTGGGACCTTCACAGCCCAGCTCATTTAAAGAGGTATTCTAGTTTTAATTATTACAATTATTTAGAAAATAGGATGTCGAACAATTTTGCTCTATTTAAAATTTTGCTCGCAGACTTTTATTATATCCGTACATTTGCCTCTCCCTAAAAAAATGTTACAGTCCATTTTAGTCCTAAAAAATGCATCTGTAGGGGAGCTAGATAGGACTAAACATGGCATCAGTCATGTGAGCCATCATGTGACCCTCAAAAGTATCATGTGACCTGGCTTTCAGTTAACTGCCCAGGTATCTAACAGATGAATAGTAGTGTGCTGAGCAGCAGAACATATACAACATATACATACGTCCCAACCGTCCCAGATCCGGCGGGACAGTCCCGGATTTCAGTGGCTGTCCCTCAGTCCAGGTACAGGAGATGTATGTCCCGCTCTCTGGCAGCTGTCCCTGCTTCCATAGAAAGCAAAGACACTTGCCTGTACTGATGAAGCAGAGTGCCGTCCGTTAGCTCCCTGCTTCATCATTCCTCCTCCCTGCCATAACTCCACACTGCTGGTCTGTGCTGGGGTGGGGCCGGTCAGCAGCTCCGTGTATCCTGCTGATGCTGCTGGGGAACGAGGTGAGTATGTGGAGGTTTTTTTTTACTGCCTGTGATGGGTCACAATCCTGGGCATATTACTGTGAGGGGGTATATATTTGGGCATATTACTGTGAGGAGGCACAACTGGGCATATTACTGTAAAGGGGGCACATAACTGGGCATATTACTGTGAGTGAGCACAACTAGGCATATTACTGTGAGGGGCACATAACTGGGTATATTACTGTGAGAAGGCACAATCCTAGGCATTTTACTGTGTGGGGGCATTAAGGGGTATGGGTGGGATTAGGTGTTTAGTTATGAGATCTGCATAGAAATGGAATAAATTCATAAAAGTTCAACTTATTTGCATGTATGCATTGATATTAAACAACACTGAATTTAGTAAGGTTTTTCACATTGAGCTATAGTAAGAGGTTCTAATGTCAAAGAGAAAACAAAAACAACAGAATCTAACCATTCCCTTCCATTACTATGATACGCCTACAGTAAATTATAACTGTAAGCAGCTGCTTAAGACCGGGTTTCCACTGGGAGGTCATGATGCTGTGGCCGCAACTCCACCTTCCTGTGGCAGCCAATAGTTGCATGAATGTGGGTGTTAACGGAGATAAGGCGGGTGAGTTGTTGCCACTGCATTTCAGCCATCCCATGGTAACCAAGACTAAGAGACCAAATAATTAGTAAAATGGAAGACAAAGGGTTAGAATAGACAGCCTGGCTGCCAAATGCAAGCAAAACCCTACCCACATGTAGTGGTCCAGGGCTACACGATTTTGAAGTTTAACTGCAAAATCATGTGTGTACCATCTGTTCTTACCCTAAAGGCAAAAGAGCAATCCAAATGACTACATGACAAGGTCATTAAAATGTACCAGTCAGGAGATGAATACAAATACATTTCCAAGTCACAGTTAAATCACCCAAAACACATAATTCTGGCTGTAGACTAGAGAAGCTTGTATTCTTCTCTACTCTACAGCAGGCTCTGTAAGGTTTGTGAAGGTAAATTCTATCCAGCAATATAAACTAAAATCTAGAAGAAAAATTATTCACTATTGTCCAGGCCTCACACATAAAGCAAAAGCTACATAAGAAAAACTTAAAAATGTCAATGGTAATATCCTGGGTTGGCCAAACCCGAGACAATTCAATAGAGAATTTGTGATTGGGTTAAAAAAATAACTGTTACTGCCAAGAACCTTCGTCTGAGGTCCAGAGTATTATGGATCAGGCTTCCATTAAGATTATTTCTGTACTTTGCTCCATTCAGCTTTCCCTAAACTTGGACCAGTCTCCCTGTCCAAGCCTCTGAAAAATATCCCCACATAGTTTGGTGGGCCGCCCAGCTCTAGGAAGAGTTCTGGTTGTTCCAAACTTTTTATTTTATGGAGGCCACTATGCTCTTGGGAGCTTTCAGTGGGGCAGAATTTTTTTGTACCCTTTTCCAGATCTGTGCCTCCACACAATCCTGTCTATTATCTCTACAGGGACTTATTTTCTCCTCATGGCTTGGTTTTTGCTCTGATATGCATTGTCAGCAGTGGTACCTCAAGTACACAGTGGTGTGTCTTTCCATATCATGTCCAATTAACTGAATTTACCACAGGTGGACTCTAGTTAAGGTGTAGAAACATCTCAAAGATGATCCATAGAAATGGATCATCTTTGAGATGATCCATAGAAATGGGAGGCCCCCAGAGCTAAATTTCAAGTTTCATAGCAATAGGTCTTAAAATGCTAAATTTTAGTTTTTCCTCTTTTAATAAATTTGGGGTATTGGGTGCATATTAATAGGGGAAACATGATTTTTTATTTATTTTAGCACAAGGTCACAACATAATAAAATGTAAAAAAAAAAGTGAAAGAGTCTGAAGACTTTCTGAATGCACTGTATCTCCAAGGATCTGCTAAACAATGCCATTTATGGCGAAGGCATTCTAGAGATTGAGGTGGGCCTTGGGACCTAAGCCCCACCAATCAAAACTTCTGACATGTCTAAGCATCTCAGCAGTTTTGTAAGCTTTAATATGCATGTTTATAGTTGTATTATTTAAGACAAGGAGGATTATCAAGCAAGTATAAATTTGGTAGATAATATTTAAATTTTGACCAAGTAAATGAGTGGTGGACTCTTAAACACATAAGGCTTAAGGGGTTTTTCTCAATAAAGAAACCCAATTTAAAAAAGAGTGCTGCAGCAGTAGGCAAACTGTTTTATTTACTGTGACTTAACATGGCAAAATCAGCTCGGGTTTGCTGGGGCAGTAGTATTACATGGTGCCCATTCAAATGAATTGCTGCCCTTGTAATACAAAGAGTGCTCCAGTCCTCTCTAGAGCAAGAGTCACTTGTACAGAGTGACTCTCCATTCTGGTTTATATAGGGGGATCCTGACTGGGGCCCCCCTCTATGAATTCCATAGGGCATATGGACATGGGTTTTCTTCATGAGACAATCCCTTTAATGAAATGGCTATAGGCATCGACTTTTAATGGACATATCCTTCTTTAATGGTCAGTTTTGTCAGCAACAATACGACTGATGATAATAAGTAAGATAATATTCACATTTCACATGTATACATCTATAGTAACATGTGGATTGCATTTTATGTTTTTTTGTATTAGTTAAAGATCATTCTTTAACTTGTGTGTCATTACATTCTTCTACCAAGTGAAGTAAGTGTTGTACAGACAAGCAAAAACACATGATTATTTGTTTGGTTGTGTGCCATTCTTTCCAAGCATAGTTCAAAAAACAGACAACATGGGGGAAGAGAACAAACAGTATCCGCCTTTTGTCGTCAACCAGCCAAAATCCAAAATGAATAATCTTTAATGTAATCCAAAAATACTAATTGCTCCAATATGCTGTTAGGTAACATAATAGACAGTATTTTTCGGATAACATCTGACACATGAAAAAATTTCTATTAGATAACTGCCAAAACTCCTTACTGTGATATTTCTGGCCATAAATTCTGGAACTTCATCATTTGTTGGGTTGATTATGATGTAAAATGGCTTCTCCAGAGAGTGATGTTTCCCATCAGTGACATATAAAGTAAACTGATCTGCAGTTGGTTCAATCCGGTGATGTCTCGACTGGACATAGTTTATATTTTGTGATATGATGTCCTTCAATGTAAATGAATCTGGGTAGGAAAAAAAAGAAAGAATTGTAACGTATTGCAACATGAGCTATAATTACCAATTTTTACAGAAAATTCTTATTCTGTTGAGTTCATATTGCGCTACAACTGTTAGAAATGCAATAGAGATAGGGTATGGCCATGTATGACCACAGGCAAGCCAGTTATCTTCTCTACACCTTAAGGTCTATAAGCTAGACTGCAGGCTATGTCTGTCCTTGCTTTTTAATACCATCTGCTCTGTATACATACTTTTGCCATCAGAGCTACAAAAAATAAAAATCTAGCTTCCAACATTTCAGTTTTGACAGATATTTAGCATAATGTGCCATGATTAAAGAAGGTGACAGCATTTCTGGAAAGATAACAAAATTCCATTGTAGCTTTCTTAAATAATGCCACATGCTGTGTAAAGTCTATTCTGGGAACAATAAAATATGTAAAATCATGGTGATCATTTAAGAAGAGACTATGCATATTAAAGATGGACTTTTATTTGTTTAGTGAATGCTCCTTATCAGCCAAGAGCAGGGATGGGCAGCCTCCTTGTACTCTGGCTGTTGGGGCTAGATGTATCCTGGGGAATATAATTCAGCAGTATGAATCGGAAGGTTCCCTGTCCTGCTGTATGATTTATAATTCAATTAAATGTTCCATAATTACTCACCAATACTTATTCCCATGTTACTTTTCTCAAAACCTGGAGATGGGAGAATATTTTCAATGTAGCCATATCGAGGAGGAGAAACAAGTACAAATTTCAAATAATTGTTGTCTGTGTCAGGGTCACTGGCATGTAAGTGACTTACAGTAATTGTACATGATTTGCCTTCATTCACAGTAAATATGTCATCTATGAAGGAATATAAATAAAATTATTGCAAACAATGGCTGAAGTTAAACAACTGTTCTTGAAACATATTTGGGCATAGGTTTTCAGTTTTTGTGAATTGCAAATCTCATAGATCCATATTTTGTTCACAATAGATCATAGAACATATATCAAATGTTCAAAGTGAGACATTTTACAATTTCATGAAAAAATAACTCCTTTAAAACTTGATGGCAGCAATGTATCTCAAAAAAGTTGAGACGGGCCCATGTCTGCCATTGTGTAGCCTCCCCTGTTCTTTTAACAGCAGTCTATAAATGTCTGGGAAGTGAGAAGACCAATTTTGGGAGCAGACTCTTATTCTGCAAACTTTGCTGTTGTGATGGATGCAGTATATGGTTTGACATTGTCTTGCTGAAATATGCAAATATTCAAGAAATTCCCTAAAAGAGACTGGATGGGAGAATATGTTGTTCTAAAACTTTTATATACTGTTCAGTATATAGTAGTGCCTTCCTGGAAGTGTAAGCTGCCCATGCCGTAGGCACTAATGCAACCCCATACAATCAGAGATGTAGGATTTTGAACTGTCCACAAGCTGGATGCTCCCTCTCCTCTTAAGTCTGCAGCACACGGTGTCCATGGTTTCCAAAAATAATTTCAAATTTTAAATAATTAATAACAGAATCAAAAGACTCTGTCTGAGGATGGGTATATATTACTATATCATTCGAATATGATGCTATTACAACATTTAAATGTACCCTTACTTGACTCAGACACTAATAAAACATAAGTTTTATTTAAAGCTTTCTAAATGAACCACATACATAGTGAGAATTTTATACATTGCAAGGAGCTGTAGTTCAATTAAAATTACCAAGCACTTTAGTATTTAATACTGTACTGCAGTATAGAGCTCCTGGGGTAGTGCACGTACCCCAAAACAACCCTACTGTTACTGCTGTTTAGTCAGTTATCATCACTGACACTACATATATACTTCATAGTGCTGTCCTCTAAAATAATCAGAACCTGCCCCCCCCGATATGTTTCACCAGATAACTGGCTTCATCAGGGGTATCGGGCAGAACTTTGACTCATCTGATCAAAGAACAATTTTCCTTAGTCCATTTAAAAAGAGCTTTGGCTCAAAAAGGACAGCAGCGTTTCTGGATCATATTGACATGTGGCTTCTTCTTTGCATGATACAGCTTTAACTTGCAGTTGTGTATTCCACAGTGAACTGTGTTCAGAGAAAATGATTTCTGGATTTCTGACCCCCTGCAGTGATTTTCAGTATAGAACCATGCATGTTTTTAATTCAGTGCAGCCTGAGGGCCTGTAGATCACAAGCATCCAATATTGACCACTGGCCTTCTGCCTTGCACACATGCATTTCTCCAGAATCTCTGAATCTTTTGATATTATGTACTGTACATGATGGGTTATTCAAAGTCTTTGCAATTTTACATTGAGGAAAATTTTTCTGAAATTGTTCCCTAATTTTTAGATGCACTTTTTTGCAAATTTGTGAACCTCTGCACATATTTGTTTCTGGAAGACTCTGCCTCTCTAACATGATCTTTTTATATTTAGACATGTTACTTAGTGGCAAATTGCCCCTCCAGTGTTTTTTTTTATTAGTATAGGGTCTAGGAGATTTGAAAATAATTCTGTTTTTATTTACAATTAGTTACATTTTACACAGTACCCAATTTTATTTTTTATTGGAGGTGTCGATTTCTCTGCTATATCAGTCAAACCATATTTCAAATGATGTTGCTTTCATATAATTGTTATAGTGCCCCTTGCTGTTCTTTTGATTCCCTCTAAGAAAGTCCACCTAATAAGTCTGGTTCTGGTGAGAAGAACCTCCTTCTAGTGCACTAACCCTTATTGGCTGGCCTTCACAATAGCAGTCATCACTCCAAGCCCTATGTGCAAGAAGCTTTTGGCAATGGGACTGAACTAATGAGCATGTGTGACCACCAGCTCTGGACACACTACGTGGAGCTGTGATGGGGAATCAAAAGAACACCAGGAGACACCATCAAAAGTATGGAATAGATATTTTGGAATGGAATTTTTTAAATAATTTCCTATCCCTACTCTTACTCCTTCCATGTCGTAAGGTCTAGACTGCTGGGATGTCGGGAGATACTAGTTGTGATATTGCAAATGTTGCACTAGCATGTCAAGACACTTCTTCCTCTTGTCATGGATTCTCTGCATATATTTGATTCCCAATGTAATAACCATTTATAGATTTAAAGAGTTATTGCTATTCATAGAGACATATCAAAAGTTTTGATTCACTAAAACAAACTGACAAAATCAAGACAGAACCATACACTTTCTACTGATTCCCTATAACAACTTCTCCTGCAGTGAGGAGAGAGAGCTATGCAAGCATTCTTCATTCTAGTGATTGGTGGAGTCTCAGCACTCACAACCCCACTGATCAAAACTCTGTATTAGGATATCCCATAGTGCTGCACATGAGATGCCAGCACTTACCATAGCATTAGAGCAAAGACCTTTGTAGTTGAGAATGACTAGTTTGAGCAGGAAGGATAAAAATATTGTATTGGAGTTGGGCAACAATATTTCACACATCTGCACCCATTGCTTCAATCTATTGAGGGAGCTTATCCCAATATTATAGGCTCCAACCTTTTATTGATACACTGTCTCAGCAGTATTTCAAATGGAAACTGGAGCATTGGTCAGCGCAGTACTAGCTGTCAGTTGGACAGTGTTAGCGCATTCAAAATATATACCACAACTACAAGATCCTTGGGTTGCCTTCTATTAGGAGTTAAGAAGAGTCCTGCTTATTTCATATAGTACTCCTACTGCTCAAACCTAGAATATGCTACAGTGAAACAGTTAAACTACATTAACAGCATACTGGGAGCTCTTATTAACATATACGTTTATACTGGGATAGGGGATTATATTTGCTCTTACCTCTAGATCCCAGTGTTCCCTCCCTAGTCTGATCTCATATTTTATATGTGGGCGAGCCACAAATTTTAATTTTAATTTAAGTAATTTCAATCAAATAGTTTTTAAATGTTTCTCTTCTCAGGCAGTAAACTGGACACAAATTTGAAACGTATACCTATTATCTAATTTGAGTTAACCCTCATGTGAATAACTACCAAAGGGCTGAGTTGTCTTCCATTTGTGAATCTATTCCAGGCTTTAGCTTCAAAAATTTCAGAAATGACCTGGATATGGGTGAGTGATAGCCCTTTGTGGTTACATGATTTGATTAAGTATTGACATGAATGAGAGGGGAAGACCACTCTTGGTGACATATGGCTTTGACAATACATCACAAAAGCAGAAGAAACTACAGAAATTCAGGTAACATGTAAGAGTGGTCTACAGTGGCACATGGGAGTAGCTTTGATGCATATTAGTAACTGCTCCAATGTTAGTTTGTAAAAACATTGCTTTTATTTTTTGCTTCCTGGAAACCCTCACCAAAGGATACTGATTTATACTTTGATAGGATTGCATCGATGAAGACAAATATAATCCTGCTTTTTTAATTTTTTTTTATTGCATAAGGCATGTAACTCCCAAACCTATATAAATAGAAATGGAAATTTTCATTCAACTAGTAATAAGCTCAAGACAGTGTTCAGAGGTTACATGGAAGTTACACACATACAGTATCTGTATATATGAACCCATTATCATATTTACCTTAACAATTTCACAATTCAGTGAGGGTTACCTTCATGGAAATTGAATATGCACTACATGTGGAAGTGTATCCTCTTGTCCTTATGTCCCTCAACCCTACACTCAATCCTCTATTAAAAAGAAAGTCTCATAAAAACCATAGGAACTCACTGAAATGTATCATTAGGAAGTCTAATCGGTTCACTCTCATGGTGCCAGATAAATGATGAATACCAGTTCTCAGCACTGTAGGGTGGATTTCTTTGTATTCTAGCAATATGAAACCACTGTTACTGAATGAATACTGAAGCTCACTGACCTATTGTGATTGATGGTGATTGGTTATCCACAGGAAAAACAGTGATATTTAGGTCATACACTGGAAAAGAGTCATGATTGGGCACTAGCGGGTGAAGGGGTCCATTAGAGCAGCAGTTGTTCACATCAGCATCCAATTCAGCATCCGAGATAACAAGGGTTATAATGTCATAGCAAGGTTGCAATCCAATTTCTCCACCTAAAGGATGAAACATTAGCCATGTTGAGATAAGATCAGTATATTGCAAGTTTGTTTGTGCATAGATGTATATTGCCATGATTACCATGATGTTACTATTGCAGCACCAGAATTAAGAAATTTCATGTGCATGAGTAATATCTTCATCTAAATCTTATACATCTTATAAACATTTACAAAAATTGTATCTTTTCATCATGTAATTGAGATATCTGCTTGACCCTCATTACACTGTGCATTTCGTCTGCTGTAATTACATATGTAAGACGCAGGGCCATAGCAGAACATAACATAGTGGAAAAGAACAGAAGAGAATGCTGCATGATCAATCCAGGTCCAGGTAAGTGTATGCTATGTTTATTGTGTCTTAGGCCTATTTTATGTAATATTTAGAATTTAGAACTGCGCTTACTTTCAGTGCACCCTAAACCAAAGCCTATTCTAGACAATATTGAGTTTTTGTTTTAATTTTGAGTTCATACTGGTATGCTTGTAGATCACAACTCCTTCAAGAACATCTCTTTGAGAGAACCGGTCAATGGTGACTCCATTCTTCTGGATAATGCCCCAGCGAGGCTGGCGTGCAATCATAAACATCAGTTTCGTATCATCGCTATCTGCATCAACAGCATAGATATAGTCGCTTGAAAGGACCACTCCATCTCCCTCTGAACAGTATATTGTTGGTAAGAGGTTGTCCTTCATAACTGGTGGCTCATCATTTACTGGTAAAACCTGCAAAATGACAATGATTTAAAAAAAGACAAATGTTTCAGACATTTTATTCAATTTTGATATTTGCAAAACCATAACTCATAATATTGCAATCTGAGCAAATTTATAAGGCCTCATGCACATGAACGTATTTTGTTTCCGTGTCCGTTCATTTTTTTTTCTGCGGATTGGATGCAGGCCCATTCATTTCAATGGGTCCGCAAAAAATGCGGACAGCACACCGTGTGCTAACCACATCCGTATGTCCATTCTGTAGCCCCGCAAAAAAAATAACATGTCCTATTTTTGTCCGTTTTAGGCATTGTTACAATGTATCCGCAAAAAAAACGGATGACATATGGTCGTGTGCATGTAGCCTAACATAGTGGACTGGAGAGCAAGTTTTAATCTTACCATACATGTTAGATGCCGTAAATGTCAGGCATACCTGCCAATTCTTTTTTGCAGGATCAACTGACCAACTGTAATATATATGACAGTGTCCTATCTCGCCTCTAGTTGAGGAGGTGTATGGCCAAAAACACTAATTAGTAATCATTATCTTCTTCCTGTTTTACTTCTTAACAAATTTATCATCCCAGTTCAATCTAACTCTCTATTTTACACAACTGTTTGTTAAGGGCCCATTTACATGCGCAGATTATCGACCCAGTTATTAATTCCCAATAATTGCCCTGTGTAAATGTGAGCTCCAATCTTTTGACAGCAGCACATTGTAAACATGAATATGTCTACATGAATATGCTACCAACAAAATTGTATAGGGATGAATGATCATTGTGCTGTCCCAGCTACAGCTTTCAACTAGAATTCATCTTTGTATTCAGTGTTACATCTGTTATCCACTATGTTTAGTGTGCTTTATATTTGGCTTATGTACGTTATCTATGGTTTTTCATATGTCATTCATCTTGTAGATCATATCCTGTGTCCTGAAGTAATTTCCTATTTGTCTGTTTGTCAGACATTCATTACAGAAATGAAGAGAGGATTTTCTTTTTCCTTCTATCATATTTTCTCAAGGTGCATTCAATTAATTACCTAAAGGCATATCCATTGCATCACCACTGGAATTCTACATGCAACTGGTGTCACTAGGGGAATTATTATAGCGAGTTTACTATCTTCCATTGCTTGTACAAGAAATTGCCACTCACACCTATGAGAGAGGCTTCTCTCACTTACATCGGTGGCAGAATAATCATAGTAAGGACCTCGTAAGAGTCCACAGTGTAGACCTCATAACATTTTTTTGCATGTAATTTGTAGGATGTAAATATGTATAGGACAGGTAAGATAGTGGTGATTGAACTCATCTACCTGTGATTGTATAGATGAGATACCATACCTATATTAATACAGTGCCATACCTGTATTTTTAGAAGAAACTCAGCAGAGTTGATACCATCTGTAGCAATACATTTAATTTCATCTTCTAGGGTCTCTGAACCATCATGCTGGTACCTTGAGCAATTAAAGTAACATTTAGTACTCTTAATTTCATGCAGTATTCTCACAAAGGGAAAAAGTAATATAAAATAATATTTGTGTGAGATAATGCAATTCTTTTCATATTGGTGACTGGACATGTTATAAATCTATCTGTAAATGGAGAAAATATTGCCTAGAGAGCAACAGTAGAGAATATAATTATTATTAAAGGGCAGCTATCAATAGATTGGTACTTATGAAACTAGCTGACCTGATGCATGTGTGCTTGGTAGCTGAAGGCATTTGTGTTGGTCCCATGTTTGTATGGGCACATATAAACATGGGGCCAACACAGATGCCTTCAGCTTCCAAGCACCTATGCAGGGGCGTAGCTATAGGGGGTGCAGAGGTAGCAGTCGCTACCGGGCCCAGGAGCCTGAGGGGGCCCAAAGACCCTTGTGCCACATAAGACACTGGCATTATAGAAAGTGCATACTGGTTAATTTACACATCTGGCTGGAGGGAAGGAGTTAGGTCAAGAATTTGGCATGAAGGGGTGCCCTTTCAATGTTTGCCTCAGGCAGCAGGAAGGCTATGTGCTCCCCTGCCCCTTGCCAACAAGCACTGAGGGACGAGGGCCCACGCTGAACTCTTGCACCAGGGCCCATGAGCTTTTAGCTACGCCCCTGCACCTATGTGACAGGTCAGCTTGTTTTACAGGTACAAATCTGCTGAAAGGGGTCCTTTAAGAAGTTTCTCATGCCTTGGGATGGATCACAGGTCCACTGTTTTTACAATAGATGGTAGTTATTGAGGTAGTTACCTCATCTACATGTATTAGTAATCTTCACCCCATGGACCAGAATATAAATGTGAACAATTAGGAACCTGACCACAATTTAAATAGACAACATGGCACTGACTAATAATGTCATGGCTTACAACCATATTTTTATGCATGTAGATTCATTCTTATTAAAACAATTATTGCAAATCCTAACCTAACTTTTAACATGCTGAAGTCCAGGTAGCGGAATTGTTCTCCTTCATTAATTGGTCTGCCATCTAGTTGAATTGTTCCATGTAACGGTGCTGCTTGCAAAGTGATACGAAGCTTGTCTTGATTTGTGTCCTTGTCACTGATATAAACATGTTCCACAGTTAAGGGATGGGAGCTGCCTTCCTCCACTCTCAGATCATATGCCAATACCTAGACATAAGGTACAATATAAAACAATGTGTGGCTTTTAAATAAAGTAAAAATACTTAAAATTTTTCCATGGCTACCAAACTCTGTCTACAGTGATCTGTGCCTTTTCATGTTAGTAAAAATGACTTCTAAAATGTCTATGGTAACACACAACTTACTAACGGTAAGCTGGTTAGCTGGTTATTATATCGTATACATTGCTTTTATTCCTTTTCTCATTTTCAGAATCGGTATGGTCTTTTTAACTTTTTTTTATGCCTTTATTGTTTTATTTTATAGTGGATTTGAATAGGTTGGCCACATGACCAGACAGACCCTTAGTTGGAATGGGATCCAGATCATATGCCCAATCTTGAAGTATTTAAAGAAGGCAACTCTCAAAATAGAAATGAGCTATGACTAAGGATTTTTGTATACAAAACTCCTAAGCGATTCTGACATATTGGATATTTGCTGCAACTTTTCAAGTTATAGAATAAAGTGGATATTTTTGGGGAATTTTCCTGTTGTGCTGGATTTTCCATTACTGGCAACGTCTTCAAGCCATCTGTGCATTGGGACAATCCCACACTAAGAAGAGGTGACCAGGTTGTTCATTGTTTCAATTACAATGAGGTTCTAAGTAAAATTACTAATTTGTATCTCTTATATTTAATACAATCATCACTGGGAAAGTCATGTTGTTAAGTTTTTTACAATATACATTATTTACAGATTACTCTGAAAATGGATGACGAGTCACATTTACTAGGTCTTGCATTTCCTATACCAGCTTTACTCCAAAATCCATTGGAGTGATATATGCCAAATTTACTGTCTTAAAGGGGTTATCCAATTCAAAAAATTCCCCCCTGGGCCCCTCCTATAGATTATATTTACTCCACTTCCCGGCACTCGTGTTACTTTGGATCCCTGTACAGTCGCTTGATCTCCCCGATGCCTGGATCAAAACATCCCGCAATGGGGGTTGCAGCCAATAGCAGGCTGCAATGGTGACCAGCATGTGATGCAATTAGCAGCCGCTTATTGGCCTCTGGGCTTACCTTAGCTTGCATGGAGATGGCCCCTATCAGTGTCCAGGGTAGAGGTGTAAATATAGGCCACCCCCTGTATTGTTTCCAAGATGGTGCTTATGTTCTTGTACTGCATCTGCACTGAAAGAAGCAAGTGCAGACACAGATACAGGACATCAGGAAAATGCTGGACGTCCTGAACACCTTGGTGGAGGCACCTTCATGTGTCCAGAGGTCAATTAGCAGCTGCTAAATGCATCACAAGCTAATGTATGGCATTATTGTAATTTAGCAACAAAGTAGTCAACTTCTTTAATAACTCTGCCCCATTATTTCCTGTTTCTTTTTCTGCATAGCATTCCACAGCACCAGACCAAACACTTATATCATTTAGTAACCCCAACAGGGTTATTTGCCTTTCCTATCTCATGTACATTATGCTCAGTTGTTTTTGAACAGTGGCAGAAAACCAGAATCTTACTAACAAGGAAACCATACAAATGCCTTAAAGGGCTTCTGTCACCCCACTAAACTGTTTTTTTTTTTTTTTGTGTACTTATAATCCCTATACTGCGATTTATCCATACATAATGTGATTAATCATTTTGGTTCAGTAGATTCTGCTAAAAACGTACTTTTATAATATGTAAATTACCTGTCTACCAGCAAGTAGGGCGGCTACTTGCTGGTAGCAGCCGCATCCTCCTTTCATAAAGACGCCCCCTCCGCATGTTGATTAACGGCCAGCGAACGGGATCTTTCTCTGCTGGCCCTGTTTGCATTTAAAATCTGGCGCCTGTGCCGTAACGGTATCCATCCTCAATGGTCCTGCACCGATGACGTCACATCTACACCCGACGCAGGCGCATTGAGGAAGGAGCGGCCAAGCAAGCGTCCTCCTCTCAGTGCGCCTGCGCCTATTGAATACCGTTACGGCGCAGGCGCCAGATTTTGTATGCAAACAGGGCCAGCAGAGAAAGATCCCGTTCGCTGGCCCTGTCAATCAACATGCGGAGGGGGCGTCATTATGATAGGAGGATGCGGCTGCTACCAGCAAGTAGCCGCCCTACTTGCTGGTAGACAGGTAATTTACATATTATAAAAGTACGTTTTTAGCAGAATCTACTGAACCAAAATGATTAATCACATTATGTATGGATAAATCGCAGTATAGGGATTATAAGTACACACAAAAAAAAACAAACAGTTTAGTGGGGTGACAGAAGCCCTTTAAAGATGTTTCAGGTTTGAACTCAGGACCCTAACACTGTAAGGCAACATTGTTAACTACTGAGGTGTCGGGCTATACTGCTATCATATATAAAATGGACCATATTTATACAGTGAAAACATAATCACTGCAGAGCAGCTAAGTACATAGCATGGTTGATTTTTGCCCTGTTATCCAATAAGTTTTCTTTTTTTTTTTTACATCGAAGATATAATGAATTGCACTACAATAGTTACCTGCGAATCTTAAAGCTTACCTGTGGCGGTTGGTTGTCTACCGGAAGTATTGTGATATTGAAGCAGATACCATACAAGGTACCTCCATGCTGATTACTGACTGATAAGGTAAGGCTGACATGTAGAATATCAGGACCGATATCTTCCATGGGAGGCATATATGCAACCTTCATGTGGCTCACTGCATGCTGTAAAAGCAAGAGATTCATCACTTGCATGGCAGTCTCTGTTTTAAGGTGCTATATTTGTAATATTGTAAAACAGAGATGTTTAAAATACCAGATAATTGCAATTTTTTGATTAAGTTGAAAAATCAATAAAAAAATCTATTAAAGTTCTTACCATTCAAAGTGATTTTACAACCTACAGCATATTAAAAGATAAATGGTAACAAAAAGTTGCTGTTGGACCTTGTTATGTATTCTCCTTTTCTTGTCCAGACTTAGCAGACAAGAAGTAACATACATTTTATTCCCATAAATTATGGAGGGGCAAGAGTTTTAGGCCTCTTTCACACTTGCGTTGTCCGGATCCGGCGTGTACTCCACTTGCCGGAATTACACGCCGGATCCGGAAAAACGCAAGTGTACTGAAAGCATTTGAAGACGGAACCGTCTTCCAAATGCGTTCAGTGTTACTATGGCACCCAGGACGCTATTAAAGTCCTGGTTGCCATAGTAGGAGCGGGGAGCGGGGGAGCGGTATACTTACAGTCCGTGCGGCTCCCGGGGCGCTCCAGAATGACGTCAGAGCGCCCCATGCGCATGGATGACGTGATCCATGTGATCACATGATCCATGAGCGTGGGGCGCCCTGACGTCACTCTGGAGCGCCCGGGGAGCCGCACGGATGGTAAGTACACTGCTCCCCCGCTCCCCGCTACACTTTACCATGGCTGCCAGGACTTTAGCGTCCCGGCAGCCATGGTAACCACTCTGAAAAAGCTAAATGTCGGCTCCGGCAATGCGCCGAAACGACGTTTAGCTTAAGGCCGGATCCGGATCAATGCCTTTCAATGGGCATTAATTCCGGATCCGGCCTTGCGGCAAGTGTTCCGGATTTTTGGCCGGAGCAAAAAGCGCAGCATGCTGCGGTATTTTCTCCGGCCAAAAAACGTTCCGTTCCGGAACTGAAGACATCCTGATGCATCCTGAACGGATTTCTCTCCTTTCAGAATGCATTAGGATAATCCTGATCAGGATTCTTCCGGCATAGAGCCCCGACGACGGAACTCTATGCCGGAAGACAAGAACGCAAGTGTGAAAGAGCCCTTAGCTTGAAGGATAGACATGTGGACTGTGGTGCAGTCTGTGCACCATTCTATGGGTCCATGCCAATGACATTGCAGTGCACATAGGCCATTAGTGTGTGTTTAATTAGTGTTTCAAAATGAATTTAGTGGCAGTGTACTTCCCTGTACCAATAAAAATGATATATATTGTATTTTTCACCCTATAAGACGCACTTTTCCCCCACAAAGTGGGAGGAAAATGTCAGTGCATCTTATGGGGTGAATACTAATGAGCACTTCCATTATGGAAGCGCTCATTGGTACAGAAGGACTGGAAAGCGGTGAATGCAGAGCTACCTGGGCTCTGTGCTCACAACTTTCTGGTCCTCGGCTGCTCGCTTTGCTGTGACTGCGCACAGTGTGAAGACGTCAGCGTGCTCTGTGACCTCACACTGTGCGCTTCATGTCACAGCACAGCTGCATTTTAGGAGCAGCAGCGGTATCTGGAGCAGGAGAGGCAAGTTGATTTTTTTAATTTTATTTGCTCTGAACATGGTGTTCTGATCTGAGGTCTGAACGGGGAAGGGGGGGGGATTCCTTCATATAATTCATATCTGATGTCTGGGGGTCATTTAAATTGGGAGTCTGATCTGAGGTTTGAATGAGGGGGATGGTCTTTTCATATTGGGGCTCTGATTTGAGGTCTGGGGGGTCATTCACATTGGGGGTCTGATCTGAGGTCTGAATGGGGGGTCTTAATTATATTGGGGCTCTAATCTGAGGTCTAATTGGGGGTCATTCACATTGGGGAGTGAGCTGAGGTCTGATTGGGAGTATGATCTGAGGTCTTAATAGGGTCTTATGAACATTGAGGTCTGCGCTGAGGTCTGATTGAGGGTCTTCGTATTAGAAAATAAAATAAAATTTTATATAAACAGTTGCAAGAAAAAGTATGTGAACCCTTTGGAATGATATGGATTTCTGCACAAATTGGTCATAAAATGTGATCTGATCTTCATCTAAGTCACAACAATTGACAATCACAGTCTGCTTAAACTAATAACACACAAAGAATTAAATGTTACCATGTTTTTACTGAACACACCATGTAAACATTCACAGTGCAGGTGGAAAAAGTATGTGAACCCTTGGATTTAATAACTGGTTGAACCTCCTTTGGCAGCAATAACTTCAACCAAACGTTTCCTCTAGTTGCAGATCAGACGTGCACAACGGTTAGGAGTAATTCTTGACCATTCTTCTTTACAGAACTGTTTCAGTTCAGCAATATTCTTGGGATGTCTGGTGTGAATCGCTTTCTTGAGGTCATGCCACAGGATCTCAATCGGATTGAGGTCAGGACTCTGACTGGGCCACTCCAGAAGCCGTATTTTCTTCTGTTTAAGCCATTTTGTTGTTGATTTGCTCCTATGCTTTGGGTCGTTGTCCTGTGTCAACACCCATCTTCTGTTGAGCTTCAGCTGGTGGACAGATGGCCTTAAGGTCTCCTGCAAAATGTCTTGATAAACTTGGGAATTCATTTTTCCTTCGATGATAGCAATCCGTCCAGGCCCTGACGCAGCAAAGCAGCCCCAAACCATGATGCCCCCACCACCATACATCACAGTTGGGATGAGGTTTTGATGTTGGTGTGCTGTGCCTCTTTTTCTCCACACATAGTGTTGTGTGTTTCTTCCAAACAACTCCACTTTGGTTTCATCTGTCCACAGAATATTTTGCCAGTACTGCTGTGGAACATCCAGGTGCTCTTGTGCAAACTGTAAACGTGCAGCAATGTTTTTTTGGACAGCAGTGGCTTCCTCTGTGGTATCCTCCCATGAAATCCATTCTTGTTTAGTGTTCTACGTATCGTAGATAACAGGGATGATAGCATATGCCAGAGACTTTTGTAAGTCTTTAGCTGACACTCTAGGATTTTTTTTCACCTCATTGAGCAGTCTGCGCTGTGCTCTTGCAGTCATCTTTACAGGACGGCCACTCCTAGGGAGAGTAGCAGCGGTGCTCAACTTTCTCCATTTATAGACAATTTGTCTTACCGTGGACTGATGAACAGCAAGGCTTTTGGAGATACTTTTATAACCCTTTCCAGCTTTATGCAAGTCAACAATTCTTAATCGTAGGTCTTCTAACAGCTCTTATGTGCGAGGCATCATTCACATCAGGCAATGCTTCTTGTGAAAAGCAAACCCAGAACTGGTGTGTGTTTTTTATAGGGCAGGGCAGCTGTAACCAACACCTCCAATCTCATCTCATTGATTGGACTCCAGTTGGCTGACACCTCACTCCAATTAGCTCTTGGAGATGTCATTAGTCTAGGGGTTCACTTTTTCCACCTGCACTGTGAATGTTTACATGGTGTGTTCAATAAAAACATGGTAACATTGAATTCTTTGTGTGTTATTAGTTTAAGCAGACTGTGATTGTCTATTGTTGTGACTTAGATGAAGATCAGATCACATTTTATGACCAATTTGTGCAGAAATCCATATCATTCCAAAGGGTTCACATACTTTTTCTTGCAACTGTATATATATATATATATATACCACCAATAATGCAGCAGCACAGTCAGATATTATGCTCTGGGTGCAAAAAATCCTCACAGAGGCTGGCTTCTCCTCCAGGATATATATTCAACGACGTTTCTGCCAAGCTTGACAAAGGCCTCATTGAGAAGGCAGAAACGTAGCTGGAATAAAGTTCGGGGTCATCACCCTATCACCTAACAACTGGAAGTGCTGCCTCTTCATTCGTTGAATATATATATATATATATATATATATATATATACATACACACACACTATTTGGATAGGCCAGCTTTTGTGGATCTTGCCATGTATAGCTATGACATCAGTTTTTTTCAGGGTAGTACTTCACAAGGAACACTAATAGGCCATATATTGAAGTTTTTTATAACACAAGATTTAACCCCTTAAGGACTCAGCCCTATTTCACCTTAAAGACCCGGTCATTTTTTGCAAATCTGACCAGTGTCACTTTAAGTGGTGATAACTTTAAAATGCTTTGACTTATCCAGGCCATTCTGAGATTGTTTTTTCGTCACATATTGTACTTCATGACAATGGTAAAATGAAGAAAAAAATTATAATTTTATTTATAAAAAAATACCAAATTTACCAAAAATTTGTAAAAAAATACCAAATTTCCAAGTTTCAATTTCTCTACTTCTATAATACATAGTAATACCTCCAAAAATAGTTATTACTTTACACGGCCATCATAGCGCCGAATGCCTTTACACACAACAGTGTGAGGCGGCTCTGCTCCACAGGCAATTAATGTTTTAACACTCCGCTTCGCTCCTGATGAATTGTGGCCCATATGGCCATAGCGAAACGCGTTGAGCCGGTGATTGTGTGTCTATTTCATGGCTCTCTAGGCAGGGTGTTTGTTATATTCAGGCAGCACATACAATAGTTGACCTGTATACTCAGGGTGTATGACTATCAGTTTTCCTGGCGGATGGGCTGATTGATAGGGCTGAGTGACCATTACTACCTGTGGCTCTTGGCGGATGTATGACCCTCAAGGGGGCCTTATTCACTTGTCAGCAAGCTCATACAGCCCAGCCAGGTTGATCCACACCCTATACACCTGTGCTTGGCTTAACCCTTTGAGCCGTGTTTTGTTTCCTGATCAGCTCATATTAGCACCGCTGTGCTAGCTGTACAGGATTCTTGTCTAGACTCTATTACAGTGGTGTGGATTTAATCCCTCTCCTACACCACTTTCTTGGAGTCTGGAAGCCTGATTAGTCACAGATGTGATATTCAGTTCCCCTAATTTATATTAAATAAATTCTTTATTATTTTTTCCCCTCATACGTCTATTCAGGCAGATAATTTTATTACTTTACATTCCCCATATGTCTACTTCATGTTTGGATCATTTTGGGAATGATATTTTATTTTTTGGGGATGTTACAAGGCTTAGATGTTTAGAAGCAAATCTTAAAATTTTTAGGGACCAGTTCAGGTCTGAAGTCACTTTGCGAGGCTTACATAATAGAAACACCCCAAAAATTACCCTATTCTATAAACTACACCCCTCAAGGTATTCATAACTGATTTTACAAACTTTGTTAACCCTTTAGGTGTTCCACAAGAATTAATGGAAAATAGAGATTTAAAAATTTCACTTTTTTGGCAGATTTTCCATTCTAATAATTTTTTTCCAGTTACAAAGCAAGGGTTAACAGCCAAACCAAACTCAATATTTATGGCCCAGATTCTGTAGTTTACAGAAACACTCCATATGTGGTCATAAACAGCTGTACGGCCACACGGCAGGGCGCAGAAGGAAAGGAATGCCATACGGTTTTTGGAAGGCAGATTTTGCTGGACAGTTTTTTTTGACACCATGTCCCATTTGAAGCCCCCCTGATGCACTCCTAGAGTAGAAACTCCAAAAAAGTGGCCCCATTTTAGAAACTACGGGATAGGGTGGCAGTATCGTTGGTACTAGTTTAGGGTACATATGATTTTTGGTTGCTCTATATTACATTTTTTATTTTTTTATTTACAACATTCATCTGACAAGTTATATCATGTGATATTTTTATAGACCAGGTTGTCACGAATGCGGCGATACCTAATATGTATACTTTTTTTTATTTATATAAGTTTTACACAATGATTTCATTTTTGAAGCAAAAAAAATCATGTTTTAGTGTTTCCATAGTCTGAGAGCCATAATTTTTTCAGTTTTTGGGCGATTACCCTGGGTAGGGTATAATTTTTGCAGGATGAGATGATTATTTTATTGGCACTATTTTGGGGTGCGTGTGACTTTTTTATTGCTTGCTATTACACTTTTTGTGATGTAAGGTGACAAAAAATGGTTTATTTAGCACAGTTTTTATTTAAATTTTTTTACGTTGTTCATCTGAGAGGTTAGGTCATGTGATATTTTTATAGAGCCGGTCGATACGGACGCGTCGATACCTAATATGTATACTTTTTTTTTTATTTATGTAAGTTTTACACAATGATTTCATTTTTGAAGTAAAAAAAATCTTGTTTTAGTGTTTCCATAGTCTGAGAGCCATAATTTTTTCAGTTTTTGGGCGATTACCCTGGGTAGGGTATAATTTTTGCAGGATGAGATGATTATTTTATTGGCACTATTTTGGGGTGCGTGTGACTTTTTTATTGCTTGCTATTACACTTTTTGTGATGTAAGGTGACAAAAAATGGTTTATTTAGCACAGTTTTTATTTAAATTTTTTTACGTTGTTCATCTGAGAGGTTAGGTCATGTGATATTTTTATAGAGCCGGTCGATACGGACGCGTCGATACCTAATATGTATACTTTTTTTTTTATTTATGTAAGTTTTACACAATGATTTCATTTTTGAAGTAAAAAAAATCTTGTTTTAGTGTTTCCATAGTCTGAGAGCCATAATTTTTTCAGTTTTTGGGCGATTACCTTGGGTAGGGTATGATTTTTGTGGGATGAGATGACGGTTTTATTGGCACTATTTTGGGGTGCGTGTGACTTTTTTATTGCTTGCTATTAGGCCCCTTTCACACGAGCGAGTATTCCGCGCGGATGCGATGCGGGAGGTGAACGCATTGCACCCGCACTGAATCCCGACCCATTCATTTCTATGGGGCTGTTCACATGAGCAGTGATTTTCACGCATCACTTGTGCGTTACGTGAAAATCGCAGCATGCTCCTCTTTGTGCGTTTTTCACGTAACGCAGGCCCCATAGAAATGAATGGGGTTGCGTGAAAATCGCAAGCATCAGCAAGCAAGTGCGGATGCGGTGCGATTTTCATGCACGGTTGCTAGGAGACGATCGGGATGGAGACCCGATCATTATTATTTTCCCTTATAACATGGTTATAAGGGAAAATAATAGCATTCTGAATACAGAATGCATAGTAAAACATCGCTGGAGGGGTTAAAAAAAATAATAATAATTTAACTCACCTTAGTCCACTTGATCGCGGCCCGGCATCTCCTTCTGGCTTCATTCTGATCTCTGTGCAGCAACAGGACCTTTGGTGACGTCATTCCGGTCATCACATGATCCATCACATGATCTTTTACCATGGTGATGGATCATGTGATGACCGGAATGACGTCACTAAAGGTCCTGTTGCTGCACAGAGATCAGATGAAGCCAGAAGGAGATGCCGGCTCCGCGATCAAGTGGACTAAGGTGAGTTAAATATTTTTTTCTTTTTTTTTAACCCCTCCAGCAATGTTTTACTATGCATTCTGTTTTCAGAATGCTATTATTTTCCCTTATAACCATGTTATAAGGGAAAATAATACTATCTACAGAACACCGATCCCAAGCCCGAACTTCTGTGAAGAAGTTTGGGTTTGGGTACCAAACATGCGCGATTTTTCTCACGTGAGTGCAAAACGCATTACAATGTTTTGCACTCGTGCAGAAAAATTGCGGGTGTTCCCGCAACGCACCCGCACATTTTCCCGCAACACCCGTGTGAAAGGGGCCTTACACTTTTTGTGATGTAAGGTGACAAAAAATGGTTTATTTAGCACAGTTTTTATTTTAAATTTTTTACGGTGTTCATCTGAGGGGTTAGGTCATGTGATATTTTTATAGAGCCGGTCGATACGGACGCGGCGATACCTAATATGTATACTTTTATTTTATATTTATGTAAGTTTTACACAATAACAGCTTTTTTAAAACAAAAAAAATTATGTTTTAGTGTCTCCATATTCTGAGCCACATTTTTTTTATTTTTTGGGCGATTGTCTCAGGTAGGGGCTCATTTTTTGAGGGATGAGGTGACGGTTAGATTGGTACTATTTTGGTGGGCAAACGCCTTTTTGATTGCTTGCTATTACACTTTTTGTGATGTAAGGTGACAAAAAATGGTTTATTTAGCACAATTTTTATTTTACATTTTTTACGGTGTTCATCTGAGGGGTTAGGTCATGTGATATTTTTATAGAGCCGGTCAATACGAACGCGGAGATACCAAATATGTATACTTTTTTTTATATTTATGTAAGTTTTACACAATAACAGCTTTTTTAAAACAAAAAAAATTATGTTTTAGTGTCTCCATATTCTGAGCCACAGTTTTTTTTTTTTTTGGGCGATTGTCTCAGGTAGGGGCTCATTTTTTGAGGGATGAGGTGACGGCTAGATTGGTACTATTTTGGTGGGCAAACGCCTTTTTGATCGCTTGCTGTTGTACTTTTTGTGATGTAAGGTGACAAAAAAAATTGTTTATTTAGCACAGTTTTTTTTTTGTTTTTTTTTACGGTGTTCATCTGAGGGATTAGGTCATGTGATATGTTTATAGAGCCAGTCGATACGGACGCGGCGATACCTAATATGTATACTTCCCCCCCCCCCCCCTATTTTTTACCAATTTTTTTAACTTTATTTGGGGAAAATGACATTTGTTTATTTTTACTTGAAACTTTTAATTTTTGGGGGGGAAAACTTTGTTTTTTCAACTTTTTTTTCACTTTATTTTATTTATCCCACTTTGGGACTTGAACTTTTGGGGGTCTAATCCTTTACAATGCATTCCAATACTTCTGTATTTGAATGCATTGGCTGTATGAGTAATACTGTGTGTATTACTCATACAGCTTCCAGCCTGTGAGATCCAGGGGGCTGGATCTCACAGGCTCGTCACCGGAAGGCAGCGCAATGCCTTCCTTAGGCATCGCGCTGCCTTCCATGCCATCGGGTCCCCCCTACAGCCGCATGGGGACCCGATGGCACGCCCGATCACCGCCGCAACCGCAGGTAAAATTCAGAACTGCGGTTTGCGGCGAACGGTATTTAGCATGTGTTTTTCTCTTGAAAATCCGAAAACTTTGCATGTTGGTGGTAAGGAAAGGTTTAGGAAACATTGAAGGGGGGGAGTTACTAATCTAAATGAGCCAGAATTCTAACTAAATTTGAATGGAAAAAAAATTGCATAAAGTCTTTACATCAGATTCATTATTATATTATTGTTTTTAGGATCATTGCTTAGTGGCAAAGGGTTTTGCTTAGCAGAAAAGACATAGATTAAGACATGTGCCAACACTGCACCAAAATCTTGATGCAAAGTAAGCCAACCAATAGGTGGTGTCATCAGTTGAACAATACGCCCAGATTTATCATTCAGCATGAGCCACTGTGATATATTTGGTGCATCTTTAGATGTTCTATATTTTAGACAGGATAAGGAAATCCGTCCCATTATTTTACAAATGTATAATCTCTTCAGTTACATGAGCTCTGAAAACTCTTAGACTTCATTTACACTTCAAAATTTGATCCGTTTTTTTACACCCATTTTTAAGCCAGAACCAGTAACGTACACATAAAACACAATATATGAGGACTGCATCACCTCTTCTTGAGTCCACTCCTGATTTCGGATTAAAATAGAAAGTAGATGAAACAAACTGATCAAATCTCATAGCCATATTTGCTGTCTACTACTGTTAACTTCTTGCCAGGTGGATGATTATCATGGTATGACGGCTGATTATTTTTGAAGCTCATACAATACATCTCTTATACAATAATACTTATGCACACTATGAGCAAACATAAGCGGTACGTACTTGACTGAAAGTTGATGTTGTGGTAGCAGAATGATCCTTTACAAATTTCTGTATACTGTCTGCAAGAAATATCTTTCCAGCATCTAGGTCACTGCGCAATAACAATGAATTTAGTTTAGTATTGTGTCCTTTTTATGTTTCACCTTGCAACATCCACTATTCGACTATTAGGCATATCAGTACTATGTGAACACGGGGCAGCAGTTTAGGCTTCATTCACAATAAATTCTGAAATTGTGCCTGTGTGAATATAATAGATGCCATTGATATTTTTCAACATAATGGGTTAATAATGGACAAAATGGGTTACCAATGATATTCTGCTCATGTATGCCCAGTATGAATTGAGCCTGAGAGGTAGTTCTAGTCATAGATGCGATCTTTTTAATACCGTATAATAAAATTTACAGGAAGAGAAAAATTTTTGTCACATTCAGAAGGAATTTTTCTCCCCCTTGCTGGCAAATTCAAAGTATGTAATCTGCGCCCTAGGAAAGCACCAAAACCTACCAGGGGCCAACCATTCATGGGCGGGTCTTACATAAGCATTGCCCATTTTTGACCAGAGCAAATTCAATAAAAAGTAAAAAAAAAAAGGGGGAGTTTCAGCTGTGCTACTAGTAGCATGTAACAGAGTTCAAGATGAAAGCTTTATTGAGGACGACTCATCTTGGCAGTGAGCCAGTGCCTTCATCAGGCAATATTATATGACAAATATAATATTGAAGAATAAATTTAAAGAAATTAAATAATAAAAAAAATGCAGAAAAAGAAATCCTGACCTATGACAGAATGGGCAGGTCTAAAGTTAAAGGGTTTCTGTCACCCCGCAAAACTCATTTTTTTTTTTTTGGATAGTTAGATTCCTCATAGTGCGATATAGGAGAATATAATGCTCTTACTTACTTTCATGCGGCCGATTCTTTATAAAACGAACTTTTATAATATGTAAATGAGGGCTCTACCAGCAAGTAGGGCGTCTACTTGCTGGTAGCTGCTGCAGAAATCCGCCCCCTCGCCGTGTTGATTGACAGGGCCAGCCGTGATCTCCTCCTCCGGCCGGCCCTGTCAGTAATTCAAAAATCGCGCGCCTCGCGTCATTCGGCGCAGGCGCTCTGAGATGAGGAGGCTCGTATCCTCAGCACTCCCTCAGTGCGCCTGCGCCGATGACATCACCGAAAGAGAAGACGTCATCGGCGCAGGCGCACTGAGGGAGTGCTGAGGAGACGAGCCTCCTCATCTCAGAGCGCCTGCGCCGAATTACGCGAGGCGCGCGATTTTTGAATTACTGACAGGGCCGGCCGGAGGAGGAGATCACGGCTGGCCCTGTCAATCAACACGGCGAGGGGGCGGATTTCTGCAGCAGCTACCAGCAAGTAGACGCCCTACTTGCTGGTAGAGCCCTCATTTACATATTATAAAAGTTCGTTTTATAAAGAATCGGCCGCATGAAAGTAAGTAAGAGCATTATATTCTCCTATATCGCACTATGAGGAATCTAACTATCCAAAAAAAAAAAAAAATGAGTTTTGCGGGGTGACAGAAACCCTTTAAAAAGATTTTGATGACTTTTTAGGCTGATACCCTCTTCAGTATAGCACTGTCATGATCCTTGGATAAAGTACAGAGTGATACACATTGTATTTCTGTATATAAAAATAACCAACTTTATCACATCATCAACCTGTACAGGAATGCTGAAGGAATGATTCTAATCTGGACAATCTGGTTTTGAGGCTTTAAACAGTTTCATATTAGATAAACTGAAGTGTTGGCAGTACACAATATATTGCTTAGAAGACAAGCACAGGGACTACCTGGAAAAGGATGATGATCGGCATGGAGGCTTAGTTACAGTGTAAATAAGTTCTCTTTCTGGAGATTCTGTGTCTATAAAATGTAGTTGTTTCTTTGTTATATGGACAACATCAGTTTCGTTAACAATCAGATGACGAATTGTTCCAGGGACCTCTTTTGGTAACTGATCATCCACTGGTGTTATATGTATAATCACAGCCTAGAAACAGAAAGGACAGATATTCGAGAATGATGTGGTCCTATGCAATGCTCTAGGATGATTCACCCATTCAATGATTGCTATACCATATCTTTAGTCTTCTGCAGCATAAACTAGGTAGCCTGGCATGATGTAGATCAGCTTAAAGCGGTTGGCCCATAGACAACATTTATCACCTATTCACAGGACAGGTCATAGATGTATGGTCGCTGCTCATCAGAATGCTCACATCCATACTGATCACTAGAAATGGCTGCCAGAGTCCCTGTGTGAATACAGTTATGATGCACATTCACTTCAATGTGACACTCAAAGTAGAGTGCTCAGCTATGTTCGTCAGTCCCATAGAAGTGAATGTTCTGCTTGAGAACAGTCCCAGTTAGAGGACTGAAACATTGCTATGGGTTATGCTTTTTTTTACTACTATGGATGTGCAGCGGCTTTTTTCCTTTTTTATGGTTTGATGTTTGGTTGCCTCTGGACTGCTGGCACTCCACTCACGACAACTCAAGGCAACTTTGACTGTGCTGCCCTGATTTCCTTTTTTACATAGATAGAAGAGAGATAGACAAATAGATATAAAGCAACAATTCATTTTGACAAAAGTCTTAAAAATATTGTAACTGGTTTTTACGTACATTACATGTTTATCTCTGATAGCGCCCCCTGCTGCTGTTTATTCTTCTGATCCACCTTCTCCTGCATTTAGTGGTGGACTAACATGCTCAGTAGCTTCCCTGCTTCTTTCTCTTCCTCTCGGTGCAGGCGTAGTAATGTTATAGTGAATCAGATGAAGCAGCCCAGACACCTGTCATTCATTCATCTCGACTTCTAAATTCATACAAGTATATAGCTATATCTCTAGATAGTGGAGAAGGGCTATATGTAAGGGTCTGTTTTCTATGCTGGGGAAAAAGGGGTTAACAAGAGCTAATTGCAGTGCATCTTAGGGGATGAAGGTATTGATTGTCATATGTGAGCTTCTACCTGCCCCAGAATACAAAGCAAATCCACCAGGTGAGTAAGAAGACTTTTAAATCCGTGGCATAACCCCTTTAAACCAGGCACACCGGTCTGTAAGGCTAGATCAGCTGAATGTAATGACACCTTTATCTTACAGATCCATTGTTTCATTCTGGAGAAAAAGTACCTTTAATATATATGCAAATAAGTAGTTAAGTGCACTGAGGGCGGAGACAAGCCACGCTGTGCACTCTTGCTCCTCCTGCTTTTACAATGCAAGCCCCTCCATCCCATTGATTAACACAGCCAGGTTCCTGCATAGTCATCTCACTTGGCCCTTTCAATTAAGAAGGAGAAAGAGGGTCTGGCAGAGGAGACAGGAGGAGCAAGGCCTGCCCTCAGGGCACTTAACTACTAATTTGCATACGGATTAAATGTAGTTATTCTCCAAAATGAAGCAACTGATCACCAAGTGAAAGGTATCATTACATTTAGCGGAGCTAACCCTACAAGGTATTGTCTCTGGTGACAAGTTCCCTTTAACCAGCTATCGTAACACCCCGCCACCATGGGTGGGCGGTGATTTGCCTGTATGGGGAGACCCTCAGTGTGTTCTTAGGGTTCACGCACACTGCCATATTTTCTTTCCGTGTCCGCTCCATTTATTTTGCGGAACGTATGCGGAACCAGTCATTTGTAGTGATGAGCGGCAGGGGTCATATTCGAATTCGTGATATTTCATGAATATTTTGTAGAATATTCGTCATATATTCTCAAATTCGTACACTCGTTATATTCTACATTCTTTTTTTTTAAGCGAAAATCGGCAAGGTAATCATCGCGTAATATGCGAATATTGCGCGCTCAATACAGGCGTGGGCTATAGAATATAGTGCTATATATTCATTTTTAGAATATTCATCATCTGAACACATGATTCCTCCCTGCTTCTTTCTTGTGGGTCAATAAGTCATTGGCCCACAAGCAACTTAAGCAGGGAGGAATCATGACTTCAGATGGAAAAAATGACGAATATTCTAAAAAACTAATATATAGCACTATAGAATTTAGTGCTATATAATAGTTTTTTAGAATATTCGTCCTTTTTTTCCATCTGAAGTCATGATTCCTCCCTGCTTAAGTTGCTTGTGGGCCAATAACTCATTCGTCATTACGAATATACAGCACTATATTCTGAATATTCGTGAATTCTTGAGATTAAAATTCGCTATTCGAATATTCGCACTCAACACTAGTCATTAGAATGGGTCCGCAAAAAAAACTAAAATTACTCCATATGCATATGGTTTCCGTATGTCCGTTCCGCAAAAGAATAGAACATGTCCTATTATTGTCCGCATTACGGACAAGGATAGGACTTTTCTATTAGGGGCCAGCTGTTCCGTTCCGCAAATTACAGAATGCACATGGACATCATCCGTATTTTTTGGGGATTGTTTTTTTGAGAACTTCAAAAATACATACTGTCATGTGCCTTCCCAACTGTATTAAGATGTTATGCCATGGAAAATCAGACATCGTATAGTACACGACAATCTCTTTCTAAGGCTTCTTTCACATTAGCGTTAGTATTGTCTGACAGGCTGTTCCCCTGCCGGATCCATACTAATGCTAACACACGTGTGTCTGCGGTTGTTGTCCAGCCGCCTCTCGGCATGTTTGCTGTGCTGCGGCTGCATCTCCAACCTGTTCCCATTATAGTGAACCGGGCCGGGGTGGACTCCTGGCAGCACACATGCGCAAACGTTAGTACGGATCCCGCTAATGTGCAAAAAGCCTAGCAAAGCTAGAACCAGCCTTGTACTTCACATGGGTCCAGAGAGCATTCATCGCTCCAATTGTTCTGCTAGGTTTATTTCAAGCTGGCCACTCAGGGGGGTGTTCTTCCTCAGGGTATGTGTTGTTTCTGTTGTATCTCTCTCCCTATCACACCTCGGAAGGGGGGGGGGGGGGCTTTTCTCGGCATGGTGTGCAGCTCTCTCCCTGTAACTGTCACAGCTTCTAACAGTAGATATGGCTGGTGGCAGTTGAAGGATGGAATTGAGTTTGTGGTAAGACCTTAGTAGGTAGACATGTACATTGCAGAGTAAACAGCAGGGGGCACCGCTGTAATGAAGTAAAGGAAATGTCTCAGAACGGGAGCATTTTTGCAACAAAAACTAAATTACAAAAGTAACTCGTTTTGCACACTGAATTATATTAACGTAACATTTCATGGTTGATGGTTGAGCTGAGGTAACCAAAGATTTAGATCTTGTTTGCATAGGAGTAAAAGCAATCATAGGATGTGTACACATTTGTTGAGAGGCTAGCTAGACATACCTGAGGACCAGACAGGTTAGGAGGGGTATGACTATCACATAGGATAAATTCAAATGAATCTTCAAAAAATTCTCCTCCAAGATGCTGATAGTAAATGATGCCATTGAATAAGTCTCTTTGTAGGAAAGTGGTAACAGGATAAGCTTGTCATAGAAACAAAGAACATAGCCATGGGTTAAGATGGATAACTACAACAACCACAAATAATAGCAACGACTAAGGCCTCATCCTCATGGCAGCGCTATTGACATGGAGACTGTAAGCAATCACACAAAGAGCTTGCTGCTCCCTAATAAATGTGTTACCATATGAATCACCCTAAAATGCATCATTACATCATTATTCTCCCCCAGGTTTCAGATCCCCATCGATCAGAGGATAGGTCATTATTAAAAAATCCCGGAAAACCCCTTTAAGGATCTGTGCAGTCTCTTCCTCCATTGTTTCCGGGGGAGTATAATGATGAAATGATGCATTTTAGGGTGGTCCATATGGTAGTGCATTTAATAATTGTTATGCACAGAGCTTCCCCTAGTGGTAGCTACAGGCAGCCAGCTTTATAATAGATAACCAAATTTAGCAATTTATGTATGCGAGTTGTGTGGTGTAAATACATTGAGAAATATGATGTTCAGGATGAGCACCATATTTATGAAGCACCTTTTCCACTTTTTCAAAAATAGGCTAAAGTGAGTGGAGTGGAGGGTGCTTTTTTTAATAACAATTTTCTTTAATTAAACTTTTTGCGCTTAATTTAAAAAAAACATAAATTCATTAGAAATTTGGGGAGTTGCGCTTTGCATTCTGCATTGCATGGAAATGAGTGGCACACATGTACTGGGAAACTGGATGGGGCAGGGGAGCCAGAAAGGTCCAAATCCTACTAGATTTCATTACACCCCTGCCATGAGGCCTATATCTAACACTGTAAAGTTAACATTAGTTATACACATCTACATCTTCTGATATGATAACCGATTATCCAGGCACACTGAAGCTCATTTTCAAGATATGGCTTTCACAATTTTTAAAGGGATTCTGTCACCTCGTTTTAGGTTATAGAGCTGCGGACATGCACGGCTAGATCGCCGCTAGCATGTCCGCAATATACGTGTCCTTTAGGGCTGTGTGCTTTTATTTTGTTTAAAAAAAAGATTTTAGAGATATGTAAATGAGCTTTGTAAGGTGACCAAGGGGCTGTACTAACCTTCCTGGTGCCCAGCCACGCCCGCCTGTGAAGGAGCCCAGCACCGCCTGCGTCCTCTGAATCTCCTCCTTTCGACACAGTTAGAATGCCGTAATCTCGCGATGCGCGAGCTCGCGCATGCGCAGTTCCTTCCCTGAGGCTGATGCCAGCACAGGGAAGGAACACTATACCGGCATTGCGCATCGCGAGATTACGGTAATCTAACTGTGACGAAAGGAGGAGATTCGGAGGACACAGGCGGTGCTGGGCTCCTTCACAGGGGGCGTGGCTGGGCACCAAGAAGGTTAGTACAGCCCCTTGGGCACCTTACAAGGCTCATTTACATATCTCTAAAATAATTTTTTAAACAACATAAAAGCACACAGCCCTATAGGACCGGTATATTGCGGACATGCTAGCAGCGATCTAGCCGTGCATGTCCGCAGCTCTATAACCTAAAACGAGGTGACAGAATCCCTTTAAAGCTTTCCCAACATATGAAAAAACATTGAATAAGTGTCTATTTTGTTCACAGGTGAATCACTGCGAATACAGGGACTACAAGGCTGCCAACAGGCCCAGAAAAAGGCAGGGACAACTGCAAAGGCACAGGACTGCAAATTTTCCACGAAGTGTGCAGTGTATAAGAGTTTCTGGTGGTTGTGGGAGTGAGCCTGGGCAGTCCCAGGGACCGGGTTTAAATGTCCCAGGATGTGTTGGCAACTATGGGACTACATAAGCTGTATATGTTTCACAGTCACACTATAAGGGTTAATGCACACTACCGTATGTATTTTGTGGTCCACAAAAAACAGATCTGCACAAAATATGTATGACGTCTTTGTGCAGTCTGTATTTTTGCGGAACGGAACAGCTGGCCCCTAATAGAACAGTACTATCCTTGTCCGTAATGCGGACAATAATAGAACATGTTCAATTTTTTTTTGCGGAACGGACATACGGGAACGGAATGCACACGGAGTAACTTCCATTTTTTTGCGGACCCATTGAAATGAATGGTTACTCATACGGTCCGCAAAAAATAACGGAACGGACACGGAAAGAAAATATGTTCGTGTGCAGTAGCCCTAATTAATAAAGTGGCATTTGTTGAATAAGTAATGTTGTTATTTCAAGTAATACCTAAGGCATTCTGTCCCGGTTTCTTCATGATGCTTCCAGCCACTGACTGCTTAGTGATATTGAAGCGAATATAATCATCGCTGGAGTCCATGTCAGAGGCACATAGCATTGAGCCTTGAATGAGAACAGTCTGTCCTTCCAAGAGTTCAATGACTGTGTTAGTGATGAGAAAAGGTGGGCTGTCATCTTTAGGAAGGATATTAATTGGGAACTTGTGGCGAATGCTGTGACGTCCATCAAATATCCTGAACACAACAAAATCCTTGGTAGTGTCACTGTCATCATGGTGATAGCAGACAACTCCATCCTGTATGTCTTTAATGGTGAACATGAATCCTTTTCCTCCTGGGTATGCAACAAAAGATTTTGTGTTAGTGAAACCTCAAATAATTTGTTTCAATAAAGTTATTATAAACATATTGTACTGCAATAGCGATACGTGGAGCTTCAATATGGCCACCATTGAATGCAACATGCCACTATATCTAAGAATATTTAATCCATGTTTAATCTATGTGCTTCATAAGATATAGTAATCTACATATATAGAAAGATAACTCCTCCATGTAGTACAATCAGTTGTATCATACAATAAAGTCTTAATCCTGCTTATGTTAGAGTATTTTTCATCAAGGCCCCTTTACACTGCTCAACTGAGCAGATGATTGTCGGGAATCGGGATGGAAGCGTTCTTTCCCGGCAGTCGCCAGATAGCTAGCAGAGCTATTACATGTGGCGATGTCCTCCGCAGCATGAGGAGGAGCAATCACTATGCCATTGCTTGTCCCCATGCAGGACAGAGTTGTGCCGACGGCAGATCGTGATTACACAGCACGATCTGCCGCTGGCAAATCCAGATCTTTTAGGATGCCGAAAGATCCGAATTGCCCGATGAATGAGCTCTTCATCGGGCAATCAGAGGCAGTATTAGACTGCCAGATGATCACTAACAACCGTTACTACGAATGCTTATTAGCGATTATCTTCCAGTCTAATATACCCTTAACACAGACTAATAAGGGTTCAAGATTCCAAAAATATAGCTGCTTTCCTACAAACACACTGCCCTACCTGTCCACAGCTGGTGCGGTATTGCAGCTCAACTCGATTCACGTCATTGAGGCTGATCTGCATTGCCTGGTACAAACTGAACAGGTGCATTTTTTGGACATTTTCACTTAGGGGTGTACTCACTTTTGTTGCCAGCGGTTTAGACAGTAATGGCTATGTGTTGAGTTATTTTGAGGGCACGCCAAATTTACACTGTTATACAAGCTATACACTGACTACTTTACATTGTATCAAAGTGCCAGATCTTCAGTGTTGTCTCATGAAAATTTAGAATAAAATATTTACAAAAATGTGAAGGGTGTACTCATTTTTGTAAGATACTGTATATATTGCACAATCGCACCTATTCTATATAGCATAAAATGCCCAAATTGTGTGTTTTAGCCAACAGTACAATACACATATGTGGATTTTATGTATGTAAAAACATAAAAACTTCTATACAGACACATGAAGCTCAATAATGTAGGCTCACACATCATTGCTTCCAGATTTGTTAATGTCCACTGCCATTTGTCAACGTTCCATACCAATTTATGTAACTTATTTGTGTAAAGGCTGAGCCACATAAATTACAAGTTTTAGCCTAATCTGTCAATTTTTCAGTTGAACGGTTTGTTCCGGGCCTGTGGAAATTCAATTTATTCTGAATATTTAATAGTCAGAGGATTACAGGCTATCAACTTCAATCTGACATCTAGGTGGATTTACAAGTCTGCTATTTAGGGTTTAGCAGAATTAAATAGGGTGACTTCTAACCTCTCCAGTGATCAAGGGGCTTAGAGAGCAGTGCAGTCCTGTGCTTCAACTCAAAAGACAGTAAGAGTCTCATGTTGTCCGTGTGGAATTCAGCAGATAATATGTGATTTACAAGACTCATGCATTTAATGTTTTAAAAGTGAAATGCTATTCCAGAATGAAATGAGACAGTTTGCGGCCTGAAAGAGAAATGGCAGGTGTGCTCCAAGATAGGACAACCTGCTGTTCCTGGCAGACATATGCTTCTAACCTGAGTAGGAGGCTTAGCTTGGATTCTTTATACTATTTATATATGGTTATGGCTATGACCAAGGACTTTGTCCGAAATGCGTAAGCTAGCTTATCTAGGTATCTTCCAGGGGACCGTTTTACGTATGTTCCAATAATGTCCAGTTTCTATCTGGGAACTTGCTCTGGTGCTGGCCTTTTTGGTTGTATTGAGATAGTCTGTGAACTGTTTTGTAGACTGTTTCCTTGTCTGATACAGATTTTTGTTCTAACCAATTCAAAGACTTCTTTAATATTTTACATGCATGTTGAAGAGGACCTTTCACCGATTCTTACCCTATGAACTAAGTATACATACATGTGGAGTGGCGCCCGGGGATCTCTCTGCACTTACTATTATCCCCGGGCGCCGCTCCGTTCTCCTGCTATGTCCTCCGGTATCTCCGTTCCCTAAGTTATGGTAGGCGGAGTCTGCCCTAGCGCTGGCCAATCGCATTGCAGAGCTCACAGCCTGGGAGAAAATAACCTCCCAGGCTGTGAGCTCTGCGCTGCGATTGGCCAGCGCTAGGGCAGACTCCGCCTACCATAACTTAGGGACTGGTATCTCCTCCTACTATAACTTAGTGAGCGGAGATACCGGAGGGCATAGCAGGAGAACGGAGCGGCGCCCAGGGATAATAGTAAGTGCAGTGAGATATCCGGGCGCCGCTCTACATGTCTGTATAGTTAGTTTATAGGGTATGAATCGGTGAAAGGTCCTCTTTAAGTATGCACAAAATATAGGTTAAGGTTCCGGCAAAAATCAGCAATTACTTTATTGTTTCCCTGTGTAAGAAAAGGTTGTAAGCATAAGTTGCAAGGTCACTTGTCACATGCATATGACATAATTTTGTGTAAAAGGACTCATATTCACTTTTGATGCCCTGCTTCTCCAGCTCCACGACTCCATCTTCCCCTCCCAGGTCTCTGTTCACTTTGTCTGGACCTCACTAGCCAATCGCTGCATGCACCATGTACTTACATAATGTACTGATGTGACCGCTGCAGTCAGTGATTGCCTCCAGACAATATAGGCCGACACCTCTACATAACATAGGTGCATCAAGCACCAGCGCAGGGTTATTAAGACAGGCGTCTAAAATGCCGGTCTTTATAGATGACCCCATAAGTTTACGAATGGATTTAAACAAATCTATCTCAAATATATTTACAGAGGACTATATATTTACATTATATCAGACTATTTGTAAGATTTATTGATGATATGTTAATGATTTGGACCGGTACCGAAGTGCAATTTCAGAAATTTGTGGAGTATTTAAACACTTGTAATACTATAAATATGAGATTTACTAGTAAGATTAGTTCTACATATTTGGAATTTCTTGATGTTATGGTGAAGGTCCAAGGTGATTCATCAATGAAAACAATGTTCAGGAAACCCACTGCCACTAATTCCTTCTTTGGGAGCTTCCACTCCATGTATATTAAGTCAGCAATACTATGGATAATTTCTAAGTCTACGGAGGATCATCAGTGATGACAGAGAGTTCATTGATCAAGTGTTAAAACAACATCTATTAGATAGAGGGTACCCGGAGGGGGGGGGGGGGATACTGGATAGATCGTTTTGGAGAGCACTGTATTGTAATAAGGATTAGTTAGTAAATAGAAATAGAAGACAATAGAGGAGAATTGATGAATAAAGTGTTATTCACCTTTAGATATACTCCAATGGCTTCAGGAATCCGTGAAACGATTTTTAATAATTGGCAGATGCTGGAAAGTGGTGTCAACTTGAAAGATAGAACAGCTCACAAACCAATAATGGGATTTAAGAGGTGCCGGGCGATAAAAGATCATTTAGTAAAGAGTAGGTTTTGTAAGGAGAAGAAGATTTGGCTTCATAGATTGGTTCCTCAGGGTAATTACAAAGGTTGTCACTGGTCAGCCTATAAATTTATGTTGAGAACAAAGTATTTATGTGTAGGAGGAGTCCACCATGTAGTATGACAGTTTATTTCTTGTAAGAAGGAACATCTAGGTATGGGGTAACTTGCCCCAGTGGTAGGTTCTATATAGGTAAGACAATCAGGAGTTTATATAAGAGATTTAAAGAACATAAAAGGTCAATAGGTTGATAGAATATATTAGAGAGGTTCACATTTTCACATTTACTGGCCTGGAGGTAGTGCATATGTCATTGCAAGCTAGAGGTAGGCACAGGTTCTTGTTGAAAAGAGAAGCTGAGTGGATAATAAAGACAAATGCTGTGGGACCCTTGGTCTGAAATTATAAAAATGACCTTGCTGTGTTTATATAATTTGTGTTGTTTTTATGTGTTGTATATTGTAACCATTATGATGGTGGCAGGAGGGGCATATATTTGTGTACACGCATGATGTAGGGGGCCTCATGAAGAGCAGTACATGCAAAATGACCATTGCCTTGCTGTGAATGTGACCCGCATCTGGGTGTGCTTATTTAACAAAGAATACAGTGTCAATTTGTAATGTGGTAAGTCCCATAGTTTATTTGCGATCTTTTTTGGAAATGGAATACTTTATGCCATAAATACACCACTATTCTGGCATAAACTTTTTTTCTCAAAGTAAGCCAACCAATAGTTGGTATAACATTAGAGAAAGTGTCTATCTCTGCACCACATTTATCATCCAGACTAAACGGCTGTGATAAATTGGTCTACACAGTCTGTCTGTTCCTGCCATCTACAAAATTTGTAAATCTGATCCATTGTCCCTAAAGTAGTGGTATGTTGGACTTTTTTGGGAGTATATGATTCCAATATATGGGATCTGAGGCTTTAGATTTGATAACTTGTCTATTGAATGTTTCAAAAAAGTTATATTTCTTAACTTTATATGTAATGCAATATTCATATACAAGATATTAATTGCAAATGAAAATTCTCATTGTACCTCTTAGAGTTATCCTTCCATGGTGCAAGCCATCCAAAATCACTAGGCGAACTGCATTAATGTTGTCATTATCTACTACTTGAAATTGTTCCCATGTCATTGCTCGAGACTGACCTTCCAAGAGATCCAGCCCTAGGTAACATAAAAACAGATTAAAGGCAGATTCCTAGATTCATTCTGCATTCTCCAATAGGGTAAAATAAAATTACAGTACTGATAATACATTCAACACTATAAGACCCACCCCATTTTGTGTGGAAATCAGAACCCCCAAAACACCCCTTTTAAAGCAAATTCTGTATTAACCTCTCCGAAGTGGTCTCAGTTACAAGACAGTACACTGAAGGGGCGGATTGGCCATAGACTCTACCGGGAAATTTCCCAGTGGGCCAATGCTCTTCTATACCGCTGACCGGATGCATAATGAGCTCTCAACAGTAATTAACGGTGTGAGAATCAGGTACTCCTGTACCTAGCCAGTGACTGCACATGCCCTCCTGAATTCAACTGCTGTGGCCCACACATCACCTCCTAAGCCCCCTGCACCATAGACAACTGGAGTAGGAGGACAGAAGATGGTAGCTACTGATGGTCACCACAGAGGGTCAGCTTTTGGGGTAGTATAGTGTGCTACACTGTGCTATTTGGCTCTGCTGGGATGGTATTTTGCATTGTATTGTTGACCCAGCCTACTTGGTTGCCCTGCCCTCTGTTAATTTGGACCTGCCTACAAAATGGGGCCACTTCCAGGGCAACTTTAAGTTTCCAGTCCGCCCCTGGTACTCTCTAATAATGGGACAGTTAGAAAGTATGCTAAAACTGACTAATTTATTGGTTTGTACTTTTTCTTTGCCTGGTTTTCTTTTACATGCTATGGTAGAAAATGAGGAATGTGGATGTGCTATAGTGATCCTGCACAAATGAAGAATAACAGTAATACTCCCAAGTCTAATATATTAAGAAGGCTGTTGGTGTTGGTAGTGTGATGCCAACATATTTGCTAAACTTACCCATATTCCAGGATACCCGAGGGGCATTTGTGTCAGCTGTTCTAACAGATATGTAAACCGTGATTGGTGAGCTCCTTTCAAAAAAGAAATCATGAACTTCTAATTCAACCTGAAGAAGGAGAAATAATCTTTGTTGTGAGTCCAAACTTAATAGATGTATTGATAATGTTGCAGACCTAATGCTAGATATTGAGAATGGCTTAATTTTCTCTGATTTGCTACCAGCTAGACTCACAGCTGACTCTGTCCATTGTATTGTGAACAGAGCTGGTTACTGTAGTGCTGCTCCAAAGTGAATAATAGCCAGCTCTGTCCACTACACAGTGGATGGAGTTGTGTAGTTCTAGTGCTGGAGCTTCTGCAGAACAGCTGACTGGGAAGGGTGCAGGGTGTCGGACACCTCCCAATCGGATATTGATGGCTTATTCTGAGAATAGCCCATCAATAATAAAGGAGTTGAAAACTCCTTTAAAGAAGCACTCCCACAAAAAATATTTGTTCTCTGTTAGAATGATACAAACTGTGAACTGTAGTGAAGATAATCTTCTTACCAATGACTTTTTGTGAGTTATCCCCTCCCTTTTGATCCTCAGCTGTGTCATGTGACCAACACTCTGACTCTCCAGCATCTTATGTGTGGACAGGAAGCCAGTTTCCCCATGTATTCCTATGGGACCCTCAATGTCAGCCTCATAGGAATGAATAGAGAAGTTACTGACTTCGGAGATCAGAGTGTTGGTCACATGACACAGCTAAGGATTATAACGGAGGTTATAACTCACAAATACAGTCACTAGTAAAAAAAATAAATAAAATACCTTTACTACAGTTTACATCATATACCTCTCTAACAGGTCAGATAATAAAATTTTAGTTTAATATTTCTTAACATTAATGTCTCATAGTAAATAGTGAACTATAAAGCAAATAAATTATTTTTATGCAAAAGATTTTTTTTAAAAAGCAGTAAACATTATATGTCCAGTTAACAGTAAGTTGCAAGTTTGTTACCTCTATGTTTCTTCTTTCAACATGACTGCTGTTTGGTGGTTGATATGCAATGAGCATGTCATTGAGATCTTTCCATGTGAAGGATGTAATAGGCTTGGTATGATCACTAAGATGAGTAATGAATCCTTTATGAGGAGGGACTGTGATGTTGAAGACTAGCAGGGGTTTGCTTGTTTCGCTGTCCTCTGCATCAAGTGCTGCAGTGGTGAAGGGAGTGAGGATGAACTGGTCCACTTCTAAAATAAACATTGACATGAAGGCTGCTTTGGGGATCTGATTGGGTAAAGCATCTCGAATGTGAATGGGAATCCATGCATGTTCAGACTGAAAAAGATATTCAGTTATGTCATAAATGGTAAAACGCTAATGATTTAAATATCCAAAAAGATGTGTCATTAAATTATAAGATTTTATTGTGGTTAATCACTTGCCTCAGAGCTCACGTGTTTGAACAGCACATGATTAGGACATTACTAGCAGTGACTTGTTGTTCAAGCACCTGTGACTGTTGAGGCCAATGATTGGCAACAGTGGTCATGGGACAAAGTCCTGCAGGGGTACTGCTGTGGTCATGGCAGAACCACTGACAGATGAGTGGTTTTTTTTGTTTTTTTTTTACTTAGGTACATAGGGATTATGAACTTTTTGGGGCTGTCACTTTCTAGGACAGATAACCCATTTAAACCTCCCATTTTAAATTACTAGAGGTATATATTTGGTTTTTCTCCTCTGCATGAGATCATAAAACACATGATTGATAATAAACATGTTAAACCTACCCACACCATGCTATAATAGTAAAGCAGTGAGAAAGTTGCAACACACTGTACTTTAATGGAGCAGGGATGGTGTGGGCAGTGGGCACAGCCCCGTCAGCAGCATGTGTCTACTGTAATGGGTGGGATTGGAGATAACTTACATCTCTGATGCTTAACCTGTTGGATTTTACTGTCAGTAGTGACCACAGCACATAAGCAGTTTTACAGAGAGAGACCCATCTGCAAGTGGAAACCTAATAAGAACTGCCAGGTCTGCTATATAAATAGAAGACTATTAGGCTGCCTGTCAGTGTAAACTGACAGGCATAATACACATATGACAGTATCAGTTAGTCAAGAAATGTGACAGTCTCAAAGACACTAAGTTACAGAAAGGTCCTAGACTCTATTTTATACTGAATTATAACTTTAATTAGTGCGATTTAAAATATATATATCTGGCAGCCTGATAAGGACAACCCAGCTCACCTATATATCCTTAGTAACCCCTATAGGTCAATTATCTTAGATGTATTAATGGAGATAGAAATAAAAGACCAGGCTAGGGTAGATGGCTTTAGAATTCTATGGTTCAATAATACAGGAAAACTGAAGCCTCAGGTATAACAAGACATTCAATCAATCACATATGGTTACTGTATATTAAATGGGTTCTACAGTTTGTTTTAACTGATGATCTATCCTCCGGATAGATCATCAGCTTCTGATCAGCAGGTGTCCGACACCCGGGACCCCCGCCAATCAGCCGTTTGAGAAGGCAGCGGCACTCCAGCAGCGCCGCGGCCTTCTCACTGTTTACCGCAGGGCCAGTGACGTCACGACTTGTATCAACTGGCCTTGGGGGGGCTAAGCTCCATTCAAGGGAACAGAGCTTAGCTGCGCTCACGTAAGTTGATACTAGTCGTGACGTCACTGGGCCTGTGGTAAACAGTGAGAAGGCTGCGGCGTTGCTGGAGCGCCGCTGCCTTCTCAAACAGCTGATTGGCGGGGGTCCCGGGTGTCGGACACCTGCTGATCAGAAGCTGATGATCTTTCCAGAGGATAGATCATCAGTTAAAACAAACTGTAGAACCCCTTTAAGGTAAGAACAATGATTAGAAATGCTTACTTGTTCCAACCAAAGCAAAGCAGTACATACACAAAATGCTACACTCAAAATACCACTACAGGACTAGTATTTAGACATCTTTTATTTCCAAAATTTCTTTTCTCAACACATTTCTCCTACTTTGTACTCTTGGTTCATCAGGAGTGAACTTGTATATTTTGTACATGACAGATGATCAGACTCATCTTCATAGACAGATTACTCAAAGTACAAAATGTGATGGTATAAATACTGAAATAGATAGATGTCACAAATCCAATGGCAATCATATAATATAGCCTATGACAATCATGGCAACCTCATGCAAATTAACCTCTAAGAGCAATGGTGCATTACTTTTACTACTAGAACGTCAACTCTTTCTGTAACTGCCACGCCCTCTCCACTTTGATTGACAAAATCAGGCAGTGTAAACGTAATTATGCCTGCCTGGTCCTATCAATAAAAAGTGCAGAGGACGCAGCAGTTGCAGAGAGAGCTGAGTTTCTAGGAGTAACGGCAATGCCCCAGTTGCTCCTAGCGGCTCATTTGAATATATAAGAACTTCATTTTTCTCAGCAACATGGGCACATATGAACATGGAACCATCACAGATGCCTTCAGCTGCCAAGTGCACATGTAACAGGTCAGCCAGTGTCATAGGTACAAATATGCTGACAGAGGCCCTTTAAGGATGGGAGACTGGAAGTGCAGATTTCACGGCTGCTTTGCCCATTAAATTAAGGCGCACAATGTCTGTTTACTGACAAATCTGTTCTTCTCAATAAAATTATTGAGAACCATGCCCCGATACAAACAACTTTCAGAAGACCTGAGAATATGTAATATAGAGATACATGAAGCTGGAAAAGGCTGCAAAAGCATTGCTAAATACCTAGGTTGTAAACTTGACTGGTGAAGGGACCTCTGTGTTCTGAAAACTAGTTCATATAATTTTTATGGTTAACCAGTAAAGGCAATACTCCTATAATACCTTTGTCACACAAAAGTATTTAACATCACATAGAAACATTTGGAGGAGATCATTGCTTCTAAAGGGGAATCTACAGCTTATTACATTCAAGGGTTCATTGACTTTTTCTCCCTGCAGTGTGGATGTTTGCTTACTGCACATCACAGCTCAGTCAATCTGCTAAATCCCAACTAAGTTCCAGAATTAGAATGCCATTCTCCTCGGGGTCAGCATTCTAGAAGTGACGCATGATAATGATAACGAGGGGTGTAGCTATAGGGGAAGCAAGGCAAGTGGCTGATTTGGGGCCCAAACTCAGAAGGGGCCCACCCAGGAGGAGTACTATAAGATTTTAGTGTCATGACCCCCTCAACAGTATTATACAATGACAGTATATATAGTGACAGTATACACCGTGACATTACATACAGTATATACTGTACATATAGAAAACAAATGGGGCAGCTGCCGGACCTGGTATGAGCGAGCGAAGAGTGTGGGTCGCACAGGAGGAGGAGCACAGGAGGTTGCAAAGAAGTTTCTGGGGGGCCCTGTTCAAAAATGGGCTGTGAGACCCAGTCATTTCTAGTTACACCACTGATGACAACACTGTCCTGCTCTCTTCATCTTACTTGTTTCTGGCCCACTCCTCAAGTGACTCTACTCTACACCAATCCGTCCACATTGTGGGAGGTTATAATAGAGGATATATTGAAATAGAGAAGTAAAAAAAAATGAATAGTAAAAAAAAAAAAGAACAATAAAAACATAAAGACAGAAATAAAGACTTTGCTGTCATTGGAACTCTCATGGGAGAGAATGGAGAGAGCCATGAATGCGAGCCCACTATTCCATACACTGCAGCTGGCAACTGGGGCCCTGTTTTTGAGAGTCCCAGAAATGGAACCGGCATCTATTAGACTTTAATGGTATATCCTGTGGATATGCCATAAAAGTCTGGAATGGGAATACAATTTAAGGCCTGAATTAGGTCACAACCTTAAAGGCTATTGGGGGGGCAATATTTTTAATAAAGGCCAAATGAAAATGTAATCAAACAAAAATTGCCCCCAAAGGTGTATATAGCCTTTAAAAATACACATGTAGGCTGTAACGGGGAGCCGAAAGCGCACTCGGTCTCCCAGCATCCGCAGACCTGCTGCTTAGCTTCGGGAGCGAGGATCTGTGTTCGGCCTCGTTCCCAGGGCGGCTTTGCTAGCTGGGAGGCTCCCTGCTCCTAGGTCTGCCTTGAGCGCCGAGCTGATCACTCGGTGCTCGACTTGCCTGTCTGTCGGTCACATGACCCTCACTCCCCACTATAAATACAGGCAACCTGCTGGATACAGGTTGCCTGTGATTTTGGTCCCTTAGGCTGTGTATTATTATTGTTATTTGGATTACCTTTGGATTTGACCCTTGATCTGCATCCTGACACCTCTTCTGCCTGCTCCCTGAACCTTGACGCTACCTCTCGGATTTTGACCTCGGCTTGCTTTTGGATTTTGTCTGTGCCTCTTCCCTCGTACTGACGTGACCTCCTGGACTGACCCCGGCTAGTTGACCCGCCTCGCCCTTCCGTTTTTGGTTGTACCTTGCTTGTTCCACCTCTCTGTCCGCTCGAGTGCTACCTCTCATTGGCTGTCCGCTTCCCTGCTGTCTCCATCTCTCTGCTTGCACTTACTCAGGTCAGGGACTGTCACCCAGTTGCGCCTTGTCACCTAGGGCGGGTGGTGCAAGTAGGCAGGGACAGGGGACAGGGTGGCAGCTCAGGGGGTGCACCTCCGCTCTATCTTTATACCCGTGACGCTACCCCGTGACATAGGCATTAAGAATGAGTCGATTCTTTTTTTACAACCAATTCTTTTTTTAACATTCCATGATTTTTTTTTTCCATTGATGTAGCCAGCTAAGGCCAGTCATTGTTATATGAACAGTACATGACTGCTGCTGACCCCGCAGGGACTGGATGGGTACCACGGGGCTGGTGGGAAATTTAAAAAGGTAAGTGACTTTTTGTTCCTAATTTCATACAGCCCCCTACTCTCTGGCATTTAAAAAAAATAATATTGGAATCTCCTTTGCTAACCTGTTAACTACATTCTAGTGTGTGTTAAAATATATATTTTTCTTTTTATTACTTTTATTCAATGAAAAAATGTTTTATGAAAAAAAGTAATTTTTTTTATTTAAAAAAATATTATTTAAAGCACCAAATCATCAGAAAAAGTCACTTTGAACTGTAGATATTCTAATCAGGATTTTTTAAGATAACGGCATGCTTTTATTGTCTGCATTTTGGTTCGTCTAAACTCTGGCAGCTATGCATGCAGTCGGAGGAAATCTTGCACTATACCATGGCATAGGCTATACTGAATGTAAGACTCAGCTCAGGATAAGACATGTCCTAGAGCAGGGGTGCACAACTTTTTCTGTTTGGGGCCTCACAGTCAGATTGAAGGAATACCAAGGGCCGAAAATAAAAGTTAAAGGGATATTACCAACTGAAATACTGTATTTATGGCATTATGTACATACAGTATATACTATAAATGTCTGGTTACACCTCCAGGCTTCCCGTCTAATGGGAGACTATATGAAAAATGCATGTGAGCAGCCATAAGAAAGACATACATGTCTGTCTCCAGATGGTTGGGGGCTGCATAGAATGATATCGAGGGCCGCATGTGGCCCCCGGGCCGTAGGTCGTGTACCCCTGCTGTACAGTCTTTTATACAGACCCACAGTTTATGAATAACTCCATAGGTTACAATGTGGTCTGTGTGCTGCCTAGTCCATACACATAGACTGGAACGTCACATCTGAAAGGAGCCTAACTGACTTACAAATTATTTATCAATCATTTTTAATTGTCAACCCATATTAAATTCATGCAATCCAAATTGTTGAGGACATTCCCCATGTAGCTGGCCAGCTAAGGCCTCTTTCACACTTGCCGGAATTACACGCCGGATCCGGAAAAACGCAAGTGTACTCAAAGCATTTGAAGACGGAGCCGTCTTCAAATTGCGTTCAGTGTTACTATGGCAGCCAGGACGCTATTAAAGTCCTGGTTGCCATAGTAGGAGCGGGGAGCGGGGGAGCGGTATACTTACAGTCCGTGCGGCTCCCGGGGCGCTCCAGAATGACGTCAGAGCGCCCCATGCGCATGGATGACGTGATCCATGCGATCACGTGATCCATGCGCTTGGGGCGCCGTGACGTCACTCTGGAGCGCCCCGGGAGCCGCACGGACGGTAAGTATGCTGCTCCCCCGCTCCCCGCTACATTTTACCATGGCTGCCAGGACTTTAGCGTTCCGGCAGCCATGGTAACCATTCAGAAAAAGCTAAATGTCGGGTCCGGCAATGCGCCGAAACGACATTTAGCTTAAGGCCGGATCCGGATTAATGCCTTTCAATGGGCATTAATTCCGGATCCAGCCTTGCGGCAAGTCTTCAGGATTTTTGGCCGGAGCAAAAAGCGCAGCATGCTGCGGTATTTTCTCCGGCCAAAAAACGTTCCGTTCCGGAACTGAAGACATCCTGATGCATCCTGAACGGATTTCTCTCCATTCAGAATGCATTAGGATAAAACTGATCAGGATTCTTCCGGCATAGAGCCCCGACGACGGAACTCTATGCCGGAAGACAAGAACGCAGGTGTGAAAGAGCCCTAAGACCTGAGAGAGGGGCGGAATCACTCGCAAAAACAGAAATATTTTAGTCTAATGCACTTGTTGTCAAACCATGCATACGGACAAACTGGCCATCCACTAAGATAACCCCTGCCCCACTGTCAATAAATACTTCCATGTCCACAGTTTTGGAATCTAGCGCCACCTTGGCAGGCAGGAGAAATCGGGTACTACCAGTAAAAGAAAAAAGTGCATTCTCAACTACCAAGAGTGAGAAGACGACTAGACACATTAGGACTTTTTTTTTCCTTTTTCACCTTGATGTTTAACATAAGGACATACATTAACAAAATGTCCTCCTTGACCACAGAAAAAGCAAAGTCTTTTCTTAAACCTAAAGTTTTTATCACCTGGTCCAGGTGTGACCTGACCCAATTGCATTGGCTCATCACCGGACACGAGCTCGAGTGTCTCTTTACCCAGAGAGTCAGAAGAGACCGCTTCCCTGTATGATAATACGTCCCGAGCAAGAGGAACTTAAGATCTCTCCCTCAGGCGTCTATCAATACGCTCCGCCAGAGACATGGCCGTCTCCAATGACTCTGGATTTGCGTGAAATGCCAAGGCGTCCTTCAGGTTCTCAGACAGTCCTTGACAAAATTGACTATGGAGAGCTGGGTCATTCCACTCCGTATCAGTTGCTCACCTCCTAAATTCAGAGCAATAGGACTCAGCTGAACACTCTCCCTGCCGAAAGCAACGCAACTTAGATTCGTCCAGGGAAACCTGATCTGGGTCATCGTAAATAAGTCCCAGAGCTCTGAAAAATTCATCTACCGACCGGAGGGATTGTGAACCAGTCGGCAAAGAGAAAGCTCAAGACTGAGCGTCACCTTTCAGCAACAAAATAATCAGGGGCAGACACAAGAAGCAAAGGGCCTCTGTGCAAAGGATGTACCTGCCCCCCCCAATCACACATACAAATATAAACATATATGTGCAAATAAAAAAACATCTTGTGAATATGTTTACAATATGTCACGCCTCTAACTCTGCCCAAAGCATAACTATATTCACCCAGTCCCCATAATGCCCCCACATAGTAATTATTCCCCCTTTGTGCCAGTACATAGTAGTTATGTCCAGATATGTGCCCTCCCTCTCACAGAAGTAATGGTCAGATATGTGCCCCCTCACAGAAGTAATGGTCAGATATGTGCCCCCTTCACAGGAAGTTAAATAAAATATACTCACCTAGTTCTTCATGATCACAGTTCAGCCGCTGGCGCTCCACAGCAGTAGCAGGATGTAGTGTCACACATTGCTCTGCTGGTCTGTGTAGGAGGAGGAGCACAGCAGATTCCCGGCCGCACCGCTCCTCCTCCTACACAGACCAGCAGTGTGATGTGTGACACTACATCCTGCTACTGCTGGGGAGCCAGGTCCATATTTAGATTTGATGCTGCCCTAGGCACTTTAGTGCCAGCTTTCTCCCCCCAATGAAGTCCATAGCTGATGGTAAAATGCTATCAGCTATCCCTCAGGACTCCATCATACACTTGGACAATTAAAGGACTGACCTGTTACCTGTGCGCTCGGCAGCTGAAGGCATCTGTGTTGGTTCCATGTTCTTAAGTGCCTGCATTGCTGAGAAAAGTGATGTTTTATTATATACAAACGGGGGCGTTACCATTACACCTAGAGGCTCCGCTCTCTCTGTAACTGCTGCACTCTCTGCACTTTAACATGGCCCGGTGGGATGACATTTTCACTGCCGGGCCCTGTCAAAGTAGAGACAGCAGAGCTTCTAGGTGTAATGGTAACGCCCCTGTTGCTCCTAGAGGATCATTTGCATATATTCAAATATTCTTTTTTTCCCCTCAATAATGCAGGCATATATGAACATAAGCCCAACACAGACTGGCACTGAAGGGTAGCTTTAGCGCTGCCCTTGCCATTTTACAGGCTAAGGTAGCGCTAAAGCATGTCCATTAGTGCCAGTGACATCACCGGGCTCACTGCCAGGCAGAAGCCACCCCCAAATAGTATCCCCAGTGGTAATAAGGCTCCCTACAGTGCCCTCAGTACTAATAAGGCTTCCCTATAGGGCACCTCTTATAATCTATAAGGCACTTCTATAGAGCCCTCAGTAGTAGTAATGCCCTCCACCACTGCCCACAGTATTTATAATGTTCCCTGCAGTGCCCCCTGTAATTATAATACCTCCTGCCGCACTCCCCGGAGTTATAATCATCTCTGCAGTGCCCCCATAAATTATAATGCCCGTCTCCTCCCTCCATTCTTCTATACCACGCAGTCCCATGTAAATAACTTCACTCCTTTCCCTTCAGTCTTGTATAACATGCAGTCCCATGTAAATAACACCAGTCCGCTCTCTCCAGTCCCATGTAAATAACTTCTCTTCCTTACAGTTTTCTATAACATACAGTCCCATGTAAATAACTTAAATCCCCTCCTTCACCCCCCTCCAAACATAGTCCCATATAAATAACATCACTCCTTAGCCTCCAGTCTTCTAAAATATCCAGTCACATGTAAATAACACCAGTCATCTCCCTCCAATCTTCTATAACTTACAGTCCCATGTAAAAAACATATCTTTCTTAGTCTTCTATAACATACAGTCCTATGTAACTGACACCGCTCCCCTCCCTTCAGCCCCTCTAACATACAGTCCCAGTTAAATAACATATTTCCCTCCCACTCAGCAGGGAGGAGGTATAATAGGGAGAACCACATCTCCCAGCATTTATCTGACACTTACATTCATTCCATGGCATCACAGGTCTCCACTGCTGAGCGCTGCCTCTTTCTGCACTGGTGACATGACAGTGACCTCATCACAGGTCCTACCTCCACTTCCACTGCTGATAAGATCACATGACTATGATCTCATCGAAGGTTCTTCAGCTATGGAGTGTAGACACAAACCTGCAGCAGATTCACAGTAAGTGCTAATCAGACCCCCCAAAAAAACTCCACCCCTTCCCGACCTCCACACCAAAGTGCCCAGGTTACCCTGTTGTCAGAGGTAGGGAATGAAAAATGTGATAAGATAAAAAATAAATGCTTCTGCTGGCACTGGGATGGGCCCCCTCCCTTGCTGGGCCCCTGTGCAGCTGAACTAGCTGCACAGGCTGTATGTCCGCCCCTGGTAATAATCCCCACTCTCTGGCTCTCGTCCCCAGAAGAGCTAGGACGCAGTCTGAAATATAATTAGCACGATTCCCTGAACCAAGCAAAGTTGTCACTTCCCCCGGAAAACCTATCCGGGAAAGCAACCTTCAGTTCAGGGCAGGCCTGTTTCCCGCTGCCGTAACCCACCACCTGTGGTTTCTGAAACAGCCACCTTCCAAAGACAGCCCCTGCATACGATCGACCAGTGCAGAAACAGTATCCATAGCTGCACTGATAAAACAAAGGATAACGGTTTCGGCGGTTGATAATGTCACAGGTTACGGGGAAGGGAAAACACCAAATACACACCACAACAAACAGACAACAATCTAGGCCTCAAAAGCAAAGGAAGAGGGATGGTGACCTCCTAGTAATCCCTAGGCCTTTTCCTAACTCCTGCCAGTATGAGCAGATCCTGATGGTGGAAATACTCATACACCAAATACCTAAAGCCCTGCTAAAACTGACGAGCCTAGGATAGGTAGCAGGGGATGAGACAGCTGGTTCCTTCCAGAATTAAGGAACCTGCGTCTCCCTGAGGCCTAGAAACAACACACACCAGATAAGAAACAGTGAAGGCAACAAGTACTTAGCTTAGAGATGTATGGAGAAGCAGGAGATCCAAGACAAACCAGCACTAGCAACTCCAAGCAGAAACTATCAACCACATGGTCAGCAGTGTGAGGCGGATCTAAATAGAGCCTCATCACTGATAATGAGCGGCACCTGCGGAGAGGTGAGATCTGCCAAACAACATACATAGAGGAAAACAGAGAGACCTGTCAGATAGCCTCACGTGCATCAAGTCTATCCGATCTTCTCACCTCTCTCACAGGAGGGACCGTGACAATACATCAGTTACATGTTGACTTAGTATCCTCAGCCAATATTTGTTCATTTACTTAAATGTAACATTTCACATTTTTATGTTGCTGTATGCAAAAAAGAACATGATTTATCTGTGAAAATGTCATGTGAAAATGTTGTTTGTGATTTTTAACTGAAGAGGAGGTTGGCAACCCTGTTCCCAATTATATATTTTCCTTCATCTGAGTTAAAGCCCTTTTATACTGGCCAAGCATAGGTGAAATAATCGCTAACAAGCGTTTGTAGGAACGCTCATTAGCGATTATCTGCTGGCGTAAAGGTGCTACCGATTACCCAATGAACGGACAAAACACTCGTTCATCGGGTAATAAGATCGTTTATGTGGTCACCGAAATAATCATTTGCTGCCAGCAGATAGTGCCATCTAAACAGCCTCTGCTGTTCGAACGATCACTTCCTTCCCGGCAATCGTCTGCTATATCTAGCAGTGTAAAAGAGCCTTTAGGCTCTTACTAACCCAACTAGAGGACCATCTGATATGACTCAAGGGCCCAACTACAATAGAGCCAATAGATTCCTACACCAGAGCCTACGAGGACTCTTTTTAGATGAACTACTGATCCTTGTTGATGTCCTCTATGTGCACGGATAAGTAAGACCAGATATGCATTGCTTTTGAATACTTAAAAAGGGAACCTAATTGACTCTGGCAGGTCTAAGGTAACTTATTTTTTTTTCCATGGGTTTGGAAATAATACAGTGAATACTGGACATCTCTGCCACTTAAAAATATGACAAATACCTTTCACGTGTTCTCACAAGATTATAAAAAATAACAATTTCAGCTAGAAGCTAGAAATTAATGTTGGCTCTTCTTTTTGACCATATGGCACAAGCCTGGCAAAGCCAAAGCCCTCACTCTCTATCTCAATACCCTGGCCAAGCCAAAGTGTCATATTGGCGCTGCACTTTAACTGGCACCCAGCACTTGGGGAAAATGCCTCACCAGCCCCACCCTAGCTACGCATCTGGTTGGCCCATGAAAAATTTGTAATGCTATACACAGAATAATCAGATTATTTTCATGAGATGTCAAGAATCTATGAAACATTCTAAAAGTAATCGTACCTTGTACAAAGCTTTGCTCCGGGTGTCAGTAAGGTCCAATCTGATACTGATGTAGTCAATATTTGGGGATGGGGGGTCTAAATGCTGGTATCGCACCCCCATAAGAAGAAATTCCTCACAGCTGGCTTTTATTGTGTTCTGTAACTTTTTTAGCCCTTGAATACAGCCTCCACTTTTGCACAGAGGACTTAGCTTATGGTCTGAAAAAGAAAAAAAAAAGATGATATGTTTTCTGTTTTTTCAGAAAATGGCTTGGAATGCCTGCTCGCCCAATCACTGGCCACAATGAAGACTTACCTCACCTCTGATTCGCTGAGTGGGCCTTCCACAACATGGACCACAGCATGTTCAACCAGTTATCTGCATAATGATCCTCTGTTAAGTGCACAGTGGCCAGTATGAATAGCTGCCCTGCTTTTCAGGGAGGGGTAAGAGCCGCCTCAATAAAGTAGCACTATAGCAGAGAAGAGTAAGACCCCTTCTGCTGGAGGTATAAGAAGGTACTACAGTATATTGTTAGCTGCTAGAGGGAGAAGAAGACCAATTCTGTCTAGATCCACTGTCAGCAGCACAGATTAGTAGCACCAACAAGGCTGGATACATCGAAGCAAAAACAATGAAAACATATTTTGTAGCTAGAAACACTGCAAATTACTTTAAAACGACTATCTACAGCCTTTCAGGTCTTTCGATATAAAACTCCACTATATTATCACTGTTATGACTCTGTCTACTTACCCCATCTGTTATCCTACGTAAACATTCCTTGTCAATGCATGTCTCTACAATGATATGTTTTTACAGGGAGTGCAGAATTATTAGGCAAGTTGTATTTTTGAGGATTAATTTTATTATTGAACAACAACCATGTTCTCAATGAACCCAAAAAACTCATTAATATCAAAGCTGAATATTTTTAGAAGTAGTTTTTAGTTTGTTTTTAGTTTTAGCTATTTTAGGGGGATATCTGTGTGTGCAGGTGACTATTACTGTGCATAATTATTAGGCAACTTAACAAAAAACAAATATATACCCATTTCAATTATTTATTTTTACCAGTGAAACCAATATAACATCTCAACATTCACAAATATACATTTCTGACATTCAAAAACAAAACAAAAACAAATCAGTGACCAATATAGCCACCTTTCTTTGCAAGGACACTCAAAAGCCTGCCATCCATGGATTCTGTCAGTGTTTTGATCTGTTCACCATCAACATTGCGTGCAGCAGCAACCACAGCCTCCCAGACACTGTTCAGAGAGGTGTACTGTTTTCCCTCCTTGTAAATCTCACATTTGATGATGGACCACAGGTTCTCAATGGGGTTCATCTCAGGTGAACAAGGAGGCCATGTCATTAGATTTTCTTCTTTTATACCCTTTCTTGCCAGCCACGCTGTGGAGTACTTGGACGCGTGTGATGGAGCATTGTCCTGCATGAAAATCATGTTTTTCTTGAAGGATGCAGACTTCTTCCTGTACCACTGCTTGAAGAAGGTGTCTTCCAGAAACTGGCAGTAGGACTGGGAGTTGAGCTTGACTCCATCCTCAACCCGAAAAGGCCCCACAAGCTCATCTTTGATGATACCAGCCCAAACCAGTACTCCACCTCCACCTTGCTGGCGTCTGAGTCGGACTGGAGCTCTCTGCCCTTTACCAATCCAGCCACGGGCCCATCCATCTGGCCCATCAAGACTCACTCTCATTTCATCAGTCCATAAAACCTTAGAAAAATCAGTCTTGAGATATTTCTTGGCCCAGTCTTGACGTTTCAGCTTGTGTGTCTTGTTCAGTGGTGGTCGTCTTTCAGCCTTTCTTACCTTGGCCATGTCTCTGAGTATTGCACACCTTGTGCTTTTGGGCACTCCAGTGATGTTGCAGCTCTGAAATATGGCCAAACTGGTGGCAAGTGGCATCTTGGCAGCTGCACGCTTGACTTTTCTCAGTTCATGGGCAGTTATTTTGCGCCTTGGTTTTTCCACACGCTTCTTGCGACCCTGTTGACTATTTTGAATGAAACGCTTGATTGATCACGCTTCAGAAGCTTTGCAATTTTAAGAGTGCTGCATCCCTCTGCAAGATATCTCACTATTTTTGACTTTTCTGAGCCTGTCAAGTCCTTCTTTTGACCCATTTTGCCAAAGGAAAGGAAGTTGCCTAATAATTATGCACACCTAATATAGGGTGTTGATGTCATTAGACCACACCCCTTCTCATTACAGAGATGCACATCACCTAATATGCTTAATTGGTAGTAGGCTTTCGAGCCTATACAGCTTGGAGTAAGACAACATGCATAAAGAGGATGATGTGGTCAAAATACTCATTTGCCTAATAATTCTGCACGCAGTGTATATTAATAAATCAAATTATTATTAGTAATATAACTGTTAAAATCCTTTTTCCACTATACCAGCTTCTGAACAGGCTTGTGGGGGCTGGCCGTCCTACCATTAAGATGACTGTGCACGTACAATAATATTTTAATGTTTGGTATTTGCCATTTTGCAGTATCTGACAAGTAGAAATATCGTCTATCCATCTCTAAATCTAGATGTGTGAAAATACCAATGACCTTTATGTATAAATGCTGATAACTGCAAATAAAACTTACTGGTTCTACTTAAGTAGCTGTGTGGATGATCCCCTCGGGGCTGGTCTTTCACGGGATCTCCAGTGACAAGTTGACCATGAGCTGGCAAATGAGATTCTAAAGAAGACACCCGGACAGTACATTCCAGATTCAATCTTTTTTCATAGTCAAAATTCAGTGTGTTCTTGTCAATGATATTCGATAGTCCATAGAATTCTGTGACTTCCAATTTCTTAGGTCCCAGCTTTATAATATTACAGTCTGGTTCCACTAATTTCACCCTCAATATGAAGTTCTCTGTGAATGTTTGAGTTTCTGTAAACCTGTGGACATAACAATGACACATGTATTAGATAACAATTGTTTGTTCACATTTGCACTGGAATCTCCGTTTAGAGCCACCATTACAATGTCAGTCAGATTTCACTTCCATATGTAGATTACAAGAACAACTTTAAATTTCTCAGAGCTGACAAAGATATAAAAAAAGACATCAATTTGCAGAATATATATTCTCACCCTTTGAAGCTAGCATGCTCGGCCGAACACCATTTTCACTCGAGCATCGCGATGCTCGGCACATCGCGGTGCTCGGCCGAACACCGCGTGTGCCGAGCATAGCGATGTTCGAGTCTCCTCCCAGCACGTTTTTTGGCTGCTACACAGCCAATAAATGTGCGTGGATGTACTGGCCCTCACTGTAATGCCGTAGCCATGTTGGTTACTGGCATTACAGTGATTGGCTGGCTGGAACGCGTCATCGGGTGTTATATAGCACCCGATGACACGTGGTTTGGCTCAGTCTTAGTCAGGGAGAGCTGCAGCAGAAGGGAGAGATAGTGTAGGGACAGGAATTGTTTAGTGTTGAAAGGTGTTAGAGACCCAAAAGTCCTTTTAAGGACTATTGTTTTATCTGGCAGCAATATATATTATTAGCGCAACCTTTGCTAAATTGCGTGCAATTGTTTGGCTGCTGCTGACAGTGACACAACCTCTGCTACATCTGTTGTGTTACATTAGCGCATCCTAAATATCTGTGACATTCAGCGCAATTGTTTGGCTGCTGGTGACAGCGACATTACCTGCGCTACATCTCCTGTATAACGTTTGCGCATCCTAAATACTGTGACATTCAGTCTAATCTTTTCGCCGCTGGTGACATCGACATTACCTGCGCTACATCTCCTGTATAACGTTTTCGCATCCTAAATATCTGTGACATTCAGTCAATTTTTTTTGCTGCTGGTGACAGCGACATTGCCTGCGCTACATCTCCTGTATAACATTTGCGCATCCTAAATATCTGTGACATTCAGTCAAATTTTTTCGCCGCTGGTGACAGCGACATTACCTGCGCTACATCTCCTGTATAACATTTGCGCATCCTAAATATCTAACATTCAGTCTAATTTTTTTGCTGCTGGTGACAGCGACATTACCTGCGCTACATCTCCTGTATAACGTTTGCGCATCCTAAATATCTGTAACATTCAGTCAAATTTTTTTGCTGCTGGTGACAGCGACATTGCCTGTGCTACATCTCCTGTATATTGTTTTCGCATCCTAAATATCTGTGACATTCAGTCAAATTTTTTCACTGCTGGTGACAGCGACATTACCTGTGCTACATCCCCTGTATAACGTTTTCGCATCCTAAATATCTGTGACATTCAGTCAAATTATTTTCACCGCTAGTGACAGCGACATTACCTGTGCTACATCTCCTGTATAACGTTTTCGCATCCTAAATATCTGTGACATTCAGTCAAATTTTTTCACTGCTGGTGACAGCAACATTACCTGCGCTACATCTCCTGTATAACGTTTGCGCATCCTAAATATCTGTAATATTCAGTCTCATTTTTTTGCTGCTGGTGACAGCGACATTACCTGCGCTACATCTCCTGTATACCATTTGCGAAAACTAAATATCTGTAACATTCAGTCAAATTTTTTTGCTCCTGGTGACAGCGACATTACCTGCGCTACATCTCCTGTAAAACGTTTGCGCATCCTAAGTATCTGTAACATTCAGTCTCGTTTTTTTGCTGCTGGTGACAGCGACATTACCTGCGCTACATCTCCTGTATAACGTTTGCGCATCCTAAATATCTGTGACATTCAGTCTCATTTTTTTGCTGCTGGTGACAGTGACATTACCTACGCTACATCTCCTGTATAACGTTTTCACATCCTAAATATCTGTGACATTCAGTCAAATTTTTTCACTGCTGGTGACAGCAACATTACCTGCGCTACATCTCCTGTATAACGTTTGCGCATCCTAAATATCTGTAACATTCAGTCTAATTTTTTTGCTGCTGGTGACAGCGACATTACCTGCGCTACATCTCCTTTATAACGTTTGCGCATCCTAAATATCTGTGACATTCAGTCAAATTTTTTTCACCGCTAGTGACAGCGACATTACCTGCGCTACATCTCCTGTATACCATTTGCGCATCCTAAATATCTGTAACATTCAGTCAAATTTTTTTGCTGCTGGTGACAGCGACATTACCTGCGCTACATCTCCTGTATAACGTTTGCGCATCCTAAATATCTGTAACATTCAGTCTCATTTTTTTGCTGCTGGTGACTGCGACATTACCTGTGCTACATCTCCTGTATAACGTTTGCACATCCTAAATATCTGAGACATTCAGTCAAATTTTTTCGCCGCTGGTGACAGCGACATTGCCTGCGCTACATCTCCTGTAAAAACGTTTGCGCATCCTAAATATCTGTGACATTCAGTCTAATTTTTTCGCCGCTGGTGACAGCGACATTACCTGCGCTACATCTCCTGTATAACGTTTTTGCATCCTAAATATCTAACATTCAGTCTAATTTTTTTGCTGCTGGTGACAGCGACATTACCTGCGCTACATCTCCTGTATAACGTTTGCGCATCCTAAATATCTGTAACATTCAGTCAAATTTTTTTGCTGCTGGTGACAGCGACATTGCCTGTGCTACATCTCCTGTATATTGTTTTCGCATCCTAAATATCTGTGACATTCAGTCAAATTTTTTCACTGCTGGTGACAGCGACATTACCTGTGCTACATCCCCTGTATAACGTTTTCGCATCCTAAATATCTGTGACATTCAGTCAAATTATTTTCACCGCTAGTGACAGCGACATTACCTGTGCTACATCTCCTGTATAACGTTTTCGCATCCTAAATATCTGTGACATTCAGTCAAATTTTTTCACTGCTGGTGACAGCAACATTACCTGCGCTACATCTCCTGTATAACGTTTGCGCATCCTAAATATCTGTAATATTCAGTCTCATTTTTTTGCTGCTGGTGACAGCGACATTACCTGCGCTACATCTCCTGTATACCATTTGCGCATCCTAAATATCTGTAACATTCAGTCAAATTTTTTTGCTCCTGGTGACAGCGACATTACCTGCGCTACATCTCCTGTAAAACGTTTGCGCATCCTAAGTATCTGTAACATTCAGTCTCATTTTTTTGCTGCTGGTGACAGCGACATTACCTGCGCTACATCTCCTGTATAACGTTTGCGCATCCTAAATATCTGTGACATTCAGTCTCATTTTTTTGCTGCTGGTGACAGTGACATTACCTACGCTACATCTCCTGTATAACGTTTTCACATCCTAAATATCTGTGACATTCAGTCAAATTTTTTCACTGCTGGTGACAGCAACATTACCTGCGCTACATCTCCTGTATAACGTTTGCGCATCCTAAATATCTGTAACATTCAGTCTAATTTTTTTGCTGCTGGTGACAGCGACATTACCTGCGCTACATCTCCTTTATAACGTTTGCGCATCCTAAATATCTGTGACATTCAGTCAAATTTTTTTCACCGCTAGTGACAGCGACATTACCTGCGCTACATCTCCTGTATACCATTTGCGCATCCTAAATATCTGTAACATTCAGTCAAATTTTTTTGCTGCTGGTGACAGCGACATTACCTGCGCTACATCTCCTGTATAACGTTTGCGCATCCTAAATATCTGTAACATTCAGTCTCATTTTTTTGCTGCTGGTGACTGCGACATTACCTGTGCTACATCTCCTGTATAACGTTTGCACATCCTAAATATCTGAGACATTCAGTCAAATTTTTTCGCCGCTGGTGACAGCGACATTGCCTGCGCTACATCTCCTGTAAAAACGTTTGCGCATCCTAAATATCTGTGACATTCAGTCTAATTTTTTCGCCGCTGGTGACAGCGACATTACCTGCGCTACATCTCCTGTATAACGTTTTTGCATCCTAAATATCTGTGACATTCAGTCTAATTTTTTTTGCCGCTGGTGACAGCGACATTGCCTGCGCTACATCTCCTGTAAAAACGCTTGCGCATCCTAAATATCTGTGACATTCAGTCAAATTTTATCGCCGCTGGTGACAGCGACATTACCTGCGCTACATCTCCTGTATAACGTTTTCGCATCCTAAATATCTGTGACATTCAGTCTAATTTTTTTTGCCGCTGGTGACAGCGACATTGCCTGTGCTACATCTCCTGTATAACATTTGCGCATCCTAAATATCTGTAACATTCAGTCTCATTTTTTTGCTGCTGGTGACAGCGACATTACCTGCACTACATCTCCTGTATAACGTTTTCGCATCCTAAATATCTGTGACATTCAGTCTAATTTTTTTTGCCGCTGGTGACAGCGACATTGCCTGTGCTACATCTCCTGTATAACGTTTGCGCATCCTAAATATCTGTAACGTTCAGTCTCATTTTTTTGCTGCTGGTGACTGCGACATTACCTGTGCTACATCTCCTGTATAACGTTTTCGCATCCTAAATATCTGTGACATTCAGTCAAATTTTTTTTGCCGCTGGTGACAGCGACATTGCCTGCGCTACATCTCCTGTATAACGTTTTCGCATCCTAAATATCTGACATTCAGTCAAATTATTTTCACCGCTAGTGACAGCGACATTACCTGCGCTACATCTCCTGTATAACATTTGCGCATCCTAAATATCTGTAACATTCAGTCTCATTTTTTTGCTGCTGGTGACAGCGACATTACCTGCGCTACATCTCCTGTATAACATTTGCGCATCCTAAATATCTGTGACATTCAGTCAAATTTTTTCTTAGCCGCTGGTGACAGCGACATTACCTGCATTACATCTACTGTATAACGTTTGCGCATCCTAAATATCGGTGACATTCAGTCTAATTTTTTCGCCGCTGGTGACAGCGACATTACCTGCGCTACATCTCCTGTATAACGTTTTCGCATCCTAAATATCTCTGACATTCAGTCAAATTTTTTTCGCCGCTAGTGACAGCGACATTACCTGCGCTACATCTCTTGTATAACATTTGCGTATCCTAAATATCTGCAACATTCAGACTCATTTTTTTGCTGCTGGTGACAGCGACATTACCTGCGCTACATCTCCTAAATAACGTTTGCGCATCCTAAATATCAGTGACATTCAATCAAATTTATTTGCGCATACACTTACAAAACCTGTGCTACTGTAAGTGTGACATACTTGCAAGCATATATACCATTTAATATGCTCAAGGCGAGCAGTAAGGGACAGGGAAGTGGCCGTGCTGCTGATGGTGCATGCAGAGGCCGTGGCCCTGCGCGCAGTAAAACTGTGCCTGCTGCCAGAGCACAAAAAACACACTCATTCACGATACCTAGCTTCATGTCCCAGTTTGCAGGGCGGCGCAGGACACCACTCTCGAAGTCACACCAGTACGACCAGATGGTCGGTTGGATTGCAGCAGATAATGCTTCCAGTCGGTTAAGCACCAACCTGTCTTCCACAAAGTCCAGTTTCAGTAGCCAAGAGTCTGGTCAACAGAATCCTCACCCTGATCCTCCTTCCTCCCACCATGGAGAGTCTTGGCAAACAAGTGATCCCACACTCGGATATTCCAAGGAGCTCTTTTCAGCACCATTGCTTGATTTGGGCCTCTTGCCAAGGCCGCTTGAAGAGGGACATGAGGAGATCTTGTGCACTGATTCACAAACTCTTGAGCATCCACAGTCAGAAGAAGATTACGGCGGGGAATGGCAATTAGTGTTTCACGAGGTGGATGATGATGATGAGAAACAGTTGTCAATAAGTCAACGGCAATTAGTGTCTCAATAGGTCGATGATGAGGATGAAACACAGTTGTCAATAAGTTAGGTTCTTGTTAGATCAACAAGTCAGGAGGATGACCAGAGTGAGGAAGTGAAAGAGGAGGTGGTGGACGATGAAATCACTGACCCAACCTGGGAAGGTGGCAAGCCGAGCGAGGACAGCAGTGCAGAGGGGGAGGGATCTGCAGCACTGCAACAGGCTGGAAGAGGCAGTGGGGTGGCAAAAGGGAGAATGCGGACCACACCAAACAGGCCTGCAACTGTTCCCTGGAGCAACCCCTTGCGGCAATCTCCCTTGCCAATGGGTAGTTGTTTCACAGTCTGCGCTTTTTTGAGGAAAGTGCGAACGATAAAAGAATTGTCTTTTGCAACCTGTGCCATACTAAAATGAGCAGGGGAGTGAACACTAGCAACCTCACCACCACCAGCATGATCCGCCACATGGCATCAAAGCACCCTAATAGGTGGGCCGAATGCCTGGGTGCACAATCAGTGTCTGCGGGTCACATCACTGCCTCCTCTTCCCCTATGTTACGAGCTGACCAATCCCCTGTCCAAGACGCAGGCCCGGATACCTCCTGCCCTGCAACTGGACCTTCGCAAGCACCATCAGCTAGCACATCCACTTCTGTGTCCCAGAGCAGCGTACAGATATACCCCAGGCCTTTGAAAGAAAGCGCAAATACCCAGCCACCCACCCACAGGCCATAGCACTAAATGCGCACCTTTCCAAATTGCTGGCCCCGGATATGTTGCCATTTAGGCTCGTGGACACTGAGGCCTTCCGCAGCCTTATTTCGGCAGCCGTCCAGCGTTACACAGTGCCCAGCCGCCACTATTTTTTAAGGTGTGCCGTGCCCGCCTTACACCAACATGTGTCCCGTAACAAAGCAGTTACTTGGAAGTTCCACTTAACCAGGGAAAGATGGACAAGTGCATTCGGCCAGGGACTCTACATTTCCCTGACGGCACACTGTGTGAATGTTGTGGAGACCTGGAGCGAGTCGTAACCTGGGATGGCACAGGTGCTACCGACGCCAAGGATTGCGGGCCCTACTTTCATCAGGATTTCCGCCACCACCTACATTAGTGGCTGCAGCCCCCCTTCTCCTCCTCCACTTTTACCTCTGAATTCTCATCTTGCAGCACCAGTCAGCCATCAGTCAGTAGCTGGAAGCAGTGTAGCACTGCAGTGGGGAAGCGGCAACAGGCTGTGCTGAAACTAATTTGCTTAGGTGACAAACAGCAAACCGCCGCAAAGCTGTGGCGGTGTATAAGGGACCAGACTGAGCTGTGGCTCTCGCTACTCAACCTACAACCAGGCATGGTTGTGTCTGATAATGACCATAACTTGGTGTCGGCTTTGGAACTCGGCAAGCTCACACACTTACCATGCCTAGCCCACATGTTCAACTTAGTGGTTCAGCGGTTTCTCAAAACCTACCCCAATTTGCTTGAGCTACTGGTGAAGGTGCGCCGCGTGTGTGCCCATTTCCGAAAGTAATCTACAGCTGCCGCCGGTCTGGCAATGCTGCAGCAGCGCTTGCAATTGATAGCTCACCGACTTCACACGCTGGAACTCCATGTTCCACATGTTGGCCAGGCTTTGTGAGCAGCAGAGGGCAGTAGTGGAATACCAGCTGCAACAAGGTCGTCGTCTTTCCAGTCAGCTTCTGCACTTCACAAGCAACGAGTGGGCATGGATGTCTGACCTCTGTGAGGTTTTACGCAACTTTGAGGAATCAACACAGATGGTGAGCGGCGTGGTATTATCAGAGTAACCATCCCACTTCTATGTCTACTGAAATGCTCACTGCTCACAATGAAGGCGGATGCTTTGCATGTGGAAGAGGTGGATATGGGGGAAGACAGAACACAGGGTGATAGCCAAACCTCCCTCCGTTCATCTTCTCAGCGCAAATTGGATGATGAGGAGAAGGAGGAGCAGGAGACGGTTGCCTCCGCTACAGAGGGTAGTACCCACGGAAGTTTTATTCCATCTGTTCAGCGTGGATGGGTAGAAGAGGAGGAAGAGGATGAGGAGATTGAGAATCATCCTTCTGATGAGGACAGCAAAGTCTTGTCTGTTGGGACACACATGGCTGACTTTATGTTAGATTGCCTTTCCCGTGACCCTCGCGGTATACTCATTTTGGCCAACACCGATTACTGGTTGTTCACCCTTCTCGACCCCCGCTACAAAGAGAACTTCTCATCTCTCATTCCTGTGGTGGAGAGGACTAGAAAAATGGTGCAATACCAGAAGATCCTTGTGGAAATATTGCTCCAAAAATTTTCAGCTGACAACGCTGGCGGCAGAGTACATAGAAGAGGGGAACACACAGCAGTTCCAAAAGAGGCAGGGCAACACTTTCTAAGGCCTGGGACAGTTTCATGACACCCGGGCCAGCACCCTCACCCTGATGCACGGCCTAGTGTCACAAGGAGGTAAAAGTTTTGGAAGATGGTGAAGGAGTACATAGCAGACTGTGTCAGCGTCCTCAGTGATCCCTCTGTGCCTTACAACTATTGGGTGTCCAAGCTGGACATGTGGTGCGAACTAGCGCTCTAGGCCTTGGAGGTGCTGGCCTGCCCTGCTGCCAGCATTTTTTCAGAGTGGGTATTTAGTGCTGGGGGCATAATAACTAATAAGCGCATCCGCCTGTCAACTGAAAATGCTGACAGGTTGACTCTTATCAAAATGAACAAGGCCTGGATTGCCCCTGACTTCTCTACTCCACCAGTAAAGCGGCTGAACATAAAGGCACTTTCCTCCTCCTCCATCATATCAACATGCTTATTAGGCTGCCCTTGCTCCTAATGTTTTAGAGGGTCAGCTCAGCAGCAGACCCTCACCCCTAATGTTTTAGAGGGTCACCAGCAGGCACTCGCCCATAATGTTTTAGATGGTCAGATCAGCAGCAGGCCCTTGCCACTAATGTTTTAGATGGCCAGATCAGCAGCAGACCCTCACCCCTAATGTTTTAGAGGGTCAGATTAGCAGCAGGCCCTCGCCCATAATGTTTTAGAGGGTCAGCTCAGCAGCAGACCCTTACCCCTAATGTTTTAGAGGGTCACCAGCAAGCTCTCGCTCATAGTGTTTTAGAGGGTCAGCCCAGCAGCAGACCCTCAGCCATAATGTTTTAGATGGTCAGATCAGAAGCAGGCCCTCGCCCCTAATGATTTAGATGGTCAGATCAGCAGCAGGCCCTCGCCGCTAATGTTTTAGATTGTCAGATCAGCAGCAGGCCCTCACCCCTAATGTTTTAGATTGTCAGATCAGCAGCAGGCCCTCACCCCTAATGTTTTAGATGGTCAGATCAGCAGCAGGCCCTCGCCGCTAATGTTTTAGATTGTCAGATCAGCAGCAGGCCCTCACCCTTAATGTTTTAGATGGTCAGATCAGCAGCAGACCCTCACCCCTAATGTTTTAGATTGTCAGATCAGCAGCAGGCCCTCGCCCCTAATGTTTTAATTTAATCATAATTTTTCCATGGGTGTGTATGATTCCCTCCTTTATGTGTAATAAAGGGTGTATTGGAGTGCCAGTTCCTTGTAATTTTTGGCAGCCCTTTCACTTAGTGCATAGGCTTTATGAGTGTAGGAGTCCCACTACCTGAACAATTGTACAACAATGTGAATGAGGCCCTCCTTTATGTGATATACAGGTTGTATCGGAGTGCTTCTTCCTTGCAATTTTTGGCAGCACTTGCAGTTTATATACAAGTAAATATACAGTAAAGAATGTTTCCTAACAATTTTTCCTCTAAAATCTATTTTATCTTCGGTTTTGTGCACATTATTGTCAGTCTGTAAAAGTGGCGTGCTACTCGGACACAGGGGCGGACTGAACATTTGGGCACTCGGCATAGACCAAGGGCCCGCGGCCACTAGGGGGCCCGTCTGGCTCGGAATGGCCCACCGAGAAGCCGGGGAAATCCTCGGTGGGCCCCTGGGATTACAGGCAGTTAATGATTAGTGCAGTCGTAGTCAGTTCCAGTGCCGCTCCCTACCACTTGATCACCTTGCCACTTCACTTGCTATGGCTGCTGCAGCGCTGCCCAGTGCCTCCGTTCCCCCGCTCGTTGTGCTGCCTGGGTCCACCTTCCACCATGGTGGGCCCGCCTCCTCATACGTACCGTGCCTGCACTACACTACGCTCTCGCTGCATCCCCACGCATGCACAGGCACAGGCTATGGTTGTATGTACAGTTGCCAAGTGCCATTTTCTGCCTGAAAGTGAACGTACTATGATCTGTCACTGGGAGGCACCTGCAGCCCAAGCCCTGTGTACACGAAGCAGGTACCTGTGTGCATTACTGGTAATGCGCCATAAAAAGCGTCTTTTCAGCCTCTTTGATGAGGAGATGGGAAAGTAGTGACCCTGCTCCCCCCCCACTAGTAACCCTGCTTCCCCCACTAGTGACCCTGCTCCCCCCTCCTTCTGTCACCCCACTAGTGACCCTTCTCCCCCTTCTCCTGTCACCCCACTAGTAACCCAGCTCTCCCACTAGTAACCCTGCTCCCCCCCATTAGTGACCCTGATTCCCCCTCCTCTTGTCCCCCCACTAGTGACCCTGCTCCCCCTCCTCCTGTCCCCCCATTAGTGACCCTGCTCCCCCCTCCTTCTGTCACCCCACTAGTGACCCTGCTCCTCCCTCATGTCCCCTTACTAGTGACCCTGCTCCCCCTCCTCCTGTCACCCCGCTAGTAACCCTGCTCCCCCTGACTAGTGACCCTGCTCCCACCTGCTTCCCCTCCTCCTGTTACCCCACTAGTGACCCTGCTCCCCCTCCTCCTGTCACCCCACTAGTGACCCTGCTCCCCCCACTCCACTAGCAGGCCCTCACTCCAATAGTTTTTGAGGGTCACCAGCAGGCCATCAATCATAATTTTTCAAGGGTGTGTATGATGCCCTCCTTTAGGTGTAATAAAGGGTGTATTGGAGTGCTGGTTCCTTGTAATTTTTGGCAGCCCTTTCACTTAGTGCATAGGCTTTATGAGTGTAGGAGTCCCACTACCTGAACAATTGTACCACAATGTGAATGAGGCCGTCTTTTATGTGATATACAGGTTGTATCGGAGTGCCTCTTCCTTGCAATTTTTGGCAGCACTTGCAGTTTATATACAAGTAAATATACAGGAAAGAATGTTTCTTAACAATTTTTCCTCTAAAATCGATTTTATCTTCGGTTTTGTGTGTATTATTGTCAGTCTGTAAAAGTGGCATACTACTCAAACAACATGGTTCCCAGCAGCGACCTGGGGGTCCAAGATGCATCCAGACATCCTCCCCATGCTGTTCCCGAACCATTTCAGTGGTGTTTCCATCAATTTCTGACCTTTTCCTGTGAACCAGACACCCTCCCCTCTTCAGAGCAGGGGATGCCTGGTTTAATGCTTGGGTTCTCCCATTGACTTCCATTGTGCTCGGGTGCTCTGTAGTGTTCTACTCGAGCACTTGAGCACTTTGGTGCTCGATCAACACTAATCACTATCCTTTGGTGCTGCCAGGCTCTGCTGTTATATCTGCCAATGGCAAGGAGTTTATCAACTTTTTGGGCGCTACTGACAAATGACCTATTCATGTTTACTGCTAATATACAGTTGCAAGAAAAAGTATGTGAACCCTTTGGAATTATATGTATTTCTGCACAAATTGGTCATAAAATGTGATCTGATCTTCATCTAAGTCACAAAAATAGACAATCACAGTCTGCTTAAACTAATAACACACATAATATAATATAACATTGTTTTTATTGAACACACCATGTAAACATTCACAGTGCAGGTGGAAAAGTATGTGAACCCCTAGACTAATGACATCTCCAAGAGCTAATTGGAGTGAGGTGTCAGCCAACTGGAGTCCAATCAATGAGATGAGATTGGAGGTGTTGGTTACAGCTGCCCTGCCCTATAAAAAACACACACCAGTTCTGGGTTTGCTTTTCACAAGAAGCATTGCCTGATGTGAATGATGCCTCGCACAAAAGAGCTCTCAGAAGACCTGCGATTAAGAATTGTTGACTTGCATAAAGCTGGAAAGGGTTATAAAAGTATCTCCAAAAGCCTTGCTGTTCATCAGTCCACGGTAAGACAAATTGTCTATAAATGGAGAAAGTTCAGCACTGCTGCTACTCTCCCTAGGAGTGGCCGTCCTGTAAAGATGACTGCAAGAGCACAGCGCAGACTGCTCAATGAAGAGAAGAAGAATCCTAGAGTGTCAGCTAAAGACTTACAAAAGTCTCTGGCATATGCTAACATCCCTGTTAGTGAATCTACGATAGGTAAAACACTAAACAAGAATGGATTTCATGGGAGGATACCACAGAGGAAGCCACTGCTGTCCAAAAAAAACATTGCTGCACGTTTACAGTTTGCACAAGAGCACCTGGATGTTCCACAGCAGTACTGGCAAAATAGTCTGTGGACAGATGAAACCAAAGTTGAGTTGTTTAGAAGAAACAACACAGCACACCAACATCAAAACCTCATCCCAACTGTGAAGTATGGTGGTGGGGGCTTTATGGTTTGGGGCTGCTTTGCTGCGTCAGGGCCTGGATGGATTGCTATCATCGAAGGAAAAATGAATTCCCAAGTTTATCAAGACATTTTGCAGTAGAACTTAAAGCCATCTCTCCACCAGCTGAAGCTCAACAGAAGATGGGTGTTGCAACAGGACAACGACCCAAAGCATAGAAGTAAATCAACAACAGAATGGCTTAAACAGAAGAAAATACGCCTTCTGGAGTGGCCCAGTCAGAGTCATGACCTCAACCTGATTGAGATGCTGTGGCATGACCTCAAGAAAGCGATTCACACCAGACATCCCAAGAATATTGCTGAACTGAAACAGTTCTGTAAATAAGAATGGTCAAGAATTACTCCTGACTAGGGATGAGCGAACCCGAACTGTATAGTTCGGGTTCGTACCGAATTTTGGGGTGTCCGTGACACGGACCCGAACCCGAACATTTTCGTAAAAGTCCGGGTTCGGGTTCGGTGTTCGGCGCTTTCTTGGCGCTTTTTGAAAGGCTGCAAAGCAGCCAATCAACAAGCGTCATACTACTTGGCCCAAGAGGCCATCACAGCCATGCCTACTATTGGCATGGCTGTGATTGGCCAGTGCACCATGTGACCCAGCCTCTATTTAAGCTGGAGTCACGTAGCGCCGCAAGTCACTCTGCTATGATCAGTATAGGGAGAGGTTGCAGCTGCGACGTTAGGGCGAGATTAGGCAGATTAACTCCTCCAAAAGACTTCATTCTGTGATCGATCTGCAGCTGTGGATCATTGAAGTGCTATTATTGACTTGCTCACTTTTTTGAGGCTGCCCAGAGCGTTTTTAGATCACTTTTTTTCTGGGGTGATCGGCGGCCATTTTGTGACTTGTGGTGCGCCAGCACGAGCTATCACCAAGTGTATTTAACCATCGATAGTGTGGTTATTTTGTACTATATCCTACATCAGCTGCAGGCTGAGCCTGTGTCACCGAAGTGCATTTAACCATCAACAGTCTGGTTATTTTTTGGCCATATACTACATCAGCTGCAGGCTGAGCCTGTGTCACCCAAGTGCATTTAACCATCAACAGTCTGATTATTTTTTGGCCATATACTACATCAGCTGCAGGCTGAGCCTGTGTCACCCAAGTGCATTTAACCATCAACAGTGTGGTTATTTTTTGGCCATATATTACATCAGGGGCAAGTTGAGCCTGTCACCCAGCGCCTAAAAAATAGACCTGACATTTCTATTCAACCAAATCTGCACAGTTTTAGCTGGTCAAGTTATTTGTAGTGACCGTAAAAGCAGACTTTTTGTTCTGGGTTGAAAAAGCATTCCCAAATTTGCCATTCTGAAAATAACTAGTTTGTGGTATTTGAGGCCTACTTGAAATCTATCCCAAAAAGAAAATCTTACATTGAAGGTATTGATAGTGTCATTCAGAAAAACCTAAGACACACGCTAGCGTGCTGATAGAAGTGTCATTCTGTGATTAAACCTATAACTGTCACACAGCGCAAAAAAAACAGGTCTCACATCTCTATTCAACCAAATCTGCACAGTTTTAGCTGGTCAAGTTATTTGTAGTGACCGTAAAAGCAGACTTTTTGTTCTGGGTTGAAAAAGCATTCCCAAATTTGCCATTCTCAAAATAACTAGTTTGTGGTATTTGAGGCCTACTTGAAATCTATCCCAAAAAGAAAATCTTACATTGAAGGTATTGATAGTGTCATTCAGAAAAACCTAAGACACACGCTAGCGTGCTGATAGAAGTGTCATTCTGTGATTAAACCTATAACTGTCACACAGCGCAAAAAAAAACAGGTCTCACATCTCTATTCAACCAAATCTGCACAGTTTTAGCTGGTCAAGTTATTTGTAGTGACCGTAAAAGCAGACTTTTTGTTCTGGGTTGAAAAAGCATTCCCAAATTTGCCATTCTGAAAATAACTAGTTTGTGGTATTTGAGGCCTACTTGAAATCTATCCCAAAAAGAAAATCTTACATTGAAGGTATTGATAGTGTCATTCAGAAAAACCTAAGACACACGCTAGCGTGCTGATAGAAGTGTCATTCTGTGATTAAACCTATAACTGTCACACAGCGCAAAAAAAAAACAGGTCTCACATCTCTATTCAACCAAATCTGCACAGTTTTAGCTGGTCAAGTTATTTGTAGTGACCGTAAAAGCAGATTTTTTGTTCTGGGTTGAAAAAGCATTCCCAAATTTGCCATTCTGAAAATAACTAGTTTGTGGTATTTGAGGCCTACTTGAAATCTATCCCAAAAAGAAAATCTTACATTGAAGGTATTGATAGTGTCATTCAGAAAAACCTAAGACACACGCTAGCGTGATGATAGAAGTGTCATTCTGTGATTAAACCTATAACTGTCACACAGCGCAAAAAAAAAACAGGTCTCACATCTCTATTCAACCAAATTTGCACAGTTTTAGCTGGTCAAGTTATTTGTAGTGACCGTAAAAGCAGACTTTTTGTTCTGGGTTGAAAAAGCATTCCCAAATTTGCCATTCTCAAAATTGTGGTGAACGGGAACAATGAGGAAAACATCTAATAAGGGACGCGGACATGGTCGTGGTGGTGTTAGTGGACCCTCTGGTGCTGGGAGAGGACGTGGCCGTTCTGCCACAGCCACACGTCCTAGTGAACCAACTACCTCAGCTCCCAGTAGCCAGCAGAATTTACAGCGATATTTGGTGGGGCCCAATGCCGTTCTAAGGATGGTAAGGCCTGAGCAGGTACAGGCATTAGTCAATTGGGTGGCCGACAGTGGATCCAGCACGTTCACATTATCTCCCACCCAGTCTTCTGCAGAAAGCGCACAGATGGCGCATGAAAACCAAGCCCATCGGTCTGTCACATCACCCCCATGCATATCAGGGAAACTGTCTGAGCCTCAAGTTATGCAGCAGTCTCTTATGCTGTTTGAAGACTCTGCTGCCAGGGTTTCCCAAGGGCATCCACCTAGCCCTTCCCCAGGGGTGGAAGAGATAGAATGCACTAACGCACAACCACTTATTTTTCCTGATGATGAGGACATGGGAATACCACCTCAGCACGTCTCTGATGATGACGAAACACAGGTGCCAACTGCTGCGTCTTTCTGCAGTGTGCAGACTGAACAGGAGGTCAGGGATCAAGACTGGGTGGAAGACGATGCAGGGGACGATGAGGTCCTAGACCCCACATGGAATGAAGGTCGTGCCACTGACTTTCACAGTTCGGAGGAAGAGGCAGTGGTGAGACCGAGCCAACAGCGTAGCAAAAGAGGGAGCAGTGGGCAAAATCAGAACACCCGCCGCCAAGAGACTCCGCCTGCTACTGACCGCCGCCATCTGGGACCGAGCACCCCAAAGGCAGCTTCAAGGAGTTCCCTGGGATGGCACTTCTTCAAACAATGTGCTGACGACAAGACCCGAGTGGTTTGCACGCTATGCCATCAGAGCCTGAAGCGAGGCATTAACGTTCTGAACCTTAGCACAACCTGCATGACCAGGCACCTGCATGCAAAGCATGAACTGCAGTGGAGTAAACACCTTAAAAACAAGGAAGTCACTCAGGCTCCCCCTGCTACCTCTTCTGCTGCTGCCACCTCGGCCTCTTCTGCTGCTGCTGCCGCCGCCTCGGCCTCTTCCTCCGCCTCTGGAGGAACGTTGGCACCTGCCGCCCAGCAAACATGGGATGTACCACCAACACCACCACCTGCGTCACCAAGCATCTCAACCATGTCACACGGCAGCGTTCAGCTCTCCATCTCACAAACATTTGAGAGAAAGCGTAAATTCTCACCTAGCCACCCTCGATCCCTGGCCCTGAATGCCAGCATTTCTAAACTACTGGCCTATGAAATGCTGTCATTTAGGCTGGTGGACACACACAGCTTCAAACAGCTCATGTCACTTGCTGTCCCACAGTATGTTGTTCCCAGCCGCCACTACTTCTCCAAGAGAGCCGTGCCTTCCCTGCACAAACAAGTGTCCGATAAAATCAAGTGTGCACTGCGCAACGCCATCTGTGGCAAGGTCCACCTAACCACAGATACGTGGACCAGTAAGCACGGCCAGGGACGCTATATCTCCCTAACTGCACACTGGGTAAATGTAGTGGCGGCTGGGCCCCAGGCGGAGAGCTATTTGGCGCACGTCCTTCCGCCGCCAAGGATCGCAGGGCAACATTCTTTGCCTCCTGTCTCCTCCTCCTCCTACTCAGCTTCCTCCTCCTCTTCTTCCACCTGTTCATCCAGTCAGCCACACACCTTCACCACCAACTTCAGCACAGCACGGGGTAAACGTCAGCAGGCCATTCTGAAACTCATATGTTTGGGGGACAGGCCCCACACCGCACAGGAGTTGTGGCGGGGTATAGAACAACAGACCGACGAGTGGTTGCTGCCGGTGAGCCTCAAGCCCGGCCTGGTGGTGTGCGATAATGTGCGAAATCTCGTTGCAGCTCTGGGACTAGCCGGTTTGACGCACATCCCTTGCCTGGCGCATGTGCTGAATTTGGTGGTGCAGAAGTTCATTCGCAACTACCCCGACATGTCAGAGTTGCTGCATAAGTGCGGGCCGTCTGTTCGCGCTTCCGGCGTTCACACCCTGCCGCTGCTCGCCTGTCTGCGCTACAGCGTAACTTCGGCCTTCCCGCTCACCGCCTCATATGCGACGTGCCCACCAGGTGGAACTCCACCTTGCATATGCTGGACAGACTGTGCGAGCAGCAGCAGGCCATAGTGGAGTTTCAGCTGCAGCACGCACGGGTCAGTCGCACTGCGGATCAGACCCACTTCACCACCAATGACTGGGCCTCCATGCGAGACCTGTGTGCCCTGTTGCGCTGTTTCGAGTACTCCACCAACATGGCCAGTGGCGATGACGCCGTTATCAGCGTTACAATACCACTTCTATGTCTCCTTGAGAAAACACTTAGGGCGATGATGGAAGAGGAGGTGGCCCAGGAGGAAGAGGAGGAAGAGGGGTCATTTTTAGCACTTTCAGGCCAGTCTCTTCGAAGTGACTCAGAGGGAGGTTTTTTGCAACACCAGAGGCCAGGTACAAATGTGGCCAGACAGGGCCCACTACTGGAGGACGAGGAGGACGAGGATGAGGAGGAGGTGGAGGAGGATGAGGATGAAGCATGTTCACAGCGGGGTGGCACCCAAAGCAGCTCGGGCCCATCACTGGTGCGTGGCTGGGGGGAAACACAGGACGATGACGATACGCCTCCCACAGAGGACAGCTTGTCCTTACCTCTGGGCAGCCTGGCACACATGAGCGACTACATGCTGCAGTGCCTGCGCAACGACAGCAGAGTTGCCCACATTTTAACGTGTGCGGACTACTGGGTTGCCACCCTGCTGGATCCCCGGTACAAAGACAATGTGCCCACCTTACTTCCTACACTGGAGCGTGATAGGAAGATGCGCGAGTACAAGCGCACGTTGGTAGACGCGCTACTGAGAGCATTCCCAAATGTCACAGGGGAACCAGTGGAAGCCCAAGGCGAAGGCAGAGGAGGAGCAAGAGGTCGCCAACGCAGCTGTGTCACGCCCAGCTCATCTGAGGGCAGGGTTAGCATGGCAGAGATGTGGAAAAGTTTTGTCAAGACGCCACAGCTAAGTGCACCACCACCTGATACGGAACGTGTTAGCAGGAGGCAACATTTCACTAACATGGTGGAACAGTACCTGTGCACACCCCTCCACGTACTGACTGATGGTTCGGCCCCATTCAACTTCTGGGTCTCCAAATTGTCCACGTGGCCAGAGCTAGCCTTTTATGCCTTGGAGGTGCTGGCCTGCCCGGCGGCCAGCGTTTTGTCTGAACGTGTATTCAACACGGCAGGGGGCGTCATTACAGACAAACGCAGCCGCCTGTTTACAGCCAATGTGGACAAGCTGATGTTCATAAAAATGAACCAGGCATGGATCCCACAGGACCTGTCCATCCCTTGTGCAGATTAGATATTAACTACCTCCCCATAACAATATATTATTCTACTCCAGGGCACTTCCTCATTCAATACTATTTTTAATTTCATTTTACCATTATATTGCGGGGCAACCCAAAGTTGAATGAACCTCTCCTCTGTCTGGGTGCCGGGGCCTAAATGTGTGACAGTGGCCTGTTCCAGTGGTGGGTGACGTGAAGCCTGATTCTCTGCTATGACATGAATACAGATTCTGCGCTGACATAAGGCCAGATTCTCTGTTACGGGACCGTTCTCCTCTGCCTGGGTGCCTGGGCCTAAATGTGTGACAGTGGCCTGTTCCAGTGGTGGCTGACGTGAAGCCTGATTCTCTGCTATGACATGAAGACAGATTCTGCGCTGACATAAGGCCAGATTCTCTGTTACGGGACCTCTCTCCTCTGCCTGGGTGCCTGGGCCTAAATGTGTGACAGTGGCCTGTTCCAGTGGTGGGTGACGTGAAGCCTGATTCTCTGCTATGACATGAATACAGATTCTGCGCTGACATAAGGCCAGATTCTCTGTTACGGGACCTCTCTCCTCTGCCTGGGTGCCTGGGCCTAAATGTGTGACAGTGGCCTGTTCCAGTGGTGGGTGACGTGAAGCCTGATTCTCTGCTATGACATGAATACAGATTCTGCGCTGACATAAGGCCAGATTCTCTGTTACGGGACCGCTCTCCTCTGTCTGGGTGCCAGGGCCTAAATGTGTGACAGTGGCCTGTTCCAGTGGTGGGTGACGTGAAGCCTGATTCTCTGCTATGACATGAAGACAGATTCTGCGCTGACATAAGGCCAGATTCTCTGTTACGGGACCTCTCTCCTCTGCCTGGGTGCCTGGGCCTAAATGTGTGACAGTGGCCTGTTCCAGTGGTGGGTGACGTGAAGCCTGATTCTCTGCTATGACATGAAGACAGATTCTGCGCTGACATAAGGCCAGATTCTCTGTTACGGGACCTCTCTCCTCTGCCTGGGTGCCTGGGCCTAAATGTGTGACAGTGGCCTGTTCCAGTGGTGGGTGACGTGAAGCCTGATTCTCTGCTATGACATGAAGACAGATTCTGCACTGACATAAGGCCAGATTCTCTGTTACGGGACCGCTCTCCTCTGTCTGGGTGACGGGGCCTAAATGTGTGACAGTGGCCTGTTCCAGTGGTGGGTGACGTGAAGCCTGATTCTCTGCTATGACATGAATACAGATTCTGCGCTGACATAAGGCCAGATTCTCTGTTACGGGACCTCTCTCCTCTGCCTGGGTGCCTGGGCCTAAATGTGTGACAGTGGCCTGTTCCAGTGGTGGGTGACGTGAAGCCTGATTCTCTGCTATGACATGAAGACAGATTCTGCGCTGACATAAGGCCAGATTCTCTGTTACGGGACCTCTCTCCTCTGCCTGGGTGCCTGGGCCTAAATGTGTGACAGTGGCCTGTTCCAGTGGTGGCTGACGTGAAGCCTGATTCTCTGCTATGACATGAAGACAGATTCTGCGCTGACATAAGGCCAGATTCTCTGTTACGGGACCGCTCTCCTCTGTCTGGGTGCCGGGGCCTAAATGTGTGACAGTGGCCTGTTCCAGTGATGGGTGACGTGAAGCCTGATTCTCTGCTATGACATGAATACAGATTCTGCGCTGACATAAGGCCAGATTCTCTTTTACGGGACCTCTCTCCTCTGCCTGGGTGCCTGGGCCTAAATGTGTGACAGTGGCCTGTTCCAGTGGTGGCTGACGTGAAGCCTGATTCTCTGCTATGACATGAAGACAGATTCTGCGCTGACATAAGGCCAGATTCTCTGTTACGGGACCGCTCTCCTCTGTCTGGGTGCCGGGGCCTAAATGTGTGACAGTGGCCTGTTCCAGTGGTGGGTGACGTGAAGCCTGATTCTCTGCTATGACATGAATACAGATTCTGCGCTGACATAAGGCCAGATTCTCTGTTACGGGACCTCTCTCCTCTGCCTGGGTGCCTGGGCCTAAATGTGTGACAGTGGCCTGTTCAAGTGGTGGGTGACGTGAAGCCTGATTCTCTGCTGTGACATGAATACAGATTCTGCGCTGACATAAGGCCAGATTCTCTGTTACGGGACCTCTCTCCTCTGCCTGGGTGCCTGGGCCTAAATGTGTGACAGTGGCCTGTTCCAGTGGTGGGTGACGTGAAGCCTAATTCTCTGCTATGACATGAATACAGATTCTGCGCTGACATAAGGCCAGATTCTCTGTTACGGGACCGCTCTCCTCTGTCTGGGTGCCGGGGCCTAAATGTGTGACAGTGGCCTGTTCCAGTGGTGGGTGACGTGAATCCTGATTCTCTGCTATGACATGAAGACAGATTCTGCGCTGACATAAGGCCAGATTCTCTGTTACGGGACCTCTCTCCTCTGCCTGGGTGCCTGGGCCTAAATGTGTGACAGTGGCCTGTTCCAGTGGTGGGTGACGTGAAGCCTGATTCTCTGCTATGACATGAAGACAGATTCTGCGCTGACATAAGGCCAGATTCTCTGTTACGGGACCTCTCTCCTCTGCCTGGGTGCCTGGGCCTAAATGTGTGACAGTGGCCTGTTCCAGTGGTGGGTGACGTGAAGCCTGATTCTCTGCTATGACATGAAGACAGATTCTGCGCTGACATAAGGCCAGATTCTCTGTTACGGGACCGCTCTCCTCTGCCTGGGTGCCTGGGCCTAAATGTGTGACAGTGGCCTGTTCCAGTGGTGGCTGACGTGAAGCCTGATTCTCTGCTATGACATGAAGACAGATTCTGCGCTGACATAAGGCCAGATTCTCTGTTACGGGACCTCTCTCCTCTGCCTGGGTGCCTGGGCCTAAATGTGTGACAGTGGCCTGTTCCAGTGGTGGGTGACGTGAAGCCTGATTCTCTGCTATGACATGAAGACAGATTCTGCGCTGACATAAGGCCAGATTCTCTGTTACGGGACCACTCTCCTCTGTCTGGGTGCCGGGGCCTAAATGTGTGACAGTGGACTGTTCCAGTGGTGGGTGACGTGAAGCCTGATTCTCTGCTATGACATGAAGACTGATTCTGCGCTGACATGAAGCCAGATTCTCTGCTATGGCATGAAGAGACTGATTCTCTGCTGACATGAAGCCAGATTCTTTGCTATGGCATGAAGAGACTGATTCTCTGCTGACGTGAAGCCAGATTCTCTGCTATGGGACCTCTGTCCAATTGATATTGGTTCATTTTTATTTTTTTAATTTTAATTTTAATTCATTTCCCTATCCACATTTGTTTGCAGGGGATTTACCTACATGTTGCTGCCTTTTGCAGCCCTCTAGCTCTTTCCTGGGCTGTTTTACAGCCTTTTTAGTGCCCAAAAGTTCGGGTCCCCATTGACTTCAATGGGGTTCGGGTTCGGGACGAAGTTCGGTTCGAGTTCGGATCCCGAACCCGAACATTTACGGGAAGTTCGGCTGAACTTCTCGAACCCGAACATCCAGGTGTTCGTTCAACTCTACTCCTGACCGTTGTGCACGTCTGATCTGCAACTACAGGAAACGTTTGGTTGAAGTTATTGCTGCCAAAGGAGGTTCAACCAGTTATTAAATCCAAGGGTTCACACTTTTTTTTCCACCTGCACTGTGAATGTTTACATGATGTGTTCAATAAAAACATGGTAACATTTAATTCTTTGTGTGTTATTAGTTTAAGCAGACCGTGATTGTCTATTGTTGTGACTTAGATGTAGATCAGATCACATTTTATGACTAATTTGTGCAGAAATCCATATCATTCCAAAGGGTTCACATACTTTTTATTGCAACTGTAGCTTGTGTGTATTTATAACAGCATAGCTGAAAATACAATTAAAGCCGACATGCATTCTTTTAGTATAGTCGTATGGTAGGGCCCCAGGATCATTTTTTCCTGGTGGGCCCAAAGTACCGTAAGTCAGCCCAACACTGCATAGATTCATCATTGAAATAATACATTTATTCCAAACGCTATAATTTCTAATTATTCATTTTATTTTACCTAAATTTATTGATTCAAACTGACCTGTAAAGTCGAAGCATGACTTCATCTTCATCCAATATAGGGCAGCCATAGTGAATGTACTGGACTTCATTATTCAAAAAATGACAATCAAATACCTGTAAATATACAGCATATACTGAATTAATTATGGACTGATTTCAAAGGAACACTAAACCACAAAGCTTTATAGACATGCTATTTTTGTAAAAATTGCTGAGAAAGTAGCAATAATAAGAACTTCTGGACTTTCTGTTGGTAATGCCATTGAGAAACACTAAGGGTACGACCACACGGTCAAGTTTCCTGACGCAGTTTGGAAGCCAAAATCAGGAATGGGTCATAAAAGGAGAGAATAAAGGACAGATATGACGTCTTCTCTTTTCTGAATTCACTTCTGATTTGGGCTTTCAAAACTACATCAAGAAACCTGATCGTGTGGCCATTCCTTAATGTCAGTTTCTCAATTATGTTTAGTCTCCTTATGTAGGAGAAATCCAGTCAAAATTACACTCACCTAAAGAATTATTAGGAACACCTGTTCTATTTCTCATTAATGCAATTATCTAGTCAACCAATCACATGGCAGTTGCTTCAATGCATTTAGGGGGGTGGTCCTGGTCAAGACAATCTCCTGAACTCCAAACTGAATGTCAGAATGGGAAAGAAAGGTGATTTAAGCAATTTTGAGCGTGGCATGGTTGTTGGTGCCAGACGGGCCGGTCTGAGTATTTCACAATCTGCTCAGTTACTGGGATTTTCATGCACAACCATTTCTAGGGTTTACAAAGAATGGTGTGAAAAGGGAAAAACATCCAGTATGCGGCAGTCCTGTGGGCAAAAATGCCTTGTGGATGCTAGAGGTCAGAGGAGAATGGGCCGACTGATTCAAGCTGATAGAAGAGCAACGTTGACTGAAATAAACACTCGTTACAACTGAGGTATGCAGCAAAGCATTTGTGAAGCCACAACACGCACAACCTTGAGGCGGATGGGCTACAACAGCAGAAGTTCCCACCGGGTACCACTCATCTCCACTACAAATAGGAAAAAGAGGCTACAATTTGCACGAGCTCACCAAAATTGGACTGTTGAAGACTGGAAAAATGTTGCCTGGTCTGATGAGTCTCGATTTCTGTTGAGACATTCAAATGCTAGAGTCCGAATTTGGCGTAAACAGAATGAGAACATGTATCCATCCTCTGATGGCTACTTCCAGCAGGATAATGCACCATGTCACAAAGCTCAAATCATTTCAAATTGGTTTCTTGAACATGACAATGAGTTCACTGTACTAAAATGGCCCCCACAGTCACCAGATCTCAACCCAATAGAGCATCTTTGGGATGTGGAGGAACGGGAGCTTCGTGCCCTGGATGTGCATCCCTCAAATCTCCATCAACTGCAAGATGCTATCCTATCAATATGGGCCAACATTTCTAAAGAATGCTATCAGCACCTTGTTGAATCAATGCCACGTAGAATTAAGGCAGTTCTGAAGGCAAAAGGAGGTCCAACACCGTATTAGTATGGTGTTCCTAAAAATTCTTTAGGTGAGTGTATATGTCATACTTACATTTAAGACCATAACTGTGACATTGGTGAAGACTGTGATCTTGAACCACCACTTCCTTACAGAATAAAAATCTTTGACACTGCTAGATTGTTTTGCCTTACGTTTGCTAGTTTACTGCAAGTCCTCTGTTATTACGAATGTTAAGATGGCCAAATATATTAGTTGTTTGTCAGCCAAAACCATTGATTTTAGCAGTACCTGCTAGCCATTCCGATAATCGGCCCGTGTCAAGGTGCTGCAGATCACCTCATAAACAATCAAACCTATAAACAGCGATCTGCTGCCCAGAAACAATGAATTTGTTGTGGATAAATTTGCTGCATGTAAATGCAACTCTTCACCTCTACTAATAAGCAGGCAATTATAGGGAAGGAATACTTCCCTCCCAATAATTGTCTGCTTGTCAGTGCAGTGTAAATGCACCTTTAGACTTTTAATTTCTTAAAAAAATTTCTCAAAAAAAGACTGTTCATAGAAATGAAATGCTAAATTATTTGGAGTTTCTGAACAATTTTTTTAAAAGTCAAAGCTCAGCAGTTGTTACTGCTAACCCTTTTTTCCTCCAAAAGACTAAATGAGACCTTTCATGTTATGATTACTCTTTAGAAATAAAGGTCTAAGTCTAGAAACTGAATGTAGACTTAATCTAAAGTATATCTTCAATTAGAGTTAAAAATTAACTTGTCGTAGAACATCTTTATGGTGTTACTTCATTCTCCTGATATTGCAGCCCGGACCTGGCTGTATCAATGCTGGCACTGGCTTATGTATAATATATATATATATATATAATTAGAGATGATCAAATTTTTTAAAAAATTGATTCGCCGGTCCGCCAAATTTTTTGGGGAAAAATTCGGTTTGATCTGAATTTGTTTGCGGCAAATTACGTTAAAAAACGGCTATTTCCTGGCTGCAGAGAGCCTTTATAGTGGTGTAGAACACTGTGCCTTGCAGTAACACGCATAGGGAGTCTGCTTTGGTAGTGAAATAATACTGTGAGTCAGTATAACATGCAGATGACAGGCGTCGCTCTTAGAATAACAGCACACTTCACTTATTTGGGCAGTCCCAAGGCCAAAACTGACCAAATAACTCAAGTATGAACTCAGCCTTACAGGTCGATGTTAGCGCCAGGAAAAAGCGCACTCCTTTTACACCATTGTCAGCTGGTTCCACATAGATGTCTACAGAACCTGTTCTGTTACACGATTATACAAGTAGAGCCCCCTGACAGAATGGAGAGGGTAGAAAAACAAACGAACCCGCACCTCCATAATAAGTAAATATGAGAACGCAGGTGCACGCTACCTTGGCTGAAACACAATTGGATTAGTAGAACTACAGGTAACAGCACTCTGCTAGTCAATTGCACAAAGATATAAGCAAACACTGAAAAAATAACTGCTTGGTGGCCATACTTACTGCAAATGCAGCTAGAAGCTCTTTGCGAAAATAATTGATCAAAAATATTTCGGGCCCATCTACCAGATGACAAGGTGGCTTCTAATCAGATGGGTCCTACTCTAACATGCCTCTCCTGGGCTTACAGCCTACAATCTGGGCAAAGTAGTACCCAGCTGTATCCTACACATGCCTCTCCCAGGCTGTGAGCCTGCAGTATGGGCAACGTAGAATACAGCTGTACAAGCTATCTAATTAAAAGCACATGGTAAATGGGCTGGTGGTGCACGGTTCAAACTCACCACCAGGGGGCACTACTTTGCCCAGATTGTAGGCTGTAAACCCAGGAGAGGCATGTTAGAGTAGGACTTACGTGCTGCTGGAGAAAGGGATGGACATCACCACTGCCACCAATGAAATAAAGTTCACATTTGGGGGGGAGGGGGCAGAGAGGGGTACAGACAGGCGGGAACACATCACTGACTGCAGGAAAGGACCCCAGAGTGTCAGTGTCATGTTCCCAGCCTCTCTGTAAAGTTAATGTTAATGATTTAATATAAAGATAAAGCACCATCAAACCATGATAGTTTTGTTCCACATCCAATCCCCATTATTTGGGGATTGGATGCGGACCCCTTAGTTTCAATGGGGCCGCAAAAGATGCAGACAGCACACAGTGTGCTGTCTGCATCTTTTGCGGCCCCATTGTAATTAAGGGGTCCGCATCCAATCCCCCAATAATGGGGATTGGATTTGGAACAAAAATACATATGTCTGTTCTGCGGCTTGGGTTGCCACCTGGCCAGTAGTTCACCGGCAAGGCTAGTATTTTAGTTCCCCTGCCAGTGCTGGAATTTTCCTGTAAGGACTGTGTAACGGATCCCCTTCCGTTAATGGACGCTTCCTAGCTTGCGCCGAGGACCACAAGCACCGCACTGGACACCACAACCACCGTAGCTTTACTGGAGCCGCGCCGTCTTCCTTCCACCCTGAATGAACCTCCAGCATTCAGGACCGTGTGGGAAAAGATCTCTCCTCCAGGGAATATGCAGAGCATAGCAATCCCCAGCGTGACACAGCAATTCCCTCCAATAACGAGACAAGGCTGCGTTTTGAAGGGTTACAAAAACATGAACTGAACTCAACTCAACTGAACTCTTTATTGAGGGCTACCCGCCCGTATTTATGCAGGTCCCCACAATGCATCATGGTTTCCTCCTCTCTGCCCTGGAGACACCCGAAGGCAATTCAATTATCTCTCAGGACAAAGGGAAATCACCAATACACATGTGGGAACAACAGGAGAGGAATCACCACCCAAATACACAAAATCCTCCCTTCTGTCTGTGATATAATTATGGATTACCATAACTATCACAGACAGTAAAAATACAGTTTTTAAACATACACTGTAACTTTAAAACCATACATTCCATCTCCATAAAAATTACATATTTAAACTCATCATACATCAAACATAAACACTTCCAAAAATCACACAAATCCCTCCAGCGGATCAAAAGTTAAGTGGAAGTCTTTTATGACCGACCACAATTTCCCGCCCAAAACAGTTCCATAGATTTGGGCTGTGCGGTCGGTCAATTTCATGCAGAAAAACGACTAAGTCCCATTTTCGAACGGGACTTAGTCTCTGGAGCTGAAAGTTCAGTATGGAAGAAGGTAAGGGTCAGCGGTGTTCGTGTATTTGCGCATCCGATTTTAGTTCCACAGAATCTTTAGTATACACCGCTGACCGCGTTCGGTCCTATTAACAGTCCAGACATGCGGCATAGTTCTGTTCTTGAAGGGTAATATGTCCCGGGGCCATAGTCGTAGGGCAGGAGGCTAGCCATAAGTTTTCTATAATGCCCAGTGGCAAATGGCAGTTTGTCACAGACTGTTACTAATGAGCTCTTCCATCGTGGAGCGTTCATTAGTGCAACCTTTACCTCCACCGCCACTTGTGCTAATCAAAAAATATATAATTACCTCCACCTCCATTTGCTCACGCTGTGGGGAACACTCCCTGCTGACTGGAAACTCAGGACAGGACCTGCAAGATGTCATCACGTTGGAGCACCAGTCCTGTCCTAAGCTTCCAGTCAGCAGCGAATGTTCACCGCGGCGAGGTGAATGCTTTTTTTTGCAGAAGGGGGCACTAATTGGGGCAGTATCCTTACTGGGGGCAGTAATGGGGGCATTATTTTTACTTAGGCACCAATGGGGGAATTACTCTTACTGGGGGCACTAATAGGGACATTATTCTTACTGGGGCACTAATGTGGGCATTACTAATTCTGGTGGGCACTAATGGGGGCATTACTATTAATGGGGGCAATATTAATTCTGGGGGGCGCTAATAAGGGCATATTTTATTCTGGGCGGCACTAATAGGTATATTAATATTACTGGGGGGTACAGTATGACAGTGACGTAACACCCCATGTTCAGCCACGCCCCCACAACTTGGCCAGTATTTTTTTGTTGCGAAAGGTGGCAACCCTATCTGCGGCCTCCAAAAAATAAAGAGAAAAAATTCCAGTTTTCACACTAAAAACAATTATAAATCTGAATGTAAATAGTTCTACAAAGTTTGCAAAACATTAAAAAGACGGCATCTTTACTGTTGCCATTCAGCTCGGACCTTCACATGACTGCAGACCCAGGTATGTGGACCTTTAATAAAACTAGTTGAACACCCCTGAGCTACATCATCATCATCGAGTACTGTCTGCTCGTCACTGATGTCCTCCTCAACCGTCTCTGGGTCAGGAGCCTGACCGCTCTCAACACCAGTTCCCACGCCACTTTTCTCATCACTACTTGCCCACCTAGCGGAGGAAGCGGCAGATGTCTCCTCCACATCTTGGCTGGGCAGTAGCTGCTAACTGTCCTCTAGTAGCTCTTCCTCACTGAAAAGTGGAGCCGAGCCTACAGCATATAATACTTCTCGTGGTGAGGGAACAGAAAAGGACAGACGCAGGTTGAGGACAGGTGAGGGCACAGGGCCTGCTCCCGGGTCATGCCAACTAAGAGTTGTGTCTGACGAACCCACCGACTCTTGGCTGGGGGTGTCTGATGTCACTTGCGACGAAGTCGAACATCAAGTCAACCATTCAAGAACCGCTGGTTTGCTGGTCACAACACGACCGCTAGCTGACACTGGGAGCTCAGGCCTCTCAAAGTGACCCCTGCTGCCACAGCCCCTTACTCTCCTGCGACCTCTGCCTGCGCCAGAAACATTTAGGCATCTGCCACTCCCCTGTGCAGGGCCTGGTACTTCTCTGTCTGACATACTGTTAGATCAAATAACCAAATGTTAGATCAAATATTTTTTATTTTGCCACTATTACACAGCAAACATGGCTGTAGAATATATCACTGCACTGCTAAACGGCAAATAGGCCCTAATTTTTTAAAACTTTTACAGAACACAACAGGCTTTTCAACAAATAAGTGCAACTCTCGGCGGCGAATATATTTTTATTTCGCCACTAATACACGGCAAACTGGGCTTTAGAGTATATCACTGAACCGCTGAACGTCAATTAGGCTCTAATATTTTTCTATTTTTACGTTACAGAAAATGCTTTTCAACAGATAAGTGCAACGCTGGACAGCGAATATATATATTTTTTTCACCACTAATACATGGCAAAAAGGACTTAACATATAACTGCACCGCACAAGGGCAAATAAGACGTTCTGTAGAAATATTTCCTTGTAATAAACCCTGTTAATGGCTGTATCAAACAGCACTTGCATCCCAATAACAAGAACGATTTGCTGGATTGTTCCTATTACCCAGTCACTAATCTCCCCTACTGAACCCTGTTCTACATAAATGCTGTGGAATGATTCCTCCCTATCCTTTTCCTGCACTTATAAATAATTTTTTCACCACAATCAAGTATTTAATGGCTGTATCAAACAACACTTGCACCCCAATAACAAGAACGGTTTGCTGGAATGACAGAGCTGTATAATGGCAATTTGGATCCCCAGTCAGTGCACAAAGGTGTAATAGGATTGTTCCTATTACCCAGTCAAGCTCCACTACTGAACCCTGTCCTACACAAATGCTGTGGAACGATTCCTCCCTATCCTTTCCCTGCACTTATAAATCGTTTTTTCACCACAATCAAGTCTTTCCTATCACTGTCCCTAGCGCCTTCAGACATCTCTCCCTGCACTAGTAAAGTACACTGGTAAATGGAAGAATCTAAGATGGCTGCCGCAATTTATAGGGCTGTGACATCACAGGGCTGGCTGGCTGCTGATTGGCTGCATGCATTCCATTATGGGTGATCCCGCCTTCCCAGAGTTCTTTTATCCATGTCTTCACACATGCAGCAACCATTTTAGGAAAAAATACGATTCGTTACCACGAAGCGTGAGGAAATTCGCATTCGGTGCTAATCAAATTTTTCCTGAAATTCGTAACGAATTCCACTTCATCAGCTTCGATTCGCTCATCTCTTTATATAATACACGTATCATCATTATATAGCACAGACAATACCAAGATCAGGAAAATAAAGCAACACTAGCTACAAATATGTCCTTTAATATTATAATTTCTAACCATAACTGCAGTGATTGGCATTTGTAATGTTTCTTATGTAGGCTACCATGCCAAGGCTCCTGATTTATAATGCCATGGCTAGCTATGGCCTAGTAGAAGATGTCTCTGGAACGAGGAAATTCAGGTGTATACATTTTTGAGGAGTATTGTTTTACCTAAATTTGCATTTTCCGTATTAGATTAACAGTAGGATAGGTCTTCATGCTACAGTTTTTCATGCGATACAATTAATTTTCATAATTGCTACTAGGGTTGTTGCGGGTATCGAAATTTCGATACCCAATCGATACTTTTGTCCCGGTATCGATACGATACCGGGATTTCCATTTTTTCGATACTGGCCTGCGCTGCTGCGCAGTCTAGTATCACAGGACATGAGCGCGCTGCTGTCAGCGCGCTCATGTTCCCTCAGCAGCACAGGGGAGAAGGAATCACTGTCTCTCTCCCCCCTGTGCCACGCTGCCAATAAAGAGAGAGGGGCGGAGGAAGGTCGGGCGCACTGCGCCACCAATGATAGGAGGACCTTTCATGGGTCCGGACTTTGTTAAGTAGCAGGCTACATAGAGCGGCGCCCAGGGATCTCCCTGCACTTACTATTATTCCTGGGCACCGCTCCATTCGCCCGCTGTGGCCCAGTTAATTTCTCCTGCACCATAAGCTAATTACTACTATCAGAGAAATGGGGAGGAGACATAAACTTCTCTCCTGGGCGTTCGCTGTCCAATCGCAGGGCACATCACAGCCAGGGAGAAGGAACACCCAGGAGAGAAGCTGATGTCTCCTGCCCATTGCTCCGATACTAGTAATTAGCATACGGAGCAGGAGACAGTAACTGGGCCACAGCGGGCGAACGGAGCGGCACCCAGATATAACAGTAGGTGGAGGAAGATCCCTGGGAGCCCCTCTATGTATTAAAGGTTAATTATCATTAACCACAGAGCAGCAGGGAGAGTGTAAGATCCTATTCACCCTAATAGAGATCTATTAGGGTGAATAGGATACGGGATTAAAAGATCCCAGGTTCTAGCCCCTAAGGGGGGAAATAGTTATTAAATAAACTGTAAAAAAAAATACACCAAAATAGTATAAATCACCCATTTTCACAATTTTACATATAAAATATATAAACAATAAATAAATAAACATATCACATATCGCCACATCTGAAAAGTCCAAATTATTAGAATATTTAAAAAATCTATGCGGTGAACACCGGAACAGAAAAATAAATAAATAAAAACTGCGCGATTCGCCATTTATTTATTTTTAAATGCCGAATGCACGTGGCTTTTTTGGTGTTTTCTTTTTTTCGCGTGGTATCGAATGGTATTGAGTATCGCAATACTTTTTTATGGTATCGAAATTGAATAAAAAATTTGGTATCGCAACAACTCTAATTGCTACATATAAATCATCTGTAATGATAGCTATCTCCATGGTCATGTGGTGTTGGCTTTGTGTGAACAAGCGTCATCTTTAGTCATACAAAAGATATGACTGGGTGTTATAGAGCAGGAAGGGCCAAATCTTTTATTAAGTGATCTACATTTTATGTAGCCTGAGTTATGTGATCTACTAGGTTACTGAAAGCAGGTATATGTGGCACATAGAGAATGCTGTGCATCCCCCCCCCCCCCCCCATTTTTCTTTTTCTGAGGTCCCAGTGTCTTCATAATAGTGGTTATTGTATTTTTTCTACTGCCATGCGTTCCTCATATATGACCAAGCAGTCCTGCTTGTGCCAGAGTGTATGTCAGCCTATTCATAGTCGTCACAACTATCAGACTGCAAGAAGCATAGCACGTATAATCACCCTTATATAAGGCATTTAGGATAAAGACCGGGAATTAGGTGAAGCCTAATTTTATAAAATCTGTGTAAGATATTGTTAATATACCGTATTTGTCTTTCTAGACACATACAATTCACAATAAAGGTACATGAGTATTCCCCCAGCAGGGGGCAGCAGTGTATCTTCTAGCGAGGGTTTATTTTAACTTTTTCTTTACCAGATCAGTCACAACTATCACTATACCATCACTGTGCTAATCTAATATAAAGTGTAAAATAATAAATTACACTAAACAGGAGATGCTTTGAAGACAGAAAATCTGCTCATATAAAGTTGTTATTTAAAGGGGATGTGCAGGGGTTTTATATTGATGAACTGTCCTCAGGATAGGCAGGGGTCTGACTCCCAGCACCCCGCCAATCAGCTGTTTGAAGAAGAGGTGGCATTCTATGTGAGCACAGCTTCCTCCATTACACTATGTCTCCTGTGTAGCGGTGGTGTAGTGTAATTACAAGCACTGACACCATTCAAGTGAAAGGAACGAGTACTTGTAAATACACTTGTAGTACTCCAGAGCAGGCACCACCATTCCTACACCCTGCTACTGTCTCTAATGGCTAGCCAAAAATGTCATCTGTGTATCTATTCCAGGTTCTTTTATATTGTGCCTGAATAATATTGCTATGTAACTGTTATGTTTATGTACTGTGCCTGGTTTAACAGCAGGTGGCAGTGTATTTGGCAGAGAGAGACCTTTATATAGAATGGAACTTACCATTCTATTCTCCCCCTGTTGAGCAGAAGTGGGTTTGTCCTGGTTCCTACCAAGGGAGGGGTTGAAGGAAGATATCGGGATGTTGAGAATTGGAAAAAGAGCAGATATGTCGCAGTGAGGGGAGTGCCCCCTTCTGCTGCAGGGGTCTCCCAAGGGAAGGTCATCAATATAAAATTCATGATTCAACAAATAATGTGTCAGATCCAACTAACGCACACTTTAAATGTATATCTGATTGTGAAGAGTCTCTAGAAACATTCTTTCGTTGTCAGAGGACACCACAGCAATGCAAATCAGTAAATGTTCTCTTTAGGATACAGTTCAACACTTCTTCCACCGGGTACCCTTCATACTTGATGACTTAGATTCACTCTGAGTTATAATCCAGTGCCGGTGTTGCAGTCAGGCCGCTCCACAATCCACTTCATCTGGTTCTGAGGCTGGCATATAGCTTAGGCTCTGCTCTTGCCACGCTGGGGAGTGGGGTACACCCCTCCGTACAATGTGGAGCAGGCAGGGTAGCAACTAAGCCAGGACACTGGGAAAAGGGTTCTAGTCACCTCCTATTGCATCCCTAATCCTCGCGCTTTCTTCTCACTGTATGAGTGGACCTGGAAGGTAGGACGGCTCATACCCAGGAAACCTAGGACCCTGAGTTGCCCTGATAATCCCTCAAATAGAGAAAGGGGCTGAGACAACCTGTTCATCCCCGACATGGATGAACAGGAGCTTCACTGGCATAGCTGCCAGAGAAGGGACACCACTACTAAATCGGCAGGCATGGGCCAACAGACAACACGCACTTACCTGCCGCGACAACAACGGCAACTATTCCCCCATGCAGACAGGATGCATGGCGGTCCCCGGCAGAGCTGCACACTGACTTGTGGTTCCCCTGAGACCCCCTTCCGGGGGTACACAACACAGGTGACATGTCTAGAAAACATGCTGGACTACAGACACCAACAGACAAGACATGTAACAACAACTAGACAAAACAACCACCCATACATAAACATCACCAAACATATGTAAGGGTAGTAAGAGGAAGGAAGACAATGGGATGACATAAGGAAGACATCGGGGAGACATTGATGTCCCACTTGGTGGCCTTCAAGGACTGGGCAGATGTAATACCCAGGAAGGTAGCAAAGCTCCAGCACCAACAAAGGCTGGAGTACAACTAACTCCAGCCTGGAAGCCACAAACAAGATAAACACCAAGTTGCCACACCCAGCCAGGTCGTTAACCCCTCCAGCACGAGACAGGGAGGAACCCTTATGTGAGGAACAGAGCACATATATGCTGCATAAGCAACACGTTGCCCCAGGCAACAGCATGCACGGCAAACGGGTCACGGCGCACAACACCAAAGTTGTGACAGCTCTGTACTGTGGCTTTGCTGCGCAGCTTTTCCTCTCTGAATCCTGTAGGTCTCACTTTCTAGATATCGTTGTTTCAGCTGTTTCTCAGTCCATAACACCTTACAGATTGGTAGTGTATAGGCTCTATGTACCGTAAGGACCTTGTGACGTCACAAGGTCATGTGACAATGGAAGCTTCAATTCCAGAATGACCATGCGCCTCACCATTAACACCATCAATAATGTTATTATTATTTATATTACTAATCTTTATTACCAGAGCGCATGGGATGTAGATATTTCCCTGATTCAAACCCATGTGACTTTAGCATGTCACATGTCCTTGTAACATCACAAGGTCTTTACAGCGCATGGAGTTTAGACTCTGCTTCAGTCTAGCTCCTGTGGTGCGCCCTCATAAAACTTCCCCAACTGTCTCCTGAACTTTGGTTCCTCCTCCCTCTTGCTGACACACAGCACCTATACACTCTGGCAGACTCTGCGTGCAAGGGGGGTGCAGCCTCTATAGGTGTTACACATTCACGCATTAAAATGTATGCATTTTATTTTGTCCAAATAGTACAAAATTGTGCTATAAAAATATATATATGTCACTGGCGCTACTACCAGTTGATCTGGTAGTGCTGCAAAACTGCTGCGGTACCGCTAACCACAGAAACAACCACTTATGTCTGCGCCATTCACATGCCGACATTAACCATCACCCAATTAGAGCATAAGCTGAAACAATTTCAGACAGTATCATGCTGGTGCTACTATAATGATTGCCTGGGTGGGCTGTAGCTGATAGTGAGATTAATGTGGATACCTGAGAGTAGCTGATAACTGTTACATGCCCTTGGCTGATGATAATAGAAAAACTCTCCATGTTGTCCTTGTGTGCTGGACCTCCACACAGGTATATGGTATGTTGCTGAGTGATACCCTGATAAATGGAGTGTGCCCCAGCAGGTGTGTCATGACCCATGTCTTCATGGCTTATTATCATTAGTGTAATCTTTGCATTGCATTGTATTGCTGCATACATTTGTCCCTCTGTCTCCCTGTATTTTGCCCTATTCTTGCAGCCTTCTTGTTAGTAATAGCCATTTTATGTTATATCTGTACTGGTGTTTTCATATGCTGCTTAACTTTGCAAAATTATCATCTTTTCACCTACTGGTTTGGTGCATAACTACAAGATTTCAGCTTGGAATAAATTCATCTGGAATCTTCACAAATGCCTGAGCAGTTGAGTTGATCACTGTTGTGAGGAACAGGAAATTTCTTCTTGTCTTCATGTCAGCCATCTTTAAAGGCTGACGTGCTTGACATGTCCCACATACATCCTCTTCTGTCTTTCTCATTTTAAAATGTCATTGCGGTTTTAGCTGTCTGCACCTGGTGTCATTTCCTCTTTATAATTTTTCGAGAAATTAAGTACACAGTTTGTGGTTAAGCTGATCTTTAATATTTCTGGCTGTTTTATATTTTCTGTTTCTGTAAGCATATATATATATTCAAATATGGTCATGACCTTCATGAGACGTGTGTGGGTGGCCCCTTCTCCCCCCCCCCCAAGTCAGCATAAGAGTATGTGCATTTTGTTTGAATAAACAGAGACTTGTTTGATGACTCGTGTGTCTGTAAACCAATGCTCCAAATGAGTACTCATCATTATTTATGGGCATAATAATTTGGAAGTCAGCATAAATCAAAGTAAGGGGTCTTTGCCCGCACAATTTCTTTGGCGCCCAACGTGGGGCTTGACCAGTGAACTCTGACCTTATGGTCCCGGTCTCAACAGGAGGAGTCCCGGACTCACAGATACTACAAACAGCGCTGTAAGGTAAGAAGCTTATTCTTACAAAAATATATCTGTGTTTCCTGTGTCTTCCCCTTAGTCCGAGACAGTGGGTCTATTGAAGTTTCTCTAATGGTCAAGCCTTTTAAAATGGTAAGAACCTATTTATGCTGAGATATGGAAATTGATTGGTCTTGGTCTTGGGAAACATTTGGTTTGGTTATTGGTGTTGTGATTTACGTACTGGTTGTTGTTTGGATTTTGTATCGTATCACAGAAAATGCCCGTAGAGGAAATAGTGAACCGTGGAGTCCTCTGAGAAAGTGTTAAGACAATATAGAGTCTTCCTATCTGTAATATAGTTAATACATTAACAGGAGATTAATAAGCAAGTCGACTATAAGGAAGCAGATAGATGGTTGTTGAAATTTAGTTTCAACTGTAGATATTTCAGACATCTGGTAGAGAAATTCTTAACACATATACATGGGCAATACACAGAGTATACATGAGGGATATAAATTAGCCAAGCAGATAGTGGAAGATGTAGAAGGGAAACAAGACAAGAAAAAGACAGAGAAGGTGTTACAGAAGGCGGGTATGAAACATGGTAACATAGATTCTGAAGTTTGGGAAAGGTTCAAAGGAACACATAGTGGTTGGATGAAGGATCAGGAATGTGAAAAGGTTGTGGAATGTTGGTGTCGGGCAGCAGAGAAAGTAAAGAATGAGAAATGGCCAAATGTAACATTTGGAGGAAATTTGTTTTATGACACAAGTGTAAAACATGACAATGACAGTGAAACAGAAAAGAAAATATGTCCGTCACCTTCAGCTCCCCCACCGTCATATTCTGGGACGAAGGGTAGACTAGGCTGGACATGTACAATGTGTGGAAACCAGAATCCTGACTGGGCGGAAACTTGTAGGATATGTGGGGCACCCCGACCTAGACTGCGTACAGGACTCTATCCGGTCATCATACGTATCGGATTCACCCCACAAGTCGCTCAATCTCCACCAGTGGATAGAGGAGGGGGACCAGGAAACGGGGGAGACAATCAAGACCCTCAGGCACCACCACCCGATAGTCAAGTCCAATATGTGCAACAGCACATACTGTCTTATTCCCCATGGAGTCCAAAGGACCAAATGGGACTTTTAGGTAGAATTTCTGACCCACTGACAAGACCTATGCCTGCCCACCGTATGTTACAACAGATACAAGCCACATATAGGGCAACATGGGCTGACTTAAATGACTTAGTGGCCTTAAAAATGGGGGAATCACCATATAACCCTCTAAAAGAACAGTTACTTGCTAAAAGAGTAAAAACTGACCAGTCCTCATGGTCTGACTGGGAAGAAACTGACACTTCGGGCAAAGAATATTGCATAATTTTTGGTAGATGGGCCAGGACAAAGGAAGATGACAGTGCCCGTAGTTTAAAAGACGTAATATAGGAGACTAAAGAAGACGTAGTGGCATTTGAGTCTAGACTACGGACAGTGTGGACAGACATGGGTTTGGATACCACTGGACCTATGGGACAGAAGTTACTGACATCTGCTTTCATGGAGGGACTGAGACCTGCCCTCCAGACAAAACTGAAGGCATGTAAGCCTGAATGGAGGGTGATAGCATTACCTCAGTTAGTTGCTGCTGCTAAGGGTTTGGAACTAGACTTGTCTACTACCAAATCCTCAAAAATCAATATGGTACAAGGACAACAGAGACCATGGTCTGGTCAACAGGGACAGACCAGACAGAGGAGGGGTGACTTCAGATGTTACAATTGTGGCAAACCTGGTCACATACGCAGAAATTGCTGGTTACCCCCTCAAGAATAACAGGTGAACTCACAGAACCAGGGTTCAGTGCACACCCCTGGTCCGGTGACCTCACAATAGGAAGCCGGCAACCCCGTGTCCTTATCTGCCATGACTGCAGCAGCCGTGGGCTGTCAAATTGAGATACCAGTCCAGGTAGGCAACCAACAGGTTCCTTTCTTAATAGACACGGGGGCAGCCAAGACAGTGATCAATCCTGATTATATTAAGCCATGGCAGATAAGCACACAATGTATCCCCGCATCAGGGTTCACAGGGGAAGTAGTCTTCATCCCAGAGACCATACCTATGAAATTAAGAATCAAAGACAGTACAGTGGTGACTCAGTTGTTAGTAAAAGAAAATACCCCATTCAAGTTGCTGGGTACTGACGTCCTGCAGGCACTGGGGGCACATATTCACTTTAATGAGGATGGTACCACACATGTAGATATTGACACCCCCGATGATGTTTTAACCCGGGTTCTAGCTTTACACCTGGAGCCGGACCAAACATCCTGCGTGGTACAATTGAAGCAGGACCTACAGCCAGTCCCCGAAAAATTGTGGGCAAAGGGTAAAACTGATATTGGCAGATTGGATGTCACTCCTTTCATGGTACATTTAAAACCCAGATTTGATGGTCTCTTCCACGTTTTGTTAAAGGCTGAGACTGCTTTAAAAGTTGAAGGAAAACCCAACTGGATACACGCTTCTCATTGCAAGAAAGTCCTGGAACCACAGGATGAAGGTCCTTCTGTTGGCAGTGGCTCTGACCTTGAGCATGTCAGCAGTGTTTCATCCACTGAATGATGAATTGGACAATGCTTTGATATGGCACCATCAGTTGTTGTTTGAAGGACTGAATAACACTGAAAAATTGAGAGACTGTTGGATCTGTACTCACAGTCCGTTATTTGTACTTCATGAAATATTTTTTTTCTGTCTAAAATAACGAATCTCACATGGAAATGGCTAAAACGGATGCCAAATGTGCATGACTAAGCATAACAGATGCTTAAAATACAGGATCAGTTTTTTTTCTTATTTTTTCTGTTCTTCTGACGGATCATAAGAACGGAAAATGAAATGGTGATGTGAACTCGACCTCATACATTTGGCATTAATGCCCAACGTTAATGCATCTACAAGCGATATTTATATTTTCCAGTTGTGTTACCAATAGCTTTCATTTTTACAGCCGCACAGTCAGTGAAGAGTGTACAGGTAACTGGTGGGAAAAAACAGGCCTTTAACCATATTCCTGTTCATAATAGTCCAATAAGCAAGAATACATTGGTGAAATTCTCTTTTTTAAATAATCTTCCAAACATACAAAATAAAAAAAGAGGATAATCACAGACAAAAGCGGTTAGTCATTAAAAGGCATCTATGCCATCTTAAACCACTGGTGTGAGTCTGGATGAAAATCATTGACTGTGTCATGTCCTTCTGTATGGTAGTGAAGTTTGTGGCCCAGTTACATATACAGACCTAGTATGATGGGAACCCAACAGAAACACTCCAATTAGAATTCTATAGGCACCTTTTCCATGTTCATCGAAACGCCTCATGCTTGTAGAGCTCAGCTGGAAAGTACAGAAGAGGGCCCCAGATTGTAGCAAAAAGTGAGCTCAGAGCCTGTAATCTGGTGATAGAGTTAGGAGGTCACAGACAGGCCTACAGACCCAGGGAGGACAGAGCTGGTAGAGATGTGACCAGGGGATCCTGAAGGATGAGGCACATCGCCCGTTACAATGCCCTAAATACTCATTAGAGAGGGATGCTTACCTCTTTTCTGATCCTAACCCAGATTTCAGTTCTATAGAGGAGAGGAAACTCTATATTCTGCTGTGGAAAGTTGGAACAAATGCAAAAATAGCTGCACAATGCCTGACAGCATGCCATTGACTGAGCCTGACCAAGCATCATGGGTTCACATACGGTACAATGCATTTGGAAATTCTTCTGATTCTTTTACTTTCGTTATGCTGTGGCCTTGTACTAAAAAAAACAACTATTTTTTCCCCATCATTCTGCACTTAATACCTCATAATGAGAAAGTGAAAACAGAATGTTATAAATCTTTGCTAATTTTTTGAAAAGAAAAAACAAAAAAATTGCATTGACATAAGTATTCAGACCCCTTAATCAGGACTCAGTTGATGCACCTTTGGCAGTGATTACAGCTTCCAGTCTTCTTGGGTACGAGACCACAAGGTCTGCACACCTTAATTTAGGTATTTTCTGCCATTCTTCTCAGTAGATCCTCTCAAGTTCTGTCAGGTTTGATGAGGACCATTGGTGAAAAGCCATTTTCAGGTCTCTCCAAAGATGTTCGATTGGGTTCAAGTCAAGGCTCCTGCTCAGCCAGTAAAGGACACTGATAGAGTTGTCCCTAAGCCATTCCTATGTTGTTTGGCTGTGTGCTTAGGATGATTGTCTTTTTGGAAGGTAAACCTTTAGCCCAGTCTGAGGTCCAGAGCGCTCTGGATCAGGTGTTCATTAAGAATATCTCTGTACTTTGCTTAACCCTGACCAGTCTCCCTGTTCCAGTTACTGAAAAACACCCCCACAGCATAATACTGCCACCACCATGCTTCACTGTAGGGATGATATTGGGAGGTGATGAGCAGTGCCTGGTTTCTTCCAGATACGACACTTAGAAGCTCAATATTGCTCAATATTGGTTTAATCAGACCAGCGACAGGGTATGTCTTTCCAAATTATGTCAACAACCCGAATTTACCACAGGTGGACTCCACTCAAGGCGTAGAAACATCTTAAAGATGATCAAGAGATCCTACTCCTTACAACTAAATTTGAAGTGTCATAGCAAAGGGTCTGAACACTTATGTCCATGCAAAATTTTTGTTTTTCCTTTTTAAGACATTTGCAGAAAATTCTGTTTTAACTTTTTTTTTTGCAAAAGGCCACAACATAACAAAATGTGAAAAAGTAAAAGGGTCCAAAGACTGTCCGAATGCTTTGTACCTTCTAAATACTAAAAATGCTCCTGGACTCATCTCTTACACACCCCTTATACATATAGTCCAACCCATCAATCACGTTATGGCAATGCTAAAAAATTATTTTGCCAATAAAGCCTTTTTCAACTAGATGGTGCACTTATTATACAGGTGAAACTCCAAAAATTTGAATATCGTGCAAAGTTCATTTATTTCAGTAATGCAACTTAAAAGGTGAAACTAACATATGAGATAGACTCATTACATGCAAAGCGAGATATTTCAAACCTTTATTTGTTATAATTTGGATGATTATGGCTTATAGCTTATGAAACCCCCAAAGTCACAATTTTGAGGTACCCTTTGCTCAGGGGATATGGATTAATTAGCTGACTAGAGTGTGACACTTTGAGCCTAGAATATTAAACCTTTTCAGAAAATTCTAATTTTAAGCTGCATTCATGCAATTCCTTTTAACCACCTCAGCTCCCCTAGCTTAAACACCCTTAACCTCTTAAGGACATAGGGCGTACAGGTACGCCCTTGTGCCCTGGTACTTAAGGACACAGGGCGTACATGTACGCCCTGTGTATTTTCGATCACTGCCGTGCGGCTGGCAGTGATCGGAACCCGGTGCCTGCTCAAATCATTGAGCAGGCACCTAGGCTAAATGCGCGGGGGGGTCCCGTGACCCCCCCATGTCGGCGATCGCGGCAAACCGCAGGTCAATTCAGACCTGCGGTTTGCTGCGATTTCTGAAGTTTCTGGTCCCCGCAGTCCCTGACCGCGGGGATCAGAAACTTTATATGCCAAAAAAAAAGTTTTATTCACCCCCCCCTGCACCCCCGAATGATTTTTATGGTGGCGGGAGGTGCAGGGGGAGGGTTGCGGGCGGTGTGGGCGGTGCGGGAGGCGGGCGGTGCGGCAGGCGGGATCGCGATCCCCCGCCCGCCTCCCCTTGTATAATCGTTGGTGTCTAGTGGGGATACCAGGGTGCCAGCACATTGCTGGCACCCTGGTATAAACGGCTGACATCTGCGATGCGATGTCAGCCGTTTAACCCTTTCCATACAGCGGTCCGTACGGACCGCTGTATGGAAAAGGTTAACAGCGCAGGGAGCTCCCTCCCTCTCCCATCGGGGGGCTGCTGTGCCTTTGCAGCCCCCCGATGGGGAGGGAGAGAGCCCCCAGAGAGCCCCCCGAGAGATCCCCTCCTTACCCTTCCCCGTCTGCGAAGTTCTGAGCAGTACTGAGCAGACGGGGAAGGTTCCCATGGCAACAGGACGCCTCTCAGGCGTCCTGCTGTCCATGGTGCTGAACAGATCTGTGCTGAAAGGCATAGATCTGTTCAGTGTAAGTAAAATACAGTACAGAACAATATATATTGTACTGTACTGTATTATACAGACATCAGACCCACTGGATCTTCAAGAACCAAGTGGGTCTGGGTCAAAAAAAAGTGAATAAAAGTGAAAAAAAAGTAAAAATCAAAAAACACATTTATCACTGATAAAAAATGAAAAAAAATAAATTCCCTACACATGTTTGGTATCGCCGCGTCCGTAACGACCTGATCTATAAAACGGTCATGTTACTTTACCCGAACGATGAACACCATAAAAATAAAAAATAAAAAACTATGATGAAATTGAAATTTTGCCCACCTTACTTCCCAAAAAAGGTAATAAAAGTGATCAAAAAAGTCGCATGTACGCCAAAATTGTAACAATCAAACCGTCATCTCATCCCGCAAAAATCATACCCTACCCAAGATAATCGCCCAAAAACTGAAAAAAACTATGGCTCTTAGACTATGGAAACACTAAAACATGATTTTTTTTGTTTCAAAAATGAAATCATTGTGTAAAACTTACATAAATAAAAAAAAAGTATACATATTAGGTATCGCCGCGTCCGTATCGCCCGGCTCTATAAAAATATCACATGATCTAACCCCTCAGATGACCACCGTAAAAAAATAAAAATAAAAACTGTGTAAAAAAAGCCATTTTTTGTCATCTTACGTCACAAAAAGTGTAATAGCAAGCAATCAAAAAGTCATATGCACCCCAAAATAGATGCCAATCAAACCGTCATCTCATCCCGCAAAAAATGAGACCCTACTTAAGATAATCGCCCAAAAACTGAAAAAACTATGGCTCTTAGACTATGGAGACACTAAAACATTTTTTTGGTTTTAAAAATGAAATCATTGTGTAAAACTTACATAAATAAAAAAAATTGTATACATATTAGGTATCGCCGCGTCCGTGACAACCTGCCCTATAAAATTACCACATGATCTAACCTGTCAGATGAATGTTGTAAATAACAAAAAAAAAAACGGTGCCAAAAAAGCTATTTCTTGTTACCTTGCCGCACAAAAAGTGTAATATAGAGCAACCAAAAATCATATGTACCCTAAACTAGTACCAACAAAACTGCCACCCTATCCCGTAGTTTCTAAAATGGGGTCACTTTTTTGGAGTTTCTACTCTAGGGGTGCATCAGGGGGGCTTCAAATGGGACATGGTGTCAAAAAAACCAGTCCAGCAAAATATGCCTTCCAAAAACCATATGGTGTTCCTTTCCTTCTGCGCCCTGCCGTGTGCCCGTACAGCTGTTTACGACCACATATGGGGTGTTTCTGTAAACTACAGAATTAGGGCCATAAATAATGAGTTTTGTTTGGCTGTTAACCCTTGCTTTGTAACTGGAAAAAAAATATTAAAATGGAAAATCTGCCAAAAAAGTGAAATTTTGAAATTGTATCTCTATTTTCCATTAAATCTTGTGCAACACCTAAAGGGTTAACAAAGTTTGTAAAATCAGTTTTGAATACCTTGAGGGGTGTAGTTTCTTAGATGGGGTCACTTTTATGGAGTTTATAATCTAGGGGTGCATCAGGGGGGCTTCAAATGGGACATGGTGCCAAAAAAACAGTCCAGCAAAATCAGCCCTCCAAAAACCAAACGGCGCACCTTTCACTCTACGCCCCGCTGTGTGCCCGTACAGTAGTTTACGGCCACATATGGGGTGTTTCTGTAAACAGCAGAGTCAGGGCAATAAAGATACAGTCTTGTTTGGCTGTTAACCCTTGCTTTGTTAGTGGAAAAAATGGGTTAAAATGGAAAATTAGGCAAAAAAATGAAATTCTCAAATTTCATCGCCATTTGCCAATAACTCTTGTGCAACACCTAAAGGGTTAACGACGTATGTAAAATCAGTTTTGAATACCTTGAGGGGTGTAGTTTCTTAGATGGGGTCACTTTTAGGGAGTTTTTCCTCTAGGGGTGCATCAGGGGGCTTCAAATGGGACATGGTGTAAATAAACCAGTCCATAAAAATCAGCCTTCCAAAAACCAAACGGCGCACCTTTCACTCTACGCCCCGCTGTGTGGCCGTACAGTAGTTTACGGCCACATATTGGGTGTTTCTGTAAATGGCAGAGTCAGGGCAATAAAGATACAGTCTTGTTTGGCTGTTAACCCTTGGTTTGTTAGTGGAAAAAATGGGTAAAATGAAAAATTAGACAAAAAAATGAAATTCTCAAATTTCCTCCCTATTTGCCAATAACTCTTGTGCAACACCTAAAGGGTTAACAACGTATGCAAAATCAGTTTTGAATACCTTGAGGGGTGTAGTTTCTTAGATGGGGTCATTTTTGGGTGGTTTCTATAATGTAAGCCTCGCAAAGTGACTTGAGACCTGAACTGGTCCCTAGAAATTGAGTTTTTGTAAATTTCGGAAAAATTTCAAGATTTGCTTCTAAACTTCTAAGCCTTATAACATCCCCAAAAAATAAAATATCATTCCCAAAACAATTCAAACATGAAGTAGACATATGGGGAATGTAAAGTCATCACAATTTTTGGGGGTATTACTATGTATTACAGAAGTAGAGAAACTGAAACTTTGAAATTTGCAAATTTTTTTGAAATTTTTGTTAAATTAGGTATTTTTTGGTGCAAAAAAAATTTTTTTTTTTACTCCATTTTACCAGTGTCATGAAATACAATATGTGACGAAAAAACAATCTCAGAACGGCCAGGATAAGTCAAACCGTTTTAAAGTTATCAGCACTTAAAGGGACTCTGGTCAGATTTTCAAAAAATGGCCTGGTCCTAAGGTGTAAAAAGGCTGTGTCCTTCTAAATACTAAAAATGCTCCTGGACTCATCTCTTACACACCCCTTATACATATAGTCCAACCCATCAATCACGTTATGGCAATGCTAAAAAATTATTTTGCCAATAAAGCCTTTTTCAACTAGATGGTGCACTTATTATACAGGTGAAACTCCAAAAATTTGAATATCGTGCAAAGTTCATTTATTTCAGTAATGCAACTTAAAAGGTGAAACTAACATATGAGATAGACTCATTACATGCAAAGCGAGATATTTCAAACCTTTATTTGTTATAATTTGGATGATTATGGCTTATAGCTTATGAAACCCCCAAAGTCACAATTTTGAGGTACCCTTTGCTCAGGGGATATGGATTAATTAGCTGACTAGAGTGTGACACTTTGAGCCTAGAATATTAAACCTTTTCAGAAAATTCTAATTTTAAGCTGCATTCATGCAATTCCTTTTAACCACCTCAGCTCCCCTAGCTTAAACACCCTTAACCTCTTAAGGACATAGGGCGTACAGGTACGCCCTTGTGCCCTGGTACTTAAGGACACAGGGCGTACATGTACGCCCTGTGTATTTTCGATCACTGCCGTGCGGCTGGCAGTGATCGGAACCCGGTGCCTGCTCAAATCATTGAGCAGGCACCTAGGCTAAATGCGCGGGGGGGTCCCGTGACCCCCCCATGTCGGCGATCGCGGCAAACCGCAGGTCAATTCAGACCTGCGGTTTGCTGCGATTTCTGAAGTTTCTGGTCCCCGCAGTCCCTGACCGCGGGGATCAGAAACTTTATATGCCAAAAAAAAAGTTTTATTCACCCCCCCCCTGCACCCCCGAATGATTTTTATGGTGGCGGGAGGTGCAGGGGGAGGGTTGCGGGCGGTGTGGGCGGTGCGGGAGGCGGGCGGTGCGGCAGGCGGGATCGCGATCCCCCGCCCGCCTCCCCTTGTATAATCGTTGGTGTCTAGTGGGGATACCAGGGTGCCAGCACATTGCTGGCACCCTGGTATAAACGGCTGACATCTGCGATGCGATGTCAGCCGTTTAACCCTTTCCATACAGCGGTCCGTACGGACCGCTGTATGGAAAAGGTTAACAGCGCAGGGAGCTCCCTCCCTCTCCCATCGGGGGGCTGCTGTGCCTTTGCAGCCCCCCGATGGGGAGGGAGAGAGCCCCCAGAGAGCCCCCCGAGAGATCCCCTCCTTACCCTTCCCCGTCTGCGAAGTTCTGAGCAGTACTGAGCAGACGGGGAAGGTTCCCATGGCAACAGGACGCCTCTCAGGCGTCCTGCTGTCCATGGTGCTGAACAGATCTGTGCTGAAAGGCATAGATCTGTTCAGTGTAAGTAAAATACAGTACAGAACAATATATATTGTACTGTACTGTATTATACAGACATCAGACCCACTGGATCTTCAAGAACCAAGTGGGTCTGGGTCAAAAAAAAGTGAATAAAAGTGAAAAAAAAGTAAAAATCAAAAAACACATTTATCACTGATAAAAAATGAAAAAAAATAAATTCCCTACACATGTTTGGTATCGCCGCGTCCGTAACGACCTGATCTATAAAACGGTCATGTTACTTTACCCGAACGATGAACACCATAAAAATAAAAAATAAAAAACTATGATGAAATTGAAATTTTGCCCACCTTACTTCCCAAAAAAGGTAATAAAAGTGATCAAAAAAGTCGCATGTACGCCAAAATTGTAACAATCAAACCGTCATCTCATCCCGCAAAAATCATACCCTACCCAAGATAATCGCCCAAAAACTGAAAAAACTATGGCTCTTAGACTATGGAAACACTAAAACATGATTTTTTTTGTTTCAAAAATGAAATCATTGTGTAAAACTTACATAAATAAAAAAAAAGTATACATATTAGGTATCGCCGCGTCCGTATCGCCCGGCTCTATAAAAATATCACATGATCTAACCCCTCAGATGACCACCGTAAAAAAATAAAAATAAAAACTGTGTAAAAAAAGCCATTTTTTGTCATCTTACGTCACAAAAAGTGTAATAGCAAGCAATCAAAAAGTCATATGCACCCCAAAATAGATGCCAATCAAACCGTCATCTCATCCCGCAAAAAATGAGACCCTACTTAAGATAATCGCCCAAAAACTGAAAAAACTATGGCTCTTAGACTATGGAGACACTAAAACATTTTTTTGGTTTTAAAAATGAAATCATTGTGTAAAACTTACATAAATAAAAAAAATTGTATACATATTAGGTATCGCCGCGTCCGTGACAACCTGCCCTATAAAATTACCACATGATCTAACCTGTCAGATGAATGTTGTAAATAACAAAAAAAAAAACGGTGCCAAAAAAGCTATTTCTTGTTACCTTGCCGCACAAAAAGTGTAATATAGAGCAACCAAAAATCATATGTACCCTAAACTAGTACCAACAAAACTGCCACCCTATCCCGTAGTTTCTAAAATGGGGTCACTTTTTTGGAGTTTCTACTCTAGGGGTGCATCAGGGGGGCTTCAAATGGGACATGGTGTCAAAAAAACCAGTCCAGCAAAATATGCCTTCCAAAAACCATATGGTGTTCCTTTCCTTCTGCGCCCTGCCGTGTGCCCGTACAGCTGTTTACGACCACATATGGGGTGTTTCTGTAAACTACAGAATTAGGGCCATAAATAATGAGTTTTGTTTGGCTGTTAACCCTTGCTTTGTAACTGGAAAAAAAATATTAAAATGGAAAATCTGCCAAAAAAGTGAAATTTTGAAATTGTATCTCTATTTTCCATTAAATCTTGTGCAACACCTAAAGGGTTAACAAAGTTTGTAAAATCAGTTTTGAATACCTTGAGGGGTGTAGTTTCTTAGATGGGGTCACTTTTATGGAGTTTATAATCTAGGGGTGCATCAGGGGGGCTTCAAATGGGACATGGTGCCAAAAAAACAGTCCAGCAAAATCAGCCCTCCAAAAACCAAACGGCGCACCTTTCACTCTACGCCCCGCTGTGTGCCCGTACAGTAGTTTACGGCCACATATGGGGTGTTTCTGTAAACAGCAGAGTCAGGGCAATAAAGATACAGTCTTGTTTGGCTGTTAACCCTTGCTTTGTTAGTGGAAAAAATGGGTTAAAATGGAAAATTAGGCAAAAAAATGAAATTCTCAAATTTCATCGCCATTTGCCAATAACTCTTGTGCAACACCTAAAGGGTTAACGACGTATGTAAAATCAGTTTTGAATACCTTGAGGGGTGTAGTTTCTTAGATGGGGTCACTTTTAGGGAGTTTTTCCTCTAGGGGTGCATCAGGGGGCTTCAAATGGGACATGGTGTAAATAAACCAGTCCATAAAAATCAGCCTTCCAAAAACCAAACGGCGCACCTTTCACTCTACGCCCCGCTGTGTGGCCGTACAGTAGTTTACGGCCACATATTGGGTGTTTCTGTAAATGGCAGAGTCAGGGCAATAAAGATACAGTCTTGTTTGGCTGTTAACCCTTGGTTTGTTAGTGGAAAAAATGGGTAAAATGAAAAATTAGACAAAAAAATGAAATTCTCAAATTTCCTCCCTATTTGCCAATAACTCTTGTGCAACACCTAAAGGGTTAACAACGTATGCAAAATCAGTTTTGAATACCTTGAGGGGTGTAGTTTCTTAGATGGGGTCATTTTTGGGTGGTTTCTATAATGTAAGCCTCGCAAAGTGACTTGAGACCTGAACTGGTCCCTAGAAATTGAGTTTTTGTAAATTTCGGAAAAATTTCAAGATTTGCTTCTAAACTTCTAAGCCTTATAACATCCCCAAAAAATAAAATATCATTCCCAAAACAATTCAAACATGAAGTAGACATATGGGGAATGTAAAGTCATCACAATTTTTGGGGGTATTACTATGTATTACAGAAGTAGAGAAACTGAAACTTTGAAATTTGCAAATTTTTTTGAAATTTTTGTTAAATTAGGTATTTTTTGGTGCAAAAAAAATTTTTTTTTTTACTCCATTTTACCAGTGTCATGAAGTACAATATGTGACGAAAAAACAATCTCAGAACGGCCAGGATAAGTCAAACCGTTTTAAAGTTATCAGCACTTAAAGGGACTCTGGTCAGATTTTCAAAAAATGGCCTGGTCCTAAGGTGTAAAAAGGCTGTGTCCTTAAGGGGTTAAAGACCAGAACACTTTTTACAATTCTGCACTACACTACTTTCACGGTTTATTGCTCGATCATACAACTTACCACCCAAATGAATTTTACCTCCTTTTCTTCTCACTAATAGAGCTTTCATTTGGTGGTATTTCATTGCTGCTGACATTTTTACTTTTTTTGTTATTAATCGAAATTGACTGAAATTTTTGCAAAAAAATGACATTTTTCACTTTCAGTTGTAAAATTTTTCAAATAAAACTACATTTCTATATAAATTTTTCTCTAAATTTATTGTTCTACATGTCTTTGATTTTAAAAAAATGCAATAAGTGTATATTTATTGGTTTGCGCAAAAGTTATAGCGTTTACAAACTATGGTACAAAAATGTGAATTTCCGCATTTTGAAGCAGCTCTGACTTTCTGAGCATCTGTCATGTTTCCTTAGCTTCTACAATAGCCAGACAGTAGAAACACCCCACAAATGACCCCATTTCGGAAAGTAGACACCCTAAGGTATTTGCTGATGGGCATAGTGAGTTCATATAAGTTTTTATTTTTTGTCACAAGTTAGCGGAAAATGATGATTTATTTATTTTTTTCTTACAAAGTCTCATATTCCACTAACTTGTGACAAAAAATAAAAACTTCCAGCGGAATCTGATTTATTTATTTTTTTCTCACAAAGTCTCCCTTTCCGCTAACTTGGGACAAAAAGTTTAATCTTTCATGGACTCAATATGGCCCTCAGCGAATACCTTGGGGTGTCTTCTTTCCAAAATGGGGTCATTTGTGGGGTGTTTGTACTGCCCTGGCATTTGAGGGTCTCCGCAATTATTACATGTATGGCCAGCATTAGGAGTTTCTGCTATTCTCCTTATATTGAGCATACGGGTAATGAACGGCACAGATTTCTTCATTCGCATCGATCAATGTGGATGAAAAAATCTCTGCCAAAAAAAACATAACATTAACTTTTAAAAACTTTTTGCGCAAATCGCCCAGAGATGTGGCGAAGTACATTATGCACTTTGTCCCAGGTGAAAGGAGAGGTTTGCAGCATCTGTGAGTGAAAGGGCCCTAAGAGCCCTGTGTGCCTGTCCTGTGTAACGCAATCCCTATGATAAGTGTACCTGTGTGTGGTACTTCCGGAAACACTCCCCTAAGCATAGGGCAGGGTGGTCAGGGCAGTCAGGACAGAAATAGCGGGTGTCACGCCTTATTCCACCTTATTCCACTCCTGCTACAGACACAACATTTTTTTCGGGGTGGCGGTTGGTTTGAGGTCCCAGAAACGACACTGGGGAAATGTCGCTCGTGTAGACGTCTCACTACACTGGTGGTTGCGGCCACGGAACATCCTGGATACAGGAGGTTCTCGATGATCTCTTCCTGAAATTTGAGGAAGGATCTTGTTCTCCCAGCCTTACTATAGAGAACAAAACTATTGTACATCGCCAATTGAATTAAATATACAGACACCTTCTTATACCAGCGTCTGGTCCTGCGGGAAAGTAAATAAGGAGCCAACATCTGGTCATTGAAGTCCACCCCTCCCATGAGCAAATTATAGTCGTGGACCGAGAGGGGCTTTTCAATGACACGGGTTGCTCATTCTATTTAGATTGTCGTGTCTGCGTGAATGGAGGAGAGCATGTAAACGTCACGCTTGTCTCTCCATTTCACCGCGAGCAGTTCTTCGTTACACAAGGCAGCCCTCTCCCCCTTTGCAAGACGGGTGGTAACGAGCCATTGGGGGAAGCCCCGGCGACTAGGTCGCACGGTGCCACAGCAGCCAATCTGTTCTAAAAACAAATGCCTGAAGAGGGGCACACTTGTATAAAAATTGTCCACATAAAGATGGTACCCCTTGCCAAATAAGGGTGACACCAAGTCCCAGACTGTCTTCCCACTGCTCCCCAGGTAGTCAGGGCAACCGACCGGCTCCAGGGTCTGATCTTTACCCTCATAGACTCGAAATTTGTGCGTATAGCCTGTGGCCCTTTCACAGAGCTTATACAATTTGACCCCATACCGGGCGCGCTTGCTTGGGATGTATTGTTTGAAGCCAAGGCGCCCGGTAAAATGTATAAGGGACTCGTCTATGCAGATGTTTTGCTCAGGGGTATACAAATCTGCAAATTTGGTGTTAAAGTGGTCTATGAGGGGCCGAATTTTGTGGAGCCGGTCAAAAGCTGGGTGGCCTCTGGGACGAGAGGTGCTGTTGTCACTAAAGTGCAGGAAACGCAGGATGGTCTCAAATCGTGTCCTGGACATAGCAGCAGAGAACATGGGCATGTGATGAATTGGGTTCGTGGACCAATATGACCGCAATTCATGCTTTTTTGTCAGGCCCATGTTGAGGAGAAGGCCCAGAAAAGTTTTAAATTCGGAAACTTGGACGGGTTTCCACCGGAAAGACTGGGCATAAAAGCTTCCCGGGTTGGCGGCTATAAATTGAGTGGCATACCGATTTGTTTCTGCCACGACTAAGTCCAAGAGCTCCGCAGTCAAGAACAGCTCAAAAAACCCCAGTGCCGATCCGATCTGAGCCGTCTCAACCCGAACTCCAGACTGGGCGGTGAAAGGGGGAACTAATGGTGCGGCTGAAGTTGGGGGCTGCCAATCAGGGTTTGCCTTCACCTCAGGGACTCTAGGGGCTCTACGGGCCTGTCTGTGCGGTGGCTGCGACGGGGGAACTAATGCACGTGCCACCGTACCAGCTTCAACTGCCCTTCTGGTGCTCGCCACTTCACCATGTTGTACAGCAGTGCTGGTACTAGGTCCAGGATGGGCTGCGCTGCTGGTGTATGCCTCACCACGTAATCCGACAGCGCCAGCCCCACTCTGCTGCCCTTGAAGCTCGATCCTGCGCAACCTGTGGTCTAGCAACACGGGGCCGGGTACGCCTGGTGGTATCAGGGACCTCAACCTCATCGTCCGAACTTTGGGTCAGACTGCCACTGCTTTCTACAGGTTCGTATTCTGACCCGCTGGATTCGTCAGATGAGGGTTCCCATTCCTCATCCGATTGGGTCAGAATCCTGTAGGACTCTTCAGAAGAATACCCCTTGTTTGCCATTTGGTCAACTAAATTTAGGTGGTATTCCCTGAGACTACCCAAGAAAAAAAGCAAGCCTGTCTTACAAATGGGAGGCTAGCGAAGTACCGGAAGCCTCTGCGATTGATAAAAAATATCAAAACTGATTTTTTTTATCGCCGCAGCGCTTGTAATGTGATTGTGCAGTGATCAAAAAATAAAAAAATTTTGGCACTGCGGCTGGGCGGGTGTGGGTGAACGCACGTGTGGGCGACCGATCAGGCCTGATCGGGCAAACACTGCGTTTTGGGTGGAGGGCGAGCTAAGGTGACACTAATACTATTATAGATCTGACTGTGATCAGTTCTGATCACTTACAGATACTATAAAAGTACCAATGCTGATTAGTGATACGCTAATCAGCGAATCAGTGACTGCGGTGCGGTGGGCTGGGCGCTAACCGACGCTAACTACCTAACAAAGGGGCCTAAACTAACCTAAAACCTAACCGTCAATACTAGTGAAAAAAAAAAGTGACAGTTTACACTGATCACTTTTTTCCCTTTCACTAGTGATTGACAGGGGTGATCAAGGGGTTAATTGGGGTGATGGGGGGTGATCTGGGGCTAAGTGTAGTGTTTGGTGTGTACTCACAGTGATGTGTGCTCCTCTGCTGGGACCAACCGACAAAAAGGACCAGCAGAGGAGCACAGAAGCCATTTAACACCTTATATTTATAAATATAAGGTGTTAAATGGCTTCTGATTCGATTTTTTAAAAGTCACCAACCTGCCAGCGATGATCATTGGCTGGCAGGCTGGTGACGAACTTCTGATGTAACGATTCCCGGCCCGCACTGCGCATGTGCGGGCCGGCTCTGCCCGAAATATCGCGTCTCGCGAGAGGACGCGCCGGCGCGTCCAGGAGGAATAACAGGGCTGCCACCAGGACGCAATCCTGAGTGCGGCGGTCCTGAGGAGGTTAATTTGCATAACTGAAAAAAATTAACTTTTGCACGATATTTTAATTTTTCGAGTTTCACCTGTATGTCTCTATTGATCTATCATGTTGCTTCTATATAACAATTTGATTTCCATAGCAATATGTTATAGACTAAGTAATACTTGCATTAACCCTTTTTTAAGTTGTAACAGTGTACTCATGTTTTCCAATTAAAAAGAAATAATTTTTATTGGTCTTACCTGCGGAGATAACTTTCCAACTCTCTGGGTAATCGGTTCATTAACAACAATTTCCAGTTTGCAGGCATCTTTCTCCTTGGGGCTGAAGAACTGTAGGTCATTTTCTGATAGGTAGCCAACCTGTCCTTTCATCACTGTGATCCCATTATTGACTTTGATAAAGGAAGAGCTTACGAACCTCAAAGTCACTACTATAAAAGCAAGTGATGGATACATGCGACATCCCCAAAAGAGATTCATCTTTATCTATCCTGACATATATCCTAATATCTATGGTCTTCAGCTCGAGTCTGTTCCCTTTTCAGGATTATTTTACACACCCTCAGGCAGTGGCTATTCTTCAATCATCTGTTGAACATGAAGAGCTGCCCCCCTTCGTCCAAAATCTTGACAACAACAAGCTCTTTCAGGAAGTTGCGGTGCTTTAATAAAAGTTGCTGAAGAATCCTGACAACGCCAGACATTAATGTGCTTCTTTTATTCTCTAATCCTACAAAATAAGGGAATAAAAGAAGGAAATGAAGTGTGAGATCATTAAAAACAGCAGAGAAAGAGAAATACAGGTTTCTAGGGTATGAAAAGAAAAAACTAATGCAAAGCTTGAAGGACCTAATATTTTGTAAGTTATTTATATTTTCAATAAGGATAAAGGTACAGAAGGGAAAAGAAAGAGAGATGGGTGCATTGTATTTCCAAATTTATACCAGGAAAATAGGTTTCTCTTAAAGGGGTTGTCCAATGAAAAATACTCTACAGTTTTCAAAGCAAAACCTGAATATTTGTAATTGCATGTAATTAAAAAAAATTGTATAGCAACTGAGTTATCAAATGAAATGTATATGTATAGGGCCACATGCTGTTTGCTCTTTTTCTAATTACTCTGTCCACCTCACTGGTGTAGACGCACATGCTCAGTTTAATCCTTCAACTGCCACAAGCTGCAGCAGAGGGGACATGCCCCTTGATAAAGGACACACCCCCTGAGCTGGCAGGTTGAAATAAACCTAGCAGAACAATTGGAGCAATCCATGGACTTTACTCTAAATCCATGTTAGGTACGGGGATGATTCTAGCCCTGTTAGAAAGGTATTGTCATGTACTATATGGTGTCTGATTTTCATTTTTTACATCAATCATGAGATAACCCCTTTAGCCATATTTTAAAATCAGGACAAAAGTATTTAATCTACATGCTGAAAAGTAGGGTGTGTACATGGACATATAATTTTATCAAATAATAATAGTAATGATAATAATAAAAGTTCCAACTATAGAAGATATGCATATAGTTATATGTTTGATGCATATTGTGTTGGTTTCCATTATCTATTCTTTGATAAAGGGGTTTGTATTTTCCTTCCAATACTTAGGGATTAATATTTTGAGAATGTTTGGCATTAATCAGATTAGGAATAGGTGATTGGCTGTCCAAAGTTTTATGTGATGTGTCAGAAATTAAAGGGGTGTTCCGAGATTATGATACTGATGACTTATTCTCTGGATAGGTCATCAGTATCTGATCAGTGGGGGTCTGACACTGAGAAGGCACCAAGCACCGCAGCCTTCTCACAGTTTACCAAGCACAGTGCCATACATTGTATAGCGGCTGTGCTTGGTATGGCGCTTAACCCTATTCACTTGAATGGGGTTGAGCTACTCTAGGCCACATGACACATGAACGTGTCGTAACTGGCCTAGGAAAAGCAGAGAGAAGGCAGTGCCACTCACAAAAGTGCCAGTGCCTTTTCAAACAGCTGATCGTCAGGGGTCCCAGGTGGCGAAAATCTCGGAAAACCCCTTTAAGCATTTTGTTAATTTAGAAAATGTGATTTGATTGATAAATTGTACAAGAGTTTGTGCTGTAGAGTCCACTGCAGGATGCAGGTTTTAGAGGCATGTCTGTGCTGATCGTGGTTAAGTGTGATAGGTGTCTTAACTGTAGTCCATCATAAGCAGAAAAGTCTGTATAGCTGTAATCGCAGGTTACCTTGCTGACTCCTATACTTTAGCCATGCAGATTCCAAGTGTTTGTCTTTCTTTCTCTTTCTTGTTCTTTCTATAGCAGAAGTACTAACCCTTAGATTGAACTGATATTATATGGATCATGAGGCCTAAGGAGTAGGAGCACAAGGACTTGCTTCCTTCCCCTTTACTCACTAGACTAGAACGCCCCCTCCAGGCTGGAAGTCCGACAACCCCACTCCTGGTAAGAGGGAGGAATAGGGTGGTTGACCCTGTCCCTGCCAACCATACCAGGTCAGGCTGGGTTTACATAAACATAGCATAACATTAGGAACAAACCATTACTGGTGTACTGCATCATCACTTATCTCTAAGCATCACTTTACATGTTATATGAATGGCTTTTACTGTTGATTGACAATACTCAATACTTCAGTTTAGAAAAAGAATTACTTTTATTCATCTACTGTGGTCCAACATTTGAATAAGCAATTTCTGTGCCTCACTGCTCTACAAGAACTTACCATCTGCCTTTTCCATAAACACACATAAAGACGCAAGTGGCAAGACAGACTTTAATCTTAAAAAGTGAAGCTAAGGTGAGAAGCACAACTGAAGTGTTTACAAGCCAAAGCTTCCTCAAGTGCCTGAGGGTGTATTTTAATTGGTACACCAATGACCCTCCATTCAGCCATGAGAAGAAGACTTTACTGGAAAAAACAACCATAATTATGTGCTCTTAAACATATAAATCATCTGAGGATGAGCATAATTGAACAGATACACATGATCAAAACACACAAAGAGCAATGCAGATGTTCATCTCAGCAGGTATCACATTACATCTTAAGTCTAAGGAGCATAAAACACTATTGGCAATCACGAACAGTACTACACTAAGAGAAAAATATTTGTCATAAAACAATTCAATATCTTTATTAACAGAGAAATAATCTGGAAATATGCTGTCATTGGCACTATATAAATCTAGTTAAATTGTTGCTTTCAGGGTACTCAGGGTACAGCCTTCACACAGCTCCATAGACTTAAATATAAAAAGATATGGGGTCAGAACATGGTGATGCAAAAAAAAAAAAAAAGCCGGAGTCTAGCAAAGCAGAGAACAATAAAGCGAGGTATCCTAGTTTGCCTGGAAGTTTACCCCAAAACCTGCTGGAGCCAAGGGAAAGACCAAATATTGTCTGGATGCCAGTTTATTCAAGTAAAGCTGTTGAACTTTTACCAAGTCTGGACTCTTACTCCACCAACTATCACTCTCTCTCCTTTATTGCTGCAGAGCCTAACCCTGGGGAGCAACGATATCCAGGTAGGAGCACTGTGACACACAAATCTCGGCATTCCCAAAATCTTGGACACGATTGGACCTGGGGGGCGGCATGTTGCACATGTGATTTGGCACGTTCCACTTTTATTTTATTTTTTCCATTTATGGTTTATATCAGGGCATGACCAAGTAATAAAACTTTTACAGCAGCATGCATTGTGCACCATTATATTTATGCAATATCATATGCGGGCTGGTAGGGTTTGTTTGCTAGGGCTGCTTTGTAATGGCAGTCTGGCCCCTATCCCCTTAGACTACTGCCCCTACATTAAGTAGCATAGTCTGATGAGTACAGATCCTCTGTAAGTTGCAGTTGTGACATTGCAGGGCTGCAGGTGCTGAGAGATACTGTGGCATCAGAAAATGCGGTAAAGGGATTACAAAATATCCTTTCTGATGTCATTATTGAAACTGTCCAGTTAACTAAAATGCCTAAATGAGCTTTGTGGTTTAATTTTAATAAAGCTTAACGGGGCTATAAAAGACCCCCCAGAGTGGCCGACCTGCAATGGTGATCATACTTACCTACTTACCTAGTCCCTGCTGCTGGGTTCGGTCTCTCCTGGACCAGCTGTTCCTCTCCCTGCAGTGCTGAAAACAACTTCTGTCAACAGAAGGGACACGTGACTGCTGCAGCCAGTCATAGAAAGCAGCGGTGACCTTCTTCGATAACCCCTTTAATCATTATTTAAATATAAAGTTTGACAACTTTTTCAGCGTCCCACATATGTGTGTAAATGGGATACTTTAAACATCTGAATATATATGTATGTATTTACATTGTATGGTATTTCCTTTTATCAGACTGGCAATGTCATTACACCCACTTGCCCCTAGGTGGTGGTGGCACCACATAATACATATAGCTTGGATGTGTCTAGACAGGAAGTTAGTTAGTTGAATTTGGAGTGTGAGAGGAGGAGAAGAAAGTTCATGGAGGAGAGAAACAGGCTAAAGTCATCATGTAGCTGTTTTCCTTTCCTCTGGGCCCTGATTAAGCCTGGAGAAGACTACCACAGCAACCAAGCACCAGACACTTAGTCTATGTACAAAGATGCAGAGAGCCTAGTGAGGGTAACAGCTAAACTTAGCTCATGGACCTCATTAGCACAAGTGCCTAAAAGCAACTTTCCGAGTGCCAGGACACAAAGAGAAAATTAGTGCGCAGAATTGTCCTTATCCACTACACAAGCGTTCCGGGTCATAGTGGAAAAACGTATTTATATGAGTATCCTGCAAATAATGAAGCAGAGGTGTTTTCCTGCCACAAGGGAGATCGCCCTGAAAGGATAGCTCATAGTAACTATATATATCAGCATACTTTAGTACTAGAGTGCTATAGAGTGAATTTGGGATTACCACCAGGATCCTTGCCTGTAAAGTATCAGAATTAGAAGAATCCCTCCATTGACAACTGGCACTACCTGATAATAGGATTACCAGTGAACTTATTATTATTTGTGCTATACAAACGCTTTCCATTGATGAACTTTACCAACTGTCCAGAGACTATTGATTCTTCAAGGGCACCTCAACTCCCATCTGGCTGGTGTTCCCTGTAACCGAGAGTGCCCCGGAGGATTTCGTGATATCTTCCCATCCACTGTACGCCAGCCCAGGGAGGCATCTGCTAACCGTGAGTACATGAACTATTGCACCCATTGGCCCACCGTGAGCCTCACGTGTTTCCCCTGTGGTCACAGTTTTTATGGCTTAAAAAAGTCACAGACCAAAATTTGCTGCAGGTGGCATTTCTACATTGCCCTCACCTCTTTCCGAGCGGGGTGTGGTGATGCTGGCGAGGTAGTGGGACCAGTAGGCATGGCACATTTATCTTTATTTACGCCATTTTTCTGGCGGAAAGAAAGACAGAAATCTATGCCAGCTTAGTTTAGGTGCTCTCATTGCCGAAGGATGTGCCATAATTTATGGCAAGACCTGTGCCTTGCCATAAATTAGGCTCATCCTCTTTAAATGCAAGGGATATGAAGACAGATGCAGAACACGGCGGTCCGTGAAACACAAATCTCTCCCTTTGTGTTTCAGTGCCACACCATTTTCAAGATATTCGTTTGTTGTAAGTGAGTGAGAGCATGCTAGTTTAGACGTAGCATTCAGATGATATGTGATTTTGAAGTGAAAGGCTAGCCTCAGGACTAGGAGGTGGACCCACACCTTTCAGCTGTTTAAAGAAGTCACAGAGTACCGGTGAGCTCCACAGCCTCTTCCCAGGGCCAAGGACATCCAGTGGTGTCTCTAGCTTTCAAATTTTGGGGGGGTACACTGGGGGCCAGGACAAAAGTAGGGGGGGGCAGCTATAACAACGATACATTTACACAAGTACGCTTAGAAATTCTGCAATACTTCACCCAATACCTAAAACCGCAACAGGGAAGAAAAGTCCTGCTGTCTATGGTTTAAAAAATAAATAAAAAATCACTCAGATTTCAACATGTCCTAGCTGCCTGTGGATGACACTTTTATAGGGAGGGGGATCTGTGGATGACACTGCTATGGGGGGGGGGATCTGTGGATGACACTGCTATGGGGGGGATCTGTGGATGACACATACCGTATATAGCATCTTATGCTATATGTGTCATCCACAGATCCACCCCATGATAGTGTCATTCCCTTTTCCCCCTCTATAACAGTGTCATCCACAGATCTCCCTCCCCGTCGCTCACAGGAGTGTACATTTGACATTTCTAAACTGTAATCCATATCCTGCAGTAACTTTAACTTTAAATCAGGATTAAGCGGCCGCTCATCTCTACTAGTACCTTAACCTTACACCACTCGGCTAGCTTCGGTAACAGGGCCAGGCTACAGCCTGCAGGCACTGCCTGTTAGTTGTTACCGAGCGAGTGCTGATTTCTGCAGGTCAGAGCATACGGATTACAGTTTAGAAGAAATGTACACTCCTGTGATCGGTCCAGTGGCGGATCCAGAGCCTGATCTCGGGAGGGGCACTTCCAGATTATTTTCTGTCCACCGCCACAGAACAAGGGTGCTTATAGAACAGACTACACAGTGTAGAGGTATACTGTACATTGTGTGGCACAGTGTAGCGGTATACTGTACATTGTGTGGCACAGTGTAGAGGTATACTGTACATTGTGTGGCACAGTGTAGAGGCATACTATACATTGTGTGGCACAGTATAGTGGTATACTGTACATTGTGTGGCACAGTGTAGAGGTATACTGTACATTGAGTGGCACAGCGTAGAAGTATACTGTACATTGTGTGGCACAGTGTAGAGGTATACTGTACATTGTGTGGCACAGTGTAGAGGTATACTGTACATTGTGTGGCACAGTGTAAAGGTATACTGCACATTGTGTGGCACAGTGTAGAGGTATACTGTACATTGTGTGGCACAGTGTATGCTATATGTGTAGAACATAAACATATTTCACATGAAAACTTACAATTACTTGGCTTGGCCCTTGGGGATCTCGGACACCACTTTAACACTTTGGCCGGGGGCTCGGTGGAGCTGATGTTGTGTTTCATCCTAATGAGAAAGATTTTATAATAAGGATTTGGAGAAGGGCAGATGAATAGCAGAGCAGGGAGAGGCTGGTGCTGCTACTAGGGGGTCATACCATGGGGGAGTAATAAAGCCCACCATAATGCCCCCCCAGTAGAAATAATTCTCCTTATAATGTGACAGTGCAAAAAATACCCCCTTGTAATGCCCCCAGTTGAGCTAATGTCCCCCATAATGTGCCAGTATAAAATACCCCTATATAGTGCCCCCAGTAAATGCCCCTATAGTGCTCTTCTTCCCCCTTCCTCCTAGTGCCCCCCATAATGTACCAGTATAAAATGCCCCATATATCGTACCCCAGTAGATGCCCTCAGTGTCCCCCATAATTTGCAAGTATAAAATAACCCTTCTTAGTGCCCCCCGTAGATGACTCCATAGTACTCCTCTCCCCCTTCCCCATAGTACCCACCATGTGTCCCAGCATAAAATGCTACTGTACAGAGCCCCCCATATAAAATACCCCTTCGTTGTGGCCTCAGTAGATGCCCCTATAGTGCCCACCAATAACGTGCTAGTAACAAGTGCCCTCAATAACATGCCAGTAACAAGTGCCCCCAATCACGTGCCAGTAACAAGTGCCCCCAATCACGTGCCAGTAACAAATGCCCCCAATCACGTGCCAGTAACAAGAGCCCCCATCACATGCCAGTAACAAGAGCCCCCCATCACGTGCCAGTAACAAGAGCCCCCCCATCACGTGCCAGTAACAAGAGCCCCCCCATCACGTGCCAGTAACAAGAGCCCCCATCACGTGCCAGTAACAAGAGCCCCCATCACGTGCCAGTGACAAGAGCCCCATCACATGCCAGTAATAAGCCCCCCATCATGTGCCAGTAATAAGCCCCTCCATCACGTGCCAGTAATAAGCCCCCATCACGTGCCAGTAATAAGCCCCCCATCACGTGCCAGTAATAAGCCCCTCCATCACGTGCCAGTAATAAGCCCCCATCACGTGCCAGTAATAATCCCCCCCATCATGTGCCAGTAATAAGCCCCCCTATCATGTGTCAGTAATAAGCCCCCCCATCATGTGTCAGTAATAAGCCCCCCCATCATGTGTCAGTAATAAGCCCCCCATCATGTGCCAGTAATAAGCCCCTCATCACGTGCCAGTAATAAGCCCCCCATCATGTGCTAATAAGCCCCCCATCATGTGCCAGTAATAAGCCCCCCCATCATGTGCCAGTAATAAGCCCCCCCATCATGTGCCAGTAATAAGCCCCCCCATCATGTGCCAGTAATAAGCCCCCCCATCATGTGCCAGTAATAAGCCCCCCGATCATGTGCCAGTAATAAGCCCCCCATCATGTGCCAGTAATAAGCCCCCCAATGTGCCAGTAATAAGCCCCCCCAAGGTGCCAGTAATAAGCCCCCCAATGTGCCAGTAATAAGCCCCCCCAATGTGCCAGTAACAAGAGCCCCCCTAATTTGCCTGTAAACTATTGTAAAAAAACAAAAAAAAACACTTATACTTACCTCCATGTCAGCGATGCAATGCAGGCCTCTTCCGGCCTGTGTCCCGCACTGTATGGCTCAGGCGGCGCGACGACGTCATCGCGCCACCTGCGCCGGCCTCTGATAGGCTGCCGGCCTAGTGCCTGCAGCCTATCAGAGGAAGGGGAAGGGACACGCCTCTCCCTCCCCTGCAACGCCGCAGCACAGGCAGGCAGATGACTATGGAGATGAGCGCAATGGAAGCGCTCATCTCCCTGTGCCCGACTGCGGCGGCTCACTTTGGGGAGCATTTTAGTTCGGGGGGCACATGGGGGGGCACAGCATGATGTAGGGGGGGCCGTGGCCCCCTCTGGCCCCCCTGGCGACGCCACTGAGGACATCACGTTCATCGGTCATGTGGTCTAGGTGCAGCTCAATCCCATTAAACTGAATGGGGCTGAGCTGCAATATCATACTCATCCACTATCCACTGGATGGTGCTGTGCTTGGTAAGCTGTGAGAAGGGCGAGGTGCTTACCTCCTCAAACAGCTGATCATGAGGGTCCTGGGTGTCAGACCCCTGCTGATCTGATATTGATGACCTACACTGAGGTTTGGTCATCAATATTGTCACATGTGAGGCAAGGGGAGCAGGTCAACTCTTCGGCCTGTGATTGGCTGCAGCAGTCACATGTACCCCGTTGATGGATGTTGACATGTTGGAGTGGAACTGCCGCTCCAGGAGCCACACAGACTGAATCCAGCGGCAGGGACCAGGTGAGTATAATCAACACTGCGGGTCAGCCATGTCTGGAGGTCTGATTTAGTCTTAAATAACCCCTTTAATAGAATATGCTCAGCCCCAGTAAAACTGTCAGTACAAAATGTATACAAAGATTATCAGTCACAAGCCTGAATAACATAATACAAATTACATACCCATAATTACAGCATAGGTTAGATCCTGTATCTAAAGGTGCCTATATATATTAATCTAAACAGATTTCAACCAAATGTTTGTCGGGTGAAATTTAACAACCAATGATAAACTATTATTGTCTGAAAAGAAGTCGGCTGTGTTTAATATTTTAGTTAGATAGTAGGATGAAAGAACATTCCCAGAAAGATCTTTTGTCCATCGTTGAATATGTATGGGTAGTTTGAACAACTTTAACGATCAATATATTGACTAAAATGTGTATGGCTGTGTCTACGAGCATTCATCATATATTTTTTTGTTTAACTGCTGTTCAATCCTCAACCAATTTATATCTCTTATTTCACACTAGCAGTAAAGAGACTCGGCAGGCTGTTTCACCAGCTACCTGAAGGCCCATTGGGCCCACTAACTATAATGGGGATCGGCAGAGATCTCAATTCAGGTAGCGTCCGGCAATGCCGGATCCAGAGAGCTCCGGCAGACTGTTTCCCACCGGATCAGGCTCCTGAATCTCTTTACCAATAGTGTGAAACTAGCCTAATGTGTATGGCCACCTTTACTCTCAACTCTTAAGCCACTCAGACACAGGATAACTGTCAAACATACGATAGTTCTGCAATGTTATTGCTGTGCTCTGTGCTTTGCTGAGTCATTTACATTGCTTAGTCAATTACATTAGTTAGTTAGTTAGTTAGTTAGTTAGTTAGTTAGTTAGCTCATATAATAATATCATACAGATAGTGGGAGATAATCAGTGTAGATTAGATAGTAATATAGTGTAGCTGATAGGTTCCAGTGCAGGGTGTTTGGTAGTGTGATAGGAATTACTGTACTGTGCATTTTCTCCAGTCTCAGGAAACTTCTAGCAGCTTGAAAAATTTAGCAAAAGTAAGCCACGCCTGTAGTGCGCGCACAATACGAGCATATTACATTGCCGATTTTCGCAATCAAGAAAATAATGACTGGAGATAACAAATTCTAGAATTTCGCGAATTTATCGCAAAAATTAGGCCAAAAATTTGCAAAATATCTAAAAAAAAAATATTGCCCATGCTGCTCATCACTATTATGGAAACTTTTTACTGGACCTCAAGCAACTTGGATGGTGTGCCTCTCCACTCTCCCTCCAGACTCTGGGAATTTGATTTCCAAATGAAATGCAAAATTTATTTTCATCTGAAAACAGATCTTTGGACCACTGAGCAACAGTCAAGTCTTTTCCCCCCTTTAGGCCATGTAAGATGCTTCTAACGTTGTCTCTGGAACCAAGGAATGCGACAGTTGTAGCCATGTCCTGGATACATCTGTGTGTGGTGGCTCTTGAAACACTGACGCCAGCCGTAGTCCACTCTGCCAATCTCTCCCAAATTTTTAATGGCCTCCTCTTGACAATCATTTCAAGACTGTGGTTATCCATGTTGCTTGTGCACCTTTTTCTACCACAATTTTTCCTTTCACTCAACTTTCCATTAATATGATTGGATACAGCACTCTGTGAACAGCCAGTCTTTTTTAGAAATGACCTTTTGTGGCTTAACCTTTATGTGGAGGATCTCAATGACTGTCTCCTGGACAACTGTCAAGTCAACAGTCTTCCCCATTAATGTATATCTTACTAAACCAGACTGAGGGACCATTTGAAGGCTTATGAAACCTTTGCAGGTGTTTTGTGTGATTAGCTGTTTAGAGTGTGAGACCATGAGTCTACTATATTGAACTTTTTCACAATCTTCTAATTTTTTGAGATACTAATGTTTGGGTTTTTATTAGCTGCAAGCCATAATCATCAACATCAAAAGAAATAAACACTTCAAATACATCACTCTGTATGTAATGCATCTATATGAGTTTCACTTTTTGAAATTAATTACTGAAATAAATCTTTTCGATGATATTCTAATTTATTTTGATGCACCTGTATATACTTTTCTATGACCATCAGATAATCCAGAACATTTAAAAGGTTTGTCCGCTTTTTTTAATATTAATGTCATCAATATCAGGATAGGTCATCAATATCAGATCGGGGACCGACTCTTGCCACCCCCGCCGATCAACTGTTTGAAGAGAAAACAGCACTCGTACATGCGTTGCCTTCTCTTCACTGTTTACCTGCTCACCGTCACAACTGCGGATGTGAGCAGGTGTAATCACAACTCCATCGTCCCACTCACTTCATTAGGATGGCTTATTTGTAATGACACTTGCTCACCACTGCGATGTCGATGGCAAGCAGGTAAACAGTGAAGAGAAGGCAGGCTGCTGTCTCTTCAAACAGCTGATTGGCAGGGGTGCCCACCAATGTGATATAGATGACCTTTTCGGAGGATAGGTAAATATAAAAAAGGCATTCAACCCCTTTAACAATTTGGCACCTATTAAATCCAATTATTGCTGAATGAAAGCAGTTTTAATGCTTTGTTGTCTCTATTGATAAAGCACTTTGTCAAATCATACCCTGTATAGTTTACATAACCCTATGGTTCAAGGGTCAGAACTACCGCCACAGGCCCGCCGTGGCTGGGTTGTTTGGGCCAATAGGTCCGGTCCTCACTTACAAGTACACACACAGTAGTTACGGCTGTCATCTATTATGGCCTGGGCCTCATTCCTCAGCTGTGCTCTCCGCAGCAGGTGTGATGCATCGGCTGAGTAGAAGAGTGCAGGGGCCAAGGATCATTCCCAAGCCTGTGCACTTTCCTACTCAGCAGGTGTGATGACATCACTGCACCGTGCCTGCTGAGGAGAGCGGGATTTACTCTGTTCATTGAGGAAATGGGGCTAGATGAGTATTGTATTTATACCACAAGGACAGCACTACTATAAGGAAGGCACTAAGGGGCCATAAATACTTTGGGGCCAATAACTACTTTATGGGGGCACTAAGGAGGAGCACTACTGTAAGGGGGGACTAAGGGGCCTTAATGGCTGTGTAGGGGGAACTAAAGAGCCATATTGCTGTGTAGGGGCACAAAGGGGGCATAGCTACTATGTGGGACACTAAAAGGGCATGCTACAGTGTATGAGCACTACAAGGGCATAACTACTATGTTGGGACACTAAAGTGGCCTTCTACTGTGTAGTGACACTAAGGGGGCATAACTACTGTGTAGAGGCACTAAGGGGGCATAACTACTGTGTGGGGGCAATAAGGGGGCATTCTACAGTGTGGCGGCACTAAGAGGGATATCTACTGTGAAGGGGATATAACTACTTTGTGGGGGCTCTAAGGGGGGCATTCTACTGTGCAGGGGCACAAAGGGTGCATATCTACTGAGTGGGTGGGGGGTTCTATGGCAGGTGTGGGCGGTCTTGATTAGTCGCCAGAAGGGCGTTACAGGGAAGTTGCACAGGGGGCTCTATTCAAAATTCAGACCCAGCCTTTTCTAGTTACAACCCTGCCCGAGTGGTTATCATCCTGCATTATACACTTTCACACCAATATCAAACACTATACTGGAAATATAATATTTTAAAAGCACACATTAAAATGAAATAGAAAATGCATTTATATCTTGTTTCGAGAGATCATATTTCTCCATGCAGTGACACACTTTTTCTATAGCAATACAGAGAGAAAATGTTCTTTCCCATGACTGAGTAGCTTAACATGGGATAACATGATCCAAAACAATCAGGAATTTGAGACAAGATTAAAATCTTAATTCTAACAATACATTTGCCTTGATAACCTTAGCACAGCAGTTAATGTCTTCCAGATGTTACAAGCTGGGTGGCACTAAGCAGAAAATGGAAATAAACAAGATCTCCTTAATTATATCATTCAAATATAGTTTCACGTGTTTTTTGGAAATGGCATTATATTGCAACTTTTCGCATAGTTTACATTACTGAGAAGAGATGTCTGTCACCTTCCAGATGTCTACTTCTAATTTGTATTTGTCACAGTTAAAATAGTCCTCCAGGCCCCCATGCCCAAAGAGCCCACCTGCTTTAGTACTACTGTTCAGCTGCTTGCCCTACCTTAGGATTTCTAGTAGGAAGGATATGGCTCTTCTTCTGCTTCAACCAGGGGCACTGTTGTACTACATGTTCTGACGCTGTCCAGCAAAATAAACGTCGTGATCTGGGCAGCATCAGGACACAATACAGCAGAGGCAGATGTCCAGAGCTGAAGGAGAGCAATAGCAGAGTAAGTATATACAAATGATTTTCAGTATTTTCTGGTCTTGGTCTGTTTTCTACTTTTTCTGGATTATGGGTCTGTTTTTTTTTATATTTTCTAGCTTGATTTTTTTTATTCTTGTCTCTTTTGTTAGTTTTTATGGTATGATGTCTGATTATGCTTTTTAAGTTTGCTCTGCTTTGGGGTCTGACTGATGACAATAATATCATGCAGTCATATGCAACGGAGGGGCCTGGAAATCCACTTTATAGGGGTTCTCTTGAAAAAGAGAACAGAGCTTGGTGCTGGACTTTAATAGTGCATTACACTACACATACAGAATTAAAGCTCCTGCAATCTAGTAGGAGCAGCCGAGAACAACTCTCCTTGATGCATAGCGCTCAATGAGTGCTATGCAGTGAATAGAGGAAGCAGCTATGCCTCGGGCATACTAGAGCTGCAGGGTCTTAACAGACCCTGATCAGCTCTGCCTGTGTACAATGCCTGGAGGCACTGTAGAGGAGGCTATGATAACTACTGGGGACACTATAGAGGGGCCTTATTTCTACAGGGGTAGTATAGAGGGGCCTTATTACTATTTTAGGCGGTATTATTACTACTGGTGGTACTGTAGCGAGGCATTATTATTGGGCACAATATGGAGGGCACTACTCCTAACAGGCACCTTCTGGGAGCAGTATAACTCTAGGAGGCACTATTAGTAATTAAGGCACTCTGGGAGAGAATTACTATTGGCGGGCCTTTTGGGAGCACTATTAGTATGTGGGGGACTATCTGTATGGCACTGTCATTTCCTTAGTATAGTATTTGGGGGCATTGAGGAGCACAGTGGGCACAGTATTGAGGGTAGCAATAGGATAGCACTTTTAAGATGCCAGGAGGAGGAGGAAGGCAAAGTGAGAAATCTAAGACGTCTGTGTGGTAAACTCTGCAGAGATGAGACATGGCTGTAAGAAGTCATGATGGCAGTCTGCTCTGAATGGAGAAGATGAGGAAAGGGAACGTCTACATTAGAGGACACATCCCTGGATGTTCTAGGTATGTAAGTATGTATGTTTAGTAGTGGTGAATGTAATGTCCATCCAAATATACCACTAGCACTGGGGCTGGGGGGTGCAGACATATTTCACATTCAAATACTAATAATACTGAAAATGCTCACCAATTACCTTTTCAGTATGACTGTAGACACAAGCTCAGTTAACTATTAACCAGTAGCCAAATCATGTAAATATACACCAAAAACTGGTAAACGAAACTAAAACTGATAGGCAGCCATACGTGGGGCCCTCACTTACTTTTTTTTAAATTTTTATATTATATTACAAGAGCCATATTAGTGAGAGTCCCACATACGACTGCCTATAGGGACCAGGACTGTGTGTAGGTGTATATTTATTATTAAAATTTTTCTTATTTCATGTATTATATATGAGATCACTTTATATAACATAAAATATTTTAATAAATAATATTGCCAGTACTCCAGCCACTTTGAGACACTTTTTGGTGTATATTTTACATTCGCCACACAAAAAGTGGGCCTGTCTGTTTAAAAATGGCAGGGCTGAAATTCAGTCCTAGTCCATCCCTATTAAGCCAAGGAGAACATGGGTTAGGGCACTATTAGAATGCCCAATTTTTGTGCCAATTATTGAGAACAGGCGTTCATAGGAACGCACATTTCAGATAACTGGCCCATATAATAGCAGCTGATAAGCAAATGAAAAAGCTTGTTTGTCGGCGGATGGGCATTTTTTATGATGGTGAAAGATGCCTGATTATAGGCAGCACATCTCTGTGTAATCAGGATGTGCTACCGATAATGAATTGAACAGAATGAAGGAGGAAAGACTGCAGCATCAATTGTTTCTCCTGCATTTACGGTAGTTTGCCTCGGTCTGTGTAATCAGGCCGGTAAAAACGAGCGCCGGTGGTGTTATCATCTATCAGCGCTTGCACTGTCCGAACGTGGCAGTGTAATAGGGCCTTACTCAGGGATTCATCTGCATTATATCAACATGGCTTTATTTTAATTAATTATTCTTGAAGACAGAGGTTAGCTGGGAAATACTCGACAAACATCAGGCCACGCTCAAATCTAAAAATAAATACATTTGTCTGTGTTTAGTGACAAAGACAGTAAGATGCAAGGTTGTCGGAGCAGATGTCAAATATCAATCCCAAATGTTTGCTGACAACTTTTATATTCTTGCTTAAAGTTATTTCAGGACTCTCCAGTAAGACAGTGCGAAGACCACAGATGTATTTAATATTATGCTCGTCCCAATAATTTACACGCAAGTGTGATAGGGATGTGGTATTTATTATGCATGGTAAAAAGCTATTGTAATGTGTGTCTGTCTTATAGAAACAAATGCGGTTAATAGTAATGTGAATAAAAAAACACGTTTTCTTACCCTAAACTCAAAAATATTTAAAAAACTGCATCATATCTGGACCTCAAACAAGCAAAGCGATTGGCGGACAAGAGAGGTCATAGAGGAAAAAGGAAAAACTGTCAACCTGACAGTGGAATTCAGGATAAATTGGAGGGATGCAAGAATGCTATCAGTGATTCCATAAAGGAAGGGTTTTGCGATATGATCAGGGAATGTTGAAGCATTTTTCTTGACTTATAGGCATTGTCCAGGTGTTTAATACTGATGACCTATCCTCAGGGAAGGTCATCAGTATGTGAACAGTGGGGGTTCTGACTCCCGGCACTGGTGCCGATCAGCCGTTTAGAGAGACTGCGGCTCTCAATGGGAGCTTAGGTCTCTTTCTAGGCCAGTGATGTCACATTAAAGTGAAATGGACTGAGCCAGAATACCCAGCACCAATGGACGGAACTGTGTGTGGTAAATTGCAATCAGGCTGCGGCTCTCATGGGAGCACAGCAGGCTCTTCAAACAGCTGTTCGGCATGGGTGCAAGGAGTCAATCCCCCACTGATCACATACTGATAAAATATTTTTAAGGTGGAGGTGTGGTCTGATGGGCAGGGAATATATTAATGTTCCGCTTTGGGGGGTTTGGTGGCAATAGGTCATAAAGTAAAGTCAAATATAAGTCTGCTGTGGTGCATACATTGATTTGTAGATCAGCTTCCCAATCATTGTATCTTTCTCAGATCCTGAGGAAGAGAGCCATTTGTTCTTGAAACATTGTGTCCACAATTGCTACTCACTCCACCTGGAACCTCTGACTCCTTGTTCCGGTAACACAACATCTACCCACCATCATTCACTACGTTTATATTGGATTCCATTTAGCGAGGTTAGACAATTTGAGGAAACCGAGAAGCCAAAGGACTATTTGCCATACCACACCTACACCATTGAGCACTAAACTGGCTAGCTCTGATACATACTTTTGTCTTAAACATTACATACAACCCATGGTGTTCGCTGTGCATATTACGCTGTCAAATAACAAATATGTGCAGCTATATAGATAATGGAGGATTTTATTTTTTTAAAAATCAACTAAAATAATTTTACAAAGTCTAAGTCAGTGTTCGGTCAGAGATTTCCAAAAGTAATTGTGAGCCAAAACCAGGACCAGGTCAAAAACAGAACAAGTGCAAATCTTTCCATTATACCTTATCTCTGTGTAGACTGTAGACTCTACTTTTTGTCTTGGCTCACAGTCTCTGAAGGAAATCACTGTGATCAAGTGTGAACTAGGCCTAACAGAGCAATAAGCAATATATTATTATTCAGGCCATGTTTTCCAAACTTGATTTCACTCTGTTGTTCCTCTGTCTGGACTAGATGATGGGGCATGCTATATAAGCAGCCACCTTCTTCTAATCCTTATAGGACTTTATGAATTGTGGAACCGTGAGCTGTACAACTCCCACCATCCTGTGAGAGATAAATTCATTCTTTAGCATTAGAATCTTTACTCTTCCTTTGGGACTCCCACCATTTATTCTTGAACATCTCACTTCTTTCCACCATCGTAAAAACCTCCTAAATGAACTATCTAATGTTTCAGTGGCAGCAGAAAATTACACACCGCATTAACCTACTACAAGCAGATGCTGGTAGGTACTTCCAACTATCTAGAGGATACACAGCTACATATGTATATAATGTAGAATATGCTTAATGGAGTTTATCTCCCAATAGGAGACTAAAATGTTTAAACTGAAAATCTCCAAAACCCTGCACTCACAATAAAAAAGCAAGCCCTCAACCTTGAAAAACTACTAGATCATTTGAACAGCTGTAGTAAAAAAGGGAATAAAGAGTGGCTTTTACCAGTGTGCTCTGCATATGGACATGCATAGTATCAATGTCATTCATTTGGTCCATGGGAAAATGATGGTACTGGATTAAAGGAGGTGACATTCTTGGGAAGTCAATGGCCCTAACAAAAGCTATGTAAACAGATTGCGTTTTACAGGAAGTATCACACAATGTATGCGATAACGGGTTGATTTCTAGGATAACCAGATAGAACCCATCAGCCTAGTTCCCAAAGTAAAACCGTCAATTTCTTGGAAGTCACAAATAACCATAAAATGTTGAAAATCATACATCTGCCATGGTAAATGAAGCATGAATATCCCCATTGTGCTGGGTACACAGCCATAATTGCTTTAGTCAGCTGGCTGCTGCATTTATCTACAAATCAAACAGATCACACAGCTATAATTTCCGATCTTCCAAGCCAGCATTCATAGCATTTTGAGCCAATGCTCCAGGCTTCACAATAATAGCTAAGGCAGACAAAACAAATGATTTCGTGTTTTACAACCTTCCACTGTCTGCTCTTAAGTGACTATTTTGTTTGCCCATCCCAAAAACATCATAATTAGAGACACACAGTGGTGGACATGTTCTAACCTGCAAGTCTGACGACGTCAGTTCTCAAAATCTGATTAGAAAAAAAATACGACAGTGGAAATCTAATTAGAAATAGCAAGCAGCATCACAAATAGATCAAAATGATGTGTTTTCAAATCAAGGTGCCATGTGGCACCCTATGAAACTCCCAGCAGCCAATCAAGCTAAAGGAATAGGCACTCAAGACACAACAAATGTCAGATCGGGTTGTATATTACTCCTTAGCGGGTTGTGGAAATGTATTTATTACTCTTTTTTTATTCAATTTGAAATCTATTACACTTATCACCATAAAGATAACTAGCTAGGGTAACATCTATCTAAAGTGCATGGCTAGCTTTAGGAGCGCTCTGCTGCATTCTTCCTTCTAGTCAATAGGACATACAGAAACAGCTGAGCATCATGTGTGTCTTAAGGTGGATTTACACAAGCCAATTATCAGGCAGATTATCGGGAACGACTGTTCCTGAGAACGCTCGTTCCCGACGATCTGCCAGTGTAAATGTACCACGATCACCCGATGAACGAGTGAAACGCTCATTCATTGGGTGATCCTGTCATTTGTGTAGGCACACCAATTATCGTTTCTGGGCAGCAGATTGTGCCGTCTAAACAGCGATCTGCCACCCAGAAACAATGATTTTGTATGGGGATGAGGGACTGCTATAGTGATCCCTTGTCCTCATACTGTGAAGGAGATTGCTGTACGTAAATGCAGCGGCCTCCTTCACTTAACACTTCCTTCCCGACAATCGGCTGCTACATCATGCAGTCTAAACCCTCCATTAATATTTTTTCATTGATAACTTTTTCGAATGTACCCGGATAAGTTATTCTTGCTTCTCTTAGTTTGTTCCAATTTTACATAATATTGGTTCTTGTTCTTTCGGGGCATTTTCTGCAATTTGAGATTAAATTGCTTTACAAATATGTTTCCTACAATTCCCTCTAGTATCTAAGGGGCATCACTAGGCTAAACCATCCAAGGCTTGGGCCCCAGATGTTATGTCCAGGGCTCCGGATGTAGAAGCTGCTGCCCAAAAGAACTGTCATCCTCACCGTCATCCTCAGGATGGTAATACAGTTGAAAAGGCAGCTATGTACAAAAGCCAATGGCTCCATTGCCACTGTTTACACTAACAGGCATTTGAACCATATGAGGAAATAAAATGGAGTGATGACATCATGACCAACTATGCCATGTCTCAGGCAGCGCATTATGAGGGCATTATGAAAACCTTATTAGTACTTGGAGCTCTATAGGGGAGCTTTATAGAGGAGTCTTGTTACTACTGAGGGCAGTATAGGCAGGCCTTATTACTTCTGGTGGCTCCATGGGGTCTTTATCACTACTAGGGGCACTACAAAGTGAGTATTACTACTGGAGGTATTGTGGCTGGAGGCACTGTTGAAGAACAAAGAGGGGTAGGGTTATGGAAAACTGAGGAACCTAAGATCACTGTGTAGCAAACTGCAGAAATGAGACAATGCTGAAATAAGTCATCATGGCGAACTGGGCCAACTGGAGAAGAAGAGGAAAAAGAATGTGTAGAATCATATGGCACTGGATGTAATAGATCTATAATGATGTTTACTCCTGTATTTTTGGTAGCACTGAATATAATGTCCATTCAAAAATCTTTAGCACTAGGGCTGGGGGGGAGATAGATCGAGAATTCGGCACATATACATTGGGGCTTTGGCACCAAATGATTTGAGTACCCCTATCTTAATGTCATTGGCTAAATATTTTTTGTTATTTTATTCATTAATATAGAACATACATATTCCACAGTGCTGTCCAGAAATTGTCATCACTCCCTATTTTCTAAACTGTGAACTAACCAGTCTAAATGTTTCAGGAGTGTAGGAGGATACCAGAGCACCTAGAAAGAGCCCACGTAAACAGGGGGAGAACTTCCAAACTCCATGCAGATATTGCCCTTGGTTGGGTTCAATTCAAGACACGACCAGTGCTATGAAGCAAATGTATTAACCACTAAGCCACTATGCATTTTTTGGGTTGTTTTAACTGAAGAAGGAAAATAAAAGAAGCACGATATATTTTGGATGGCTTTTATTTTTGAATGGAGCAACATTCTTCGTGAACAGTGGTCCACTTGACAACTGAAATAAAAGTGTTAAATTTCTGACCAAAGACTCTACAACCTAGAACCCCTAAATGGGTGTATGGTTTTTACTGGTCAGATGCTCAAGTCAGTACAGGAGCAGGTTTGTAACAGTCAGGAGCTGACAACAGGAGAGTTCTAAGATACCACAGGTCAAAACCAGGAGATTAAGATAAAAATTTGAAGGATCACCCTGTATTTATATATACTCAAAGAACACTATAACCTAAAATTATCAGTGGGTATAGGGAAAAAGCTATGAGCACAAGGCAAAAACCAGTAGGATCAAGTAGTAGGCAAAATCTATAGTTAGGGCAAAAATGTTTGTCAGGGTTAGAGTAGGCCTCATGCACTCGACCATTGTTATGGTCCGCATCCGAGCCGCAGTTTTTGCGGCTTGGATGCGGACCCATTCACTTCAATGGGGCCGCAAAAGATGCGGACAGCACTCCGCGTGCTGTCCTCATCCGTTGCTCCGTTCCGAGGTTCCGCAAAAAAAATATAGCATGTCCTATTCTTGTCCATTTTTTGCAGATCAGCGGTTTGCGGACCGCAAAAAACAGCACGGTCGTGTGCATGAGGCCTTAGGGTCAAAACACAGGTGTCACGGATGACGTTAGCAGATAGCTGGAACATATAAATAAACGAGCGACTGGCTTGATCCCAAACTAAGGAGCTTATAGGTGAGCCCTATAAAACCCTAAGAGCTCTCCCTGACTGCTATGCCCATGCAAGGGTCTGTATGGTAGACGATTGCATGCCCGCGTACCTAATACTGTGTGACACCTGAAAACCCTATAATAGTGAGGGGACACGACCACCGCCTCCCTGCACTTAATACGGACGGAGTCAGGGTCACCTCGAATCAAGCCAGCAAGGAAACACAAAAGTAAATGACTTATCTGAACAAACAGCAGAAGCAGCCTCCAGCAGTGAACACCTCATCCAGGAAGTAGTATAAACCGCAAAGTGAGGCAGTATGGGAGGGATTATAAAGGAAGACGATTAGTCGAAATAAGTGACACCTGGCAGAAGGAAAGGAGATGAGAAAGTGAAACCAAAACAAAGAACATCATACAAGAGGTAGAGAAGAACGTCTGCCAGATCTTCTCACAGAACTGGCGGTGACAACAGGACTACAAGCCAGAAAGGAATCTTTAGGCAAATAATACTTGTAGGATGTCTCTTTCAAGTCTTAGTGGCATAAAAAGTAGGCCACTAGTCAAGGAAATTTGTGGTTGGCAGCTGTGAGCAGCAAGCCTATGGCTGAGTGGGAAAACGGTTCTGGGTCTGGGAAGAAGTAACAAAAGTTTCACCTAGCCACCTTCTTTAGCTACAGTATGGAGCCTGCCAAAGCCATTGCTCCATACTTTATGGACCTTGAGTCTATACTGTAGTTTGTATCCCATTTTTGCCCATTATAGTCTGATGTAAAATATAAAATGTTGAGAATTAAAAAGTAGCTGGCACTTGGTGTTGTAGTTTACACTTGGTACTTGCTACTTTACTACCACTATATAATGCTGGCAGTCCTTGCCCACAGGTATGGCCGCCGAAATACTCACCCTGTGTTGCTGGTGGTTTATGCCTGCCTGCATCTTTTTGCTCTCTCCTGGTGGCCATAGCTGCCAGTATCTGGTAACATGCTGTAGGCCTCACCTGACCATCTCTGTTCCCTTCTCTGCCGGCATGAGATCAAGCACACACCCTTGTCTGGCGTACATCTTTGCTTGAGATATCAAGTATACAATGTCACCTATACATCGGGCGATTATCTTTTCACTTTAATCTCATAGACATGTGCTATCAGATTGCTTATTAATATATCTTAATCAAGTCAGGTGGTTATATACAGTCAGGTCCATAAATATTGGGACATTGACACAATTCTAAGATTTTTGGCTCTATACACCACCACAAGATGTGCTTTAACTGAAGACTGCAGCTTTAATTTGAGGGTATTTACATCCAAATCAGGTGAACGGTGTAGGAATTACAACAGTTTGCATATGTGCCTCCGACTTGTTAAGGAACCAAAAGTAATGGGACAGGAAAATAATCATAAATCAAACTTTCACTTTTTAATACTTGGTTGCAAATCCTTTGCAGTCAATTACAGCCTGAAGTCTGGAACGCATAGACATCACCAGACGCTGGGTTTCATCCCTGGTGATGCTCTGCCAGGCCTCTACTGCAACTGTCTTCAGTTCCTGCTTGTTCCTGGGGCATTTTCCCTTCAGTTTTGTCTTCAGCAAGTGAAATGCATGCTCAATCAGATTCAGGTCAGGTGATTGACTTGGCCATTGCATAACATTCCACTTCTTTCTCTTAAAAAAACTCTTTAGTTGCTTTTGCAGTATGCTTTGGGTTATTGTCCATCTGCACTGTGAAGCACTGTCCAATGAGTTCTGAAGCTTTTGGTTGAATATGAGCAGATAATATTGCCCGAAACACTTCAGAATTCATCCTGCTGTTTTTGTCAGCAGTCACATCATCAATAAATGCAAGAGAACCAGTTCCATTGGCAGCCATACCTGCCCATGCCATGACACTACAACCACCATGCTTCACTGATGAGGTGGTATGCTTAGGATCATGAGCAGTTCCTTTCCTTCTCCATACTCTTTTCTTCCCATCACTCTGGTACAAGTTGATCTTGGTCTCATCTGTCCATAGGATGTTGACCCAGAACTGTGAAGGCTTTTTTAGATGTCGTTTGGCAAACTCTAATCTGGCCTTCCTGTTTTTGAGGCTCACCAATGGTTTACATCTTGCGGTGAACCCTCTGTATTCACTCTGGTGAAGTCTTCTCTTGATTGTTGACTTTGACACACATACACCTACCTCCTGTTCTTGATCTGGCCAACTGTTGTGAAGGGTGTTTTCTTCACCAGGGAAAGAATTCTTTGGTCATCCACCACAGTTGTTTTCCGTGGTCTTCCGGGTCTTTTGGTGTTGCTGAGCTCACCGGTGCGTTCCTTCTTTTTAAGAATGTTCCAAACAGTTGTTTTGGCCACGCCTAATGTTTTTGCTATCTCTCTGATGGGTTAGTTTTGTTTTTTCAGCCTAATGATGGCTTGCTTCACTGATAGTGACAGCTCTTTGGATCTCATCTTGAGAGTTGACAGCAACAGATTCCAAATGCAAATAGCACACTTGAAATTAACTTTGGACCTTTTATCTTCTCATTGTAATTTGGATAATGAGGGAATGACACACACCTGTCCATGGAACAGCTGAGAAGCCAATTGTCCCATTACTTTTGGTCCCTTAACAAGTGGGAGGCACATATGCAAACTGTTGTAATTCCTACACCGTTCACCTGATTTGGATGTAAATACTCTCAGATTAAAGCTGACAGTCTGCAGTTAAAGCACATCTTGTTTGTATCATTTCAAATCCATTGTGGTGGTGTATAGAGTCAAAAATCTTAGAATTGTGTTGATGTCCCAATATTTTTGGACCTGACTGTAAGTGCCTATTCCTTTACCAGTATATATAGGTTGTGATGGCCCTATAATGTGGTGGCTGACATACATATTTGGTGGGTATTATTTTAGTAAGCTATTTATTACATCCTCTTTATCAGTACTAATCATATTGGAGACATAAGATTTTGTCCCCTGAGGAACTGGCACCCTTGAGAGGTGCAGTGGAACGGTTCAGAACATATGCCAGTGTCTGGAGCATATGATTATGTTTGGGACATATGGCAATATTTGGATCATCATGTCTATTTTTTCTCTAAGGCTACTTTCACACTAGCGTTCGGGGCTCCGCTTGTGAGCTCCGTTTGAAGGGGCTCACAAGCGGCCCCGAACGCATCCGTACTGCCCTAATGCGGATCCGCTCAGAATGCATCAGTCTGGCAGCGTTCAGCCTCCGCTACGCTCCGCTTCGGGTGTCCGCCTGGCCGTGCGGAGGCAAACGGATCCGTCCAGACTTACAATGTAAGTCAATGGGGACAGATCCGTTTGAAGATGACACAATATGGCTCAATTTTCAAACAGATCCGACCCCATTGACTTTCAATGTAAAGTCTGGACGGATCCGTCTGAACTACTTTCACACTTAGAATTTTTTCTAAACTATAATGCAGACGGATCCGTTCTGAACGGATCCAAACGTCTGCATTATAGGAGAGGATCCGTCTGTGCAGACACCAGACGGATCCTCTCTGAACGCAAGTGTGAAAGTAGCCTTAGATATATTAATTATTATTTTTGAGTATGCGTTTTGTATATTTGGTTACATTTATTATTGGAGGACCACAGACTATTGACTTATCTCTGTGATAGATTTCTTTAGGTGGTGGTATTTATCCCTTGTCAGGGCCATATAGGGCTTTTAGGAAGTTCCTGACACGGGATCACCCCTATCAGGGTGGCTATTTCTTTTTGTAGGCAGGGCTCATTAGTCTATAGGGGCAGCACTGAGGGTGAGTTATCCTTTACTTTTGCAGCATCAGCTCCAATTCTCCCAGTTGAAAAAATCTTTAAATTGCACTTATTGGGGTATCTTAATAAATATTATTAAAGGTTACGTTTTACACTGTTAAAGGTGCTCTGTGATACATCTCTGTTCCCTGCCTGTTAGTTCCTGCCGTGCTCCCATGTGCATCCATATGGCAATGTCTGAGAATGCAGTGAGTAATCATCCAATAACCATCATGCAAGACAACAGGATACCTTAAAAAGGCATCCATTTGTCACAAAAGAAATTAAAGGGAACAGGTCTGTTTGAAAATGCAAAATAATCAGCAGGCAGCATGTTATAGAGCAGGAGGAGCTGAATAAATTGATATATGGTTTTGTGTGAAAAGATTTAGTAAAACTTGTATTTCATTTATTTAACCCCTTTAGGACACCTTAGGACCAGGCCATTTTTTGCAAATCTGACCAGTGTCACGCTTTGACCTATCCAGGCCATTCTGAGATTGTTTTCTCGTCACATATTGTAATTCATGACACTGGTAAAATGAAGTCAAAAAAATTAATTTTTATTTATAAAAAAATACCAAATTTACCAAAAATTTGTAAAAAATTGCAAATTTCCAAGTTTCAATTTCTCTACTTCTATAATACATAGTAATACCTCCAAAAATAGTTATTACTTTTCATTAACCATATGTCTACTTCATGTTTGGATCATTTTGGGAATGATATTTTATTTTTTGGGGATGTTACAAGGCTTAGAAGTTTAAAAGCAAATCTTGAAATTGTTCCGAAATTTTCAAAAAAATTTAGGGACCAGTTCAGGTCTGAAGACACTTTTTGAGGCTTACATAATAGAAACCACAGAAAAATTACCCCATTCTATAAACTACACCCCTCAAGGTATTCAAGAATTAATGGAAAATAGAGATACAATTTTTTCACATTTTTGGCAGATTTTCCATTTTAATAATTTTTTTCCAGTTACAAAGCAAGGGTTAACAGCCAAACCAAACTCAATATTTATGGCTATAATTCTGTAGTTTACAGAAACACCCCATATGTGGTCGTAAACTACTGTACGGGCACACGGCAGGGCGCAGAAGGAAAGGAATGCCATACGGTTTTTGGAAGGCAGGTTTTGCTGGACTGTTTTTTTTTACAACATGTCCCATTTGAAGCCCCTCTGATGCAACCCTAGAGCAGAAACTCCATAAAAGTGACCCCTATCTAAGAAACTACACCCCTCAAGGTATTCAAAACTGATTTTACAAACGTCGTTAACCCTTTAGGTGTTCCACAAGAGTTATTGGCAAATGGAGATGAAATTTCAGAATTTAAATTTTTGTGCAAATTTTCCATTTTAATTCATTTTTTCCAGTAACAAAGCAAGGGTTAACAGCCAAACAAAACTCTATATTTATGGCCCTGATTGTGTAGTTTACAGAAACACCCCATATGTGTGCCTTCTGTACGGGCACACGGCAGGGCGCAGAAGTAAAGGAATGCCACACGGTTTTTGGAATGCAGAGTTTGCTGGACTGTTTTTTTTTACACCATGTCCCATTTGAAGCCCCCCTGATGCACCCCTAGAGTAAAAACTCCAAAAAAGTGAACCCATTTTAGAAACTACGGGATAGGGTGGAAGTTTTGTTGGTACTAGTTTAGGGTACATATGATTTTTGATTGCTCTATATTACACTTTTTGTGAGGCAAGGTAACAAGAAATAGCTGTTTTGGCACCGTTTTTATTTTTTGTTACTTACAACATTCATCTGACAGGTTAGATCATGTGGTATTTTTATAGACCAGGTTGTCACGGACTGGCCGATACCTAATATGTATACAATTTTTTTATTTATGTAAATTTTACACAATGATTTCTTTTTTGAAACAAAAAAAAATCTTGTTTTAGTGTTTCCATAGTCTGAGAGCCATAATTTTTTCAGTTTTAGGGCGATAACCTTGGGTAGGGTATGATTTTTGCGGGATGAGATGACGGTTTTAATGGCACTATTTTGGGGTGCGTGTCACTTTTTGATCGCTTGCTATTACACTTTTTGTGATGTAAGGTGACAAAAAATGGCTTTTATTACACCGTTTTTATTTTTATTTTTTTACGGTATTCACCTGAGGGGTTAGGTCATGTGATATTTTTATAGAGCAAGTTATTACAGATGCTGCGATATCTAATATGTATACTTTTTTTTATTTATGTAAGTTTTACACAATGATTTCATTTTTGAAACAAAAAAAATCATGTTTTAGTGCTTCCATAGTCTGAGAGACAGAATTTTTTCCGTTTTTGGGCGATAACCTTGGGTAGGGTAAGATTTTTGCGGGATGAGATGACGGTTTTATTGGCACTATTTTGGGGTGCGTGTGACTTTTTGATCGCTTGTTATTACACTTTTTGTGATGTAAGGTGACAAAAAAATGGTTTATTTAGCACAGTTTTTATTTATTATTTTTTACGGTGTTCATCTGAGGGGTTAGGTTATGTGATATTTTTATAGAGCCGGTCGATACGGACGTGGCGATACCTAATATGTATACTTTTTCTTTATTTATGTAAGTTTTACACAATGACAGCTTTTTTAAAACAAAAAAGATTATGTTTTAGTGTCTCCATATTCTGAGCCATAGTTTTTTTATTGTTTGGGAGATTGTCTCAGGTAGGGGCTCATTTTTTGCGGGATGAGGTGACGGTTAGATTGGTACTATTTTGGTGGGCAAATGCCTTTTTGATCGCTTGCTGTTGTACTTTTTGTGATGTAAGGTGACAAAAAAATGGTGTTTTTAGCACAGTTTTTATTTTTTATTTATTATAGTGTTCATCTGAGGGGTTAGGTCATGTGATATGTTTATAGAGCCGGTCGATACGGATGCGGTGATACCTAATATGTATACATTTTTTTCCCCCCTATTTTTTACCAATTTTTTTTAACTTTATTTGGGGAAAATGAAGTTTTTGTTTATTTTTACTTGAAACTTTTAATTTTTTGGGGGGAAAACTTTATTTTTTCAACTTTTATTTTCACTTTATTTTTTGTCCCACTTTGGGACTTTAACTTTTGGGGGTCTAATCCCTTTACAATGCATTCCAATACTTCTGTATTGGAATGCATTGGCTGTATGAGTAATACAGTGTGTATTACTCATACAGCTTCCGGCCTGTGAGATCCAGGGGGCTGGATCTCACAGGCACGTCACAGGAAGGCAGCGGGGATGCCTCAGGAAGGCATCGCGCTGCCTCCCATGCCATCGGGTCCCCCCTACAGCCCCATGGGGACCCGATGGCACCGCCGCCAGCCGCCGCAACCGCAAGTAAAAGCCGCAAACCGCAGGTCTGAATTGACACGGGAACCCCCCCGCGCATTTAGCCAAGGTGCCTGCTCAATGATTTGAGCAGGCACCTGGTCCTTAAGTTCCAGGACAACATGCCGTACCGGTATGCCATGTGTCCTGAAGAGGTTAAATTCCTGCTCATTTTGGGCTTTGAAGTCCAGGAGGCGGTCCTATCAGTGATTGACAGCTATCTCTGTATACACAGTCATAGAGGGAAGGCTGTCAATCACTGATAAGACCACCTCCTTGACTTCAAAGCCCAGAATGAGCAGGGATATAAATGAATAAAATACAAGTACTACTGAATCCTTTCCCATAAAACTATACATCAAGGTGCTCAGCTCTTCCTGTCCTATAACATACTACCTTCAGCTTAGGCACCACGTTCAACATGGCAGGTTCCCTGTAAGAAATGAATAACTAATGGTCTAGAACTAATACAGTGTATATGAGCAGTATATGAAAATATTTTTAAGACAAAATTTTCAGCATTACTTGGGCCTGATATTGCAATGATTTTCTTTTTTAAACAATTCTGTTCTTTCAATGTTTTGCCTAATGCCCCTCACACACATAAGCTTGCCATACACATTTGCCATTTCTTAGCAGATCCCTCCTATTTTAACAGGACCTGCCAACAATCTAATTTATATGGAGGCATCTGGACTGTCCTTCAATGTCTATCACTGTAGGAAATAAAAGTCAGACAGGTCGAGTTTTAATCCCTATTCAAACAACATGTCTGATCAGTAGTGCTAATTGGGCATGTATGTATTGGAGCCAGGATAGCGTTCCCTGTCTTATTTATATGGCCAACGTCGGACTGGGGTGCCTTGAGCCCAGCAGTGAAATTCATTCTGGAGCCCACTGTAAAGCTATATACAAATTTTATCTGATCATACACTGGCAGGCAGCAGCAGGATGAAAGGTGATTGCCTATAGGGGCCCTTGAAGTGACTTTGAGAAGGCAGGTCCCTGATGAAAGAGGATACTCTCTGGCCTGCCTCTGTACTTAGAAGTCATCTCAGCTACCGGATACATCTATAATAATCAACTGGGTACTTTGTTTTTATATTAACATGGCTGGTTAAGATGCTGTATGCAGTTTAATTATATGTAATGCAGTCAATGTTCTGTGCCATGTGCCACTTGTGCACTAGAGGTCTATCTTGCTCAGCGGCCCACCGAGGAATTCACCTGTTCCTCTGTATGCCTCTCAGAGACTGTACAGTCGTGGCCAAAAGTTTTGAGAATGACAAAAATATTAGTTTTCACAAAGTTTTCTGCTAAGCTGCTTTTAGATCTTTGTTTCAGTTGTTTCTGTGATGTAGTGAAATATAATTACACGCACTTCATACGTTGCAAAGAGTCAGTATTTGCAGTGTTGACCCTTCTTTTTCAGGACCTCTGCAATTTGACTGGGCATGCTCTCAATCAACTTCTGGGCCAATTCCTGACTGATAGCAACCCATTCTTTCATAATCATTTCTTGGAGTTTGTCAGAATTAGTGGGTTTTGTTTGTCCACCCGCCTCTTGAGGATTGACCACAAGTTCTCAATGGAAATAAGATCTGGGGAGTTTCCAGGCCATGGACCCAAAATGTCAACGTTTTGGTCCCCGAGCCACTTAGTTATCACTTTTGCCTTATGGCACGGTGCTCCATCGTGCTGGAAAATGCATTGTTCTTCACCAAACTGTTGTTGGATTGTTGGAAGAAGTTGCTGTTGGAGGGTGTTTTGGTACCATTCTTTATTCATGGCTGTGTTTTTGGGCAAAATTGTGAGTGAGCCCACTCCCTTGGATGAGAAGCAACCCCACACATGAATGGTTTCAGGATGCTTTACTGTTGTCATGACACAGGACTGATGGTAGCGCTCACCTTTTCTTCTCCGGACAAGCCTTTTTCCAGATGCCCCAAACAATCGGAAAGAGGCTTCATCGGAGAATATGACTTTGCCCCAGTCCTCAGCAGTCCATTCACCATACTTTCTGCAGAAGATCAATCTGTCCCTGATGTTTTTTTTGGAGAGAAGTGGCTTCTTTGCTGCCCTTCTTGACACCAGGCCATCTTCCAAAAGTCTTCGCCTCACTGTGCATGCAGATGCTCTCACACCTGCCTGCTGCCATTCCTGAGCAAGCTCTGCACTAGTGGCACTCCGATCCCGCAGCTGAATCCTCTTTAGGAGACGATCCTGGCGCTTGCTGGACTTTCTTGGATGCCCTGAAGCCTTCTTAACAAGAATTCAACCTCTTTCCTTGAAGTTCTTGATGATCCTATAAATTGTTAATTGAGGTGCAATCTTAGTAGCCACAATATCCTTGCCTGTGAAGCCATTTTTATGCAACGCAATGATGGCTGCACGCGTTTCTTTGCAGGTCACCATAGTTAACAATGGAAGAACAATGATTTCAAGCATCACCCTCCTTTTAACATGTCAAGTCTGCCATTTTAACCCAATCAGCCTGACATAATGATCTCCAGCCTTGTGCTCGTCAACATTCTCACCTGAGTTAACAGCAATGAAATGCAGTGGAAAGGTTATTTTGGGATTAAGTTAATTTTCATGGCAAAGAAGGACTATGCAATTCATCTGATCACTCTTCATAACATTCTGGAGTATATGCAAATTGCTATTATAAAAACTTAAGCAGCAACTTTTCAAATTTCCAATATTTATGTCATTCTCAAAACTTTTGGCCACGACTGTATATGGCCTGCTTTAATCTGGCCCTGGATCCACTTGTTGTAGAGGCACCTATGTGTAAAAAACACCTTTATATAGCACAAGCAAGAACAAATTTAAAGGGGTTGTCCAAGATAATTAAAAATCTAAGACATGCCGCCAAAATGCTGTTTCTCTGCTCCACCAGTCCAATTCTCAGACTGTATCAGTGATGCGCAGACATCTGGCATGTCATATCTGCAGTCAAGAAAGTTTCATAGTTTTCTATGGGGACATACATAGGAATCCTGGAGGAGCATTTTTGCCCCTTTTCAGGCGTATAAGATTTGTGGTCAAGCGATAATCAAGCAGATGCAGTACCAAAAAAGACAAAGACTAAAGGTGCATTTACACTGCCCAAGTATCGGGCAGATTATTGGGAACGACCGTTTATGTGAACAGTCGCTCCTGTCAAGTAAATGTGCCGCTGATCACCCAAGTGATCCTGTCTTTCATACAGGCACCACCGATCACGGCTTCTGGGCAGCAGATTGTGCTGTCTAAACAGTGATCTGCTGCTCAGAAACCATGATTCTGTATGAGGACGAGGGGACGAGGGATCGCAATGTAAATGCAGCAGTTTCCTTCACTGAACGAGCAGCCAACTGTCAGGAAGAAGCACTTCCTTCCCGACAATCGTCCGCTCAGCCGGCCAGTGTACATCCAGTTTAAGACGCAGATTTACTAATCTTATAGATGACATCAATTTAGACTGTCTAGACATGCAGCAGATTTGTCACAGTGGTTCAGGCTGGATAATAAATGTGGAGCAGGGACACTTGACTCTATACGAACTATTGGTTGGCTTACTTTGACACAGAGTTGTGCTGAAATGTAGGTGCAAAATGGCGCATCTTAAGTCCTGCCCTCCTTCCCATGAAGCTTCTTTCACTTTCACCCCTTTTTTCAAGCACTTCAGAAAAAACCCTAGATGTGCCAATTTATATACTACCATATGATCCCATTTTGATGTGTTTCTCTTCCAAGTGTCACAATAATAGTGCACAATACAACTGTTGCAGTAATGAGAAGTCTCTGAAAGCACAATATTACCCTCAGATACTAAATTACTGTGCTAGAAGAAAGCCAAGAGACTGGGGAATAAATGATTGTGTCCTTATAAGACCATGTGTATTCTCTAAGAAAGTTGCACAGTTAAATAAAATATTAGTTTTCATCTCAGTTTCTCTGAACAATGAATCTGCTGAGTAAAGGCGTCTGCATTTTGGGCAAAGGAACGCCCGGCCCATAATAGAACAGTCCTTTCCTTGTCCGTAATGCATACAAGAATAAGACATGTTCTATATTTTTCGCGGATGCCACGGAACAGACATACGGATGCAGACAGCATCGTCCCCATTAAAGTGAAGGGGCCCGCATTCGATCAGCAAAAAATGCAGATCGGATGCGGGCAAAAAATCTATTTGTGTGCATGAGCCCTAACACTGATAACAGAATTGACACAATTTGGATAGTGTTACCTTTATCAGTACCAAGAACAAAGACCGTGGAGATAACCGCCTACTACTACATTAATATGCAAGATGTTGGCTCTATAAAAGCAGTAAGGAATAAATTACTACTACATATATGATTCTAGAGCTTATATAGTATGTATATTATATGCCGGAGTATGTTATTCCATGCAACTAATGGAAACATTCAGAAAGCTAGGATGCCATCACAAATGATAGGAACAAGTAAAGTCCCTTAAAGCAGAGAACCCATGAAGTATGCAAAATAACATAATAGTACCAGTAGGCAGAAAAGCACAATTCCCTAAGGTGTAATACTCACAGTTCTTAATAAATGGCCTCTAAAACTCCAAAGTTAGACAGAGAGTCCCTGTAGTCTCACTGTGTGGTGGCTTCTTCAGTGCTTGCACTCCAGGTTAAAGCGTGGTGACTTTAGCTGAGAATGTCCAGGGAAGAGAAATCTTGGGAGTATGTGATAAGAGCACTTATAAGAATGTTATAAGATGTTTACTCTAAGAGAAGTCATTGGCAGCCTGCCCTGGTGCTTACTCCTTGCTGCATGAGTCTGCTGAGACCCCACAGAGCACTTGTTAATGAGATCTGGGCTTCATCAGGGCTTGCCGCTGCAGGCTGCCAGCTGTAAAGTTTACTTCCCCTCCTCAAATGACACAGCTGGAAACCCCACTCCCACATTTATGTGCTCAGATTTTCGCAGATTCCCATGCTACAGGGGTCCATCATCGCATGTCTCCTGTACACTAAGGTTATCACAACCTCAGCTCTGAGGAATCCAAGCAGAAGAGGCTGAGATGAAAGATTAACTCTGCACAGGGCAAGATGCAATGGGCCGGAGCACAGAAGATGGATGGCTCTGTCCCTTGCTAAAAGTTCATGTCACAGGGTTGTTTGGGATGGCAGACAAGGCTGGACACATTAACAAGGCAGAATGAAATTACAGACAGAGTAGTAATTAAAAGGCTTTGTGATATAACTTAGCAGGCCTTTTATAAAACTTTGGTGCACAAGTCAAACATGTCATAAATGTGCTCCCCCTAGTTCATTCCAGTGACGGTGCCTAAAATGTATAACATTATGGATGTTTTAACCGATATCTCCCAACTAGGGCTGCAGTAAACGTTTGTTTTAGTAATCGAGTATTTTACCGATTAGTGTTACGATTAATCGACTAATCTAATAAGAAAAAATTAATTATTAGACTGTTTTCCTTTATAAAAACTCATCAGACCCCCCTGCCATCAGTCCCCAACACCCATCATTCTCCCCAGTGCCATCAGGTCCACTCCCCCAGTGCCTTCAGCTCTCCCCACCGAGTGACATCAGCTCACTCCCCCAGTGCCTTCAGCTCTCCACACCCTGTGCCATCAGCTCTCCCCATCCCAGTACCATCAGCTTTCCCCCACCCAAGTGCCTTCAGCTCTCCCCACCCAGTGCCCATCATCTCCTCCCCCAGTGCCATCTGCCCCTCCATGCATCCATTGCCATGTCCCCCTCCCCTAGTGCCTCCATGCCATCCATTGCCATGTCCCTCCCTGTAGTTACTGCGCAGGGGTCATACCCCGCCGCTCCCCAGTAGTCACCGCACAGGGGTCACCCCACTGCTCCCCAGTAGTCACTGCACAGGGTCACCTCACTGCTCCCCAGTAGTCACTGCACAGGGGTCACCCCACTGCTCCCCAGTAGTCACTGCACAGGGGTCACCTCACTGCTCTCCAGTAGTCACTGCACAGGGGTCACCCCACTACTCCCCTGTAGTCACAGCAGTAGAACCATAGTGTTGGCATTTAGGAGCCTTGGAGAGCTTCCTACCTGTGTCTATGGCAGAGCGGATCCTGGCCAATGCTTCCTGGTGCTCCCCGCCCTCCAGCAGCTCGGCAATATCCCAGTGCTGTCAGCTCTTCCCGGGCACACACTTGTTGGCCAGCTGCCTGAGATGCACACAGGTCCGGCGGGCGGGTGCCCCATGTCACCCTAGCACAGCAGCAGCGCTTCCTGGGCTCTCACGCAGGACAGGGCCAGCAGTACATGTGCCCGCACAGCACACGTGACCGGGTCCGGCAGGAAGCCGCCACAGCCTGGGCACTGCAGCCACACACTGCACTTCCTCCCGCACCATGACCGAGCGGGAGGAAGCGCAGTGTGTGCTGCGGTGCCCGGGCCTCTGCTGGAGTGTCGCAACAGACACGCCAGCAGAGGCTCCAGGGAGGCCACAGAGCAGTGAGTAAGAGGCTTCACTTCACTCACACTCTGTGGTTACGTGATTAAACAAATCCTCGATTCAGGGAAATTTAGGTTTCCGCTCAGAGGAAGATTTTTGGAAGCAGAGACAAAAGTTGTGGGCACAGGACTTTTGTCACTGCTTCAAAAATCTTCCTCTGAGTGGAACCTAATGGACCCCATTATAGTCTATGGGGTCCATAGTCTCCGTTCGGCTCAGTTATGTGCCGAATCCGTCCTTTCTGTTCTCCTGCTCCTACATATAACAGATGGACTTCGGTTAAAAAGAGGGACTGTCTCCCAAAAGAGGGACACTTGGGAGGTCTGATTTCAGCATTAGGTAATAAAAGAATTTCATAAATTACCTGAGATGAGTCCAGCACATATAGGCTATTCTGTATTCTTTTAATTCTTGCATTTTAAATTTTAATATATATATATATATATATATATATATATACAGTATATATAAAGAAAATTTATCATGAAGATGTAGCCCCAGGTTAGTGTTGGACTGGGTGCCTGGGGCCCACCAGTAAAACTCATTCTGTGGGCCTGGTCTACAGCTATATATCAATATTACCTGCTTACACAGCGCCAGGCGGCAGCAAGCCACTGCAATATGATTAATTATGGGGTTCCCGGCAGCTACATCTAGAAGGGGGACCCCCTGGGAAAGAGTATACCAGCTCTGTACCTAGACGTCATCTCAGCCACCGATTGCATCTATATTAATAAACTGGGTAGTTTTCTAAATAATTTACTTTTTATATGAACATAGACTGGTTGAGATGCTGTGCACTGCCTATTTGTATTATGGTGCACTTTACTGTGCCATATGCCACTTGTGCAAGGGGTGGGAGCTAGGGGCCCACCTTGCTGAAAGGCCCAACAGGGGATTCACCTATTCCCCTGTGCATCAGTCTGAGCCTGCCCAGGGTTGTAATATTGGAGAATAGTTGCAGTTGTTTATATATTTGTCCATAGGGTTTTTTTTTTTATTTATGACCTCTGTGGCCGCATAATGGTGACAAATATTAATGCATGCTATCAAAGGAGTACAGGAACAATTTAGGCTCATGGCGTTGTGGGGGAAACATTCTAGTAGCCTGATGTCAACAGAAAAACCTAGAAAGAAAGAAGGTATGAAGTACTTTAAGGACATACTTTTGATTTTAATATCGATTCTCTAGGTGACAGATTCACTTTTAAATGTTGTATTTTTGCAATCTCTCTCCTGAAGAGGACTGTTACAGATTGCCACGTTTTTGGTAATTCTTGCATCTAATAAAATTATTATAACTTGACAAAATCCATATGCTAATGAGGCAGTAAGGTGCCAAGAGGGGCTTTATTTTGATTCAAAGGTGCCCAGGAATGCCTCCATTAAGTGCCCAGCAGGCCCCCCTACAGAGCCCAAGCACGCTTCTCCTCCGCTCATACACTATGCCTCAGCATAGCCTTCACGGCCTGCGCTCTTCCAGTTCAACTGAAGGCACCCAGCTTCAACTGTTTCATTGGGCATGCACCGAGCCAAGTGACGTTTTCTGACTTTCGGTTTAATATCAATTCTCTAGGTGACAGATTCCCTTAAAAGGCTTCTAGTTTACAGGCCTCAATTTAAATGTTAAATGTTCAAGTTCAGGAGAGTATTATTAGAAAAAAGACTGGACAAAGTATGGCTTGTTTGGAAGGGTTGCCAGGATAAAGCATCTTCTTTGTAAAAAGAACATGGCAGCACAACTTAAAGAGGACCTTTCACTGATTCTTACCCTATGAACTAAGTATACAGACATGTGGAGCGGCGCCCGGGGATCTCACTGCACTTACTATTATCCCCGGGCGCCGCTCCGTTCTCCTGCTATGCCCTCCGGTATCTCCGTTATCCCTAAGTATGGTAGGCGGAGTCTGCCCTAGCGCTGGCCAATCGCATTGCAGAGCTCACAGCTGGGAGAAAATAACTCCCAGGCTTGTGAGCTCTGCGCTGCGATTGGCCAGCGCTAGGGCAGACTCCGCCCTACCATAACTTAGGACTGGTATCTCCTCATACTATACTTAGTGAGCGGAGATACCGGAGGGCATAGCAGGAGAACGGAGCGGCGCCCGGGATAATAGTAAGTGCAGTGAGATCCCCAGGCGCCGTCTACATGTCTGTATACTTAGTTCATAGGGTAAGAATCGGTGAAAGGTCCTCTTTAAGTTAGCAAAGTTGCTCCAGACAAACCACAAGACTACTGGATTAATGTATTGGGCAGAATAGACCAAAGTAAGGATGTTTGGCCATAATGCACAGTGCAACATTTGGTAAAAACCAAACACAGCATATCAGCACAAATGCCTCATACCAACTGTCAAGCATAGTGATGCAGGGCTGATGATTTGGCTTTGCATTGCAGTCACAAAAACCTGGGCACCTCAAAGTCATTGAGTTGACCATGAACTACTCTGCATACCAGAGTACAGCATTCTAGAGCAAAATGCAAAGGACATCTATCCTATAGCTAAAGCTTGGCCAAGACCCAATCATACACCAGGACAAGGACCCCTAGCACAACAGCAATCTACAACAGATGCCTGAAAAAGAAAAGAATCAAGTGTGTTGCAATGGCCCTGTAAAAGTCCAGACCTCAACTACTTGAAATGTTGTGGCGGGACCTAAGAGAGCTGTACATAATCGTAGCCAAACCTTAATTAACTGAAGCAATGTTCTAAAGAAGAGTGGGCCAGAATTCCTCCACACATGGCGTTTCCATTTTGGCTTCATTTATGAGGAATAAATAATGAATTGGTGGAAAACTGTTGTGGGCTCTGGTTCATCTGAGGTTGTATTATTATTTACAATGTTATCTCAGCAGCCACATTAGGACTTTGAGGGTTAAGTGTATGGAGGCTGTGTATCCAAACATATTTTTTTTTTATAGATCAAATCTATTACATGTATTAGACACCTATTATATGCAATTTATTTAAGTTTTGGTGCATGAAAACCAAGCACAGTGTCCCCATCATAGTAGCAGCTATAAAGGGGACAGCAACAGTGGCTCAGTGGATAGCAGCATTGCCCCCACAACAGTAAAAACCATAGTACCCGATAAAAAAAACTGTCATCAAAAATGCTTTGTCCTACTCAGCAGGGACTTACTGTGAACTAGCACTCATTGGTCACTCACAGTCACAATGCCAAACACTTACCTCTACACTTCTATTCCATGCTGTCCTCCTCTGTCCCCGCAGCCCCAGCTTCCTAGGTAAGATGAGCTTTTAATTGCATTCTCAGGATGTAGATCTAGTTGAAATCTATGGCGGAGCAAGAGTGCTGTTTGTTATAGCAGTGTATCCTTTGACAGTCGAAAGGACGTGTCAGAAGGTCACATCATTTTTGGGAATCAGCAAGATACGATCTGGTAGGGTAGTTGCCATGAATCTGAGTAGTAACATTATGTTATATACAATTTAGGTATAGCACGTCTACTGAAATAAATATAATATAAATATAGCTGGTAAGATATATATTACTTCCCTTTTTTTGCATCTTTGAATTTTTTGTGTTGATGAAGATGTGACTAGGGAATCACTATCACTATTACCCTCATATTCATCTGAGTGTGTCATTCTCTGGGTTGAACAAGTATCAAATAACCTGTAGTCTCCAGGTCATCTTGTTCAAGTGGTGAAGGAAGACAGGAAATACTAAAAACACATGTGGGGAAGCGACCTGTCAATTAATGCAGAAATATTGTAAAGCCAGGGTTACATAGCCGTTAACTATGATTACTGTACTATGGTGGCATCTGACAGCCTTTCAGAGCAATCACTCCAACAGTTAAATGGGAACTGATAAAAAATTTACAAAAATACTGCAAGAGTTGATTAACTAAATTTACAAGTTATAATGCGTGAGAACTAATTTACAATGGGATCTTATAATTAGGCATATGTTTCTGGGTTAGTGCTATCAGTATTTAGGATAATATAGGTAATGGTGGACCACAAATGGTGTTACATAATGAGAAGTGTAAGTAGTACCAGTGCAAGTGGATGAGTTGCCAATGGCAGCCATTCAGATTTCAGCCCCTCATTTTTTAAAGGGAAGGTGTCATCAGAAAATTGCCTATTGTTTAAATAATTTTTTTATGTTTAACATATTTTTTAAGTATTTTGAAAGATATTATTTTTAATTTTACATGTTAATATCTACTGTATATTTAACCCCTTGGCTACCAGCACTGTACAGTCGTGGGCAAAAGTTTTGAGAATTACATAAATATTGGAAACTGGTAAAGTTGCTGCTTAAGTTTTTTATAATTGCAATTTGCATATACTCCAGAATGTTATGAAGAGTGATCAGATGAATTGCAATAGTCCCTTCTTTGCATGAAAATTAACTTAATCCCAAAAAAAACTTTCCACTGCTTTCATTGCTGTCATTAAAGGACCTGCTGAGATCATTTCAGTAATCGTCTTGTTAACTCAGGTGAGAATGTTGACGAGCACAGGCTTGGAGGATCATTATGTCAGGCTGATTGGGTTAAATGGCAGACCTTGACATGTTAAAAGGAGGGTGATGCTTGAAATCATTGTTCTTCTATGTTAACCATGGTGACCTGCAAAGAAACGCGTGCAGCCATTTTTGCATAAAATGGCCTTCACAGGCAAGGATATTGTGGCTACTAAGATTGCACCTCAATCAACAATTTATAGGGATCATGAAGAACTTCAAGGAAAGAGGTTCAATTCTTGTTAAGAAGGCTTCAGGGCGTCCAAGAAAGTCCAGCAAGCGCCAGGGATCGTCTCCTAAAGAGGATTCAGCTGCGGGATCGGAGTGCCACCAGTGCAGAGCTTTCTCAGGAATGGCAGCAGGCAGGTGTGAGCGCATTCTGCACGCACAGTGAGGCGAAGACTTTTGGAAGATGGCCTGGTGTCAAGAAGGGCAGCAAAGAAGCCACTTCTCTCAAAAAAAACACCAGGGACAGATTGATCTTACTGCAGAAATATAATGAATGGCGGCTGAGGACTGGGGCAAAGTCATATTCTCCAATGAAGCCTCTTTCCGATTGTTTGGGGCATCTGGAAAAAAGCTTGTCCGGAGGAAGAAAAGGTGAGCGCTACCAATCAGTCCTGTGTCATGCCAACAGTAAAGGCATCCTGAGACCATTCATGTGTGGGGTTGCTTCTCATCCACGGGAGGTGGGGCTCACTCACAATTTTTGCCCAAAAACACAGCCATGAATAAAGAATGGTACCAAAACACCCTCCAACAGCAACTTCTTCCAACAATCCAACAACAGTTTGGTGAAGAACAATGCATTTTCCAGCATGATGGAGCACCGTGCCATAAGGCAAAAGTGATAACTAAGTGGCTCGGGGACCAAAACGTTGACATTTTGGGTCCATGGCCTGGAAACTCCCCAGATCTTAATCCCATTGAGAACTTGTGGTCAATCCTCAAGAGGCGGGTGGACAAACAAAACCCACTAATTCTGACAAACTCCAAGAAGTGATTATGAAAGAATGGGTTGCTATCAGTCAGGAATTGGCCCAGAAGTTGATTGAGAGCATGCCGAGTCGAATTGCAGAGGTCCTGAAAAAGAAGGGCCAACACTGCAAATAATGACTCTTTGCATAAATGTCATGTAGTTGTCGATAAAAGCCTTTGAAACGTATGAAGTGTGTGTAATTATATTTCACTACATCACAGAAACAACTGAAACAAAGATCTAAAAGCAGTTTAGCAGCAAACTTTGTGAAAACGAATATTTGTGTCATTCTCAAAACTTTTGGCCACGACTGTACATGTACGGTGCTGGAACGAAGTACAAACATGGTGCTCGCTCGGGCATGCAGTGGGCATCATGGCCAGCGGGTCTCCGTTGTTTCAAACAACAGAGACCCGCGGCCAATGACTGCGACCAGCAATAATGCCGATCACGGTCATTAAAGCCTCTAGATGCCGAGATCAAGTGAGATCACGGCATCTAAATGGTGAAAAACACGGAAGCTTGGGCTTCTTACTGGCATTCTCTGCAGCCAATGAGGATGCCGGTAATTGATTTTAATGTGCTGGGACTCGCTGAAGCAACCCAGGGCATTTAAGCAGGTAGCAGGCCAACATAAAAAATGAGCAATTCTGAACAATTAATGAATGTGAAAAATCCATGATTGTTCAGAAAAAAAAAAAATATACAATTTTGTAGGCTCAAATAGGAGTAAAAAAAAAATGTATAAAAAATTTAAAAAAATATAAAAGTTTAAATAACCCCCTTTCCATAGAATAACAAAAATTAATACATAAATAACAAAAAATATAAACATCATGGGCATCACCGCGACCGAAAACAGCCGTACTATTAAAATATATTTTAAAAAATCCAATACGGTGAATTGGCCAATTTGCAATTTTTTCATCACTTTTCTTATCCAAAATGGTATCAATAAAAGTACAGATTGTCCAGCAATAAATGAGCCCCCTTTTAGCCCATACATGTATCATTGTAATCATACTGACCAAGAGAATGAAGGGCAGAGGTCAGTTTTGCCATGAACAAAAGCGGAAAACGGTGGAGGAATTGCGTTTTTTTCAATTCCACCCCATTTGGATTTTTTTTCCTGCTTTCCACTACATTGTATGCCATATTAAATGGTGGCATTAGAATGTACAACTTGTCTTGCAAAAAATAAGCCCTCATACAGCTATGTGACCAGAAAAATAAATGGCTCAAAGAAGATAGGGAAGAAAAATGAAAATGCAAAAAAAAAAAAAAAAATCTGGTATCCTAAGTGTTAAACAAAAACCATAAAACCCTTTTTTGCCATGCAAAATATCCCTATGCTATGATTTGCTAAAAAATGTTGAGAACAAGGTGGTGGGAGATTCTTAAGACCTTTCACACGGGCAGAGGATCAGCCAAATAAGCATTTGTATGAATGTTCATTACAAATCAAGTGATGATACTGTTTGTGCTAACTGGGAGGATTGCATTAATCTAACAATTTTTTTTATAAAGTAGTGTCAAATATGCTTTTGTTCCAACTAACAAGCCATGGGTGTAACTACAGTGTAGCAGTCATATCACCTTTCCTGTTACTGGGCACAAGGGTTGGGGGTTTGCCCACTCAGGAGAGGAGCAACTGCTTGCGAGAAGCAGCCACATAGCCATAGAGTTAAGTGCTAAAAATTATTTCAGCCTCTTGAGGGAACTCTTTACTGTTAGATGCATGCTGCTAGGATTGAATTCAATGGGAGATGTGTAAATCCATAGTGTGACAAATACCATACCCCTTGTGCCCCGGCTGATGCCAGACGTCTACTACATCAAGCTCATGAGATATGGTAGGGTCACTGTTTCCAAGGGAGCGAGTAAGGTCAGTCTTGGTACAGTTTTCACAGACTCCTCCTGTCCACTAGGGCACAGAGAAGCAACAAAGCTGAGAGACCCTTTTCACTGCCACAGTGAAACAGCGCGTTCTCAGCCCGGAAAAGACTGCCACTAGTTCTTGTTTGATATAAGCCGGTCCGTTAACGGATTATATAGGGTAAGAAACCAACCCCACGGTAGCGTATTGCTAGGCTGAAACATAGACGCGGGGATTCGTGATCGAGATACAAGACAGCACAAGATTAAATTATATATTTAATCGCCTTAAGCGGCTCACTAGAAATAACACTATACCACACAAGGAATATATACAGTGTCTGAGGTTACAAATACAGGTGGTATGGTACAGATAGGGTTAAGCAGAACAAAGATCAGTTTACCAGATGGATGTAGTCTTTTGGTTGTGATGAGTTCTTAGCTGTATTCACATGGAGGGCAGTGATGTCAGAAGGTTGCAGTTTCCTCTAAACACATGGCATGATGTGACCCTCTCTTCAGAGAAAAGACACGCTGGCACAAGCCTTTTAAACTGTAGCCCGGCCCCTCCTATTCCCCGCCTCTGGAAGGGTTCCACCCTCCCTGCTAATCCTGGCAAATCAATGACCCACAAAACCCTTTAGGGTTCATAGCTCGAGATCAGAAGGTCCACAGGAAGAGTGGTTCATGGGACCAACAGACCAACCTGGGTTCCGGCTACAAGTAGAGTCCAAGCATGGTACATGTTATTTCGTTTCTGTGGGGAGAGATGCATATCTCCCTTCCTGGCATCCCACCGCCAGACTATGACCACGGGCCTGTTCATCGTGGCCACAGGGACACAAATATGTATCCGATTTGTGCCTGTGATGGCCGGGCGATTCATAATTCCTTATGACTGCCGACCCAAGAAAGTCTGATAATTTGAGTGAAGTGGTGAATGGCTTAGACCCCCGGCAGGGACGCTTTTCCTGTTTCTTTAGCTGGGTTCCTGGCTGGCTGAATGGAAGTGTGAAAAGTTGTAAACACTGGTGGACTGGCTAGAGGTCCTCTGCCATCTGCTGGCTTTGAAGCAGGGCGCTCCTGTGGAGTTCACTACCTCTGCTATCTGACAACTGATGGCTGGTGTGGGAACAGGCGGACCTAGACAGCGAGGTCTGCCTATTTACAGATTCTCTCATTGAAAGGGTTATCCAGGAATAGAAAAACAGCAGCAGAAAAATGTTATAAAACATTTTTTAAAAGCACACACACAGTATCTCTTCAATCCAGCACTGCTTCAGCACCAATATTTCAGTGTCCTCTCACTAGTCTTTGTATGCTTTTCAGGAGCTAGTTGCAACGGTAATGCTGGTAAGCACGGTATCTGATCAGGGCAGATTGGGAACCTAAAGTGTCCTGGAAAAAAAAAACTGCCATAAGCAAGCAAAATAATGCCCCAGAGAACCAAATATCTCCCCAGAAACTGCTCCGCTGTGGTAGCCAGTGGCAGCTTCCACGTTCTGTCCTCCTGCTCTTCCACATGTCTCTAATTAAGATACAGAGGAGGTGGCTAAGGAGTGGGAGTGCGGGCCACAGCCACCGAGTGTCTAGCTTCAGCATCCTGCATCCTATAATGGCCCAGTAGCGATATACTCCATAGAAATAGCTCCAGCAGAAATAAGCCCCCTGTATTCCCACCCAGAATAGTCCTATGAAACCTCTATTGTGCCCCCAGAAGTAACAAAGCTCCTAATAATGTCCCCAGAAGTAATAATACCCCTATAGTGCACTAATAAGATAGGAAGCCCAGTACTATAGGAAGCCCAGTACTATAGGAAGCCAGTATTAAAAATTCCCCCATAGTGATCCAGTAATACCCTTATAAATGTCCCCAGTATTAATAATGCACTCTATAGTGCCACAACAATGATACTGCCCCAACTATGCCCATAGTAATAATAATGCCAACTAGTAATGCTCTCTTTAATGCCACAGTATTAAAAAATACCCCAAGTACCCCCAGGTAATAGGGACTAATGTCCCTATTGTCGTCGTCGTCCCCGGTAATAATACAAATGCTCCCCCTATAGTTAGTACCCCCCAGTAATGCAGTAATGCAATCTACAGCATGTTCCAAAAGAAGCCAAGTAAAGAAAAAAAGGAATTCTTCAAATGAGCCCTGTTCCATACCGTGTGGTCTGTGGTACAGGTCAGGGGTCTCTTCCAGCTCAGTGTCCCAACGCAGATGGTCATGATGATGCCACCATTTTGCAACTGTCTGCACTGTTCATAAACTCCCTCATACTGTAGGTAAAGGGAAAGGGCTGCCAAAAATTACAAGGAACCGGCCACTCGAATACACCCTTTATTACACATAAAGGAGGGCATCATACACACCCTTGAAAAATTATGATTGATGTCCTGCTGGTGACCCTCAAAAACATAGGAGCAAGGGCCTGTTGGTGACTATCTAAAACATTAGGGGCGAGAGCCTGCTACTGATATGTCCATCTAAAACATTAGGGTGAGGGTCTGCTGCTGAGCTCACCATCTAAAACATTAGGGTTGAGGGCCTGCTGCCGAGCTGACCATCTAAAATTTTGTGGCCGAGGGCCTGCTGCCAAGCTAACATCTAAAAAATGTTGTGGGCAAGGGCCTGCTGCCGAGCTGCCGATCTAAAAAATTTGTGGGCGATGCCCACTGCCAAGCTGACCATCTAAAAAATTTTGCTGGGCAAGGGCCTGCTGCGAGCTGACCATCTAACAATTTAATAGTGAGGGTCTGCTGCTGAGCTGACCCTCTAAAACCCTTATGGGTGAGAGCCTGCTGGTGACCTCAAAAACATTATGAGTGAGGGCTGCTGGTGACCCGCTAAAACATTATGGGTGAGGGCCTGCTGCTGAGCTGACCCTCTAAAAAATTAGGAGCGAGGGCAGCCTAATAAGCATGTTGATATGATGGAGGAGAGAACAAGAAAAGGGAGATTGAATCCATGTAACCCTTTTTAGTGGTGGAAGGGGTGCATGGAAATACAGTGTATTCAACACACCATAAAGCCGCATTTAGAGTGCCTTTATGTTCAGCCACTTTTCTCTGGAGGAGTAGAGAAGTCAGGGGCAATCCAGGCCCTTGTTCATTTTTATAAGAGTCAACCGGTCAGCATTTTCATGTGACAGGCGGATGCACTTATCAGTTATTATGACCCCAAACAGCACTAAATACACACTCTGACAAAACGCTGCAGCTATAGCGCCAGTTCATGCCACAAGTCCAGCTTGGACACCCAATAGTTGTAAGGCACATAGGGATCACTGAGGATGCTGACACGGTCCCTGCCTACGTACTCCTTCACAAATTCGAAATTTTTTCCCTCCTTGTGACACTAGGCCCGCGCATCAGGTTAAGGGTGCTGCAGGGTGTCATAAACTGTCCCAGGCCTTGGATAGTGTTGCCCTGCCTCTGTTGGAACTGCTGTGTGTTCCCCTTGTCTCCCCTCCCCGGTTGGCCAAATAACTAGCGTTGTCAGCTAGAAATTTTTGGAGCAATTTTTCCACAAGGACGTTCTGGTATTGCACCATTTTGCTCGTCCTCTCCACCACAGGAATGAGAGATGAGAAGTTCTCTTTTTAGCGGGGGTTGACAAGGGTAAACAACCAGTAATCGGTGTTGGCCAAAATGCATTAAACGTGAGGGTCACGGGAAAGTCAGCCTAACATAAAGTCAGCTATGTGTGCCAGAGTCCCAACAGACAAGACTTTGCTGTCCTCATCAGGAGGATGACTCTCAATCTCCTCATCCTCTTCCTCTTCTTCTACCCATCCACGCTGAACAGATGGAATAAAACTTCCATGAGTACTACCCTCTGTAAGGGAGGCAACCTTCTCCTGCTACTCCTCCACCTCATCATTCAATTTGCGCTGAGAAGATGAACTGAGGGTGGTCTGGCTATCACCCTGTGTACTTTCTTCCCCCATTTCCACCTCTTACACATGCAAAGCGTCCGCCTTAATTGTGAGCAGCAAGCGTTTGAGTAGACACAGAACTGTGATGGTTACGCTGATAATAGGTGTTATCGCCGTTCACCATCTGTGTTGATTCCTCAAAGTTGCATAAAATCTCACAGAGGTCAGACATCAATGCCCACTCATCGCTTGTGAAGAGCGAAAGCTGACCGGAAAGGCGACGACCATGTTGCAGCTGGTATTCCACTACTGCTGTTACAGGATGCCGGTGTTGCGCCGCTTCCCCTCTGTGCCGCCGACATCCTGCGGGGAGAGTGGAGTGAGGACACGCGCTGCGTCCTCGTCTCCAGAGCTAAAAAGAGCGGGGATGACCCGGCCGCGCACACCTCATCAGCGTGGTCAATACCAGGAGATGCAAACACGACCAGGGAGTAGGCGAAGACAAAAACGAGAAACTCTGGCCACGTCACATGACTCGTCTCCTCGACTATTTAAACAGGCAGCCTGCTGGCCACTGGTTTGCCTCGTGATAAGGTCCATTTACTTGGTTGTATCTATCCTGAGAGATTCCTGGTATTGGTATTTGACTCCCGGCCTGTTTCTCGTTTTCGGTCTCGCCTACTCCCTGGTCGTGTTTCATCTCCTGGTATTGACCCCTGGTTTGTATTTTGACTCATCTTCGCCTACCTCCCTGGGTCGTGTTTGCATCTCCTGGTATTGACCCCTGGGTTCATATCTTGACTCGTCTTTGCCTGCTCCCTGGTCGTGTTTGTATCTCCTGGTATTTGACCCTTTGCTTGTTTGGTTTGGCTTCCGCAACCTTCTGGTACCGCATTATCTCCTGATATAGTCATGCTAGTTTGACCTCTTTGTGTTTGTTGTCTTGTGTGTTCCCCTCGCATTTACTCAGGTCAGGGACCGCCGCCCAGTTGTGTTCCGTTACCTAGGACGGGTAAGTGAAAGTAGGCAGGGGACAGAGGTGTGGGTGGAGTTAGTCGTGCACCTCTTCCCCACCCTCTTGTGTGACAGAATCACAGGCCTAAATATTAATCCCTAATTTACTATGGATCGTTGCTGAATCTCACGGATCATGTCCAAAGCCTGGCTCAGATTGTTCAGGAACTAGGGGACGAGGCTACAGGCACAAGAGGTTGCCCGGAACCTTCCTGCTCTCCCTTCGTACGCTTCAGGCGGAACCCCCATGTTAAACTTCCAGACCAGTTCTCAGGGGATAGGAAGTGTTTTTTAGTTTTTAAGGAGAGCTGCAAATTGTATTCCGTCTTCTACCTCATTCTTCTGGTTCTGAACCCCAGAGAGTGGGCATTGTTATTTCCTTATTACAAGGCGAACCCCAGGATTGGGCGTTTTCGTTACCCCCTGCCACTCAGTGTCTCAGTTCTGTTGATGCATTTTTTCAGGCCCTTGGGATTTTGTATGAGCCCTGACAGAGCAACTGTAGCAGAGAGTCGCAAATCTCTTGTGCAGGGTGACTGACCAGTACGAGAATTACTGTACTCAGTTTAGAAAGTGGTGCGTCTCCTTGGTTGGAATGAACCTGCCCTAAAAAGCCAATTCAGATCTGGTCTATCCAAACCGAAAAAGACATGTTAGTATGTTACCCTCCTCCTGTGACATTAGAAGAAAACATGACTCTTGCAGTGAGACTGGACAGACGCATTAGGGAGAGGACACAGGGAGCATCTGCTTTCTCCACAGGTTATGTCCAAACCCAAGATGGTCCTGCGGGGAATCACATCCGAGTCCTCGACTGACAAACCTATGCAGTTGGGAATGACCAGAAGAGTCCAACGCTCCCTCCGCGGGACATGTTTTTACTGTGGCGACTCTGATCATTGGATCTGGCTGTTGTCCTATGGTCCTCCATCCGGAAGATCACCACATTAGAGGGGGCTAAGACAAGGTACTTCCTAGGGTTTAAAAAAAAAAAAAGTTGGTACCTTGTGGACTATTTCTTCAGTGTTTAAACAGATGGTTCAGGAGTGCTTTTATCGATTCAGCCGCTAACTTTATGGACATCAAGTTTGCTCTTCAGGTGGGGATACCAATTTAAACCCTTCCTAACCTCGTTCACATTGTGGCCAGTGACTCTACCCCTTTGTTTGGAGGAACGGTTAAATTTTGTACACCTGAGATAACTTTGACCGTAGGAGTGTGTCGTACAGAAAATTGTTCTTTTTTTATCTTTGATCTTGGAAAATTCACTCGTTGAAGTTTTATGTATGCCATGGCTCCAATTGCATAATCCTGTCAATAATTGGACCAGGGGGGAGATTGAGAAATGGGGTCCTCAATGTAGTTCTTGTTTACCTATTGTGCAGGAGGTAGTCTCTGCTGAGGCAAGGTACCTCCATATATCGAGGAATATACTGATGTGTTTTCTGCATCCGACCTGGAGAGTCTTCCGCCCCTAGATCAAATGACTGCGCTATTGAATTATTCACAGGTTCTAAGTTTCCGAAGGGTCGTATATATAACTTATCTGGTCCGGAGCGTAATTCCAAGAGAGTATATTAAGAGTATATTAAGGAAAGTCTTATTAAAGGGCACATTAGACCCTCTGTGTCTCCTATGGGGGCAGGGTTCTTTTTTGTCAGAATTTCATGAATGATATTTTCAGAGATTTTATTGGTAAATTTATGATTGTTAGCCATTAAATGGGCATTTGAGGAATGGAGACATTTTTTAGAGGGGGCCAAACATTGCAGCACTGTTCTTACTGACCATAAGAATTTATTATTTCTTGAATCAGCAAAGCATCTGAATCCTCACCAAGCCAGGTGGGCATTATTCTTCACACGTTTTAACTTTTCTATCACTTTTAGGCCAGGAAGTAAGAATGTGAAGGCTGATGCTTTGTCTCTAAGCTTTTGTGCGTTCCAACCACCTGATACTCCTCCTGAATCCATCTTACCTGATAACATCATTGTGGTATCATTATCTTCAGATCTTACTTCTGATATTGAGGCAGCACAACACCTTGCTCCGGCGCACTCACCCTCAGATAAGTTATTTCTCCCTGGGCATTTTCCTCTCCGGCTGCTGGGTGAGTGTCATGATTCTTTTTTATGTGGTCATCCCGGTATTGAGGCCACCAGCGAGCTGTTGTCCAGGTCTTATTGGTGGCCCACTCTATTGAGGGATGTCAGCTCTTATGTCTCTGCTTGTGAAGTAAGTGCCAGGTCTAAGACTCCTAGAACACGTCCTGCCGGTGAGTTACGACCACTACCCATTGCTAGTAAACCCTGGTCACACATTTCTATGGATTTCATTACTGACTTGCCACCCTCTGAGGGTAAGTCAGTGGTTTGGTTAGTGGTCGATAGGTTTAGTAAAATGGTACACTTCGTTCCAATAGTCAAGATTCCTAATGCCAAGACACTGGCTTCTGTTTTTATTGAGCAAGTGGTGCGATTGCATGGAGTTCCTGAGAACATTGTATCTGACAGGGGTGTCCAGTTTGTTTCAAAATTATGGAGAGCCTTTTGTCAGAGATGTAAGATATCACTGTCCTTTTCGTCAGCTTTCATCCCGAGACTAATGGACAGTCTGAACGTATGAATCAGGTTGTTGAACAATTTTTTTAAGGTCTTACATCTCTGAGAATCAGCAATTGTGGGTGAAATACCTTCCTTTGGCAGAGTTCGCCAACATTAACCGTGTAAATTCTTCTACAGGAGTATCTCCGTTTTTCTGAATTTAGGTTTCCATCCTCGATTTAATTCCTGTTCATCTGCTTCTTTACCTAACCCTGAAGCTGATTGTGTTATTTCAGAACTGTGCACAGTTTGCTCGGTTCAATCAAACCTGATAAAGGCCCGGAGACTCTGAAAATTAATGCTAATAGGAGCATTCCAAAGGGGTGGATTTTAAGTTTGCGAGAAGTTTGGTTTGTCCACAAAAACTTTGTCGATTAAAAGGTCTTCTAAGAAATTTGTGCCACGATTTGTTGGACCATATGAAATTCTCGACATTATTAATCCTGTAATCGTTTAGGTTGAAGCTGCCAGACTCATTTCGCATTCACGACGTATTTCATAAATCTTTTTGATATTTAGGATGCGCACACGTTAAACAGGAGGTATAGCGCAAATAATGTCGCTGTCACCACCGCCTAATAAAAAATTACACTAAATTCATGTCACTGATATTTAGGTTGTGCAAACGTTAAACAGGAGATGTAGTGCAGGTAATGTCGCTGCCACCAGCAACAAAAAAATTTGACTGAATGTCACTGATATTTTGGATACGCAAATGTTATACAGGAGATATAGCGCAAGTAATGTCGCTGTCATCATCGCCTAATAAAAAATTAAACTAAATTAATGTCACTGATATTTAGGTTGCGCAAATGGGAGATGTAGTGCAGGTAATGTCGCTGCCACCAGCAGCAAAAAAATTTGACTGAATGTCACTGATATTTCGGATACGCAAATGTTATTCAGGAGATGTAGTGCAGGTGATGTAACTGCCCGCAGCGGGCACCATCTACAGAAAAAGTACACTGGATGTCACAGATATTTTTAGGCTGCGCACACGTTACACAGGAGATGTTAGCGCAGATAATGTCGCTGTCACCAGCGGGGGGGGAAATTACACTGAATGTCACTGATATTTCGGATGCGCTAATGTTATACTGGAGATGTAGCGCAGGTAATGTCGCTGCCACCAGCAGCAAAACAATTTGACTGAATGTTACTGATATTTTGGATACGCAAACGTTATACAGGAGATGTAGCGCAAGTAATGTAACTGTCCGCAGCGGACACCGTCTACGGAAAAAGCACACTGCATGTCACAGATATTTTTATGCTGCTCACACGTTAGACAGGAGATGTAGCGCAGATAATGTCGCTGTCTGCAGCGGTCAAACAATTGCAAGCTATTTAGCGCAGGCTGCACTAAAAATATATATTGCTGCCAGATACAACTATAGTCCTTAAAAGGACTTTGGGTCTCTAACAAGTTTTAGCAATTTAGTGCAGGTTGCACAAAAAATATATATTACTGCCACATACAATAGGGCACAAGATCTCCTTATGTCCCTCTTCAAGCGGGCTTGGCGAGAGGCCCAAATTAAGGAATGTCCGATGAAAACCGCTCCTCGGAATATCCGAGTGTGGGATCCACTTGTTTGCCAAGGACTCTCTTATTATTTCACAAGAAAGGAAAGGGGAAAAGGGAAACTAACCTATATTAAAATTCTAGGAAACACCACCTAACCAAGCATGTGAGCCGGTTCAAGATAACGCATTGAAAACCGCGTGATTGCGGTAACGCTCCAATGTGGATAGGGTCCCAAGAAAAGTCCACGCTGGTGCGTTACCAGAGGCTGAATCACTAGGCCAGGCGGCCGTATTGGATTCCAATCAGCCTGAAGTATGCACCGTGGTGCGGACTGGGTGCTCTGTACCATTGCCAGCTGATGTGCCCTGTACTAAAGTTAAATAGCTAATCCATTGAATAAACATCTGCCCACAGAAAGCCGACCTCAAAGAGAACCATCCATTCAGTGATGAACAAGATGTCTGAGTGCCGGCCCTGCAAGCACGAATCAAGGGACACTAATCTAGGCTGGATGGAACAAAAAGGCTTGATCGCATTTGCTCATCAACTGCAGAGGGCTGAGAACCGCAGACCTCAACTGTAGTGTGAGCGCAATACAAGTAGCATGTGTCAAACATAAGTTCGTCCCCACTCAACGCTCGATGCGTTTCGCCATGTGTGGCTCGTCAGGAGCATAAGTATGTGGGTATGAGACAAACAGAATGAGCTGCTAAACCTCCGTAACAGAGGCTGCAGCTGTCAGCGCAGAGTGGCCATACGCGGCCGCTCGGACGCACGATATATAAGGAGAGTCCCCCTCCCCTCCTTTGGGTCACGCCTCTAGGGCGGCCAATGGGAAGACAGGAGACGCGGCACCGACGCATCAGCCATCCCGCCCCCAGGATCAGGTTGAGGATTCTGTTGACCAGACTCTTGGCTACTGAGACTGGACTTTGTGGAAGGACAGGGTTGGTGCTTAACCGACTGGAAGCATTATCTGCTGCAATCCAACTGGCAACCTTGTTGCACTGGTCTGACTTCGAGAGTGGTGTCCTGCGCCGCCCTGAAAACTGGGCATGAAGCTAGGTTATCGTGGATGAGTGTGTTTAATTGTGCTCTGGCAGCAGGCACAGAGGCACAGTTTCACAGTTTTTGGGTCTCTAACAAGTTTAGCAATTTAGCGCGGGTTGCGCTAAAATTATATATTGCTGCCGCACACAATATTCCTTCCAAGGACTTTTGGGTCTATACCAAGTATAAAAACTAAAATATTGCTATTTCAGTCCCTACACTATCTCTCCCTTCTGCTCTCCAGCTCTCCCTGACTAATACTGAGACGAACACGTGTCATCGGGTGCTATATAGCACCCGATGACGCGGTCCGGCAGCCAATCACTGTAATGCCAGCAGCCAACATGGCTACGGCATTACTGTGATGGCAGTACTTACCTGCACGTTTATTGGCGTGTAGCAGCTCGCCCAACACTAGTATTACCCATGTGCTACGATGTCACAAGAGTGAACCAGGAAGTGCATCACAATGCACCTGAATGAAATTCTACAAAAAATCCCTTGTGTGGAGACCACAAGTAACTCGACCATATCAGAATCAAGTAGATGTGTGATACAACTTTTTTCTCATATATGCAGCAATAATTGAATATCGTGTAATCTAATACCTGTATCCTATTGTGCATGGTTGCTAAACCCAAGACACGTAGTCCTGCAAACTGCCTCTGTGTTGTTGAACCGTTATCATAGTTATATGATGCCATAGCAGGCGCGATATGTAATTAGTGTGTCAGAAAGTGCTAACATCTGCGTTGAGAGACAGTTGGGGATCACTAGATAGAAGTCTTTTCGACTTCTGCGCCTGCACTGACGTAGGATCTCCATGACTACCTGACATCACAGGAGCACATGGTTAGATCCTGTACAAGCGCAGTGAGTCCCTGCAGCATGACACTTACAGAGCCAACAGGCGCACAGATACAGAGTAACCCAGGCCGACATGACAGCACTCTTTCAACTACTTCTACTCCAACATGTGTCAGACGCATAGACAGGACATAGGACAGGAGGGGACTAGCTGCCTTGGGTTCAGCAACCATGCGCACGTAGGATACAGGCATTAGATTACACAATATTCAATTATTGCTGCATATATAATAACAAGTTATATCACACATCTACTTAAATCTGATATGGTCTAGTTACTTCTGGTCTTCACACAAGTGATTTTTTGTGGAATTTCACTCAGGTGATGCACTTCCTGGTTCACTCTTGTGACATCATAGCACATGGGTATATAAAGCTGATGCACCACTGCTGTATGTATATCGAGGAAGGCTAAGGTATAGCCAAAACTTCACATGTAATTGGGACTGCCACAATATGGATTAAAGGAACACTTTTTCATCATTACTTTATTGGGTGCTGCCTTTCTTCATTTGTGGTCTTTAAAGTGGCTATATTGGTCATTGCTCCCATTGGGGCGTGCACCAATTTCCTCCCCTTTGAACTGAGTGGGTGCTGTAGTTATCCTTTCTGTTGAACCATATCCAGCACCAGCCCACTCCTCTGCTCACCTTCCCCCAGCCATCTAGCAGTGAGGAAAGGACTGGAGAGTGGGCAGGGCTACAATCCGCACATTCTAGGGGAACAGCTCACCATCTACAGCAAGCAGAAGCTGCAGGACATTTCATGATGTCACAGTCACATGATCAAAGTTCTTCAGCCAAGCACTGCACAGTGAGGTGAATAGGGTAAGTGTCATATGGTGTGTGAATAGGGTGTCATCATCTATGTGGTGTGGATGAAAAGGGTGTCGTGTATAAAGTTTGGTGTGTGTGAATAGGGTGTCATGTGTATAGGGTGTTATGTGTGTGAACAGTGTGTCTTCTACACAGTGTGGTGTGTGTGTGTATATAGGGTGTCTTCTATATAGTGTGTGGTGTGTGATATTAGGGGCAAGTGTAGTCCCTGTATAGTATGTGTGTATAAGTAAGTTTAGTCTATCTAGTGTTTGCATAGTCTAAGTGCAGTCCAATATATTATGTGTGTATAGAGTAATTGAAGCCTGTATAGTGTGTGTAGGTAAGTTAGACTATATATAGTATGTGTGTATAAGGTAAGTGTAGTCTACATATAGTTTTCTTTTTCTTATAATGGTAAAGTTGGTGGGGGAAAAATAGAAAATTCCACACAGGGTGCCCATTCATCCTAAGTACAGATGAAAGCACTCATTGCTAGAGTGTCGGGGAGCTGGCAGTCCTTTCACTTATGGACCGATCAGATCCCGCACTCCTTCCCTCCACCAGGCCATCTGCTAGGCTTCACCACTCACCGCCTCACACAGTGCTGCAGCGAGATCTGATCATCAGGAATGGGACAACGGTGAGTATTTACTGTTTTCTTTTTTTAATAAGACTGAGGGGGGGCACAATGTTAGCATTTACTACTGTGAAGGGGGCACAGAGAGGGCATAATCCTGCGAAAAAACATAACAATTGTTATGGGGGCACAGAGAGGGCATATCTACTCTGAGGGAGGCACAATGAGGGCATATCTACTGTGGGGGGCACAATGGGAGCACAGCTACTGGGAGGAGAAGCACAATAAGGGCATAGCAAGGGGCACAATAAAGTGATAACTACTGTGAGGGGGCACAATGTGGGCAAAACTACTGTGAGGGTGGCACAATGTGGGCATAACTACTGTGACGGGGTGTAATGAGGGCATAACTACTGTGAGGAGGCACAATGTGAACATAACTACTGTGAGGGGAAAAATGAAGGCATAACTATTGTGAGGAGGTAGAATGTTTTAACTTAAGGGGGGGGGAGGAGCCAGAGAAAGGACAAGCCCCGTGTGCCAAACACCTTAGGCATACCACTGGGTATCAGGCCTTGTGGCCTTTTGCCTATGAGAGTGAACAAGTCATTGGATGGTAATACAGTTGAATTCAAAAGGGCACCTCCGGCCATTAGCTGTGTACATAAGTAGCTGACGCTCTGGCAAGTTGCGCGTTATGTACCTGGCCGGTGGCAATGAGGGTTCAGGGGGCCTCCCTTGGAATCTGGCCACCAAGAATCTTCTGATAGGGTCTATTGCCAGTCAACCCCTTGTCATATACATGTGTGAAATGAGGCCTATGCCCAAGTCAGAAGTCTCACTATAGAGGGTGCAGAGGTAGCAGTCACACCCAGTGCCTGCAGTAGCCAGAAGATCCCTCTGCTGTAATTGAAAAGACCAGTAGATAGGTAGTTGAGGAACACATTTTGCATTGGGGCCCAGAGCTTCAAGATAGGTCTCTGTCTGTGGAAATATGTAAACTATTACATGTTGTTTTTCTCCTTTAAAAATAGCCAAAAATATAAATTTTCAATAAAACAGATGCAGCCAGGAAGTGTGTATAGACATATTATTGATCTCCTCTCAGTATAAGATGTTTGTGTTCAGTCCAAGCTTTGGTCATGTGTCATGTTCTTTTTTAACTAACATAAAGTGGCTTAACTGCTTTGATCTTCAAAGGAAATTTTTATATCCTTTGGCTTTTAAACTAAATAATCCAAGTGTTTTGTTTCTTCAAGATTATTGCTCAGCAACCCATCAAGGTTGCAGTATGACTGAACGAGACCCTTATTATGCACTAGACAAGATTTAATAGACCAGTTTTGATTCCGTCAAAAGACTACAGGTACACTGTATAGGTCAATCTAAGGTGAATCTTATTACCAGTTTTCATAATTTCTGACATTATAAGAAATAATCAGTCTGAGCACTGGAGCAACAGGAATCTCAAATTCCTTGCTGCTTTCCTGCAGTCAATCAATGTACATAGGCTTTTCTAATATAGCATGTGGCGGGAGCACAAAAGTATATTATGGAATTGCTAAATATTAACCCCCTAACGGTTGCAGGAGCTAGCTGTGATCTCAGCCAGGCTGGACGAAGAGAAGGGGAGGTGGTGGAGCGGACAGCCTGCGATAGGAAAGATCTAATAGGTTTCCCTGTCAGTCGTAGGCCACCTAGCATAATATAAGGCAATACAGAAGTATTTTGCAAATATTGCAGTGTATTAAACTAGAGATGGATCCATCTAAAAGTGTGAAAAAATAAATTACCTTTTTCTCATTTAAATGTTAATTATATTATTTTTTTTAAGTATACGTATTTGGTAACCTGAATATGTGGTATCACTTCATGACCCGCCACTAAAAAAACTAAGGGGGTGATTATGACCAAAAATATGGTACTTTTTGGTATACATTTGGCACAGCTTTTGTGGCAAAAGTGATGTTGGGCAAAATCTGCGATTTCTTCACTGCCACACCATGTACGCCAGTTCTAAAAAAGTAGGCGTGGCTATGGGCAGGGAAGGGAGGCCCGTCTCATTTATCATTTCTATGCCAGTTTTTGGCGTAGAAAATTATCTAAATCTGTCATATGTCATTAAGAAAACTCTGGGCGGCCCAAAGACTTTGGAAGAGAAAGTTAACTCAATTCGAGCCATGTACAAGCATAGCCATAGAAAGTTGACTAGGCCTAACTAGTATAGCGCTACATTAGCCACAATCCACAATATGGTATATTCTTCTGAAAACGCCCCTCATTGTAAAGCTGTACAGATTACAAGCTGAATGTAAATGCTGGGACCTTTGCATTGAGTTGCATGGACGATTGGATGTGGATTAAATTCACAGGCAGGTGTGTTCAGGGTTCAGGCTTATCAAGCACATGAGGGACTCGCCCAAAGTAAACATGTTCTGTGCAATGAGTAGGCTCAAAGGTACAGTCCCTTATTTATTTTTTGCTGAGGATACTGACATTTGCCCACTCCCACCTGGAAATAATATCGAAATTGGCTTATGCCACAGATAGAGGAAAATCTACCAAAATGCAGTCTATTAGCAGGATGGTGTTCCTCCTCATTACCTTTTAGATGCTCGCTGATACCTGAATGAAATTCTACTAGAACGTTGGATCGTCCATGCCAAAATAAGCCATTCATGAATGTTGCGCTGGCCTCCATAATCACTAGATCTTACTGTCGGGAAACATCAAAAACTCAGTGTATCTGCCCCCTCAGCCACAGGATCTGCGCGGCCAGAGAAGACGCTTTAACCAAAAAATTTGAGTCCATATCCGTGGATATGCTGGGGCAGAAACGGGTTACCGCCTAGACATCTGCCTTGTCACCAATGGAGCTTACATTGAACATTTGTAGTGTATAGATAACATCTGGATAGATAGTTGGTCTTTCATGCTAATACATGTTATGTTAGTGTTATGTTCTCTCAGGTATGAATATCAAGGCTATATTTATGCACCATTCTTTTTGAATCACCTTTTATATATAAAAATGGAACCAATAAAACTACAGCTTATCCAGAAACATAAACCAAAAAAATAGAAAACAAAGTTATGACTTTTGAAATGCGTTAATGAAAAATAGAAAAAATTTGCTTGCAGTCTTAGATCCAGCATAGGTTGCGTCCTTAAGGGGTTAAGTGCTTAGCTGAGCTTCTGTAATGCACTGGGACAGTTATTGCTGTCTGGTGGAATCAGAACATTCCCAATTAACCAAACAAGCTCTGTGAAGCCACTGTCAACAAAGCATGTTGGAGATTTCAGCTCTGACGCCTGCGAAATTGTGAATGCAGCCTTAACCACTTCCCGACCGCCCATTGACTATAAACGTCCTGGGTGGTCGGGTTTATCTCTGAATGGATGTTCTGGAACGTCATTTCAGAGATGGCAGCTGCATGCTATCGCGCAGATGCCAAGTGGGGGACCACTGTCATTGACAACAGGAGACCCCAGAGAGAAGGCAGGGACCATTCCTGGGTTGTCCCTGCCTTCTAAATCGCTGTATACACATTGCTGAATGAGCACTGTGTATACAGATCAGGAAGCGCTATGCCGCTTCCTGTCCCCGACCCGGTGGTCATGTGACCGCCGGGGCCAAGGGTAGTGTAGGAGCTGTTGGGTCTTCCATAGACCACGGTCAGCCTTGCACTGAGGCTGCACAGCACAAAAAAAATTAAGTAAATGTCCCCTAGAGGTCTTGTATGACCTTATGGGGGATACAAAGTGAAATAAATAAAAAAAGTGTTTTGAAAAAAATTTATAAAAGAAAGGTTCACATAAAAATAAAAAATAAATTCCCCCATATCCGTTATTTAAAAAGAGAAGAATTTTTTTGTGAGCTCACATCCCAAAAAACATAATGTTAATCAATCAAAAGTCGTACCCTCAAAATGGTAGCAATAAAAATGTCACCTCATTCTACAAGAAATGAGCCCCACACAAGACCATAGCCATGAAAAACAATTAAAAATATGGCTCTATAAAAAAAAGCAACACAAAAACATGATTTTTTTTTCAAAAAGTGCTCTTATTGTGTAAAATGTAAAAAAAAATATATAGATATATTTGGTATCGCTGCATCCGTAACAATTGGCTCTACAAAAATATAACATGGCTACCCCATCAACTGAACGGTGTAAAAAAATAAATAAATATGCCAAAACTGCTTTTTTTAGTCACTTCACCTGACAAAAAACATAATATCAATTAATCAAAAAGTCGTATGTATCCCAAAATAAAATAAAAATGTCACCTCGTCCCACAAAAAACAAGCCCTCACACACGAGTATAGCCAGAAAAATGAAAAAATAAGGCTCTAAGAAAATAGCAACACAAAAACACGATTTTTTTTTCAAAAAATGTTTTTATTGTGTAAATCGTAAAAATAAAAAAAAATAGACATATTTGGTATCGTTGCGTCTGCAATGACCGGATCACATGATCTACCCCATCAAGTGAACAGTGATAAAAAAAAAAATGTAAAAAAAATGACACCAACTAGCTTTTTTGTGACTTCACCTCCCAAAAAATGAGATAAAAGCAACAAGAAAGCCAAACTCCAAAGTGGTGCCACAAAATAAGCCCTCATTCAGCTCATTCAACAAAATTTTTTAAAAAGTTATCGCTCTTAAAAACCATGACATAAAATTCCATATAGAAAATCCACATGACGCTCCTTCCCTTCTGAGCCCTGGCTTATCCCCAAATAACAGTTTACGACCACAATGGGGTGTAACTGTATTCAGAAAAAAGTGGGGTAGCAAATTGTGGGGGGATATTCTCTGGTTATCTTTTGTGTGAAAAGAAAGTTTGGGCCTAAAGCACCATTATCTTGTTAAAATAATGTATTTTTTACTTTCACACCCAAGTATTAAAAATTCTATGAAACACCTGTTGAGTGAAGTGCTCGCTACACCCTTTAAAAATTCCTTGGATGGTGTAGTTTTACAAAATGTGGTTACTTTTTAGGGGGTTTTCCCTGTGGGGATACCTCAGGTCTGTTCAAATGCAAATGGTGCCTGAAGACCCATTCCAGCAAAATCTGCCCTCCAAAACAATATGGCGGCTCCTTGCCTTCTGTGCCCTGTCGTGTGCCCAAACAGCAGTATACAACCACATATGGGGTGTTTCTGCAAACTGCAGGATCATGGGTAATAAATATTGAGGTTTGTTTTATTGTAACCCTTGATGTGTTCCAGGAAAAAAATTATTAAAATGGAAAATCTGCAAAAAAAAGTGAAATTTGAAATTTCACCTCTATTTTACTTTAATTCCTGTGGGGTTAACAGCATTTTCTAAAACCAGTTTTGAATAGTTTGAGGGGTGTGGTTTCTAAATGGGGTGATTTATGGGTTGGTTCTATTATGTAAAGCCCCACAAAGTGACTTCAGAACTGAACTAATTCCGTAAAAAAGATGACTGGAAAATTTTTCTTAAAAATTTCCAAAATTGCTTTCTAAAATTCTAAACCTTCTAACGTCCTAAAAAAATTAAATTACATTACTAAAATGATGCCAACATAAAGTAGACATATGGGGAATGTTAATTAATGAATATTTTATGAGGCATCACTATCTGTCTTTAGGCCTTTTGCACACGAACATGGTGCTATCCGCATCTTTTGCAGCCCCATTGAGGTGAATGGGTCCGCACCTGAGCCGCAAAAAATGCGGCTCGGGTGCAGACCCATTCACTTCAATGTGGCCGCAAAGGATGCGGACAGCACTCTGTGTGCTGTCCGCATCCGTTGCTCTGTTCCGTGGCCCCACAAAAATGATAGATCATGTCCTATTCGTGTCCATTTTACAGACAAGAATAGTCATTTCTAATGGGCCGTCTGTTCTGTTCCGCAAATTGCGGAAGGCACACAGGCGGCACCCGTGTTTTGAGGATCCGCAATTTGCGGACCGCAAGACAGCATATTCATGTGAAAAAGGCCTTAAAAGCAGAGAGATTCAAATTTAGAAAACAGTGAATTTTTTCAAATTGTCGGTTGGACATGGAGGCATACAGGTTCTGTATGGTATCCTAAGGCACATTTGCCCACAGATGTTGCAGCTGGGCCTGTAGATCCTATGCACTCGCAGGTTGCCAAAAGTGGTTGTCACGGTGCAGTTCACTGTCACAGTTTTGGCCATATAGGCTGGCTGTAGGCCCTCTAGCGTACTGGCTGCAGGTTGTTTCCTGTGTATGCTGGTTGCCTGGGGCTGCGTGCTGGCTGCGGTGTAGTGTGTGAACTGTGGCCTGCGTTTGTGGCTTCCGTGTCTGCATCTCTGTGGTTCCTGTCACCGGTGTCATGCAAGCTGGCTGCATGTGCTTTGTGTACTGGCTATGCTGGTTCTGCGATGCGTGCTGGCTGCGGCCTTGAGTGTGAAAAGGGTCTGAGTATGTATGCATTTCTGTTTGTGTCACTGTGACATGGGTTGTTTGTGCTCTGGCGTACTGGCTGCCGTGGACTCCGTATATGCTGGTTGCCAGGGGCAACGTCCAGTACTGCAGCCTGTGTTCACTCAAGACACCGTAGCCAGCATGCAGCCCCAAGCAACCAGCATACACAGGAGTCAGCCTGCAGCCTGTACGCAAGAGAGCCTGCAGCCAGCCTACGCGGCCACAACTGTCACAGTGATCTGCACCGTGGCAGTGGTGTCCCAGCTCTTCCCAAAAATGCTTGATTGGTGATAAATCTGGTAACCAGACAGGCCAAGGAAGTCTTGCAATCTGGTGGACACATTCCTGGGAAACCCTTGCTGTGTGTGGGTGAGCATTATTCTGTTAAAACATACCAGTTGAAAGCCTTGCCATGAAAGGCAACACATACAGGATGTCCTGCACATATTGAGTTATTAATGACCATCATATCACTACTAGGGGTTATATGCGATGGCTCCCCAGATCTTCACATCAGCAGTTGAAGCACTGAGCAAAGACAGGATTAAAGCACTCACCATGAGGCCTTCATACTCCAAACTGACCATCATGGGATCCCAAACAGAACCTGGCTTTGTCACGAATGACAGTACGGTTTCATTCCGTAGTAGTCCAGGTTTCTTGTTCATTACACGAATGCAAACAAAGGCAACAGTGGCTGGCTGTCAATGGCAGGACACATAATGGCCACTGTGACACCAAATTTCCTTCTGCTAAATACATAGAAATGCTCCAGACAGGGGCATTTAATGCAAGCACCACCTGTGTCTAGATGGTGGACAACAAAACTGTGGTAGGTGTTTGTGCTTGTTGGCGAAGCCTACAGCCTATTCGCTTTGTGTTCATGCCGTCACATAACCACGGCTCCTAACACCTCCTAAAAGCTAGGGCAGAATGACCTAATGGTGGACCCGACATTAAAATAACTACCCTGTGCCTCATTTCAAAGTCTGTCAACTGGGCAAAATGTCTTTGAGGGCTTCATAGAGGCATGTTTAGCAGTCAACGATCTCTCACAAAGAGGTACACTACCCAAAAGTAGCCTCTGACATCTTTTTCATAGGGCAGCAGCGGAACCACATTTTTTACACCTTCTTGTGGCAAGTCTATTTAGACTACACCTGTGATCATTTACCTATTTGCCTGAGACATAACTGCATGCCGAGTTTTGCAGCAATCTGACATATCTATCTGGGTGCGTTCGTTTTTTTGTCAATGAGACATTCACACAGCAGAATTTGCTGGCAGAATTTTTGTGCAGACACAGTGCCAAATTTCCGCAGATGTGCATGTGGTGTCTGCCTCCCATTGTTTGTTTTAAAAAAGCTAAAACCATGCCAAGAAGGGATGTGTCCCTTACTGGAGAGGTATGCAGACAACCGCCACTGGGAGCTGAGGAGGGTGTCCGCTAAACTGAGAATTAGTGTTCAGAATTAATTATCCCACAAATTTTATAAAAATAGTAATGCGCACTGTTACTGCTCTTCAGTGTAATTTTCATTTTTTTCCTCACATTTTCTAGAGTACTTCTGTCTTTCCATTCTGTAGATTGGCAGGCAGCTTGTCAAGAGACAATCAAGCACCTACCCAGTAGTGCATTGCAACCTTTGGTTAACATCTTCCTTCTCTCACATATAATCCCAGAGATACTTATGGTATGTAATCCCCGGCCCCCATTTCCTTCTTCACTGTCTACAGAGAGATATAGCTATCTTTTTCTAGGAATTTAGAGGTAGGAACAAATGAAAGGTGTTGGACAGCTACATCTGCTTCACTATGAAGATCACTGTGCCAGCACCGAGATGAGGAACAGTGCAGGGAAGCTATTGAGCATGTTAGTCCACCTGTCATTGCAGGAGAAGGTGGACCAGAATGAGAAAATAGCAGGGAGTCTATACAGAGAGAAAATGTAATGTCCATAAAACCTTAGAATATTTTTATTGTATCTATATTGCAATAATACTTCATTTGAAAAGCCTATTCATTGCATAGGTAATACCTTTTGTGGGATAACCCCTTTCTTCAGCCTGGAAATTCACTTTAGAAGAATTTAAGAGGAAAAGAGAAGAATAGTTTAACCATAATATTCTATAGAGGGAAAATACTTGAAACAGGAAATTAGGGTGAAATGATTTGTGCTGCCTCTAGTTGTTTTAATTATTTAATTGTAATGTTTTCCTGCGGCCAAATACTTTATAAATGTGTCTGACTAACACTTTAGTTTCTTTTGTTACTTTCTTTTGATTCTCTCAATCCACGTAAGTTTTAAAACAAATAATGGAGGCAGTGAGAATAACATCATGGTTTGTGGAAATAGTAATTGAGTGTTGCGGAAGTTGCACCTGGTCTTTCAATGCTGGCAAACATAAAAAAAATGACAAAATGCTTATGTTGGTTTTAAAAAGAAGAATACAAAGAACAGGGTATTTGGATGTTGGTATGGCTTCATTTTGCTGCCAGAATGAAGTGATCTTGCAGACAGCAGGTAATTGTCTGTCTATTGACATTGTCTGTGCAGGAAATGTTTGTACAGATAAAGGCTTCGCTTCCGTTTCATTGAAACAGACACAATAAATATTCCCATTAGTATGAAAGAGATGGTTTGAAGGTTATGGGGTCGATAACGAACCCATTTACAAACATTTTTTATGTAGTGCTCTGAAAGCAAGGATACTTGGACTATGACGTTTGTGGACATTTGCCCCTATTGCTACTATGCAAAGCCATCAACTGCCTACTTTATTGCACTTTGAAGGGTTATTTGCATTGTGATGTATGATGTTGCTGCACTATACTGTTTTATATTATTGATCTGCATTCTATATGTTACAATAAATAATAATCTCTGCTCATTTGCACTGTTATTACCACTGCACTGTGGAAAGGGTAATACTAAGAGACTTTGGGACTTTCTACCTCTGCACAACAAAGCTAAATATTTTCCACAGTTGCTATAAGAGAGTATGCAGAGTTACGTTTTGGAGGGAAAAAACATACACAGTGGACTTTTGACAGTCTGTTTACCTTTATCTACTAGACTGCTGTTTTTATATATATATATATATATATATATATATATATATAAAAAAAACTGTTTGGTCATTTAGGTTCAATTCAAGCCTATGGCAGACTAGAATTTGCAACAATGGTTATTTTAGGCTTTGCTTCTCCATTCACCACTCCCAGCAGAATATCTAGTTCAGGTAAGAAACGGTATAAAGTGGAGCAGTCAGGGGTCCTAGCTGTCTGTAGATAGGGGACCAGTACTTTTCCAGACTGCATGAATGACCAGAAGAAGATGCTGAGATGGGGATCCTCTGCCACAGACCATGGGGTCACCATCCCATTGACAAGGGAGCAAGCCGGATTACTGAGCCACATACCCTGGGCCACCAGCCCTTTGACCAGATATAGCTTTTTGTAAGAGAGAGGGGAAAAGAAAAAACAAAAGATTTGTTCATTAGCGAAATTGTCTAGTTAACAATTGAAAATTGTATTTCATGCCAGCAGATGCTGTTCTTTCAGCCTGTACCAGTGGAACTATCCAATTTTCTTATCGGTGTAAAAACACGGAATGAAGACTACAACACAGCAAAGAAACAGTGTTACCAACTGTGCCACCATATTACATTCATCACAGTATGAAGTCAAATATTTAGCTTGATTGTATTCAGCTAATATGTATAACACACATTGCTGCAAATAACCGGAATCAAGTGGGCTTCTGCAATCCATAACATTTCTAATCTGTCGATTTAAGAAAAATGGCATATTGTGGCTAGCAGTACATTAGCAATGTGCAGCTAGCAGTATTACATAAGATATGAGATTGTGAAAACGAAATATTAGGACAGAACGTGTCGAGCGGTCTGAGAAATCTTCTAATCTTATGATGAGTCTTGAATTTAGTCTAATCCTGTATTTTTGAAGGGTTTAATACACTGGCTGTATGCCAGGCCTACAACCAATACAGCAGTATCATTAGAGTAATTGAATATGTGAACTGAACACAATTTAGAACTTTCAGTGTATTTTCTTTATGTTTGAGTGGTGGAAGAGACAAATTCCAAAAATATATGCTAAGCACATACATCCTTCAATAGCTAAAATATTAATACATGTTAGTTAGATTCTGAGTTTTACAATGGAGATGAAATAATCTAAAAATGTATTATTACATTACATTGTAACAGTTAGATACAGAATATGTGCCCTGAGGTCAATGGGATCCAATGCTGCTGATGTAGCCATTACATGACATATAGCTACTAAGTACTAGCCACTGAAATTGGGAGATTTAAAGGGGTTGGCTCATCTCACATATTTATGGCATACAGTGCTTGCAAAAGTATTCACCCCCCCTTGACTTTTTTTCGTATTTTGTTACATTACAGCCTTAAGTTCAATGTTTTGTTAATCTGAATTTTATGTGATGGATCAGAACACAATAGTCTAAGTTGGTGTAGTGAAATGAGAAAAATATATAAATAAAACTATTGTTTAGAAATAGAAAACAGAAAAATTGGCATGTTCGTATGTATTCACCCCCTTTGTTAGTAAGCCCATAAAAAGCTCTGGTGGAACCAATTACCTTCAGAAGTCACATAATTTGTGAAATGAATGTCCACCTTTGTGCCAATCTAAGTGTCACATGATCTGTCATAACATATACACACCTTTATTTGAAAAGCCCCAGAGGCTGCAACACCTAAGCAAGAGGCATCACTAACCAAACACTGCCATGAAGACCAAGGAGCTCTCCAAACAAGTAAGGGACAATGTTGTTGAGAAGTACAAGTCAGGGTAAGGTTATAAAAAAATATCCAAATCTTTGATGATCCCCAGGAGCACCATCAAATCTATCATAACCAAATGAAAAGAAACATGGCACAACAGCAAACCTGCCAAGAGACGGCCACCCACCAAAACTCACGGACCAGGCAAGGAGGGCATTTTCCGAGAGGCAGTACAGAGACCTAAGGTAAGCCTAGAGGAGCTGCAGCGTTTCCACAGCAGAGACTGGAGTATCTGTACATAGGACGACAATAAGCCGTACACTCCATAGAGTTCGGCTTTATGGCAGAGTGGCCATAAGAAAGCCATTACTTTCAGCTAAAAACAATAAGGCATGTGTGAGTTTGCGAAAAGGCATGTGGGAGACTCCCAAAATGTATGGAGGAGGGTGCTCTGATCTGATGAGACTAAAATGTAACTTTTTGGCCATCAAAGAAAATGCTATGTCTGGGGCAAACCCAACACATCACATCACCAAAAGAACACCATCCCAGTGAAACATGGTGGTGGCAGCATGATGCTGTGGGGATGTTTTTCAGCAGCCGGGACTGGGAAACTGGTCAGAGTTGAGGGAAGGATGGATGGTGCTAAATACAGGGATATTCTTGAGCAAAACCTGTACCACTCTGTTTGTGATTCGAGGCTAGGACGGAGGTTCACCTTCCAGCAGGACAATGACCCCAAACACACTGCTAAACCAACACTTGAGTGGTTTAAGGGGAAACTTGTAAATGTGTTGGAATGGCCTAGTCAAAGCCCAGATCTCAATCCATCAGAAAAATCTGTGGTCAGACTTAAAGATTGATGTTCACAAGCGCATACCATCCAACTTGAAGGAGCTGTAGCCAGTTTTGCAAGGAGGAATGGGCAAAAATCCCAGTGGTAAAATGTGGCAAGCTCATAGAGACTTATGCAAAGCGACTTGGAGCTGTGATTGCCCCAAAAGGTGGCTCTACAAAGTATTGACTTTAGGGGGGTGAATAGTTATGCACATTGCCTTTTTCTGTTATTTTGTCCTATTTGTTGTTTGCTTCACAATAAAAATAAATAAAACATCTTCAAAGTTGTGGGCATGTTTCTGTAAATTAAATATTGCAATCCTCAAACAATCCATGTTAATGCCAGGTTGTGAGGCAAAAAAATACAAAAAAAAAGTCAAGGGGGGTGAATACCTTTGCAAGGCACTGTATCACTAGGTTATGCCATCAATGTAAGTAACAGAGGATGCTCCAGTGGACCCAAAGGGGACAGTGTTGGACTAGGGTTCCTTGGGCCCACCAGGGGGAAAAAAACATTTGGAGCAAAATACTTGCCACTAGGGTCTAAATCTATTAAACTTTATTGATATAGAAGTTAGGCATTAAGAATAATTTTCTATGGTGGGCCTAAGGAAACCTAGTCCAACGCTGTCCCTATGAGTATCAAATGTATTATTTATTTGCTTGTATAGCACCAACATATTACGCAGCGCAGAAGAGATAGTTTTCCATTCAATCCCGTAGGGTGAATTTAGATGCCATTAATTTGAAGTGCCATGCCCACTTTGGCCATGAAGTGAGATGACAATCGCGCCTGGGGCAACAGTTTGCAGTGGAGCATGGGAGCCTCTGTCTCCCATCCCCGCCATTCAGCTTTCATAGTGTAACGGTCACGTACACACGCACACAGGGGGGAGGATAGTGACCACTGCGCTCCACCCTCACCCCTGGCCCTGCCTACTTGCCTCACGAGTTCTGATGACAGGGGACAACTAGACGGCAGGTCCCTAACTTAGGATACGTGCGGGAAGGACAGACAAGAGAAATAACGGATAGTGAACGGACCGAGTCAAAACCAAGAGGACAACTCAGTACAGAGGGATAAGCAAAGAATGGTCAGGAGAAGCCCGGGGTCATAAATACCAGGAGAGTCGAGAAGTACCAAAGGAGTCCGCAAAGAATAGTCAGGTGGAAGCCGAGGTCAAAATACCAGGAGGGATGCGCAGTACAGGAGGAGCAGGCAAAGGATCGTCAGGGAACAGGAACAGGTAAGTATACAGGTATCCAACAAATGCCAGGAACATAAATTAACAGGCAACCTGTGGCCAGCAGGCTGCCTGTACTTATAGTGGGGAGTGAGGGGTCATGTGACGTGGCCAGCGTCACATGACCGACAAACCGACCAGTCGAGCACCGAGTGATCAGCTCGCCGCTCAGCCGCTCAAGACAGACCTAGAAGCAGGGAGCCTCCCAGCTAGCAAAGCCGCCCTGGGAACGAGGTCAAAAACAGATCCTCGCTCCCGAAGCTAAGCAGCAGGTCTATGGCTGATGGGAGACTGAGTGCGCCTTCGGCACCCCGTTACACATAGGCTTCAGCCTGCTCCTATGGTGTAACATCATCTGCAAGGAGAGATTCATACCCAAATTGGTTGAGAGTGCCTTCCATATGGATGAGTGGGCTGAGAGAATGCCATAAATACATTCCCCAGATCATAATGCTGCCGCCACCAGCTTGTGTTCTTCCAGCAGTGGTTGCAGGGTGTTTACTGATGTTTCTCCGCCTGACACACTAATGTCCATCCATTTGATGAAGCAGAAAACGTGACTCATCTAACATGAGGCAAGTCTTTATTAATTTGCAGAGGTCCAATTCTGATATTGCCAAAATTTGAAGCCTTTTATGCTAATACAACTTCATTAGCAGAGGTGCAGATGACGATCTATCTGCCTCAGAGCCCCATACGCAATAGGGTACGCTGAACTGTTGTTTTATACAGATGTCTGGTAGCCCCCCTGGTTCATTTTATAGGTCAGCTGCTCCACTGTAGCATGTCGGTCTGCTCTTACGCATCTTCATAGCTGACATTCACTTCTCACATCAACATCACGTGGTGCTCTGCATTTTCCACTTCGTTTATTCGAAATGGATACACTTTCACCACAGCAGTACGCAAACAGATCACAAACTGTGCAGTTTCAGAAATACTGCCACCCTTGGCCTGAAAGCCAATAATCATCCCTTTTTTAAAACTCTGATAAATTTCCCTTTTTACCCATGACAGCAACAAGGGTTATGTGTTCAGATATCCTATTGCACACCTGATACACCCACCAAGCCAGCTCACAACATGTGACTTCTTTCATAAGTTACACACTGCCGATGTAGAAAGGGGTCATAATAAAGTGACTCGACCATGTGTAAGCTATCTTTACCTACAAGTGTACTCTATATTTTAAAAGACTGACAAAACTTCTGCTTTTCCATTCTCTTCTAGTTTTGTGTATTTTTAACCTCACATTCAGCATTGTATTTCTCTGGCTACCTCAGTACTTTGGCCTCCTTGGTAAATATCCCGATTCCATTTTTATCACTTCACATGAGTAATGGCGTGGCTTAATTTCCAAAGGAACAAAAAAAACTTGGCAGACAACTGAATATATACTGTAACAAAGGCTTTCTTCAGGTTTTCCAAAAATGTCCTGTAGGTGACTTCTTAACTCTTTCAGTGAAAATTAAAGTGACATTGAAAAGAAATTGATTTCCAGTTTATTGGCTGTAATCATGTTAATGGTTGCCTAGGAACCTCCTTGTGTTGTGCCTTGCTTTGTAATTACGTGCCAGATCCCCTAGTTGTTAATTACAGTTACTTCATATCAAATAGCTTTGTACTTTTTGAAAGGAGCTCAAATAAATTCCACATGAAAAGGCCAGATTTAGAACTATTAAATTGTTCCAGAGCATTTTGTGACCCTTTGTACTTTCAGGAGAAATCAAATAAAAATGTAAGGAACACGATCACGCTATAAAACTTTCTAAAAGATTTGCAAAACATTAGTTTCAATCAGAATGTACACAATGTAATAAATCTTGCTTTGCTTTTCCGATCGTGGATTACACTTTTTTTTAGAATGCTATCAGCATCCTGCCGCCTATTAGTAGTTTCTTTTGGAACAAAGCTATTTAACAACTAATTACGATTGCCTCATTTTATTTCTCGCAGGGAATTCCATGATGCCAAAAAATGGATGTCGACCTCAAGAGACTGTATTGCATGAATAAATTATAATCTTGTTGTATTAGTTTTCTGTTATACTTGCTAGAAATAACTTCAAGTGTCAGTTGCATGTACAGCTTCGGACCAGTCACTGAAGTTCATGGACATCCACCAGCTGGCCCTTATATGCCTCATTGGGTCCTTCTTGCAGGTTTGACAATGCAAACATGGGAAGAGCAGCAATTTGTGTGTCAAACCTCATAACAAAACTGACACTTGTCTGCTTCAATATTCCTTGTATCATTTTTGGCTGCATTACCTTGGGTGTAGTTAGCATGAAGTAAACCTTGAATATTGAGCTTTGTTAAATAAAATAGATAACATGCCCAAGGATGCCCAGCTGACAAATTTTGAAACTTCAGGATGTATTGTTGGACCTATGAGAGTAATCAGATGTGATACAATAGTAGGCCTGTCCTTGTCAGGTGTCTCTTACCTCTGTGTTAGCTAACATTACCAGATTCACCACAGCCAAACCTTCAGGAATTGTACAAACTAGGTAATAGTCAGCATAACCTGGAAGGAGTCATTGCAGTCTTAGTGGAGCTGGTCTATTTTAGCATAAAAGGGGTTGGCCACTTTCTTGTTATGGTTGACCAATGTGTAGGTAAAATGATTATATGACATTTATTAATTTAGCCTTTGTTGAAATTCGGCGCCATTTCTATATTTGATAAGGTAAGCCCTCTTGTTTACAAAAGTCTTTTGTGCTGTCCACACAGAGGTCCTGTCCATAAGATGGCTGCTGATGGTGGGTCATGTTACCAGGCAAATCACCTCCATGTGATGTCTCCTTCATTCAAATACACTGCACCTGCCATTTGTACTTGCGTTGTTGGTCGTTTAGTGCAGGTGCAGTATGTTTGAATGGAGGAGACATCAAATGGAGGTGATTTGCCTTGTCACATGACCCTCTATCTGCAGCCATCTTATGGACAGGTCCTCTGTGTGGACAGCTCAAAAGACTTTGTAAATAAGGAGCATATCTTATGAAATATAGAAAATGGCACAGAATTTCAACAAAGACTATATTAGTAAGTGTTATATGATCATCTGACAAACACATTGACCAACAGTAGCCAGAAAGTGGACAACACCTTTAATGGGTGGGGAGGGGTTTACTACAAAGTCCTAAAAGCACTTGTCATTTAAAAGTTGACACGTTCTTTTAAGCAAATAACCAAAAGAATTTTATCAAAAGTGACTTTTATGGCCAATCATGTATTTTAAAAGAGTTGTAAAATTGGTGGAATCTCAAGTTAATTGGCAGCTTAATTGGGTTTTCGAACCACTGAAAGGCACCAGCAAATGGTGAAGAAAAAAGTTGTAATTTATTTTTTAACATTTTTTCAATTTGTCACACTTTCCACCCTATTCCACACTATTGATCAAACAGGTCCCCTGCCATGCTCTGTTGTTATTGCAGTGATTAGCTGTCATGGTCATTTGGAACTGGATGAGATATTTGATTGGGAGAGTCCATGCATATGCACTCTTTATAAAGTTATATTTACATGCAGCAGACTTTTGCTACTTTCTGCTACTGTCCATTGATCCTACAGGGAAATTTTCAGGTGGGCTGAAGTCCAGGGGGCCACCAGAGCCCTCCTTACTAATGCTGGAAGCATCAGGAAATGTATGTCGCTAATGGCTACAGATCCCCTCCTGAATTCAACTGTAATGCTGTCCTCAGGATACTGAGGCAGGGCATGGGAGCCCAGTGTACAAAGAGCGCAGGGACACAGGAATCTCAGGCCGCAGGATGGGAAAGGACTGGAACAGGACTCAGGTATTTTATTTTTTTCTTCTTTCCTTGGCCACTTGGGGAGCATACTATAGGGGTCACTATAGGGGTCACTACTAAAGGAACACCAGGCAGCATGCTTAAGTTAGGGTTGGTCTAATGCTGTGGCCACCCTCTCACCTCCTCAACCCCTTTCTCCATTCTTTATCAGAGGCATCAGGAGGAGGAGGTAAGATGGAAATTAGCTGTGGTCATTCTTCACAGAGAATAGTTTTAATTTTTATTTAAATGTAATTTATATCTTAATAAACTTCAACTATAGCTGTTCATATTAGTCACAGTCAGACTGTGAATCTTAGTCACAGATATAATACTGAGATTTCCCGCTGACAGCAATCCTAGGTCTGGGATTCCTCGGTACGCCCCTAGTCTCCTGCGCCTGGAGATAAGATGGAGTAATTATTTCTCTTGTTTCTCAGGAGAGATAATTATTGCAGCCACTAGGTGGCAGTATCGCACAGTTATGCAGCCTCCTACTGGTGTACATTGTACAGGAGGCCCCGCAGTATCTTCTAAGCTTCCCGGGCTGCTGGCAGTAAAGGAGGAGAGAACATGTCTGGCCATCCTCCTGCCCTCCCTGCTGTCAGAAAACTGTGGTTGCTGGAGAGAAGGACTCCTCTGCGGTGCTGGGCTGATTTCTCAGATGTGTGACAGTAGTGAGCTGTAGGAGACTGTAAGGGGGAAATAGGGGATTTGTTTATAGTAGACTCAGATCTGTGTATGTGTGCTGTTCTCTGCACAGTTCAGAGTGGCATTGGGGGGACTCTGCCCTAGGTCCCCTCAATGCCTCTGCTTTAGGTGCACCCCCATTAGTGCCACAGCTCCAGATGCCCCCAATGCCCCCACTCTAAATGCACCCCTAATATTGCCCCTAATATTGCCTCTTCTCCAGTTGCCCCCCTAATACCTCTGCTCCAGGATCACTACTATTACCCTGCCTCAGGTGACCCTAATGGCTCTGCTTTAGGTGCACCCCCAGCTCCAGATGCCCCCACTCTAAATGCACCGCTAATATTGCCTCTTCTCCGGTTACCCCTGCTCCAGGATACCCACTATTACCCTGCCTCAGGTGACCCTAATGCCTCTTTTTCAGTTATGACCCTCCGTTTGTGCCCTTTACTCACGTTGCTCCTCAAGCACCTTTGCTTGGGCTTTGTTAAAGGTTATGACCTGCAAAGGGGGTTGGTTTTATGCCTGAGAAATTCTGCACAGTGCGTCACATTCTCCAGTATTGACATGTATGGTTTACATCGCGGCAGTGATGATATTCCGTATTTACAGGCATCACTGCTGCCATGTAAAGAGATACTGGTGGTGGAGTGGTGGAGGATTTAAAGGGGTTGTCCAGGTTTTCAAGTTATCCTCTCCACACCATAGGGCATAACTATATGATTAGTGGTGTCCGATTCTGCGCCCCCCACTGATCCCAGGAACGGGTCCTGTTCCCCCTTTTTGATGGTGTGGCAGGCCACACATTTGCCCTGCTTCTCCATTTATTCTCTTTGGGACCACTGGAATTAGCCAACGCTGTACTCTGCCATCTCCAACGACCCCATAGAGAATGGATGGAGAGGCAGGGCATATGCTCAACCTGCCATTCAATCACGAAGGGGGATCAGTGGGGGCACCAGCGTTCAGACCTCCACGGATCACTTAGAAAAGTGGACACAGGCCCTTTAACAGGCGAGAATTTCTATTTTAGTTTGACACATATTTTGGGCCAGATTTTTTATTTAAATTTTATTAATTTTTTTTACACCCAAAGAAAACTTTAAGGATAGGGAATGTGAAAAGGTCCAACAGCTATGACAGGACAGGTGACAAGTGTCTGATTGGTGGGGGTCTGACTGCTGGGACACCCATGCTCAAGGGAATGTAATCTTAAGACTCTTGTGTACATAGATTGGTGGTAATGTAATTGAATGACATCGGGGGGACGAGCCCACGTGAAGTCACGCCCCCACCCCATGAAGCCGCGCCCTCATCACCCCCGGGGGGGGGCCTTCACAGTAGTTCACAGTGAATGGGGGACTGCTTAATGGGGTTAATAACTACAGTGAAGAGCCTAGCCATCTGGGCAACCCCACAGATCATCCATAACAGTGCCATCTACAGATCCCACTCCCTGCCGCTCACAGGAGTATACATTTATAAACTGTAATCCGTATCCTGCAGTAACTTTAACTTTAAATCAGCGCTCATCTCTTTACTACCTTACACTCAGACAGTAACAGGCAGTTCGGGCGGCAGCGCTCCATCACTGACGTCACGCGCCTGCGCCGCCTAGTGAGAGGAGCAGGCGCGTGACGTCAGTGAGTGAGTGCCGCCCGCACTGCCTGTTACCGGAGCTGAGTGTAAGATAGTAAAGAGATGAGCGCTGATTTAAAGTTACTGCAGGATATGGATTACAGTTTATAAATGTATACTCCTGTGAGCGGCGGGGCCGGTGTAGAGTAGCGCAGGAGAGTCAGAGCGGAGAGAGCGCTGTGACTTCTATTGCGGCCAGAGCGGCGCCCCCGCTGGCCCTGCATTCGGGGCACTGGACAAAACATCCGGGGCTCCAGCCCCGAATGTTTTGACCTAACGACGCCCCTGGTCTCAGGACCCCTTTTTTCATGATCAGTGGGTATTCCAGCAGTCAGACTCCATCAATCTGATATTTATCACCTATCCTGTAGATAGGCAATAGGTCATTATGGTAGGACAATTGTTATGATTTGGTAAATTTCATGCCAGACATTTATACTTAAAGGGGTTAAAGGGTTTGTCTCACTTCAGTAAATGGCATTTACCTTGCATTTATCATGCAATCAATACAAGGCACTTACTAATGTATTGTGATACTCCATATTGCCTCCTTTCCATCATATTATACACAGCACGTATCTGTGGTTATTACCACCGTGTAATCCAGCAGTGGTGACCATGCTTACACACTTTAGGGAAAGGTTGGAAGTGCGCATAGACCAACACCTTTACCTATAGTGTGCAAGCGCGGCCAGCGCTGCTGGATTGCAGAGTGGTCAAAACCATGGATACGTGCTGTGTATAATGTGATGGAAAAGAGTCAATATGGACAATCACAATACATTAGTAAGTGCCTTGTATTAACTTTCTCTACATGATAAATGCCAATTGCTGAATTGAGACAACCCCTTTAAGTTTGCTACACTTAATAGGGTTAGGCATAAATGTTTTGGTGTGTTCATTGCATGTTTCCTATGTGTGATTGGTGTGTGCTATATATGTTCTATGTATCAGTGGTGTACAGTATGTGCAGTATGTGACATATGCATCAGTGGCATGTGACCCATGTATACGTTTCTTGTGTGCCACATGTGTCTTGTTCCTGACTGACTTAAGTGCAGGATATCCATATATGTGTAAATTCTGCCACATATATGTTTGTGCATTTTGCTGTGAATGTCTGCCATCATACTTCATCTTTAATATTTCTGTCATCACTGCAAGTGCTCATGAACACAACCATTGGATGTTTTGCAGTCTGCTAATTGCGGATCCGCAAAACATGGATGCCGGGTGTGTGCATTCCACATTATGCGGAACAGAACAGCCGGCCTCTAATCGAACAGTCCTATCCTTGTCTGTAATGTGGACAATAATAGGACACGTTCTATCATTTTGCAGGACGGCCATGCGGACATACAGACACGGAATGCACATGGAGTCATTTTATTTTTTTTGCAGCCCCATTGAAGTGAAGTGAACGGTACCGACATGGAAAAAAAAAATAAGTTAGTGTGCAGGAGCCCTAAGGCTACTTTCACACCTGCGTTTAGGTGCGGATCCGTCTGGTATCTGCACAGACGGATCCGCACCGATAATGCAAACGCTGGTATCCGTTCAGAACGGATCCGTTTGCATTACCATGAACAAAAAAATAATAATATTTTTTGTTTTGTTTTTTTGTTCATGATAATGCAAACGGATCCGTTTTGACTTACATTGAAAGTCAATGGGAGGCGGATCCGTTTTCAATTGCACCATATTGTGTCAGTAAAAACGGATCCATCCCCATAAGTCAGGACGGATCCGTTTGGCTCAGTTTCGTCAGACAGACATCAAAACGCTGCAAGCAGCGTTTTGGTGTCCTCCTCCAGAACGGAATGGAGGCTGAACGGAGGCAAACTGATGCATTGTGAACGGATCCTTATCCATTCAGAATGCATTGGGGCTGAACTGATCCGTTTTAGGCTGCTTGTGAGAGCCCTGAACGGATCTCACAAGCGGACCCAGAAACGGCAGTGTGAAAGTAGCCTAAGGTGGGCCCCAAGTACCCCAGTCCGACACTGGTCTCCTGCTATCAGAGGTTATAATGAAAATTGGTTCCCTAAGGCTGGGTATCTACCCCAAGCTCCATAGAGAGCAATCACTATGTAGTCGCCAGTAGCTGCTAGTAGCGAATGCCTATTTTATACCTTACTGGTATCCGCTGTTTTATTCACTCATTTTTTGCAGCTATATCTAGCTCTCAGCAGCTAACCTTAGCTATCACTCTAGAAGCAGCTATTTTATTCAGCTATACTGTCCAGTGTAACTGCGAGTGTTATATCGCAGCAGATACCAAGCCAGTCCCTATATTACACCCCAGGACTTATTCTCATTTAGGCTAAAAGAAGCCTTTAATAATGGCAGTGCGTCTGCAGTACAACACCGCCATTCAGTCGGAAGCACAAAGTAGCTCCCCCAACATGTTTCGCCGTGAAACCAGCATCATTAGGGGTTAGGAGCTAGTGGCAAGCAGATGGTAAACCTCATGAGCCTTTTATGCCATAGAGGTATTTCCAAAGTAATCGTTAATCCAATCAATGATAGGCGCTTGCTGATATTGCCTAAGATAAGGGAGAAGAGATCCAATGTGGCGGGACCTATCCAAGGAGGCCAGCGCAAGTGCTCTAAAAGGTGTGTCCCACATGCCTGGCACATGCACCAGGACCTAGACATCAGTTGGTCTATTTTATTTCATAGAATATTCGTTGGGACTAAGGGTGGGTTCACATCACGTTTTCTCCCATCCATTTAACGTATACAAAAAACATGTACGTTAAACGGGTGCCTCAGACTGATGCCATACGTCAAATGGAGGCATAAAACGTGATGTGAACCCACCCTTAGACTCCGGTTTGGAGATTTCTTTACCAGCTGGTCTCTAGTTATCAAGCGCATGTGTTAGGATTTAGAATATAGGCATTAAAACCTTATGAAAATATGGTTTATACACATGATGCTTGTAAGTGTAATGTGGTCAGTTCACATGTATGTGTACATCCTAGATTTCTTGTGACCATAAGAGGTTGAGCCTCTAATCTCCATTTCTTTCTATAAACCTTATTTACATCATATTTACTGTTGTTTCTTATTTAAAGTGCTATAGGCACGTAGTCACAATTAAAGCTATAGATAATACACATTTGAAAGAATTGCTATATGCTTAGTTGATTATATTGATTAATTATTACTATACCTAATGTTATGTTATCATTAACTGTCCAGTTAATATCACATCAGTGTACCTCATAATTTATCTTGTCATGTTTATCTAGTGATATAAATCAGATTGATTATGCAAATATGCAGTACTTAGTACTGAGTGTTTTAATTAAGATACATTTATTTATTCATTTAGAAATATATAATATGTTGATGATTGTGTACACTGATGCAGATCAATTCTGAACAGGCAACAGGTATTCTCCCCTATTTAAAGGGGTTCTCCAGGAATTAAGAAAATAAAAATACTTAAATATTACTTTATTATAAGTATATTCCCAAATACGTTTTATTAGTTATAATGGCTCATTTTGTCTAGGGAGCAATCATCAGGGGAAATAAAATGGCCGCCGGCCTTTCAGTACACACAAAACCTGTCCTAATCACACAGTACACATAAAGCCTGTCCTAATCACACAGGAGGACAAGTTACTTTACAACAGTGATCTAAAGAGCTTTATCATCCTCCTCTCTGCTCTACTTGTCAGGGAGTATGATCCTGAATACAGTTTAATATGATCTTCAGCTAAATCTCTGTAGGAATGGAGTTCATGAGGAAACAGCCGAAGTAAACAGAGGACGGACAGGACAGACTGTGGTAATGTGGGGCTGTGGTAATGGAGACTACATACAAGTGCTGCAGCCCATCAGGCACACCCTCACCTCCTCTCTGTATTTCATGTCTCCTCATGAACTCCATTCCTACAGATTTTCAGCTCAAAATCATATTAAACTGTATTCAGGATCATAACCTCTGACAAGCAGAGCAGAGAGAAGGATGAGGCAGCTTTTTAGCTCAGTTCTGTGTGATTAGGACAGGTTTTGTGTGGACTAATAGGACGGTGGGCATTTTATTTCTCCTAATAATTGCTTCCTAGACTATATGAAACATTATAGCTAATGAAAGGTATTTATTATATTTATTTATAAGTAATATTGAAATATTTTCATTTTCTTAATTCCCAGAAAACCCCTTTAAGGGACCATTATATTATTTTTGTACATATTGTCATTTTATCATTCTATTAAATATTTTTATCCTCATGGAGGTCCCTCAGATGTTGAAAAATAAAAACCTTCATTAAGGTCTATAGGACTCATAGGGGGTCATTTATCAAACTGGTGTAAAGTAGAACTAGCTTAGTTGCCCATAGCAACCAATCAGATTCCACTTTTTATTTTGGGCAGCTCCTTTGGAAAATAAAAGGAGGAATTTGATTGGTTGGCTACACTGTCATTGTTCTTTCATTGTTCTACCGACGTATACCTTCAGGCATGGACACGAGGCTATATACACTACTCCCTGGATATGGCAGGTGACGAGTTGTCTTATTTCACATTGTTTTCCATCCACAGGATTAGTTAAAGACTTTATCCTGGGTATAAACCTACAAAAGGAGCAATTTCCACATGGTGACAAACAGGGGCGTAACTAGAGTTCTATGGGCCCCAGGGCAAACTTTGAATTGGGGCCCCCCTGCGAGCCTCCGCCACCAGCCCCCCCCCCCCCCCCCCCCCCCGCCATCCTCAGACTTCCAATGTTAATAAGACCCCTATTCAAACCTCAGATCAGACCCCCAATCAGACCTTAGATCAGATGCCCAATGTTTCTAAGATCCCCCAATCAGACATCAGATCTGACCCCCAATGTTTCTAAGACTCCCCAATCAGACCTCAGATCTGACCTCCATATTAATAATCCTGCATGTGAATCATACCTCAGATCAGAGAAAAACAATAAATAAACGTATCTCTTGCTCTGGATTCCGCCGCCACAACTGCGATCCAGCACTCTTCCTGGTCTTCCTGCCACGCTGACGTCCTCACAATGTGTGCAGGTCACAGCACAGAGTGAGGAGCCTGCAGGAGAAGACCAGGAAGCAGTGAGTACAGAGCATAGGGAGTTCTCCATTCATTGCGTCCTGGTCCTTCTGTACCAATGAGCGCTTCAATAATAGAAGCACTCAAAAATATTCACCACATAAGACGCACTGACATTTTCCCACTGCGTCTTATAGTGCAAAAATACAATATTTACTCTGTAAAAATTTTCTAAATGCTCTTATTTCTTTCAGACCTTCTAGGTCATTTTGAATTTGCCAGGTTGGTTTTGACTTGACTGTGTACTTGGCTGACAAGCATAACATGTGATAAAAGCAGAATACCCAATACTCAAAAGCTCATGCACACAATTGTATTACGTTCAATATAGCTGTAAGGGTGCATTCACACGTGGTGAAAAATCCGCTAGAAAATATGCAGCATAAAGACTCTCCATATTATCCTTTGGGGTTCCAAAATGTTAATCCCTGACCTTTGTTCCAGGTGCTTAGCAGAAGGATATTTGGTGTCATGGCACCAATTATATGTCCAGCCCTTGACAGCTAGCCACCGTTGCCTTTGTTTGCATTGGTGTCATAAACGAGAAACCTAGACTGCTATGGATTGGAACCATATCATCTTTAGCAATAAATTTAGGTTCTGTTTGGGATCCCACAATGGTTTAGTTCAAGTATGAAAGCCTCATGGTGAACACTCCAATCCTGCCTTTTCTGTGGATTGACACACTGCTCCAACTGCTGGTGTGATGATCTGAGGAGCCATCTCATACGACAGCTCGTATGTGATATGTGCAGGACATCCTGCGGTCACATGTGTTGCCTCTAATGTCCAACTGGAATTTTTCAGAAGTATAAATGCTCGCCCACACACAGCAAGGGTTCTCCACCAGATTGCAACACTTCCTTGGCCTATCCAGTCCCCAGATTTATCGCCAATTGGCCAGCTTCAGCAACCTATGAGCATCTACAGACCCAGCTGCAAGATCTGTGGGCAAATGTGCTGCAGTATACCATACGGAATCTCCATGCCCAGCCATATCTTATCTTGTACCCAGGGTAGAGGAGGCCCAACAGGATCCTAGAGCCTTCTTTCAATTGTACAGTTTCCCCCAATAAACATATCCTCTCACCCTAATATTGTAATCACTTACATATATCATCATTACATCCACACATAGAAAGTTTCATTACATTCCAACAACTCCTTCTTGGGGGTTATTTTTTATGTCAATGAGTCATGTGAGCAAATTGATAGAAACACTGTCATTCTTTAGACTATTTTCCATCAGCAAGCAATTTCTTCACTAAATAACAGAGTATTCAACTCTTTGAGGACATTATGTGAAAGAAGGGTACAGAACAGATTCCAAGGAATTGTTCAATTTGGCTCGGTTTTATACACAGCGTTTTTCATGGTATTTGTGTATGTGTGTGTGTGGGGTCAAAAAGGCCCCAGTCAGTTTGTTACATTAAAGCATTAGTGAAGTATAAAAGGAGCTGTAGAAATAAAACAATAGAAAGCTTTTAATTAAAACCTATTGTAAAGATGCTTCATTTTTCTGTTTAATGGGACAGTAAAAACAATTGGTTGCAAAGGTGTACAGAGCATTTTGAGATGACAGACAACCCCATTTCTTACAAAACGTTTTGGGTTGTTTGGCGTTTTTTCTTTTGCCATAGTCCCATATTTTTCCCATATTTTCTCTAGGACTTGAGAAATGTCAGAAAAAACATGTTAGAAATGTACCAATAAAATAGACACTAGAACCACCATGAATGTTTAAAGGGAACCTGTCACCATGAAAATACAATGTTATAGAGCGGAAGGAGCTGGGCAGATTTATATATAATTTTATAGCAATAGATTCCTCAAAACCTGAAATTTATTCATATAAATATCTGCTCATTCTGGCCTTACAAATCATGTAGACGGGCCTACTTAGTGACTGACAGCCTTCTGTCTATGAGTGTGGATACAGTTATAACTGTTAATCGCTGATAAGACCACCCACATGACTCCTAAGCCCAGAATGAACAAAGATTTAACCCCTTCAAGACCGGGCTCATTTTCACCTTAAGGACCAGGCCATTTTTTGGAAATCTGACCAGTGTCACTTTAAGTGCTAATAACTTTAAAACGCTTTGACTTATCCAGGCCATTCTGAGATTGTTTTTTCGTCACATATTGTACTTCATGACACTGGTAAAATGAAGTCAAAAAAATTATTTGTTTTGCACAAAAAAATACCTAATTTACCAAAAATTTGGAAAATTTTCCAAATTTCAAAGTTTCAGTTTCTCTACTTCTGTAATACATAGTAATACCCCAAAAAATTGTGATGACTTTACATTCCCCATATGTCTACTTCATGCTTGAATTGTTTTGGGAATGATATTTTATTTTTTGGGGATGTTATAAGGCTTAGAAGTTTAGAAGCAAATCTTGAAATTTTTCCGAAATTTACAAAAACTCAATTTTTAGGGACCAGTTCAGGTCTGAAGTCACTTTGCGAGGCTTACATAATAGAAACCACCCAAAAATGACCCCATCTAAGAAACTACACCCCTCAAGGTATTCAAAACTGATTTTGCATACATTGTTAACCCTTTAGGTGTTGCACAAGAGTTATTGGCAAATGGGGAGGAAATTTGAGAATTTCATTTTTTTTGTCTAATTTTTCATTTTAACCCATTTTTTCCACTAACAAAGCAAGGGTTAACAGCCAAACAAGACTGTATCTTTATTGCCTTGACTCTGCCGTTTACAGAAACACCCAATATGTGGCCGTAAACTACTGTACGGCCACACAGCGGGGCGTAGAGTGAAAGGTGCGCCGTTTGGTTTTTGGAAGGCTGATTTTTATGGACTGGTTTATTTACACCATGTCCCATTTGAAGCCCCCTGATGCACCCCTAGAGTAGAAACTCCCTAAAAGTGACCCCATCTAAGAAACTACACCCCTCAAGGTATTCAAAACTGATTTTACATACGTCATTAACCCTTTAGGTGTTGCACAAGATTTAATGGAAAATAGAGACACAATTTCAAAATTTCACATTTTTGGCAGATTTTCCATTTTAATATTTTTTTTCCAGTTACAAAGCAAGGGTTAACAGCCAAACAAAACTCATTATTTATGGCCCTGATTCTGTAGTTTACAGAAGCACCCCATATGTGGTCGTAAACCGCTGTACGGGCACACGGCAGGGCGCAGAAGGAAAGGAATGCCATACGGTTTTTGGAAGGCAGGTTTTGCTGGACTGTTTTTTTTGACACCATGTCCCATTTGAAGCCCCCCTGATGCACCCCTAGAGTAGAAACTCCATAAAAGTGACGCCATCTAAGAAACTACACCCCTCAAGGTATTCAAAACTGATTTTACAAACGTTGTTAACCCTTTAGGTGTTCCACAAGAATAAATGGAAAATAGAGATTAAATTTCAAAATTTCACTTTTTCGGCAGATTTTCCATTTTAATATTTTTTTTCCAGTTACAAAGCAAGGGTTAACAGCCAAACAAAACTCTTTATTTATGGCCCTGATTCTGTAGTTTACAGAAACACCCCATATGTGGTCGTAAACTGCTGTATGGCCACACGGCAGGGCGCAGAAGGAAAGGAACACCATATGGTTTCTGGAAGGCAGATTTTGCTGGATTGTTTTTAGACACCATGTCCCATTTAAAGCCCCCTGATGCACCCCTAGGTTAGAAACTCCAAAAAAGTGGCCCCATTTTGGAAACTACGGGATAAGGTGGCAGTTTTGTTGGTACTATTTTAGGGTACATATGATTTTTGGTTGCTCTATATTACACTTTTTTGTGAGGCAAAGTAACAAAAAATAGAAATTCAGAAATTTCATCTCCATTTGCCATTAACTCTTGTGGAACACTTAAAGGGTTAACAAAGTTTGTAAAATCAGTTTTGAATACCTTGAGGGGTGTAGTTTCCAAAATGGGGTCATTTTTTGGAGTTTATACTCTAGGGGTGCATCGGGGGGGCTTCAAATGGGACATGGTGTCAAAAAACCAGTCCAGCAAAAACTGCCTTCCAAAAACCATATGGCGCTCCTTTCCTTCTGCGCCCTGCCGTGTGGCCATACAGCAGTTTACAACCACATATGGGGCATTTCTATAAACTAAAGAATCAGGGCAATAAATATTGAGTTTTGTTTGGCTGTTAACCCTTGCTTTGTTATGGGAAAAAATGAATTAAAATGGAAAATTTGCCAAAAAATAGCTGTTTTGGCACTGTTTTTATTTTTTATTATTTACAACGTTCATCTGACAGGTTAGATCATGTGCTATTTTTATAGAGCAGGTTCTTACGGACGTGACGATACCTAATATGTATACTTTTTTATTTATTTAGGTTTTACACAATAATATCATTTTTGACACAAAAAAAAAAACATGTTTTAGTGTCTCCATAGTCTGAGAGCCATAGTTTTTTCATTTTTTTGGCGATTGTCTCAGGTTGGGTATCATTTTTGCGGGATGAGATGACGGTTAGATTGGTACTATTTTGGGGTGCACATGACTTTTTGATCGCTTGCTATTACACTTTTTGTGATGTAAGGTAACAAAAAAATAGCTTTTTTGACACCGTTTTTATTTAATTTTTTTTACAGTGTTCACCTGAGGGGTTAGGTCATGTGGTATTTTTATAGATCAGGTTCTTACGGACATGGCAATACCTAATATGTCTACCTTTTTATAATTTATCAGGGTTTTACACAATAATATTTTTGAAACAAAAAAAAAATCATGTTTTAGTATCTCCATAGTTTGAGACCCATAGTTTTTTTATTTTTGGGGCCATTGTCTCATGTAAGGGCTCATTTTTTGCGGGATGAGGTGACGGTTTGATTGGTACTTTTTTGGCGTACATGCGACTTTTTTGATCACTTTTATTACCTTTTTTGGGAAGTAAGGTGGGCAAAATTTCAATTTCCTCATAGTTTTTATTTTTTTATTTTTATGGCGTTCACCGTGCGGGGAAAGTAACATGACCGTTTTATAGATCAGGTCGTTACGGACGTGGCGATACCTAATATGTGTAGTGTATTTTATTTTTTTTATTTTTATTCAGTGATAAATGTGTTTTTTTGAAACTTTACTTTTTTCACTTTTTTTTACTTTTTTTTTGACCCAGACCCACTTGGTTCTTGAAGATCCAGTGGGTCTGATGTCTGTATAATACAGTACAGAACAATATATATTGTTCTGTACTGTATTTTACACTTGTCTGAACAGATCTATGCCTTTTAGCATAGATCTGTTCAGCACCATGGACAGCAGGACGCCTGAGAGGCGTCCTGTTGCCATGGGAACCTTCCCCGTCTGCTCAGAACTGGTCAGAACTGCGCAGACGGGGAAGGGTAAGTACAGGGCTGAGGGGGGCTCTCTGGGGGCTCTCTCCCTCTCCCATCAGGGGGCTGCAAAGGCACAGCAGCCCCCCGATGGGAGAGGGAGGGAGCTCCCTGCGCTGTTAACCTTTTCCATACAGCGGTCCGTACGGACCGCTGTATGGAAAGGGTTAAACGGCTGACATCGCATCGCAGATGTCAGCCGTTTATACCAGGGTGCCAGCAATGTGCTGGCACCCTGGTATCCCCACTAGACACCAACGATCATTGAAGGGGAGGCGGGCGGGGGATCGCGATCCCGCCTGCAGCACCGCCCGCCTCCCGCACCTTACCGCACCTCCGCACCGCCTGCGACACCCCCCCCTGCACCACCCGCCCACATAACATCATTCAGGGGTGCAGGGGGGTGAAACATCTTTATTTTGGGCATACTAAAGTTTCTGATCCCCGCGGTCAGTAACCGCAGATCAGTAACCGCGGGGATCAGTAACCGCAGAAAGCGCTACAAACCGCAGGTCTGAATTGACCTGCGGTTTGCAGCGATCGCCGACATGGGGGGGTCACAGGACCCCCCTCGGCATTGACCTAAGGTGCCCGGCTGTGTGTGACAGACATGGTGACAGTTTATGCCATGACGTGTATACTCATCATGGCGCGCTAAGTAGCAGTGCGCCATGACGAGTATACTCGTCATAGGTGGGGAATATTTTCACACTTTCTCCTTCTCTGATCGCTTCCCTGACAGGAATTGGGGCGATCAGAGAAGGACAAGCACATAGTCCCTCTCTAACCCCCCCTTACCTGCCCCGATGCGCTGTGATTGGTCCCTCTGCAGTAATGGACCAATCACAGCGATCGCGGGCGGGTCAGAGCTCCAATACAGCTCCTGCCGGCTTCTCTGGTTGCCTAGCAACCCCAGCACGCCGGCTTCACTGAAGCTTCAGTGCTTCGCTCCCTGCGCTGACAGTGAAACCCGATCACGTACAAGCACGTGGGGATGCGGTGAGGCACCACATTCCCCCACGTACATGTACGTGATGTTGCGTGAAGGGGTTAAATGTATAAAATTACAAGTTACTGTATACCTACACCATAAATATCTGCTCAGCTCCTCCTGCTCTATAACATGCTGTCTGTGGATTACACTGCATTTCGTGGTGACAGGTTCCCTTTAAAAATGCTAAACAAAAATGTGTATGAACAAGGCCTTAGGGATTACTACACTGATGAAAAATCTATTTGTGGAATGAACTTCAGGAATCTCTGCTATCAGCATTCAGGGTAGCAGGAGCAGGGAAGAATTTTCTGTTTAGTTTAAAAAATACCAATCACCAACCAAAGTAAAAGGAATTTCTTTAATCCAAACATTTATAGTATTCTGCGGTACTACACTGCATTGACCCATCCTCCATCCACATTCCACAATGCCAGGCATTATAGTATTATAGTATGTTATGCTATGAGGCCAATATCAACTTTAATGTTTACAAAGAGTTTCTTCTGAATGAATCCCTAAGAAGTAAACTGTAGCATGCTCCATTTGATGCATACTCACGTTGTTTTCCTATTTATATACCTATATAGACTTCCATATACCCTCATACAGTAAAGGGCATGTGATAAGAACAGTTGTAGCTAGCCGTTCCATGCTCAGAGTACAGAGTTTCAGTTCACTATCACAGCACTGTTTTTAAATTTAAATTTATCCAAGGCATTGAGGACATTGCCCTTGGCACCCAGCATTAGGGTGGCCATTTGCTTCACTCCAAAAAGCTGGACAATGGAGGCCACACCCCAATACCGCTAAGCCATGCCCCTCTTGTTCCCGACACAAGAAGAAGAAAAAAAACGTGAAGACCTAAAGGTGAGCTGCGTATGGGCCTGGAGTGCTTTTCTCACTCTCAGTCAGTCACAGAGAGCCATGTGTAGCACCCCGGAGCAGGCACTACCATTCCTACACCCTGCTACTGTCTCTAATGACTAACAAATAATGTCATCCGTGTATTTGATTACAGTTCCGTGTATTTGATATTGTGACTTAATAATATTGTTATGCAAAAACTGTTATGTTCATGTACTGTGCCTGGTTCCCAGCAGGTGGCAGTGTATCTGGTAGAGAGAGATCTTTAGATAGCATGGAACTTACCATTCCATTCTCCCCCTGATGGGCAGAAGTGGCCTACCTCTGCTTCCTACCAAGGGAGGATTGCAGGAAGCTATAGTCAGTCGAGAGTGAAATTAAGAGTTGGAAGGAGATGATAAGCACCATGACTTCTTATAGTTTATAGACAGAGTATTATGAGGTGGTCAACAGCCAAAGGCACCCCACTCAAAGCTACCAGAACTGTCAGAAAGTCCAGCTACCAGACTGAAGCCAGAGTCTAGCACAGCAGAGAAAGAGAAAGCAAGGTATCCAAGTTTGCCTGGCAGTTTACCCCAAAACCTGCTGGAACCAAGAGAAAGACCAAATATTGCCTGGATGCAAATTTATTCAAGAAGAGCTTTTAAAATTTTACCATTTCTGGACTCTTACTCCACCAACTATCACTCTATTATTTATTGCTCCGGAGCCTAAACCTGGGTAGCGACGGCATCCAGGTAGGAGCACCGTGACACACAGAAACTATTAAGGCCGCATCACGACTCGGCATTCCTAAAAACCCTGGACACGATCAGCCCTGGGGACGGCATGTTGCACATGGCTGCTGGTTCTATTGATTGACTGAAGGTGAGAGAAGCCTCAGTCAGTCATTTTCTGTCTGCAGCTCACACTCAGACAGCACAATGCTGCTGTCTGAGCATGGAGACACTGAAAAGGAGGACACTCCAGTGTCCGCCCAGGCCCTGCACCAGACGGAGAACAGAATGCCAGGAAACTGGATTGTCCAGCCTTAAACCTGGACTACTGGCCACCCTACTCAGCATACAGAACATATGTCCCAACAGCCCTCACCTAGCTACTCCCTGGGGGGACAGTCTTTATCAGCAACTTACAAAAAACTTTCCATATCATTTCTAATCAGGACAACTAGACAAGGGATGAATCTTTAGTTTAAGGGCTTATTCACACAGTGATGTCAAATTGTGGTTTATTGCTGGGATTACCTTGAAATCACAGCAAAAATGCAGTAGTTTTGCTAAATCGCTGCAAATCCAAGGCATGCTGTCACAATTTCGTAGTAACTGCATCAGTAAACCACAATTTGATTGCACCATGCGAATAAACCCCAAAGAATATATCCACCTTTGCCATTTTTTTATCTTCTCAAAATTTAGCAACTTTGTGAAAAGTCTTACTGTAATTTTAAATATATTCTGCCATTTTGTTTCCAAATCTCTACTTCTTCGCAACACACACAGGAGCACCTATGGGGGTCTGGCGGGGATTCTGGGTGTCAGACCCACACTGATCAGATACTGATCAGATATTATAGGCTATCAGTATGAAAAAGTCAGGAAAGCCCTTTAAGACCTATTGTAAAGTTGCTGCATTTTTTCATTTTGTATTGATTGGGACGATAAAAAATAATTGGTTCCAAAGGTGTACAGAACATTTAGGCCACCCCATTCCATACGGCCTATAAAGGACATGTTTTATGCTAGTAGAACAGGCACATAACAAGGCGTATATGGCATCAACTATGCAAACATTAACAATACTATAGGATTTATTTTTTGGTCAGAGCTTGCTGTAGTCACCTTCCAGTATTGTATGGCTTCTGAATCCTAATGAAAAAAAAAATCTGCAACATGGCCCCTTACCTACCATTTGTCATCTATAATGCAGCTGTTTTCTGACATTGCAATAGGATCCTCAGTAGATCTAAGGCACCAAGGCATGCGTGTGACTACAACCTTTTCTAACTTGTATAGCTACTTTTATCTATTGCTACCTACAAATTTAGGAACCCTTAGTTTACCCTTCTGGCTGCAATAAAACCACATACAGTATATTCTTATCATTGCAGGCTGACTAGGCTCTAACACAATATTACATACATTCTGAGCTCATTTTTTTTCTTCTTACGCATTAGTAATCATAAATCGTGCACCTAACTAGGCTCTTATAATTGCACACATAAAATTTCAACTATTATAGTAAAATCATTTAAAATTATAGTCAATAAATATAATAAATTATAACTAAATGGGGAAATGTAGGGCTTTAATGGCCAAGTCAGCAGTCCTGCAATCATTTTAATCAGGCATCTTTCCCAGGACTTGTGCCGCTTTTAAGTTTCGTCCAAATTGAGGAATTTAGCAGAACCATAAACATAAACCACATGTCTCTCCTAACCAGTAATTAAAAGGCACACATTTGTTTGGATGCCGTCTAAATAACAAATCTGGTACCGAGGTTAAAGCATATAGTTTAAATCAAAGGAAGCTGTCAAGGAAATATTTAGACTGGATGTGGGAGGAAGCCAAAGCAAAACATAGCATAGAAATTAAGAATAACGATAATGTCCACGGCCTCTTCACAAAGACCATATGGAGAACTAATAAATACCATAGGACAACTAGGAGCTACTTGCAGATTTAGACTTGAAATTGCTTACACAAAGAAACAAGCTAATTAGAGAACTTCATTCCATCCAAATTTCTATGGTTGTTTTCTTGGCCAGATAGTTACTATCATGAGATACACAGCAGAATACTTTGGCTAATATGCAAAGAGGTATCTCCCAAGGAAAGAGAACCATCCCACTAGCGCCACCTTGTGGAAGTGGCTCCTATGGGAAAATAGTCACATAGGGAGCGACTTCCACAAGGTGACGCTAGCAAGATGGTTCTCTTTCCTTGGGAGATACCTTTGTACATATTGTTTTTCCTTGGAGCACTGCCAATAAAGCTCCATACCATGGAGCACCTCCATTGACTCTCCATACTGGGCTGGTCTCTTTAAGGACAGAAGGAAGAGGGGGAAAAAATCCCCCCAAAAAAGAGTGTTAGTCTTAGACTTCCCTTGGATGGTATCTCCAAAGGTTGTCTTAAGGACAACAACCGGGTGCCACCAGGGAGGAGAGAGAAACCAATAGTGAGTAGGGAGGCAGGTGGGTGGTAGGCTGCCAGGAGTGGCTGAATACACAGCAAGGATAGCTGTATATAGTATTGGGAAAAAAAGAAAAAACACAATAAAAGAACCCAGCCACAAAGTAGGCGCCAATCACCTGTGTAAAATAAAGAATGGTAGGAAGAGGTTGAAAGGATCTTGTAGATAGTCTAAGGGATAAGCATAAAACACCCAAAGGCTAAACTCCCCCGGCCAGGATCGCTTGTAGAGTCGCAGGAACAAACCGCAGTCACCACACGAAGGGCATCTGGAATATTCCTTTTATTGAATCAAGGCTCAACGCGTTTCGGGGGCTGCATAGATACCCCCTTCCTCAGGAGCAATGTATAAGTAAAAGCATATAGAACATACAATGATAGGCATGGGCTATTTATACCCATCCATATTGTGTATCTATTGGGAGCACATGTGTCCGGGCGGGATAAGGAAGTGATGTCACTTCCGTTTTTGGTCTGGCATGCGTTCCACTGTGGAACGCATGTCCATTCTGTGTTGATTGATATAGAAATGAATGGTCGATGTCTTGCAAGGCTTATATTGTAAATATCCTCCGTCCCCGTTCTATATGTGAAGGTGGGGAGGAGGTAAAAGGGCGCCTCGATCCATTTTAGGTCAGAGTGGCTAAACTTCCAGTATGTGGACCGCATCGTGGAACGCATGCGGCCCAAGTGACTTCCGGTTTTCGGATTTCAGCACAGCAAGAGCTGGCAGGAGTGGCTAAACTTCCGGTATGTGGACCACATCGTGGAACGCATACGGCCGACGTGACTTCTGGTTTTTGGACTTTAGCGCAGCAAGAGCTGGCAGGGAGACTGAGAAGACTCCGCCCCACATTCAGGGCATATGAGAGGATTTGGTGGTTTTAGACACAATTTTGAAAATAGGGATGCAAAAATAAATATAATAATAGGATAGGAAAGGCAAGTAAATATAGATATAGTAGGGACAGTGAATATATATAAACATAAATACACTGCTCAAAAAAATAAAGGGAACACAAAAATAACACATCCTAGATCTGAATTTATTAAATATTCTTCTGAAATACTTTGTTCTTTACATAGTTGAATGTGCTGACAACAAAATCACACCAAAAAAAAAAATGGAAATCACATTTTTTAACCCATGGAGGTCTGGATTTGGAGTCACCCTCAAAATTAAAGTGGAAAAACACACTACAGGCTGATCCAACTTTGATGTAATGTCCTTAAAACAAGTCAAAATGAGGCTCAGTAGTGTGTGTGGCCTTCACGTGCCTGTATGACCTCCCTACAACGCCTGCGCATGCTCCTGATGAGGTGGCGGACGGTCTCCGGAGGGATCTCCTCCCAGACCTGGACTAAAGCATCTGCCAACTCCTGGACAGTCTGTGGTGCAACGTGACGCTGGTGGATAGAGCGAGACGTGATGTCCCAGATGTGCTCAATTGGATTCAGGTCTGGGGAACGGGCGGGCCAGTCCATAGCATCAATGCCTTCGTCTTGCAGGAACTGCTGACACACTCCAGCCACATGAGGTCTAGCATTGTCTTGCATTAGGAGGAACCCAGGGCCAACCGCACCAGCATATGGTCTCACAAGGGGTCTGAGGATCTCATCTCGGTACCTAATGGCAGTCAGGCTACCTCTGGCGAGCACATGGAGGGCTGTGCGGCCCTCCAAAGAAATGCCACCCCCACACCATTACTGACCCAATGCCAAACCGGTCATGCTGGAGGATGTTGCAGGCAGCAGAACGTTCTCCACGGCGTCTCCAGACTCTGTCACGTCTGTCACATGTGCTCAGTGTGAACCTGCTTTCATCTGTGAAGAGCACAGGGCGCCAGTGGCGAATTTGCCAATCTTGGTGTTTTCTGGCAAATGCCAAACGTCCTGCACGGTGTTGGGCTGTAAGCACAACCCCAACCTGTGGACGTCGGGCCCTCATATCACCCTCATGGAGTCTGTTTCTGACCGTTTGAGCAGACACATGCACATTTGTGGCCTGCTGGAGGTCATTTTGCAGGGCTCTGGCAGTGTTCCTCCTGTTTCTCCTTGCACAAAGGCGGAGGTAGCGGTCCTGCTGCTGGGTTGTTGCCCTCCTACGGCCTCCTCCACGTCTCCTGATGTACTGGCCTGTCTCCTGGTAGCGCCTCCATGCTCTGGACACTACGCTGACAGACACAGCAAACCTTCTTGCCACAGCTCGCATTGATGTGCCATCCTGGATAAGCTGCACTACCTGAGCCACTTGTGTGGGTTGTAGACTCCGTCTCATGCTACCACTAGAGTGAAAGCACCGCCAGCATTCAAAAGTGACCAAAACATCACCAAGGAAGCATAGGAACTGAGAAGTGGTCAGGTCACCACCTGCAGAACCACTCCTTTATTGGGGGTCTCTTGCTAATTGCCTATAATTTCCACCTGTTGTCTATCCCATTTGCACAACAGCATGTGAAATTGATTGTCACTCAGTGTTGCTTCCTAAGTGGACAGTTTGATTTCACAGAAGTGTGATTGACTTGGAGTTACATTGTGTTGTTTAAGTGTTCCCTTTATTTTTTTGAGCAGTGTATAATGTGCTATGTTATAGTCCATATGTATCACTAAAAGCATGAACCCTACATGGTTTGTCATTGGGTATGATAGAAAGCAGACAAATAGACAAACATTAGTAGAATCTCGTAAAAGTGCACGCATATTGGGGGTAAAAATGTGGGTAAGAAAAAAAGGGGTATCTACGCAGCCCCCGAAACGCGTTGAGCCTTGATTCAATAAAAGGAATATTCCAGAAGCCCTTCATGTGGTGACTGCGGTTTGTTCCTGCGACTCTACAAGCGATCCTGGCCGGGGGAGTTTAGTCTTTGGGTGTTTTATGCTTATCCTTTAGACTATCTCCCCCTGTGAAGTGAGTTACTTATATGTATAATTTTATTCATTTTATCCATATTTATTTTACTCTATTTATTGGCCTATGGTTATCTATACCTATAATTGCAACCAGAACTGAGTTTTTTTTTAACCCACTTTCAACTAACTGTTTATATATACAGACGGTTCCTTTAATAATGCATTGCCGTTCTTCTATTCACGCACCATATATACTTCATAAAAATCTACTCTAGACAATACAAGGTCCTTTCAACCTCTTCCTATCATACTTTATTTCACACAGGTGATTGGCGCCTACTTTGTGGCTGGGTTCTTTTCTTGTGTTTTTTCTTTTTTCCCCTTTGCTCTTTAAGGACAGCCAGTACCATTACTTTGGCTAACTAATGCTTACTGCAGGGGGACCTCAGCAAATCCTCAGATTGGCCAGTACTGCTTATGTGAACATTGTTGGTCAATCCAAGAGCAGGGCAAGGCAAGTAGGAAGTGTCTTGGGCTACCAATGCACAGTGTGCACATAGTCTGAGAAGCACTGCAGTACTAGAAGCTCTGCAACTAAGATGAAAAGGAGGACCCCACTTAAGTGTTCTGCTTGTTCCTAGGTTAATGTGAATTGTATACAAACGGAAAATGCAAATGTGATCGCACACTACATCCAGCATTCTGCCTCCATGCTGGATGAGACATTGGTGTACATTTTGGCCAAAGCGTAATAAGCCACTCACCGCGTCAAGGTCGTCTCATTTGAGTGGTCCCTAACGCTATTTCCTACCTGTTTATGGGCCATGACAGCCACACAAAGTCCAGGGAATGCAGGTCAGCATGCAAGCCAAGTACACTCTGCTTTTAACCCCGTCCGGTGCCATTACAGCTTTCATCGGATCCAGGGATGCAAGTACCAACATGCATGCTGAGCCCACTATATACTTCTCCTGGAGCCAAATGGCTACTGGTAGGTTCTATATAAGCAGACTCAGTTTTATACTGACTTTAAAACCAGCCTCCAGGACAGATTGACTGGCCAGGTGTGCATGACTCAAAGGAGATCGCCACGCCTCCAATATATGCTACAAAGAAAAAAATGTGGGGGGGTTGAGTCCGCACAACCCGCCTGTAGGTGCAGATCACTATGGCGAAATACATATACAAACGGAAAATGCAAATGTGATCGCACACTACATCCAGCATTCTGCCTCCATGCTGGATGAGACATTGGTGTACATTTTGGCCAAAGCGTAATAAGCCACTCACCGCGTCAAGGTCGTCTCATTTGAGTGGTCCCTAACGCTATTTCCTACCTGTTTATGGGCCATGACAGCCACACAAAGTCCAGGGAATGCAGGTCAGCATGCAAGCCAAGTACACTCTGCTTTTAACCCCGTCCGGTGCCATTACAGCTTTCATCGGATCCAGGGATGCAAGTACCAACATGCATGCTGAGCCCACTATATACTTCTCCTGGAGCCAAATGGCTACTGGTAGGTTCTATATAAGCAGACTCAGTTTTATACTGACTTTAAAACCAGCCTCCAGGACAGATTGACTGGCCAGGTGTGCATGACTCAAAGGAGATCGCCACGCCTCCAATATATGCTACAAAGAAAAAAATGTGGAGGGGTTAAGTCCGCACAACCCGCCTGTAGGTGCAGATCACTATGGCGAAATACATATACAAACGGAAAATGCAAATGTGATCGCACACTACATCCAGCATTCTGCCTCCATGCTGGATGAGACATTGGTGTACATTTTGGCCAAAGAGTAATAAGCCACTCACCGCGTCAAGGTCGTCTCATTTGAGTGGTCCCTAACGCTATTTCCTACCTGTTTATGGGCCATGACAGCCACACAAAGTCCAGGGAATGCAGGTCAGTCAATGGTCAGGAATGCACACCTGGCCAGTCAATCTGTCCTGGAGGCTGGTTTTAAAGTCAGTATAAAACTGAGTCTGCTTATATAGAACCTACCAGTAGCCATTTGGCTCCAGGAGAAGTATATAGTGGGCTCAGCATGCATGTTGGTACTTGCATCCCTGGATCTGATGAAAGCTGTAATGGCACCGGACGGGGTTAAAAGCAGAGTGTACATGACATCACTTTCTAGCAGATCAGAAAATAAAAATTATGGCGGGTGTTCTTCTTTAAACAGAAATTAGGTTTTCTCAACCCCTCTATGCTCTTTATCATTACTAAGAGGACTCCTTGAAGTGGTGTCATTTCTTTATAAATAATCTAAAAATTAAGCACATTTACAAATATAGACTTCCCCTTCAAATTGATTGGTAGGGCCAATTGAGATGCCAACTGAAAAATAAATATACTGACTTTTGCAATTACAACTCCTATGACTCTGTGTAGTCTGACTTGCAGTCACGTGTTACTCCTTCAGTACAGACACTGCATGTTGGTTAAAGTTACTCCAGTTGTTTTTTTTATGCCAACCCCCACTGGAGTGATGTATTTGTGAAATTTTTAAAGAGTTGCATTGATAAATTTGGAGGCTTGCAACCTTTTGAGGCTAGAATTCTGAATTGTAAGGCTTGATGAATTGAATGGCATTTGCAGCTCTATGCACTAGGCTTGATTCCCATCAAATAAAACAACTTTGTTTCCATCGTACCTAGTTCCCATACAATTATATGGCCTCTAGAAATGACAGCTGCTTGGTTTGAAACACATTCTGTAAGATAATGATAAGTCTTTTTTAGCTCTAGCCCACGACAGGTGGTTTTACTCTCTCTTCCCGTCTAGAATATCACAGCAGACTATTGTATACTTTTCCAACATCAGAGGAAATGCTGATCTCAGCTTCCTACTTAGTTAATGGAGTGGAAAATGCTGTACTGAAAGCCTTGGTTCTGGGTAATGCACTGGTGATTTGTAGAAGAACTTTGTTAATGTCAATAATGCCCCTAGCACTTATAAGCAAAAATAGAAGAAAACCTTAAAATTTGACAGCATGATGAATCCTTTCTCAAAATTTCCCAAAATGTGTACCAATTCACTTTTTATATGCAAGGCATTCAGTACTGTAGAGTCTTACTGCTTGTTGTTGGCAGCACAATACAGTCTATGAATGCACTATTCAATTCCTTTTTTTGTCTATCTGTGGGACATGTCTGCCACCTAGTGGCCAATATTGTACTAGAATACAGTAAATACAAACTTTTTCCATTAAATGGCTATGACCTCTATCTTTTTATGTAATTATATATATAAATTATATTTAATATATATAATTGCATGTACTTCCATAATGCAATCTGAAAGATTGTAACACTATAGCACTACTGTACAACTGCTAACTGGATTGGAGTGAGATTGGCCCTTTTTGATAAATCTGGTGTACATCTATTTGCCTGGCTTATCATGTCCATTTTTCAAAAGTGGCGAGAGTTGAATGAAATCGCAAAGTCATAACTTTTTGCTCAGAAATGACATGCCAAAATTTGCCACTTTTTTTTACTGCAGAAAACCTGCAGGGCCTCATACATTGACCCCTAATGTTTGAAGCCTTTTGAAAGGGCAGGAAATTTAAAGGGATTGTTCATCTTTTGGGGGTGTTTGCAGGTATGGCCTGAAGTGAGGTCTTCCCAAAGGCAAGCATACTTATTTTCTCCCCACCGCTGGGTCTGGTGCCTTCGCGTCCTGGCTATCAACATCCGCTTTGACGTTGCTGCAGCAGTGACCTAATCCATTTACGTCTTATCAATTGGTCACGTGCTGCAAGGTGGGCAGGTTATCAATGTGGCCAGTCATTGTTGCAGCAGCATCAAAGCGGATGTTGACAGCGAGGGACTTGAGTGAGGAGGGAGGGGTGGGGCTGGAGTGAAGGAGCTGGGACCCAGTAATGGGGGGCAGGTCAGGAGAGTTGTCTGCCCAAACAGCCCCTAAAGGTGAACAACTTCTTTAGAGCGAGTCTGTCACCAGGATCAACCCTATAGACATACTGCCTGGTAGGACTCATCATGCTGATTAACTCTATACCTTTCTTTTGTCTGTATGCTAAACAGCTGCAGCAAAATCAGTGTTTTTATTCATATGCTAAATCATTTGAGCACTGCTCTGTAACACCCCCTGTGCTCTGCACACTCCCCCTCCCCTTGATTGACAGGGCTAGACATGCTGAGGGCAGAGCTGTGTTCTAGCATCTACATATCATATACACTATGTACTATAGCTTCACCACATTGAGATCTGCTCAGAAAGCTAATACACATATAAGTAATGATGGACGTACATTGGACGGGACGATTCGCGAATGCGCATTCGCGATTAAATGTTCGCGAACCGCGTGTTTGCATCGCGCCCATTGACTTTAATAGCAGGCAAACCTGAAAAACCTTCAGGTCATATTTGCAGCCATCAAATACAAACTATGAGTGCACAAATAGTCCCACAACATGGACAGTGATATACCAGAGGGGGATCATTGGCAAAAATTCCCACAAAAAATATGTATTTTAATCAGGGGCCATTTTTATGCGTCTTAAAGGGAAACTCTCAAAAATTTGCCCCGCTGAAGCCTAGAAATTTTTTATTTCCTATCGGTTTGATGTATAGAAATGTGCAGCACTGCACGTTTTTGTATCCTGCAGAGTCCATAAAAAAAATGCATACGTTAACGTAAAAAAAATTTCTACCATGGAACTGTATGGTGAATAGACGCCACTGTATGGCATTAGTCTGAGGCAGGGGTGGCCAACCCGCGGCTTGCGAGCCGCATGTGGCTCCTTGCGCCTTCATTTACGTCTCGCAGGGGAGCGGTGCGGCCAGCGATTACTCTCCTCTTTGCAGCGCGTAAGTGAGGCGGTGGAAGGCTGGAACGAAGGGGAAGAGTGGAGGATTCAGAGCGCCGAGAGTGGGCACGTGACTCACTCACTGCAGCTCCGCCTCCACATCGGGCAGAGAAGGCGAAGCTGCAGTGCTTATCCCCACCACCAGCCGCCGATGTGCCCGCCCACGGCCCCACACCCCCATCTGTGAGTGTGTTTGTGTGAGACCTAATGCCCACCCCCAGCCTTCTCAGTGCCAGCCCAGCAGCCAGATTCATAAGACCGCAGGCAGGGTCTATTGGGGCGGCAAGAAGTGGCGCAGCAAGCAAGGAGGACCTGCTTCCAGCTCCATAGTAAATTTTAATGAATGTTAATGGTGGACAGCAGGGCAGGGCAGTGGGCACTCAATCAGAGCAGCAGTGGCAGAGAGACTCACTGAGACCAGCAGCAGCCATTTTAGTCTGATTACAGCCACTCTGCAGCTTTGGCTCTAATCTGACTGAAATGGCTGCTGCTGGCCTCAGTCTCTGCCACTGCTACTCTGCCCTTTTTTTCACAGGTGCCACTGCCCAGCACACCAAGTGTGTTTGAGCATATGGGCGGTCGTCTAAGCATGGGTGGTCATCTGAGCATATGGGCGGTCATCTGAGCATAAGGCGGTCATATGAGCATAAGGCGGTCATCTGAGCATAGAGCGGTCATCTGAGCATGGGGCGGTCATCTGACCATGAGGCGGTCATCAGAGCATAAGGCGGTCATCTGAGCATAAGGCGGTCATTTGAGCATAGAGCGGTCATCTGAGCATAGGGCAGTCATCTGAGCATAGGGCAGTCATCTGAGCATAGAGCGGTCATCTGAGCATAAGGCGGTCATCTGAGCATAAGGCGGTCATCTGAGCATAAGGCGGTCATCTGAGCATAAGGCGGTCATCTGAGCATAGAGCGGTCATCTGAGCATAAGGCGGTCATCTGAGCATAGAGCGGTCATCTGAGCATGGGGCGGTCATCTGAGCATGGGGCAGTCATCTGAGCATAAGGCGGTCATCTGAGCATAAGGCGGTCATCTGAGCATAAGGCGGTCATCTGACCATGGGGTGGTCATCTGAACATGGGGTGGTCATATGAGCATAGAGCAGTCATCTGAGCATGGGCGGTCATCTGAGCATGGGCAGTCATCTGAGCATAAGGCTGTCATCTGAGCATAGAGTGGTCACCTGAGCATGGGGCGATCATCTGAGCATGGGGCGGTCATCTGAGCATGGGGCGGTCATTTGAGCATGGGGCGGTCATCTGAGCATAGAGCAGTCATCTGAGCATGGGCGGTCATCTGAGTATAAGGCGGTCATCTGAGTATAGGGCAGTCATCTGAGTATAGGGCAGTCATCTGAGCATAGGCGGTCATCTGAGTATAAGGCGGTCATCTGAGTATAGGGCAGTCATCTGAGCATGGGGCGGTCATCTGAGCATGGGGCGGTCATCTGAGCATGGGCGGTCATCTGTGCATGGAGTATCATCTGAGAAATCTTGAAACACATTGTGAAAAACAAAGATTGCCAGAAGTCTCACTAAAGCTGTCTACACTACAGGTAGGAAAGGTGGCTTAAATGCACTTTTAAATGTTTGATAACTCAATTGCAGTAATACTGTCGTGTGCACGCATATTTGTGTAAACGGATAGCTTGTGGCTCCTGGCAGTCATACGATTTTTTTTTCTGGCTCTTTGTGTCTGTAAAGTTGGCCACCCCTGAATTAGGCAATAGGAATTCACCTGACAGCAAAGAACTTCTGTGGCTGGAGGTATATTAGGCGGTCACAGGATAAATACACTGCTCAAAAAAATAAAGGGGACACTTAAACAACACAATGTAACTCCAAGTCAATCACACTTCTGTGAAATTAAACTGTCCACTTAGGAAGCAACACTGAGTGACAATCAATTTCACATGCTGTTGTGCAAATGGGATAGACAACAGGGGGAAATTATAGGCAATTAGCAAGACACCCCCAATAAAGGAGTGGTTCTACAGGTGGTGAACACAGATCACTTCTCAGTTCCTATGCTTCCTGGCTGATGTTTTGGTCACTTTTGAATGCTGGCGGTGCTTTCACTCTAGTGGTAGCATGAGTCTACAACCCACACAAGTGGCTCAGGTAGTGCAGCTTATCCAGGATGGCACATCAATGCGAGCTGTGGCAAGAAGGTTTGCTGTGTCTGTCAGCGTAGTGTCCAGAGCATGGAGGCGCTACCAGGAGACAGGCCAGTACATCAGGAGACGTGGAGGAGGCCGTAGGAGGGCAACAACCCAGCAGCAGGACCGCTACCTCCGCCTTTGTGCAAGGAGGAACAGGAGGAGCACTGCCAGAGCCCTGCAAAATGACCTCCAGCAGGCCACAAATGTTCATGTGTCTGCTCAAACGGTCAGAAACAGACTCCATGAGGGTGATATGAGGGCCCGACGTCCACAGGTGGGGGTTGTGCTTACAGCCCAACACCGTGCAGGACGTTTGGCATTTGCCAGAGAACACCAAGATTGGCAAATTCGCCACTGGCGCCCTGTGCTTCTAACAGATGAAAGCAGGTTCACACTGAGCACATGTGACAGAAGGGACAGAGTCTTGAGACGCCGTGGAGGACTTTCTGCTGCCTGCAACATCCTCCAGCATGACCGGTTTGGCATTGGGTCAGTAATGGTGTGGGGTGGCATTTCTTTGGAGGGCCGCACAGCCCTCCATGTGCTCGCCAGAGGTAGCCCGACTGCCATTAGGTACCGAGATGAGATCCTCAGACCCCTTGTGAGACCATATGCTGGTGCGGTTGGCCCTGGGCTCCTCCTAATGCAAGACAATGCTAGATCTCATGTGGCTGGAGTGTGTCAGCAGTTCCTGCAAGACGAAGGCATTGATGCTATGGACTGGCCCGCCCGTTCCCCAGACCTGAATCCAATTGAGCACATCTGGGACATCATGTCTCGCTCTATCCACCAACGTCACGTTGCACCACAGACTGTCCAGGAGTTAGCAGATGCTTTAGTCCAGGTCTGGGAGGAGATCCCTCAGGAGACCTTCCGCCACCTCATCAGGAGCATGCACAGGCGTTGTAGGGAGGTCATACAGGCACGTGGAGGCCACACACACTACTGAGCCTCATTTTGACTTGTTTTAAGGACATTACATCAAAGTTGGATCAGCCTGTAGTGTGTTTTTCCACTTTCATTTTGAGTGTGACTCCAAATCCAGACCTCCATGGGTTGAAAAATTTGATTTCCATTTTTAGTTTTTTGTGTGATTTTGTTGTCAGCACATTCAACTATGTAAAGAACAAAGTATTTCAGAAGAATATTTAATTAATTCAGATCTAGGATGTGTTATTTTTATGTTCCCTTTATTTTTTTGAGCAGTGTATATAACTGTCAGCCAATACAGGCCCCAAAAATTAGGCATTCACCTGACAGCAAAAAACTTTGGATTCTGTGGCTGGATGTACATTAGGCGGTCACAGGATAAATGTATAACTGTCGGCCAATACAGGCCCCAAAAATTAGGCATTCATCTGACATAAAAGGCCTTTTATGCCGCTGTATATACATAAGGCAAGGACCATTCTTTGTTATTGGTTGTGGTGGATATGTGTGGGCTGGCATGAGGAAATTCAATTACACATGGTCATCACAGGTGTTGAATTCCTCCGAGATCCATGCCTTATTCATTTAAAAAAATGTGAGGTAGTCCACACTGTCGTTAGCTAGGCAAGTGCGCTTATTGGTCACGATCCCCCCTGCTGTGCTGAACGTCCTTTCGGACAGGACACTCGACGAAGGGCAAGCCAAGAGTTCCATGGAAAATTGTGCCAGCTCTGTCCACAGGTCAAGCCTGCACACCCAGTAGTCAAGGGGTTCCTCGCTTCTCAGAGCGTCCACATGGGCCGTTAACCCGATGTAGTCGGACACCTGTCAGTCTAAGTGTTCCCTGAGGCTGGATCAGGAGAGAGGCTGTCGATGGGTTGGCTGCAAGAATGATCTCATATCTGAAGTGACCATCTTCAAACCACCCTCTTTTTGCAGGCGCGGTAGGATTGGTACCCGCACCTGTTTTGCTGTGGGTGAAAATTCCTCTGCCAGTGCCCGCAACAGCAGAATGCAGCATCTCTCGCAGCAAGGCCTGGAAATGCTGCATTCTGACAGGCCTCTGTGATGCTGGTAACATGTCCGCTATTTTGTGTTTGTACTGGGGGTCTAAGTACGTTGCCACCCAGTACAGGTCCTTGACCTTTATGCTTTTTATACGGGGTTCCCTTATCAAACACTGGAGCATGAAGGCCCCCATTTGTACTAAATTGGAAGCAGTGGAGCGCCCTGGCTCCTGCTTATCGCCCAGGAGAATGTTGTCCTCGGTCTCCTCCCCCCAGCCACGGACAACACCAGGGATCCCCGAAAAGATTAAAACCTGCTCTTCTTGCTCCTCCTCCCCCCAGCCACCATCCTCCTCTGACTCCTCTTCAGACTCCTGCTGACTTGTCTCAGATCGAGTAGCCCCCCCTGGGAATTCATTCAGCATTGCGACTTCCTCATCTTCCAGCTACTGCTCCTCGACAGCTTGATCAATGACACGACTCAATGCACGCTCCAGAAATAAGGCATAAGGTACAATGTCACTAATGGCGCCCTGGCAGCGACTGACCAGTTTGGTGGTCTCATCAAATGGCCCAAGAAGTCTGCATGGATCGTGCATGAGCAGCAACTGGTGTGGTGAAAAAAAAAACAAGCTCACAAGAACCTGTCCTGCCGCAGAGTTCGTACAGGTAGTCGTTAATGGCAAGTTTCTGCTGGAGCAGCCTATCAAGCATATACTGTACAAGGTGGAGTTCCAGCGTGTCGGGCAGTCACAAATCAGACGTCTGACGGGCAAGTGGTGACAGCGCTGAACGTCAGCAAGGCGAGCCATGGCCATGTAAGATCTAAAATGGCCAGAGATTTTCCTGGCCTGCCGCAAGATGTCCTTGACCCCGGGGTATTTGGCAACGAATCACTGCACGACTAAGTTCAGGACGTTCTGCCCTGTTTCAGCGCGCTCTGCAGATTGGCAGCGTTGTCGCACACCACTTTACCAACTGTCAATATGAGCGGGGTTAGCCACTGATCGGCCTGTGACCACAGAGCTGTAAGGAGTGCAGGACTGGTGTGGCTCTTGGCTTCCAGCACAACAGCCGCAGCACAGCATGGCAACGGCTTATCTGGCACGACGAATAGGTTCTGGGGAGTTTGGCGGGTGCAGCGGAAGAGGCGGTAGCAGTGGAAAAGGAGGAGTCAGCCGAGGAGGAGACGGCGAATGGAGTAGGAGGAGAAGAAGAGGCAGGCCTGCATGCAATCCGTGGCGGTAACACCAAATCCACACGGATGCCACGGGTTACATGTTTGACGGCCGTCAGAAGGTTCACCCAGTGGGCAGTAAAAGTTATGTACCTTCCCTGCCTGTGTTTGCTAGACCACGTGTCTGTGGTCAGATGTATCTTGGCACCGACACTGTGTGCCAGAGATATATTAACTTGCCACTCAACGTGGCCATATAGTTCAGGGATGCCATTCTGGGAGAAATATTTCCTTCCGGGGACCTTCCATTGTGGTGTGCCAATGGCCACAAATTTTCTAAAGTCCACCAATTTATATGGCAGTAGTTGGCGGGTTAGCAGTTCCGACAAGCCAGCGGTCAGCCGTTGGGCAAGAGGATTATTCTGCGTCATAATTTTTTTACACTCGAACATTTCGGCCACGGAAGCCTGCCTTGTGGCAGATGAACGTGACAACGGCACAGTGGAAGGTGGAGTGGAGGACAAATGGAAGGAGAGAGGAAAAGGAGGAGGCAGGACGTGAAGCGTCGGGAGTGTGGCTTTGGGGGTTCTGATGGCGTTGCTACCACTGGGCTCGGTCGTCCCTAGGTCAGTGTTGGGCTTACTGCGACTTATGCAGATGGCAACACTATTATCAGCAGCTGACACGTTAAAAAAAGCCCACACTGTGGAGCCATGTGCCGGCGTCCTGGGAGCGCAAGATGTGACGTAGTGGATGGCTCGCTCCAGATACATTTGCAGTCTGCTTTTTGACTCCTGTGCACCGCTAGTTCTGCCTGCTTCTCCTCTCGCTCTGAACTCCCCTCCTCTATCTCTCTTCTGGGCACCCACGTGACGTCCATCGACATGTCATCATCGTCATCTTCACCACCACTGACATTAGAGATCTCGGAGCAGGCAGCAACAGCGGGGACCACACTCCTTGGGCGGATCTGGGTACTGCCATGGCTGCGCATCGGTAAGGTCTGGGAATGGATGGGAAAATAATTCCTCTGACTCTAGTGGAGGGGCTATAGTGGTGTCTTTGGGGGTGCACACAGCAGAGAGTGAGGAGGATGCAGATACAGAGGATGAGGAGGGTGCAGAAACGGAAGGCTGAGTGAGCCACTCAACCAACTCTGGTGTGCCCTTTGAAGTTATCGCACGCGCCTTCTCCAACTTCCCACTTAGGCTCCGGCCTGGTGCACCTGCCAGACCCCTACCATCCCTGCGGAATAGTCTGCCTCTTCCTCTGCCTGTCCATAAAGAGGAGCAGTATTTGTGGAAGCAGGTGTATCGCAGCCCTCAATCAGTATTTGGTGGAAGAAGGTATATAGGAATAGCACCCCTCAATCAGTATTTAGTGGAAGAAGGTATATGGCACCCCTCAATCAGTATTTGGCAGAAACTGGTATATAGCACCCCTCAATCAGTATTTGGCAGAAACAGGTATATGGCACCCCTCAATCAGTATTTTGTGGAAGCAGGTGTATCGCAGCCCTCAATCAGTATTAGGTGGAAGAAGGTATATAGGAATAGCACCCCTCAATCAGTATTTAGTGGAAGAAGGTATATGGCACCCCTCAATAAGTATTTGGAGGAAACTGGTATATAGCACCCCTCAATCAGTATTTGGCGGAAACTGGTATATAGCACCCCTCAATCAGGATTTTGTGGAAGAAGGTATATCGCTGCCTTCAAGCTGTTTTTTTGGTGGCAACAGGTATATCACACCCGTTGTAATTAGTTACTCCAATAGCGTTTGTCCCTCTATCTAGCTGCGGTATCTCAGCAGAACCGCACACAACTGCTGCACAATACAAATGCACTATAATATAATTTCTATATTAGAAAGTATATTATGAGTATATTTGGCGGAAACAGGTATATAGCACCCCTCAATCAGTATTTTGTGGAAGCAGGTGTATCGCACCCCTCAATCAGTATTTAGTGAAAGAAGGTATATGGCACCCCTCAATCAGTATTTGGCAAAAACTGGTATATAGCACCACTCAATCAGCATTTGGCGGAAACTGGTATATAGCACTCCTCAATCAGGATTTTGTGGAACAAGGTATATCGCAGCCTTCAAGCAGTTTTCTTGGGGGGGGGGGGGGGCAACAGGTATATCACACCCGTTCCAATTAGAAGGTATATAGCAATAGTACCCCTCAATCAGTATTTTGTGGAAGAATGTATATAGCACTGCTCAATCAGTATTTGGCGGAAACTGGTATATGGCACCCCTCAATTAGTATTTGTTGGAAACAGGTATATAGCACCTCTCAATCAGTATTTGGCAGAAAAAGGTATATGGCACCCCTCAATCAGTATTTTGTGGAAGCAGATGTATTGCAGCCCTCAATCAGTATTTGGTGGAAGAAGGTATATAGGAATAGCACCCCTCAATCAGTATTTAGTGGAAGAAGGTATATGGCATCCCTCAATCAGTATTTGGCGGAAACTGGTATATAGCACCCCTCAATCAGTATTTGGCGGAAACTGGTATATAGCACCCCTCAATCAGGATTTTGTGGAAGAAGGTATATCGTAGCCTTCAAGCAGTTTTTTGGGGGCCAACAGGTATATCACACCTGTTGCAATTAGTTACTCCAATAGCGTTTGTCCCTCTATCTAGCTGTGGTATCTCAGCAGAACCGCACACAACTGCTGCGGAATACAAATAAACTATAATATAATTTCTATATTAGAAAGTATATTATAAGTATATCACACCCCTCTATATCACACCTATCGATAGCACACCTATACCAGTCCTTAAAAGGACTTTTGTGGCCCTATTAGCTAGCTTTTGGTGTCCCTAACTGTCCCTGCTCCAAAATGCAACCTCTCCCTACACTGGCAAAACACAATGTATAATGGCTGCCAGATCGGGTTCTGTTATAGGGTTGGGGGTGTGTCCATGTGCTGAAACGTCTCAATTGGCTGTTCTGTCACCCCTGATGGATGTGTCATGGGTCAAAGTTCGGCGCTATGCAAAAAAATATGGCGCGTGCGAATATCGCCATATGTTCACATGTTTGGCGAACGAGCAAAGTTAATCGCAAAACGACCGCTGGGCGAACTGCAAGGCCATCTCTACATATTACTGCTTTATTCTCTAGCACAATATACGATTATACAGACACTAGTAATATGTATTAGCTTATAAGAGTAGAAAATAAACGCTTCTCTATGTCGTAATCCTATAGCTTTGTGGCAAGTGCTTGATTGTGCACGTACAAAACCCAGGTTTTTCTATCCTTGACATTTTTTTTTTTTTTCCTTCAGATATATTTTTTCAATTCATATTTAACCCATAATAGAAGTCTATATCCTTATCATATTGAGAATAATGCTTTTAGGCTTAAAAAACGAATAAATATTTCTGGTTTCTTTATAATCATATATTGTGCTGCGAGTAGACCAGTAATAGTTTCAGGTTTCTAAGAAGAAAAAAAAACAAAACACTATTCTCAATATAGCAAGGCCTTTTATTGTAATTATAGGATTATTTATTATACTACAGACCAGGGGACAGTAACCTCTGTCACTCCAGCTGTTGTCAAACTACAATTCCCAGCATGCTCCATTCTTTTCTATAGGAGTTCTGAGAAGAGCAATTATGCATGCTGGGAGTTGTAGTTTCACAACAGCTGGAGTGCCGGAGGTTGCCTACCCCTGCCATAGCTTTTATTATGCGTTAAATAAGAGAGAAAAAAAATAACAGAAAAAGAAGGACTTTATATAAGTCTCTGCCAGGATTCAAACCTGGGATCTCTACATGCAAAACCAAGCACTTCCTACATAGCTATAGGATTACCACATAGAGATGCATTTTCTTTCTATGCTTATAAGGTAACACATATTACTGGTGTCCAGAGGCGTATCTAGTGAAAATGGCGCCTATGGCAAGCACTGAAACTGCGCCCCTGTCAAAATATTTTAAACCCATCTTTCAGATAACCTTAACAAAAAAAAAAACAGCTGACAAATCTTCAAGTCAAACTCTTTAATCTTCCAATTAAAGTTTTTGTTGCCTAAAATTAATGTTTGTAAGGTAGAAAAACAGAATAGTGTAATGATTCTGTTAAAAAACGAGTAAATACTTATTAAATTCCTTCATCTATATCACCTCCGGCGTTCTAGTTTCTGTTCTCTCATTCACTTCCTGGCTTGCGGCGCTCGTTCATGTAAGAACTACATTTCCCAGTATGCATTGCAGCACGCATAGTAATTCACATCTCCTTGATGTCTCTAACACGTAGAGAGCGTCCTGCCACACAGATGTAGTTCCCAGGAGGGGGTAGGAACAGTGTACACACTGATTCGAAAGCGCCACTGCCCATTGAAATCAATGGGCAGCGCCGCCGAACCGCCAGCAATGCACCGCTGCAAGCTGCATTTTGCGGGCGGTTTTAACCCTTTTTGGGCAGCTAGTGGAAGCTCAAAGTCCTGCGAGCCGCATATTTGAGGCGCCCTGCTAGCGGCTGAATAGCGCCGCAAAAACTACAGTAAAGCGCCGCTCAAATAGCGACGCTTTACCGCCAATAGCGCAACGCCCCAGTGTGACAATAGCCTAAGCCTGGCATCATGACAGTCTCAAACAGAAGCAAGCAGCCCATCCAATATAGTGCTTGCACAATATGGATTAAATTAATTATAATTATGCATAGCCATAGATATAAATAAAGTGATTTGTGCAACAGCAGGTACAACTTGCACAAATCACTTTATTTAGGATATCTATGCATAATTCTAATTTATTTATTCCATATATTTAGCAGCACTATATTAGGTATTTAGCAAGGTTACATTTATTAGGTTGCCTGCAGTGCTTGGCAGATTGCAGAATGTCAGTACATCATTATACAGTGTGATCATGATGTGTGTGTGTACCGTAGCAGACTAGCAGTGCTGCCTGGCTGGGGGTCCAATCGTCCAACTTCTCACAGTTCTTCTCCTCACTTCACCTCAGTGCAGTCAGTCACCTCACGAGTGACACGCTTGGATAAATGAAGCTACGATACGCAGAGGAGGGTAGGCGGAGCTGGAGGCGGAGCCTCTGCAAGTTAGCAGATACACGGACGGACTGGGCGATCCCATTCATAGAAAATCATGGGGGCGCCTGTCTTTCTCCTACATGCCAGCCCTCAGTCCAGACTGTCCAGCCAAGGTAAAAGTACTTTCCAAGTTAATTTGCGTGCCGCCGCCAGCGCTGGGGCTAAAGGAGGTGGCTGCAGAATGGGTGGGAATTTTTTTTTCATGATATTTTTTTTTTTGTCCCCCCCCCCCCCGCTTGGCGCCTATGGCACTAGCCATGGCTGCCATAGCTTGGATACGCCACTGCTGGTGTCTTTATAATCAAATATTCTGCCTATGAATAAAGCAGTAATATGTATACAAGGGGTGCTACAAAACAGTGCTCAAATGATTCAGCCCCGCCTCCTGGTGCTCGAACTTCTTATTTGCATATGAATAAAACACAGATTTCTCTGCAGCTGTTTAGCATACAGACAAAAGAAAGGTATGGTTTTCATCAGCATAATGAGGCCTGCCAGGCACTATGTCTGGTTTAATAGGGTTGATCCTGGTGACAGAGCTGCTCTCCCAACAAAATGGGAGAAAGAAGCCAAACACCAAGGATAAAGTACAACATAAGTTAAGGGGCATTCAAACAACTAAATTTTTGTTCTGCATCCGATCAACATTATTTTCGGATTGGAGACATTCATTTCAATGGGGCGGCAAAAGATGCAGACAACACACCATGCACTGTCCACATCCGTATGTCCATTCTGCGGCCCTGCAGAGAAGAATAGGTATTTGTTATACAGTGCAGGACCTGCAGAATGCAAATGGCCGGTATCCGTGTTTTGTGCTGGATTATTGCTTTTAGATACTGGTAATGTAATGGGATTTACATGTTCACATGGCTGAAAATACACGTCAGAAAAATCAGACACATATTTGCTTTGGGAACACAGCAGAAATCGAAGGTTGACCCTCTCTCAGATATTTGCTATGGATTTGCAGTTTGTCAGTCTGTGGATCATCCACAGATTACGCTCATAAAATAGGGATAATACATGTACAGCTACCCTGCTGCAGTTTCCACACTTATGTCACTTCTTCATGTGGATTTCAAATCCTTGGTGGCTGAATGCTATTCTGGATTCCCACTGGAAATTATTGGACATGGATTTGAAGTGGCTTGCAGCACAGAATACATGTGACCTTTTATGCTGTGTGAACATACTCTTACTAGAATATCCAAAAATAAAACACTGCATGGAATATCTGGATCAACAAGACAAAACATGCTTATGTACTTAAGGTGGTATTCCACGGGATAGGGGATAATTAGACCACGCAACAACAAAAACAAACTTTTTGTCTGCTACTGGGCAAAAACCATTTGTCCTATACTAAATCGAGTGTGCGGATTACAAATCCTAAATCAGAATTGTGGTAACACGTCATGAAATTTTGCTATGCATAAGTATGCCTAAATGAATTAAGCATTTGGAAAGCATTGAATAATTTTGAACAGAATGAGTTTTACTCCAACAATTACCTGATCTACACCAAAGTTTGCATAGTAAACAGTGTATGAAAATGTAATAAAATAACAAAATTTCAAAAAGTCTCATTTTTTAGTTTAAAAGTCTTACTTGAGCAAGGCCCAGTACTGTTAAAAGTGCTTCAGGCATCTGCTTTTGCGTTTGTGAACGGTCATATTTTCCCGTTGCAAAAACCAGCAGTAGTCCCCCATCATGTTGGGATTCCAGCAGCATTGATACCTGTTCTCCATTGTAGAAATACAGTTGCAAGAAAAAGTATGTGAACCCTTTGGAATTATATGGATTTCTGCACAAATTGGTCATAAAATGTGATCTGATCTTCATCTAAGTCACAACAATAGACAATCACAGTCTGCTTAAACTAATAACACACAAAGAATTAAATGTTACCATGTTTTTATTGAACACACCATGTAAACATTCACAGTGCAGGTGGAAAAAGTATGTGAATCCCTAGACTAATGACATCTCCAAGAGCTAATTGGAGTGAGGTGTCAGCCAACTGGAGTCCAATCAATGAGATGAGATTGGAGGTGTTGGTTACAGCTGCCCTGCCCTATAAAAAAAACACACACCAATTCTGGGTTTGCTTTTCACAAGAACCATTGGCTGATGTGAATGATGCCTCACAAAAGAGCTCTCAGAAGACCTACGATTAAATTAAGAATTGTTGACTTGCATAAAGCTGGAAAGGGTTATAAAAGTATCTTCAAAAGCCTTGCTGTTCATCAGTCCACGGTAAGACAAATTGTCTATAAATGAAGAAAGTTCAGCACTGCTGCTAATCTCCATAGGAGTGGCCGTCCTGTAAAGATGACTGCAAGACTGCTCAATGAGGTGAAGAAGAATCCTAGAGTGTCAGCTAAAGACTTAAAAAAGTCTCTGGCATATGCTAACATCCCTGTTAGCAAATCTACGATACGTAAAACACTAAACAAAAATGGATTTCATGGGAGGATACCACAGAGGAAGCCACTGCAGTCCAAAAAAAACATTGTTGCACGTTTACAGTTTGCACAAGAGCACCTGGATGTTCCACAGCAGTAATGGCAAAATATTCTGTAGACAGATGAAACCAAAGTTGAGTTGTTTGGAAGAAACACACAACACTATGTGTGGAGAAAAAGAGGCACAGCACACCAACATCAAAACCTCATCCCAAATGTGAAGTATGGTGGTGGGGGCATCATGGTTTGGGGCTGCTTTGCTGCGTCAGGGCCTGGATGGATTGCCATCATCGAAGGAAAAATGAATTCCCAAGTTTATAAAAACATTTTGCAGGAGAACTTAAGGCCATCTGTCCACCAGCTGAAGCTCAACAGAAGATGGGTGTTGCAACAGGAAAACGACCCAAAGCATAGAAGTAAATCAACAACAGACTGGCTTAAACAGAAGAAAATATGCGTTCTGGAGTGGCCCAGTCAGAGTCCTGACCTCAACCGGATTGAGATGCTGTGGCATGACCTCAAGAAAGCAATTCACACCAGACATCCCAAGAATATTGCTGAACTGAAACAGTTCTGTAAAGAGGAATGGTCAAGAATTACTCCTGACCATTGTGCACGTCTGATCTGCAACTACAGGAAACGTTTGGTTGAAGTTATTGCTGCCAAAGGAGGTTCAACTAGATATTAAATCCAAGAGTTCACATACTTTTTCCACCTGCACTGTGAATGTTTACATGGTGTGTTCAATAAAAACATGGTAACATTTAATTCTTTGTGTGTTATTAGTTTAAGCAGACTGTGATTGTCTATTGTTGTGAAGATCAGATCTTATGAAGATCAGATCACATTTTATGACCAATTTGTGCAGAAATCCATATCATTCCAAAGGGTTCACATACTTTTTCTTGCAACTGTATCTTTATGGAACCGCTCTCCATGTTCGTCACTTACGTGTTCCAAATTAGGTGGGAAAAAGTCAAGATTGGAATGTAAGAAACGCACTTTCAATGACATTCGGCAGCCAAGTTGTTCATATGCTGTAAGCATGTTGTCTACTAAGTCAGCGTAGTTTGCAGCTCGCCTGTTCCCAAGCAAGTTCTGCACTACTAGCACAAATGCATCCCAAGCTGCAAGACGCACTCGCTTTGTCAGATTCTTGAGCTGATCATAAGTAGTGTATTTGCCACATATGTAGCAGAAATTGCCTGGATCGTTAACACATTTGCATTTACCCATCTTACGTTTTTAAAACTGATAGCACTATAACAGATGACTTTATCAAAATCTGTCCAGCTTGCCTTATATACTTACTGCTGACATCAGCCTGAGTGCGTCCAAACAGCTCTTGACATGTCCATTGGAATATCTCCAATATAATGCATTAATATTATAACTGAATAGGCTTTGCATGTATAATTTAACTCTTTAAGGACCTCCGCCGTACAAATATGGCGGAAGTCCGGTCCCCAAACATGGCGCCCACTGCAGAGACCCGCGGCACATGTATGCGATCAGCCATAAGGCTGATCGCATACGTTTTCCTCCTTCGGATGTCGTGGTCAAATGTGACCATGGCATCTGCGCAGTCCGGAAGTGGAAGTCGTGCACTTCTGCTCCGGTAACAGAGTTCCCCGACTGAGATCGGGGAACCTGTTACATTGATCTAATAGGCTGTAGCCTCAAGCAGGCTTTGGTGCCTATTAGATGACTATACCAATACAGGCCACTAGGTGGCATCATTGCATTGGCATAGTGCAAATGAAGTGTTCGATGGTGTCTATATAGACATCAATGAACACAATAGGCAATCTAATGATTGCCAGTTATTGTCACCCAAGGGGACTTAAAAAAAAAAGTAAAAAAAAAAAGTTTAGCAAATGTCACTTTATGTGGTGATAACTTTAAAAAGCTTTTACTTATCAAAGCCATTCTGAGATAGTTTTCTTGTCACATGTTGTACTTCATGACAGTGGTAAATTTCAATCAAAATATTTCATTTTTATTTATAAAAAAAATACCAAAAATTTGGAAAAATTTGCAACTTTCCAAATTTAAAATTTCTCCGCTTTTAAAACAGATAGTGATACCTCCTAAAATAGTTATTACTTTACACTCTCCATATATCTACTTCATGTTTGGATCATTTTGTGAATGTCATTTTATTTTTTGGGGACGTTAGAAGGCTTAGAAGTTTAGAAGCAAATCTTGCAATTTTTCAGAAAATTTCCAAAGTCCACTTTTTAAAGGACCAGTTCAGGTCTGAAGTCACTTTGTGAGGCTTACATAATAGAGACCACCCAAAAATTACCCCATTTTAGAAACTACACCCCTCAAGGTATTAAAAACTGATTTTACAAATGTTGTTAACCCTTTAGGTGTTCCACAAGAATTAATGGAAAAGGGAAATGGAATTTCAGAATGTCACTTTTTTGGCAGATTTTCCATTTTAACCACCTCAGCCCCCAGTGCTTAAACACCCTGAAAGACCAGGCCACTTTTTACACTTCTGACCTACACTACTTTCACCATTTATTGCTCGGTCATGCAACTTACCACCCAAATGAATTTTACCTCCTTTTCTTCTCACTAATAGAGCTTTCATTTGGTGGTATTTCATTGCTGCTGACATTTTTACTTTTTTTGTTATTAATCGAAATTTAACGATTTTTTTGCAAAAAAATGACATTTTTCACTTTCAGTTGTAAAATTTTGCAAAAAAAACGACATCCATATATAAATTTTGCTCTAAATTTATTGTTCTACATGTCTTTGATAAAAAAAAATGTTTGGGTAAAAAAAAAATGGTTTGGGTAAAAGTTATAGCGTTTACAAACTATGGTACAAAAATGTGAATTTCCGCTTTTTGAAGCAGCTCTGACTTTCTGAGCACCTGTCATGTTTCCTGAGGTTCTACAATGCCCAGACAGTACAAACACCCCATAAATGACCCCATTTCGGAAAGTACACACCCTAAGGTATTCGCTGATGGGCATAGTGAGTTCATAGAACTTTTTATTTTTTGTCACAAGTTAGCGGAAAATGATGATTTTTTTTCTTTTTTTTTTCTTACAAAGTCTCATATTCCACTAACTTGTGACAAAAAATAAAAACTTCCATGAACTCACTATGCCCATCACGAAATACCTTGGGGTCTCTTCTTTCCAAAATGGGGTCACTTGTGGGGTAGTTATACTGCCCTGGCATTCTAGGGGCCCAAATGTGTGGTAAGGAGTTTGAAATCAAATTCTGTAAAAAATGACGAGTGAAATCCGAAAGGTGCTCTTTGGAATGTGGGCCCCTTTGCCCACCTAGGCTGCAAAAAAGTGTCACACATCTGGTATCTCCGTATTCAGTAGAAGTTGGGGAATGTGTTTTGGGGTGTCATTTTACATATACCCATGCTGGGTGAGATAAATATCTTGGTCAAATGCCAACTTTGTATAAAAAAATGGGAAAAGTTGTCTTTTGCCAAGATATTTCTCTCACCCAGCATGGGTATATGTAAAAAGACACCCCAAAACACATTCCCCAACTTCTCCTGAATACGGAGATACCAGATGTGTGACACTTTTTTGCAGCCTAGGTGGGCAAAGGGGCCCATATTCCAAAGAGCACCTTTCGGATTTCACTCGTCATTTTTTACAGAATTTGATTTCAAACTCCTTACCACACATTTGGGCCCCTAGAATGCCAGGGCAGTATAACTACCCCACAAGTGACCCCATTTTGGAAAGAAGAGACCCCAAGGTATTCGCTGATGGGCATAGTGAGTTCATGGAAGTTTTTATTTTTTGTCACAAGTTAGTGGAATATGAGACTTTGTATGAAAAAAAAAAAAAAAAAATCATCATTTTCCACTAACTTGTGACAAAAAATAAAAAATTCTAGGAACTCGCCATGCCCCTCACGAAATACCTTGGGGTGTCTTCTTTCCAAAATGGGGTCACTTGTGGGGTAGTTATACTGCCCTGGCATTTTCCAGGGGCCCTAATGTGTGGTAAGTAGGTAAATGACCAGTGAAATCCAAAAGGTGCTCTTTGGAATATGGGCCCCTTTGCCCACCTAGGCTGCAAAAAAGTGCCACACATGTGGTATCTCCGTACTCAGGAGAAGTTGGGGAATGTGTTTTGGGGTGTCTTTTTACATATACCCATGCTGGGTGAGAGAAATATCTTGGCAAAAGACAACTTTTCCCATTTTTTTATACAAAGTTGGCATTTGACCAAGATATTTATCTCACCCAGCATGGGTATATGTAAAATGACACCCCAAAACACATTCCCCACCTTCTCCTGAGTACGGAGATACCAGATGTGTGACACTTTTTTGCAGCCTAGGTGGGCAAAGGGGCCCATATTCCAAAGAGCACCTTTCGGATTTCACTCGTCATTTTTTACAGAATTTGATTTCAAACTCCTTACCACACATTTGGGCCCCTAAAATACCAGGGCATTATACCTACCCCACAAGTGACCCCATTTTGGAAAGAATAGACCCCAAGGTATTCGCTGATGGGCATAGTGAGTTCATGGAAGTTTTTATTTTTTGTCACAAGTTAGTGGAATATGAGACTTTGTATGAAAAAAAAAAAAAAAAAAAAAAAAAAAAAAATCATCATTTTCCACTAACTTGTGACAAAAAATAAAAAATTCTAGGAACTCGCCATGCCCCTCACGGAATACCTTGGGGTGTCTTCTTTCCAAAATGGGGTCACTTGTGGGGTAGTTATACTGCCCTGGCATTTTCCAGGGGCCCTAATGTGTGGTAAGTAGGTAAATGACCAGTGAAATCCGAAAGGTGCTCTTTGGAATATGGGCCCCTTTGCCCACCTAGGCTGCAAAAAAGTGTCACACATCTGGTATCTCCGTACTCGGGAGAAGTTGGGGAATGTGTTTTGGGGTGTCTTTTTACATATACCCATGCTGGGTGAGAGAAATATCTTGGCAAAAGACAACTTTTCCCATTTTTTTATACAAAGTTGGCATTTGACCAAGATATTTATCTCACCCAGCATGGGTATATGTAAAATGACACCCCAAAACACATTCCCCAACTTCTCCTGAGTACGGCGATACCAGATGTGTGACACTTTTTTGCAGCCTAGATGCGCAAAGGGGCCCAAATTCCTTTTAGGAGGGCATTTTTAGACATTTGGATACCAGACTTCTTCTCACGCTTTGGGGCCCCTAGAATGCCAGGGCAGTATAAATACCCCACATGTGACCCCATTTTGGAAAGAAGACACCCCAAGGTATTCAATGAGGGGCATGGCGAGTTCATAGAAATTTTTTTTTTTTGGCACAAGTTAGCGGAAATTGATATTTTTTATTTTTTTCTCACAAAGTCTCCCGTTCCGCTAACTTGGGACAAAAATTTCAATCTTTCATGGACTCAATATGCCCCTCACGGAATACCTGGGGGTGTCTTCTTTCCGAAATGGGGTCACATGTGGGGTATTTATACTGCCCTGGCATTCTAGGGGCCCTAAAGCGTGAGAAGAAGTCTGGAATATAAATGTCTAAAAAATTTTACGCATTTGGATTCCGTGAGGGGTATGGCGAGTTCATGTGAGATTTTATTTTTTGTCACAAGTTAGTGGAATATGAGACTTTGTAAGAAAAAAAAATAATAATTCCGCTAACTTGGGCCAAAAAAATGTCTGAATGGAGCCTTACAGGGGGGTGATCAATGACAGGGGGGTGATCAATGACAGGGGGGTTGATCAATGACAGGGGGGTTGATCAATGACAGGGGGGTGATCAATGACAGGGGGGTGATCAATGACAGGGGGGGGGGTGATCAATGACAGGGGGGGGTGATCAATGACAGGGGGGGTGATCAATGACAGGGGGGTGATCAATGACAGGGGGGTGATCAGGGAGTCTATATGGGGTGATAACCACAGTCATTGATCACCCCGTGTAAGGCTTCATTCAGACGTCCGTATGCGTTTTGCGGATCCGATCCATCTATCAGTGGATCCGTAAAAATCATGCGGACGTCTGAATGGAGCTTTACAGGGGGGTGATCAATGACAGGGGGGTAATCAATGACAGGGGGGTGATCAGGGAGTCTATATGGGGTGATCACCACAGTCATTGATCATGCCCCTGTAAGGCTTCATTCAGACGTCCGGATGCGTTTTGCGGATCCGATCCATCTATCAGTGGATCCGTAAAAATCATGCGGACGTCTGAATGGAGCTTTACAGGGGGGTAATCAATGACAGGGGGGTAATCAATGACAGGGGGGTGATCAGGGAGTCTATATGGGGTGATAACCACAGTCATTGATCATGCCCCTGTAAGGCTTCATTCAGACGTCCGGATGCGTTTTGCGGATCCGATCCATCTATCAGTGGATCCGTAAAAATCATGCGGACGTCTGAATGGAGCTTTACAGGGGGGTAATCAATGACAGGGGGGTGATCAGGGAGTCTATATGGGGTGATAACCACAGTCATTGATCATGCCCCTGTAAGGCTTCATTCAGACGTCCGGATGCGTTTTGCGGATCCGATCCATCTATCAGTGGATCCGTAAAAATCATGCGGACATCTGAATGGAGCTTTACAGGGGGGTGATCAGGGAGTCTATATGGGGTGATCACCACAGTCATTGATCATGCCCCTGTAAGGCTTCATTCAGACGTCCGGATGCGTTTTGCGGATCCGATCCATCTATCAGTGGATCCGTAAAAATCATGCGGACATCTGAATGGAGCTTTACAGGGGGGTGATCAGGGAGTCTATATGGGGTGATCACCACAGTCATTGATCATGCCCCTGTAAGGCTTCATTCAGACGTCCGGATGCGTTTTGCGGATCCGATCCATCTATCAGTGGATCCGTAAAAATCATGCGGACATCTGAATGGAGCTTTACAGGGGGTTGATCAATGACAGGGGGGTAATCAATGACAGGGGGGTGATCAGGGAGTCTATATGGGGTGATCAGGGGCTAATAAGGGGTTAATAAGTGACGGGGGGGGGTGTAGTGTAGTGGTGCTTGGTGCTACTTTACTGAGCTACCTGTGTCCTCTGGTGGTCGATCCAAACAAAGGGGACCACCAGAGGACCAGGTAGCAGGTATATTAGACGCTGTTATCAAAACAGCGTCTAATATACCTGTTAGGGGTTTAAAAAAACACATCTCCAGCCTGCCAGCGAACGATCGCCGCTGGCAGGCTGGAGATCAACTCTCTTACCTTCCGTTCCTGTGAGCGCGCGCGCCTGTGTGCGCGCGTTCACAGGAAATCTCGCGTCTCGCGAGATGACGCGTATATGCGTCCACTCGGAATGAATCAACCACCTCCAGGACGCGTCTGTGCGTACAGCGGTCCGGAGGTGGTTAATAATCTTTTTCCCGCTAATAAACCAAGGATTAACAGCCAAACTAAACTCAATATTTATTGCCCTGATGTCTGTAGTTTACAGAAACACCCCATATGTGGTCGTAAACTATTGCATGGCCACACGGCAGGGCGCAGAAGGAAAGGAACGCCATATGGTTTTTGGAAGGCAGATTTTGATGGACTGTTTTTTTTACACCATGTACAATTTGAAGCCACCCTGATGCACCCCTAGAGTAGAAACTCGAAAAAGTAACCCCATTTTAGAAACTACACCCTCAAGGTATTCAAAACTGATTTTAGAAACTTTGTTAACCCTTTAGGTGTTCCACAAGAATTTATTGAAAATGGATATAAAACTTCAGAATTTCACTTTTTTTGGGCAGATTTTCAATTTTAATCATTTTTTTCCGCCAACAAAGCCAGGATTAACAGCCAAACTAAACTCAATATTTATTGCCCCGATTCTGTAGTTTACAGAAACACCCCATATGTGGTCGAAAACCTGCTGTACGGGCACAGGACAGGGCGCATAAGGAAAGGAACGCCATTTTGGAAACTACGGGATAAGGTGGCAGTTTTATTGATAGTATTTTAGTGTACAGATGATTTTTGGTTGCTCTATATTACACTTTTTGTGAGGCAAGCTAACAAAAAAAATTGCTGTTTTGGCACGGTTTTTATGTTTTGTTATTTACAATGTTCATCTGACAGGTTAGATCATGAGCTATTTTTATAGAGCAGGTTGTTACGGACGCGACAATACCAAATATGACTTTTTGGTTGTTTGTTTCAGTTTTACATGATAAAGCATTTTTTTTTATATATATATTTTTTGGGCGATTGTCCTATGTAGGGGCTCATTTTTTGCAGGATGAGGTGACTGTTAGATTGGTACTATTTTTTGGGGGCATACGCCTTTTTAAACGCTTGGTGTTGCACTTTTGGTGATGTAAGGTGACAAAAATGGCTTTTTTTTTTTTACACAGTTTAAATTTTTTATGGTGTCTATCGGACGGAGTGGATCATGTGATATTTATAGAGCCGGTCATTACGGACGCGGTGATACCCAATATGTGTGTTTTTTTCATTATTTTTTCTATGTTTTATTATAAAATCAGGGGAAAGGGGTGTTTTTTTCTTTTTTTAACTTGAAACTTTATTTTTTTATTCAAAACACTTTTTTTAAACTTTATTTCTGTCCCACTGTGGGACTTCAACTTTTGGGGTTCTGATCCCCTCTGCGATGCATTATAATACATCTGCATTGTAATGCATTGCCTGTTAGTGTATGACTCCGTGTCATACACTAACAGGTTGCCTAGGAGACCCAGCCTGAGGCTGGATCTCCTCGGCACACGTAGAAGGTAGGTCCCGATGCCGTGCAAGGCATTGGGCAGCCTCTGCACGGCATCGGGCTGCCTTCAGACACATCAAGTCCCCACCACAGCAGCGCGGGGACTCGATGCGCTCCTTCACCCGCCGGAAACAACTTCTATGTCGCGGTAAACAGCGATGTCGGCGGATACAGCAGGGGCCCGGCTACCAGGGACTGCGTTAAGGGGTTAATGGCATACGGCAAATGGGTAACGGGGAAAAAAATAAAAACTGCCAATTTGCCATTTTTTGTCACTCCAAAAACCCAATAATTTTTTTATAAAGCATGATCAAAAAGTCACACACACTTCAAATTGGTAAAGAAAAGATTGTCCTGCAAAAAATGAGCCCTCAAACAGCCCTGTACACATAACTACAAAAAAGTTATAGGGGTCAGAATATGGTTATAAATTTTTTTTATTTTTTCCCTCAGGTAAAAAATTTTCTTCAGTATTAAAACTCAAGAAAAATTATACAAGTGTGGTATCGTTGTAACCATACCGACCTGGAGAATGAAGATAACAGGTAAATTTTACCGCATAGTGTACAGTGTAAAAAAATAAAAATAAAAGCCTTTATCAGAATTGCGTTTTTTTCCCCAATTCTACCCCATTTTTTTACAGCTTCCTACTACATGGTATGCAACCGTAAATGGTGCCATTAGAAAGTACAACTTGTCCCACAAAAAATAAGCCCTTATGTGAATGGAAAAATAAAAAAAAGTTAGGACTATGGGAAGGTGGGGAGTGAAAAACAAAAACGCAAAAATGGAAAATCCCAGGGTCCTTAAGGTTACAATCTATATGTGTCAGGCAAATTCCGAGCCCATATTTGGAATCAGCGCGCTCATTTTAGTATAAATCACATGTTTTTCTCTCAGTAGCAAAATCATTGTTGCGCGGTATTATTAGATCGGTGGGGGTCCTACTGCGTAGACCACTATCAATAACAAGAACAGGGGCTCCGTACCGCGTGGAACCCCCCTAAATGAAATAAATGAGCGGCCAGTCAGTCATGTGCACTGCCACTCCATTCATTTCTGTGGGTGTTCATTTCTATATTGTACAGGCTGTCTCTGGAACTTCCATAGAAATTAATTAATTGGCCGCTCTGTTCAAATCAGGGGGGCTCTATGAGGTACAGGGCCCTTGTTCTTGTGATCGGTAAATGGTCTAATAATTAACCCCTATCCCTAAGACTTTATATAACTGGAATACCCCTTTAAGGCAGTGCTCTGCCGATCTCCATTTCGCCTAACACCCCCAGCGGTCAAGCATACATATTTATTTCAGTGGAGAGAGGGAATCAAGTTGCTGCCAGATACCTCCAATCATGGCTACCTCTGGGGAGAACAAAAATAACAAGCATTCCGAACTCAAACATGCCTGGTCCTTATTCCCTGTTGGAAGGACCCCATACACCTTAGATTTTGGCTTCATGTGTATAGGCAGCATATTAACATGATTGGTTTGTTTACAGACCTTTTAAAAGGCAATATATTACTAGGGTAATTAGCACCGGGTGCTTGATCGGGATAGAATTCTTGATTCGGCATCTCAATTGGCCCTACCAATCAATTTGAAGGGGCAGTGCCTAGAGAATAAGGAGCTAGGGTGCACTAAATGACTCAGGCCTGTCCTCGGTGCACTTTAGACCTCATTAATATATTTACTAAAGCAGTTTTTCTCTGAAATAGGACTCATGCACACGACCGTTTTATTCCGTGTCCGTTGTGCCGTTTTTCGTGATTTTCTGCGGGTCCTTTGACTTTCAATGGGTCCGTTTGTCATCCGCATCCATGATCTGTGGTTCCAGTCAGTCAAAAAAATATAACCTGTCCTATTATTTTCGCGGAAAACGGTTTGCGGACCCATTCAAGTCAATGGGACCGCTAGAAAACACTGAGGCAAACAAGATTGTCATGCGCGTCCGTTTTTTTCCTATCATTTGCATGGCAAACCTGTCTTAGATTTTTTTTTACTTTCCTTCAGGTCTGGTGATCCTCCAAAAATAAAGGAAGGCACACGGAAACAAAAACTGAAACTGATCACGGAACAACGGAACCCCATTTTGCGGAACGGAACACAACAACGGTCGTGTGCATGAGGCCATACGCCAATAGATCAGGGAATAAAAAGTATGGTAAACCTGGTGTGATACTAATTATCCTAGTGGCACATTCCCTTTAAGCCTTTATGCACATGACCATGTGTTTTGCAGTCCACAAACAGCAGATTCGCAAAATACCGACAAGGGCCGCGTGCATGCCGCACTTTTAATCAGCCCCAATATTAGAAATGGCTATTGTTGTCCACAAATCAGGCAAGAATAGGACATGTTCTATGATTTGTGGGACGGACACACGGATGCAGACAACACATTTTTGAGGTCCCACATAAATGAATGGATCCATGCCTGAACCGGAAAAATTGCAGATCGGATGTGGACTAAAACTACAATTTTGTGCACAAGGCCTAAGGAGGACATCCAACGCCCTAATGGTGAATATGAGAGGAAGTAGTGTATGGCTGCTTTACAATTACAGGTTAAATGTAGGCTCACCTTTCATTACAGAAGACTGCCATTTCTGGAAATAATTTTCTGTTCAACAAGCAGAAAATACTAGCTCTCTAAAATGCTGAATGAACATTCCTGGTACATTACTGTATATTTCTACTATATACAACAGACAAGCATAGACTCATTTAAGAAGCCTGATGAAAACCATGCTTATTGCTACAGTTTAGGGTACAGATGGGCTTTTATAGATTCTGCTCGAGCATGTCTGCAGAAAGACAAGTGATCTGTTTGTATGTCTCCTCTCCTCTATTCCTCATACAAGATGATGAGAAGAAGCAGTCAGCGTGCGCCTGAACAGTCGTACACCGCAGCATTTTCATGTGAGCGATCCCCCAATAACGTGCCAGATGTCCTTTTTCCTAATGATTGATAACCTATACAGTAGCTATTAAAGGGGTTCTCCAGGCTTTTAATATTAAAGGCCTATGCTCAGGATAGGTCATCAATATCAGATCGGTGGGGGTCCGGCACCCCCGCTCATCAGCTGTATGAGTGTGCATGTGCCATCTCCCGTCTCTCTTCCTGCTGCTGCTGCAGTATGTCTATGGTAAAGCAGCAGCAGAGCAGGAGGAGAGATGGGAAATGCCTGTGCATACTGTCTCCTCATACAGCTGATCGGCGAGGGTGTACCGATCTGATATTGATGACCTATATTGAGGATAGGTCATCAATATTAAAAGCCTGGAGAACCCCTTTAAGGAAATACATATATACTACACAGGGCTTGTTTATATTTTGCATTTCAGAGTCCTTGCATTCAGGTTTGTATCCCATCTATACAGCTTAAAAGAAAGGAACACATATTATTCTTGTCATTCAAAATCTTTATCCTGGGTTCAGAGAAACAGCCTGCCGGAGATCACTGCACCTGGCATCGACGGAAAATGCCGGGGCACCGTCAAGCCCCATTGACTATAACGGGACCTGACAGGAATCCGGCCAGACAAATACCACTGCAAGAAGTGGTTTTTCTCCGGCCGAATCTAGAAACTAATGCCGGAAACAGGCCCGATCCCTGCGAAGTCCCATTATAATCAACGGGCTTCAGCAGGGAAAGGTAGTATCCGGCTATGCCGGATACAATAATCGCCAGCAGGCTGTTCCTCTGCTGGAGGTTGTAAGCGCTAGTGTGAAACTAGCCTAATGTATATTGTTACTTGAGGAATAATGGGAGAGTTTTATCAAAACTAGAATAGGTTCCTATTATAACCAGACAAGCTCTCAATTTTCAGAAAATGAATGCAGCAACAGGACTGTTTGCTGTGAGCAAATGCTTGATTTTTCCCTTCCAACAGTTTTGATAAATCTACACAACTGTGTATATTTAACGTACTGAGTAAAGATCATGCTACCGTAATTGATTGACAATGTGGTGCTGACATGTTACATTAATATAATTAAATAAAAATAAGCAAAATGAAGTAAAAACAAAACAAAGGACAATACCAAATATTTGTATTCTACTTTACTGCACTAGAAATAGTCTTTAAGTACATACAGACATAATTTATTTCCTTCAGCAAACAAAATATATATATCATCTTTTCCTGTATTTTCCTTTAAAGGATGCAGAATATGCCAATATATTACCATAGAAAATAAGAGCTACATTGGACAGTAGGTCAAAATCACACAAGATAACAGTCATTCAATGTACAATTCAGCCAGCCTTACTGCCAAGGCACCAACACAATTATTTTGTTGGTACATTCTCTCAGCTGAATTGCTCATTTACAAAAGTACTGTAAAGCCTGGACACTTAATCATGGAGGGGTTGCTGGTGGGGTGCCTTTAAGGCTGCAGAGAGCTGCGTGGATTCGGAAATGCAGTCTGGATTCCATGGAATAGTCTTTATAGTTATTTCTGTAAATGAGACAAATTGATTAGTGAAACATTCTTTTGTATCAAGTACCTACCACTAGCGGAAACCAAAGACCATTGTACTTAGAGGGACTTTCCAGAACTTAGGCTACTTTCACACCTGCGTTTAGGTCGGATCCGTCTGGTATGTGCCCAGACGGATCCGCACCTATAATGCAAACGTTTAGATCCGTTCAGAACGGATCCGTTTGCATTACCATGAACAAAAAAAAAAAAAAAAAAAAAAAAAAAAAATTTTTTTTTTTTTTGTTCATGATAATGCAAACGGATCCGTTTTGACTTTACATTGAAAGTCAATGGGAGACGGATCCGTTTGAAAATTGAGCCATACTGTGTCATCTTCAAACGGATCCGTCCCCATTGACTTACATTGTAAGTCTGGACGGATCCGTTTGCCTCCGCACAGCCAGGCGGACACCTGAACGCTGCAAGCTGTGTTCAGGTGGCCGCCTGATGAGCGGAGGACAAACGGAGCCAGACTGATGCATTCTGAGCGGATCTGCATCCATTCAGAATGCATTAGGGCTGGACGGATCCGTTCGGGGCCGCTTGTGAGCCCCTTCAAACGGAACTCACAAGCGGAGCCCCGAACGCTAGTGTGAAAGTAGCCTTACTTATTGATGACCTATTCTTAGTACAGGTCATCAATATCAGATCTCAGCACCCACATGGATGGTGGGAGTCAGACCCAAGCCAATTTGACATTCATGACCTATCCCAAGGGTAAATCATCAGTAAGCGAGTCCCAGAAAAGCCCCTTAAAAGGATTTTGTTTGAATGGTTATTCACCAAATGAATAAAACAGAATTATATAGTGTTCTTGAGCAGTAACCAGCAATTTTGAAACTGCTTCCAATATCAAGTAAAAATAAAATGAATCCTTCTCGCCCATCCAATATAAATTAAAGGAGCACACTACCATATATTAATAGCCTATATATGAATATTGTACCCCAGAGCCAGTTCTCAGTCTGTAAGAGTCCTGAACACAGAGGTTATTTTGAGCAATGTATTTCAGAGTGTCTAAACAGTTACTTCTGCACTTAAAAGGCAATGAACACCTTCGGGGCAATTTATTTATAATGGCATTTTACTCATTTTGGGCTAAAAATAATTGTTTCAATTGGTCTTTATAAAAAAATTTCAGCAGTTTTTGTGATACAGAGCTGAACAGGATCCTTCTTCATATCATATCCCCAAAAACTTTTTGTATGTGATCTGAAGGGTGAACCTATTCGGCTCTGAAAGGCGTTATCCGACAACCCAATAAAAGAATTCATATACAACACCTACCTGCCACAAGAAGCGCAAGGACCTACTGATCTCCCTTTTCTCTTCTCAGTCATTCAATTTATAAAAGTGCAAACCCATGTGCAACAGTATTAGGCTCCATTCACACGTCCGCAATTCTGTTCCGCATTTTGCAGACCCATTCATTTCTATGGGGCCACACGATGTGCTGTCCGGATCCGGAAATTCGGATCCGCACTTCCGGGTCCGCAATTCCGTTCCCGAAAAAAATAGAACATGTTCTATTCTTGTCTGCACATTGCCGGTGTCCGTGTTTTGCGGATCCGCAAAACACATTTGGATGTGTGAATGGACCCTTAGACTTAAGTGTGACACAAGAACAAAAACGACGTGGCTGCCAGAAAAGTAAAAATAGAGGAACAGCACAACACAAAATATCTAATACTCACTTTGCAGTTTCAATGAAACGTATGGCTTTATCTTTGTCTCCTTGCTCCTTGTACAAAAGTCCCAGTTCATAATAAGTAAACGGTAGCAAATAGTGGTCATACTTTAGCCTCTTTTCACTGAAATGTAACAAAACAGAGTCTCTGCTATGCATATATTTCCACTGGCAAATACAGTATATTAACATATAACTGCAGGCTCAGACTGGCCCACAGTGGCACAGGTGAATCCCCAGGTGGGCCCCTGAGTAACGAGGACCCTACCTCCCCACCCCCTGCAGTACATACAACATCTAAACCAACCTAGCTGATCATATAAAAAGCTGCCTAGATTATTTACCAAAATTACCCAGTTTATTATTATAACTGCATCAGGTGGCTGAGACAACTGTTAGGCCTCATTGACATTTCCGTGTCCATTTGACGTCCATGGAAAATCCGTTGAGATGTCCGTGAAGGATCTGCGTTTTGTCAAGTGAAAATTAAAGGGATTGTCCACTTTTGCTATCAGGATAGGTCATCAATATTAGATATTTGGGGGTGTGACTCCTTGTACCCCCATTGATCAGCTGTGTGAAGAGAATGCAGCGCTCACATGTGCACGGTTTTCTTATCGGTTTACCTGCTCACTGCAACACCACAGCAGTAAGCAGGTGTAATTACAGCTCCGTCACCCCATTCACTTTGTACGAGCGCTGCCTTCTCTTCACCGTTTACCTGCTTGCCGTCTACATTGCAGTGGCGAGCAGTGTAATTACAGTTCCTCCATCCCATTCACTTCAATTAGATGGCTAAAAGTAAAACCTGTATTTAAGGGGTATAAAAAAAATGCTGAAAACTTTGCTGTGCGCACTGTACAGTACATCTCCTTCTCTCAGGGCATAGTGAATGCGCTGTCCACGCTTCTGAAGCACATATAGGTCTATAATTAAAGGGGTTTTCCGAGACATTACAACGGATGACGTATCCTCAGGTCATCAGTATCTGATCGGTGGGGGACCGACAACTGGGATCCTGCTGATCTGCTGTTTAGGCAGTGGCCCTCGCAGTAATGCCGCAGCCTTCTCTCGGCTTTTGCTAGGCCAGTGACAACACGTGTCCAAGGTGCAGCTCAGCCCCACTGAAGTGAACGTGGTTGAGTGTGATACCAAGCACAGACCCTATACAATGTACGCTGCTATGCTTGGTGAGCATGGAGAAGACCGCGGCGCTCACAGGAGTACCAGTGCCTTCTCAAACAGCTGATCAGCTGGGATCCAGAGTGTCGGGCCACCACTGATCAGATACTGATGGTCATCAGTATTAAAGTCTTGGAAAACCCTTTTAAGTTGTAGATGTAGTGAGTGTTTGAGAGTAAGTATGTAAGTAGATGTTATTATATCTATAGTACAAACTTGCCAACTATCCTGGAGCATCTGGGGGGCTCCTGAAAAAAAAAAAAAAAGGAGAGACCTCCTGAACTCCCAGCGGAATTGGAAAATCCCCCACACACTGTGCACAGAGAACACATCATGAAAGGGATCGGGGCATACATGAAAGGGGGTGGGTTCTCATGAAAAGCAGCGTGTTCACATCTGAAAAAAATTGGCAGAGCGCTTCGCGTGCTCCACCCCCCCCCCCTCCCTCCCCCTCCCCCCCCCCCCCCCACCTGCCATGAGCCAACTGGTTCATATTGGCAAGTTTGCTATGGTATGGTGGACACTACACTGAAAATTCCTCCTGGTTTACTCCAAAGCAGTGTACAAGTCTTCTTAAATGTCTTCCAGCATGTAGTGGAGGATTGGGAAGCCCCTAATGAATGGACTGCTCCTTACTCCTGGAACACCTAATCTGGCCCTGACCGTAGTGACATGCCAGAAGTTTTAATGGGTTGGCTTCTGAGTGCTGAAACCACCACTGATCACTACCATGAAGGGGCAAAAGCGCTCAGCTGAGCTCTGTGTTCTTTCACCGTGTTTAGCTCTACTGTATCAAAGCGGTTCATACACCGCTAATCCCCCTTATTTCAAGGAGGGCAAAAGTGAGCTTAAAACAACCAAAGGGGTACAGTGCTCAGTGCAGCACTTTTGCTCCTTCATTTCAGCAACCTTTAGAGGTCTTAGCATCTGGAACCCCACTGATCAAGACTATCGACATGCCACTGTAACATGTCAGAAATCTTTGAAAATGATAGTCACAATTTATATACTCAATTAAACATTTTTTATATGAACTATATTTCTATTGGAAGGGGAAAAAAAAAATATATAATAGTTTGTATCAAGGATGATGACATTGGTATTGTGTCTTCTAGTTGTTGCTCCTACCTCTGTATCACTTGGTTGAAACACAGTTCAGCCTGTAATAATCTACCCAGATGTTTTAAGCAAAGGCCTTTCAGTAACTGGACAAGGCACTGATCATCTCCAAAGTATTCTGTTGGATCTAAAACGTAGAAAAAAATAGATAAATGAAGACACTGCCAATCTCAGTTCTGTATATCTACAAAATACATACAGTACATGTGATCACATTTAAACTGCCCGGTCCTGTCGAGGCACAGCAGTTACAGAGAGAGCTGAGCCTCTAGAGGCTCATTTGAATATATTAAAACATCACTTTTCTCAGCAATGGAGGCACATATAAACATGGTAAAACACAAATAAAACAGAAAGTCAGTCCTGCGTCTCAACACGGACAGTTACTTGCGCTGCTGCTGGTCCCGGGTTCGTGTGGTAGGTTTCACACTGGCAAAGTCAAGTTCATAAGTTTTGGAACCGCGCTGCTGGGAGCTATGTATTCCGGTCACAGGTGGATGATACAAGGGTGTCAGCCCCTCTCCTCGACAAGCAAAGGATATGGTCCTCCCAGACCTCCTCCTCTACAGGGTTTAAGGGGATAGGCAAGATAGTGAAGCACCCTTGAGAATGTTGTTCTAAAAGGTTTTATTCTACTTACAACAGGTCAGTAGACAAAAGGCATAAAAATACAAGATGATCGTCACGTTCCTGCCCGACCCGGGTTTCGCTACCTCGCTTCTTCAAGGGCGATGACTGAGCATGCTCACAAACGAGCCCTATAAATAGCCCAGCCCTCTCATTATTATTCAAGCGGGTGTGGTTCCCATCCGTATAGGACATTTTCAAAATAACAGTTTTACAACATATAACATGAAATCACACTGATGCAATCATTTTTAAAATACAAACATAAGAATATAAAATTATACACGGGAGTGGATTGTTACTCCCTATTGCCAATTTGTGTAAAGGCCCTTTCGGGTTACCGCTGTTCTCAATAGTCAATATATATATTCAGCCTCTTAATAAGAATCTATCCCCCACTTAATCCTCTCTTGTCCTAGGTGTATCCCAACTCAATTTATTATAGTAGTTCTATCCTCATATGCATTCCATCTACTCCTCGGATATTATACCGGTATTCTCCACCTACTCCCGGAGCGTCATTCAGCTAATTTCCACTCCTCCTGGAACATCCCTCCACAGGACGCCATCCGATTCTGGGACGTCACACAGGTAATCTCCGCCCACTCTTAGAACGTCACTCAGGAGGGCGCCACCCACTCCGGTAGCGTCATTCAGGTGTTCTCGACCCCGCCTCCACCCCTGATGATCCCATCACAAGGCATCATTATCCAATGGAGCAGCCAGGAAACCTGACGTCATCCAAAAGGTCCTTAGGAGGCCAGGTAGAGAACAGCCGAACGTCGCCACCGGTGGGTCATTTTACAGTAAACATGGTTTAAGGTCAAATTCAATGTTAAGCCCTCTGGGTTGTAGGGTTCCTAGCTGGTAAATCCACTCCACTTCCTTTCTATTGATTTGTGCCAGCGAGTCCCCCCCACGCCAGTGTGGCTTAACAATTTCAACTCCAGCAAATTTTAACCCTTGTGGGTTTTTTTCCATGTGATAATTTAAAGTGTGCTGATACGCTATGGGTCATTAAGCCTTTTTTGATGGTCCGTAGATGCTCTTGTATCCTAACTTTCAGCTTCCTAATTGTCCGTCCCACGTACTGGAGCCCACAAGGGCATTCCAGTACGTAGATGATGCCCTCATTTTCGCACGAACAATTGTTCTTTATACGGAATTCAGCCCCATTCTTTTTAGACACTATCTGTTTAATATTCACCTGTCGATCTCTGGAGTTCCGATTTTTACAGCCTGCACAAAAGCCACACCAGGTAAATTTTCCTTCTTTTTTCTCCTTCACATTAACTGGGGGTTTGGCACTACGTACGAGTTTCTCTCTAATGTTGGTCGCTTTTTTAAAAATAAAAGAGGGATTTGCAGGTATTATTTTTCCTATTGTAGGATCGTTTTTTAAAACTCCCCAGTTCTTTTTCACCATTTTCTTAATGTTATCTGACATGGAGCAAAATTTGGTCACAAATGAAAATCTGTAGTCCCTATTTTCTTTTATCACTATTCTTTTTGTATGTTCCTTTTTTCCTTTTGTTTCCATCTCTACTTTCTGTATGCATTCATCTAAATTGGCCTCATCATATCCTCTCTCCACAAACCTATTTTTTAACACCCCACATTGCGTTCTATATTCACCCACCTCTGTACAATTACGGGCCATCCTCTTGAACTGTCCTTTCGGAATGTTCCTGAGCCATGGGCCGTAATGACAGCTCTTCATATCAATAAAGGAGTTCACGTCTGTTTCTTTAAAATAGGAGCTAGTAAGGAAACGTCCATTTTCAACCCGAATGCATAGGTCAAGAAAATTAACGCTTGTGTTGCTGATTTCCCCCACAAAACGTAGATTCCAACTATTGTGGTTCAATTGGGAGATAAAGGACTCGAGTCCCTCCTTTCCTCCTTCCCACACCAGGAGACAGTCATCAATATACCTCCTCCAGAAGGTCAATTTGCCTCCCGGAGTGTCCGCTCCTAGTGTGGGAAGGATGAAATTCTCCTCCCAGGCCCCCATAAAAATATTTGCGAAGCTGGGGGCGAATTTCGTCCCCATCGCAGTGCCAATGCACTGTACGTAATGTGAGTCTTTGAACCAAAAATAGTTGTAATCGAGACAATAACTGAGGCATTCCAAAATAAAATTGCCCTGCTGATTCCCCATTTTCGCATCATTTCTGATTCTATTTTCCACCGCTTCCATTCCCAATTTCTTTGGGATAACTGTGTACAGGGATGCCACATCAATTGTGGCCATCCATGTGTTCACAGTGGGGGGGTTAAGGTCTTTGATGAGCTCCAGCACAGACCCAGTATCTTTCAAATGGGAGGGGTTTTGTAGAACATACCCTTGTAAATAAAAATCAATATATTCCGTGACTCTGCACGTCAATGAATTGAGCCCCGAAATTATCGGTCTTCCCGGGGGGTCTACTGGATTTTTGTGGACTTTGGGCAGATGGTATATCACCGGCACCAGGGGGAACGGGATGGTAAGATAATTAAACTCTTTTTTATTTAGTATTCCTTTTTTGAGGCCCCCTGTTAGTATACCATCAAGAATCCGCTTGTATTCCTGGGTAGGGTTATTCCTCAGTTTTTTGTAAGTTGTTGTGTCGGACACTAATCTTGCCATCTCGGCCTCATATTTTTCTTTATTCATTATGACCACCCCTCCCCCTTTATCCGCCGGCTTTACAATTATACCCGAGTTTTTTTCCAGATCTTTGAGAGCTTTTCTCTCTTTATAGGTGAGATTGTATGTCACCTTCTCCATATCCATCTCTTCCAGCTCTTTTAACAATCCAGTCTTAAAAGCCTCCACACATTCATTATTTGAGTTTTTCGGAAAAAACTTAGATTTTTCTTTCATTTGAGTATGCAGAATCACTTCATTATTATCGTCTGACTTAGTAATCCCCACCTCAGGGTCTGCATTCTGCGATTATAAAATGAATATGGTATATAAATGGAAAAATAAACAAAAAAATGTAGAGGGAACTGTGTTAAATTCGGCACCTGTGGGTGAATACAGTGATAGTTATCCTAACCCAGGGAACTACACTGGAGGTTTTAAGAAACCAGAAAATGGAGTTGGGAGACAAAAAGCTTTTAAGAGTAATTATAATCAACAAGCCAATGAATATACACCGCAGCGCAACTATGGTTATGAACCTAGAAACCAAGAGCGCACTTATCAGCCTAATAGGGATAACGACCATTTATATGAGACACAAAGTGGAAAATGGTCCGATAATAGGTATCAGCAAACCCAGTCCTATCAATATAACCAAAGAGGGCAACAGGGTTGGGGTCAAAACTATGGATATAGAGGAAGACAATTCAGTGGAAATTATGGACAGAATAATGGATATAGGGGACAACAACAATATAGACAACCGTACAGACAGCCATACCAAGGGGGAGGGTACAGAGGAAAACCGAAATGGAGACCACAGGATAATTATAAAAATGGTTATAATTATAATGACAACTATGACTCTAATTATTCTGACAAAGGAGCTTATTATGGAGGTAGTAGTTACAGAGAAGAACTGAAAAGGGATAATTGTGAGGGAAGCAGACCAAACCCAAAACAACAAGGGGAACAAAATTTTCCCCATCAGAACATAAAAGGTGTACAGAGGGAAGGAGAAATAAAAGAACAGATAATGAGGACTCCACAAAAAAGAAGTCTGGTAGAGGAAAACGGGGAAAAGGGAAAAATAAGCCCCAAACTAAAAAGGAGCAAGGAGATGTAAAAGGGATTTTCAACTTGAGCAGCCATATTTTAACAGAAGGGGAAACGAGTGTTCTAAACAAGGGCCTAAAATACGCACCCAGTCAGAAAATCAACAAGTTTGAGGCATTTCTGGATATACATAAATTTATCCGGAAAATAAACATGGCCAAATATTGGATTAATAACCCTGCACCGCAGAATGCAGACCCTGAGGTGGGGATTACTAAGTCAGACGATAATAATGAAGTGATTCTGCATACTCAAATGAAAGAAAAATCTAAGTTTTTTCCGAAAAACTCAAATAATGAATGTGTGGAGGCTTTTAAGACTGGATTGTTAAAAGAGCTGGAAGAGATGGATATGGAGAAGGTGACATACAATCTCACCTATAAAGAGAGAAAAGCTCTCAAAGATCTGGAAAAAAACTCGGGTATAATTGTAAAGCCGGCGGATAAAGGGGGAGGGGTGGTCATAATGAATAAAGAAAAATATGAGGCCGAGATGGCAAGATTAGTGTCCGACACAACAACTTACAAAAAACTGAGGAATAACCCTACCCAGGAATACAAGCGGATTCTTGATGGTATACTAACAGGGGGCCTCAAAAAAGGAATACTAAATAAAAAAGAGTTTAATTATCTTACCATCCCGTTCCCCCTGGTGCCGGTGATATACCATCTGCCCAAAGTCCACAAAAATCCAGTAGACCCCCCGGGAAGACCGATAATTTCGGGGCTCAATTCATTGACGTGCAGAGTCACGGAATATATTGATTTTTATTTACAAGGGTATGTTCTGCAAAACCCCTCCCATTTGAAAGATACTGGGTCTGTGCTGGAGCTCATCAAAGACCTTAACCCCCCCACTGTGAACACATGGATGGCCACAATTGATGTGGCATCCCTGTACACAGTTATCCCAAAGAAATTGGGAATGGAAGCGGTGGAAAATAGAATCAGAAATGATGCGAAAATGGGGAATCAGCAGGGCAATTTTATTTTGGAATGCCTCAGTAATTGTCTCGATTACAACTATTTTTGGTTCAAAGACTCACATTACGTACAGTGCATTGGCACTGCGATGGGGACGAAATTCGCCCCCAGCTTCGCAAATATTTTTATGGGGGCCTGGGAGGAGAATTTCATCCTTCCCACACTAGGAGCGGACACTCCGGGAGGCAAATTGACCTTCTGGAGGAGGTATATTGATGACTGTCTCCTGGTGTGGGAAGGAGGAAAGGAGGGACTCGAGTCCTTTATCTCCCAATTGAACCACAATAGTTGGAATCTACGTTTTGTGGGGGAAATCAGCAACACAAGCGTTAATTTTCTTGACCTATGCATTCGGGTTGAAAATGGACGTTTCCTTACTAGCTCCTATTTTAAAGAAACAGACGTGAACTCCTTTATTGATATGAAGAGCTGTCATTACGGCCCATGGCTCAGGAACATTCCGAAAGGACAGTTCAAGAGGATGGCCCGTAATTGTACAGAGGTGGGTGAATATAGAACGCAATGTGGGGTGTTAAAAAATAGGTTTGTGGAGAGAGGATATGATGAGGCCAATTTAGATGAATGCATACAGAAAGTAGAGATGGAAACAAAAGGAAAAAAGGAACATACAAAAAGAATAGTGATAAAAGAAAATAGGGACTACAGATTTTCATTTGTGACCAAATTTTGCTCCATGTCAGATAACATTAAGAAAATGGTGAAAAAGAACTGGGGAGTTTTAAAAAACGATCCTACAATAGGAAAAATAATACCTGCAAATCCCTCTTTTATTTTTAAAAAAGCGACCAACATTAGAGAGAAACTCGTACGTAGTGCCAAACCCCCAGTTAATGTGAAGGAGAAAAAAGAAGGAAAATTTACCTGGTGTGGCTTTTGTGCAGGCTGTAAAAATCGGAACTCCAGAGATCGACAGGTGAATATTAAACAGATAGTGTCTAAAAAGAATGGGGCTGAATTCCGTATAAAGAACAATTGTTCGTGCGAAAATGAGGGCATCATCTACGTACTGGAATGCCCTTGTGGGCTCCAGTACGTGGGACGGACAATTAGGAAGCTGAAAGTTAGGATACAAGAGCATCTACGGACCATCAAAAAAGGCTTAATGACCCATAGCGTATCAGCACACTTTAAATTATCACATGGAAAAAAACCCACAAGGGTTAAAATTTGCTGGAGTTGAAATTGTTAAGCCACACTGGCGTGGGGGGGACTCGCTGGCACAAATCAATAGAAAGGAAGTGGAGTGGATTTACCAGCTAGGAACCCTACAACCCAGAGGGCTTAACATTGAATTTGACCTTAAACCATGTTTACTGTAAAATGACCCACCGGTGGCGACGTTCGGCTGTTCTCTACCTGGCCTCCTAAGGACCTTTGGATGACGTCAGGTTTCCTGGCTGCTCCATTGGATAATGATGCCTTGTGATGGGATCATCAGGGGTGGAGGCGGGGTCGAGAACACCTGAATGACGCTACCGGAGTGGGTGGCGCCCTCCTGAGTGACGTTCTAAGAGTGGGCGGAGATTACCTGTGTGACGTCCCAGAATCGGATGGCGTCCTGTGGAGGGATGTTCCAGGAGGAGTGGAAATTAGCTGAATGACGCTCCGGGAGTAGGTGGAGAATACCGGTATAATATCCGAGGAGTAGATGGAATGCATATGAGGATAGAACTACTATAATAAATTGAGTTGGGATACACCTAGGACAAGAGAGGATTAAGTGGGGGATAGATTCTTATTAAGAGGCTGAATATATATATTGACTATTGAGAACAGCGGTAACCCGAAAGGGCCTTTACACAAATTGGCAATAGGGAGTAACAATCCACTCCCGTGTATAATTTTATATTCTTATGTTTGTATTTTAAAAATGATTGCATCAGTGTGATTTCATGTTATATGTTGTAAAACTGTTATTTTGAAAATGTCCTATACGGATGGGAACCACACCCGCTTGAATAATAATGAGAGGGCTGGGCTATTTATAGGGCTCGTTTGTGAGCATGCTCAGTCATCGCCCTTGAAGAAGCGAGGTAGCGAAACCCGGGTCGGGCAGGAACGTGACGATCATCTTGTATTTTTATGCCTTTTGTCTACTGACCTGTTGTAAGTAGAATAAAACCTTTTAGAACAACATTCTCAAGGGTGCTTCACTATCTTGCCTATCCCCTTAAACCCTGTAGAGGAGGAGGTCTGGGAGGACCATATCCTTTGGTTGTCGAGGAGAGGGGCTGACACCCTTGTATCATCCACCTGTGACCGGAATACATAGCTCCCAGCAGCGCGGTTCCAAAACTTATGAACATATAAACATGGGACCAACACAGATGCCTTCATCTGTCAAGTGCACATGTAACAGGTCAGCCAGTTTCAAACTCCATGAAGATGGGCTAGATTAGAACCAGGAATCCCAGTACTGCATCAAGCGCGTGATCTCTTGTTGCCAGTACGCCGTAATCCATGTTGACCTCTTCCTACGCTCACTCTAGGACCTTCCTCATCTCACTTGTTTTTAAGGTACACCGGCACTATATTTATAATTTTGAAGTCATCCACAGATGTGTGAAGTTACAATTATGATGACCATACACTGATTTAAGTATTTATGATTGTTTTATTGGGCAAGGATGCCAAAAGCATATTTGTTGGATGATATGTCTATATTACACTCACAATATACACTGGTATTTGATGTACTTTGATGATTATGTTATGATATTTCTTTGATTGTTACAATTGCACCTTGATTAATTAATGATGTGAAGCTGCATAAATATGCACAGTGCACTAGTATGTTTGTCACTGCTTGAGAAAGATCCCAGGAGGTGGATCGAAACGTCGCTGTCTGGTGAATAATGTCTGAATTTATTTTATGCCTTGGAAGTGCCGTGGAATTTTTCCTGCTAACTACTTGAGGGGGGATCGCCTTCACAGCCGCTGGCACTCCGCTTGTACTGTATATACAGCGGTGCCGCTCCAATTCTTTATAATATATATATATATATATATATATATATATATATATATATATATATATATACACACACACACACACGCTCAGTACAGACCAAAAGTTTGGACACACCTTCTCATTCAAAGAGTTTTCTTTATTTTCATGACTATGAAGGCATCAAAACTATGAATTAACACATGTGGAATTATATACATAACAAACAAGTGTGAAACAACTGAAAATATGTCATATTCTAGGTTCTTCAAAGTAGCCACTTTTTGCTTTGATTACTGCTTTGCACACTCTTGGCATTCTCTTGATGAGCTTCAAGAGGTAGTCCCCTGAAATGGTCTTCCAACAGTCTTGAAGGAGTTCCCAGAGATGCTTAGCACTTGTTGGCCCTTTTGCCTTCACTCTGCGGTCCAGCTCACCCCAAACCATCTCGATTGGGTTCAGGTCCGGTGACTGTGGAGGCCAGGTCATCTGGCGCAGCACCCCATCACTCTCCTTCATGGTCAAATAGCCCTTACTTTCAAAGTTTTCCCAATTTTTTGGCTGACTGACTGACCTTCATTACTTAAAGTAATGATGGCCACTCCCTTTTCTTTAATTAGCTGCTTTTTTCTTGCCATAATACAAATTCTAACAGTCTATTCAGTAGGACTATCAGCTGTGTATCCACCTGACTTCTCCTCAACGCAACTGATGGTCCCAACCCCATTTATAAGGCAAGAAATCCCACTTATTAAACCTGACAGGGCACATCTGTGAAGTGAAAACCATTTCAGGGGTCTACCTCTTGAAGCGCATCAAGAGAATGCCAAGAGTGTGCAAAGCAGTAATCAAAGCAAAAGGTGGCTAGTTTGAAGAACCTAGAATATGACATATTTTCAGTCGTTTCACACTTGTTTGTTATGTATATAATTCCACATGTGTTAATTCATAGTTTTGATGCCTTCAGTGTGAATCTACAATTTTCATATAGTCATGAAAATAAAGAAAACTCTTGGTCTGTACTGTATATATATATATTCTTTACGGTAAGAGCAGTGAGACTATGGAACTCTCTGCCTGAGGAGGTGGTGATGGTGAGTACAATAAAGGAATTCAAGAGGGGCCTGGATGTATTTCTGGAATGTAATAATATTACAGGCTATAGCTACTAGAGAGGGGTCGTTGATCCAGGGAGTTATTCTGATTGCCTGATTGGAGTCGGGAAGGAATTTTTTATTCCCCTAAAGTGAGGAAAATTGGCTTCTACCTCACAGTTTTTTTTTTGCCTTCCTCTGGATCAACTTGCAGGATGACAGGCCGAACTGGATGGACAAATGTCTTTTTTCGGCCTTATGTACTATGTTAATATATATATATATATATATATATATATATATATATATATATATATATATATATATATATATATATATATCTCAATCATTCTTACTAAAAGAATACAGTTAAGTAAAAAAAAAAAAACTCCTACTTACTTTTTTCATTCTGCAAATCACGTTCTGCTTTTTCAATAGTAACCAGAAGACTTTCTGTGAGATCAGATCGCTTCCCCACTATCGTGAAGCCATTCCATACATACACCATTTCCTAACACATAGCAAGATAGAAAACAAAAAGGCACCGTCAAAGTCATGTCAGCAAGGTCAATCATTAAGCTGGTCTTATTTTTAATTGCCACTATCACTGCAAAACATTAACTTGTACCGATCGTCAGCCTAGAGTTCAGAAATGCTGACACCAATATTATGATAGCGGTAACGTCTGTGGTGTAATATAAGATATTATATAGTACGTGCATGATAGAATCTCCTGCAGTAGCAAAAATAGGACTGTATACCATGGCATTTCACCGGGGTCTCAAGATCTGTTACTCCAAACGGTAGGATGCCCACCTCTACTCTTCATCCTTGATAGGATGTCTGTCAGTACCCATCATCCTGATCATTGTGTGGTAAAAGAAGTATGGGAATGAGACGGTGACATATCACTATCTCAAAAGAAAGAAGCCAAAAAAAGCTACAATAATGGAAACTGTCAGCCATAAGTCAAAAGTTTAGTTGCTGTTTGGAGGGCTGGGCACAATAAGTATTGCATTCCATTGTACAGTCTGGATTGCAATGACATCCTGCAAGCAGTCTTAGGCTACTTTCACATTAGCTCTATTTCCGTTTTTCTGCTCCATTATTGTAAGTAATAGAAGTGTCGGATTCAGCACACAACTGATAGGAATAGAGTCTAATTGGCTATAATGGGATCCCTTAGGGTTCTGTTTGGGAAATTTTTTATTTTTTTTTGCGGAAAAAAATAACTGCATGCAGAACTTCTCTCCACAATTTTTGTATTTATTATTTTTTCTCTGTACTATTTTAGACAAACTCTGTGAGGGAGGCCCCAAACTGAGCTTCCAACGCAGATGTGAATGTAGCTTTATTTATGTCTGTTTGACACCACTGGAAAAATGGTCAGTGTTTCATCCATGGATGGTCCATTTTGTTCACTGCGACGCTGAAAAAAGAAATTCCAGAGCATCCCTTACCTATGGTCAGGTGGCATCTGTGTTCCATCAGTGGTTTTCATGGACCTACAGACTTCAACTGTTATGTTTGGTCTGTAAAACGGACCCCAAAGTAGTGCATGCCTCTGTTGTTTTCACACCGACCCAGTCAGTGGAAAAACAAGGATGTGTGAATACACACAGAAGTCAAGGGATACATGTGCTGTTTGCAGAGAACGTTTGTGATCTTATGCTGAAGTAGTCTTACCAAGGCTGGCAGGATCAGTTTGACTGGGTTAGCAGCTGAATATCTTCGAGACTTTCGAACAGCAAATTTCTCTGTTGGTATTGACTTCCCAGCAATTCTTTGTTTCAAACCTTCTACTTGTCTAAAGTAAAAATGATATTTTTGGAAGATGTCAACACAAAGCCAAAGTATCACAATGGACAAGATTTATCAATATAGTGTTGCAAGTCAGTCAAAATGGTATATATTTGTTGCAACTCACCTCATAGCTGCCATACATATACAGTGGTCTGTGAATGTTTGTTAACCCTTAAGATTATTCTATATTTCTGCAAAATTTAAACTAAAACTACATCAGATTTTCACAAGAGTCCTAAAAGTAGATAAAATATTTTTTTTTAAAAGTACATTGTCAATACATCTACATAGACAGCTGGTGTCTTAAGGAGAACTAGAACCCTGGTTACATTCAAGGCATCACACTCAGCCAGCCAGAATCCACTCTGTACTGATGAGGAGCAAGCACCCCGCAACAGCTGTCTGCAGATGAATATTTGGCTTGGCAATTTTTCCTGGTCAAGTTCCAAGGCTTGTTAAAAAGTTGGACTTTGACTCATAGGGAGACTCTTCCAAAACGGTTGAGCTAGTGAGACTGTTCTCCTTCCCTGGAAGATAGCCTTGTGCAAATAAAAGTAAATAAATAAAAAAAAGGGTAAGAAATATTAGACCTCAGCCAGTTTAAAATGAGCAAGTTGTCTACTGGAAACACACTCCATGTGGGACCGTGTTTTTCCGTCCTGGACTCTGCTCTTGTAACGAGACCTCACAGCATTATAATGATTTATAATGCTGTGTGTCCCTGCCTGACATAATCTGTAATGTATTGTACTGACAGCATTATGTCAATACAAAACATTACAGCTGATGCGAGGCAGGTCTTCAGGGCCCACCTGCTGGTCATGTTTTCTGAAGAAGGTATGCAAACAAGCTCTGCCTCTGATGCCACCAGATTTAAGTCAATGTTCGACCTTTTAAATAGGCCTCGAGACATGTCTTGGATAATAATTAAGCCAGCACCTCATCTGCAAGCAGCTGTTTTGGGGTGGTTGCCTCTCATCAGTGCAGAGAAGAGAGCACTGGCTTAACTGGGTGAGAGGCCTAGGTCAGGATTCCAGAAGAGCATTGCCTGGACTAGAAGACTCCTCACGCCGATTAAGGTGCTCTCTATAAAGCTGGAAAAGGTTACAAGGCCATTTCTAAAGAGATGTAGTTTTAGGTCAAATTTATGTTGAAATACACAAAATATCGAACGGTTCACAAACTTTCAAGCACCGCTGTACGATCTCATTTTGGGCCAATAAATGGCACACTTTTTAAAATAAATTTGGTGCCTGTTATTACTTTGTAGTCGCACACCATTCTCTTGGAATGTATGTTAGGTAAGTGTATAAAATCTGTGGCATGCCAAGTTTCTTGTTTACTAAACCTTGCCCTATCAACACATAGAACAGCAAAACTAAAACCAAATTGTGGTATAATAAAATAGCTTTAAGACATTTTACCAGGCTCTGTACTCAACGTTTCCTGGTCGTCTTCTGTCAGCTCCTCATTGTCCTGTGACTCAAGCACAGCATGAGGACGTCGGTGCTCTGTGACCTCACGCTGTGCGGTGTCGTGTCACAGCACATAGCGTGGCAGGAGGAGATGGAAGACTGCTGGATCCCGGAGTGGTGGCGTCCAGAACAGGACAAGTAAGTTGATTTATTGTTTTTGTCCCCTCATTGAAGTGAATAGTTCCGCATACAGGCCACAAAGAAACGGAACAGACAAAAAATACGTTCGTGGGCATGAGCCCTAACGTTGAGGGTCTGATCTGAGGTCTGATTAACAATTGGGGTCCGATTGGGGCTCTGATGAAAAATATTTTTTTCTTATTTTCCTTCTCCCTTAAACCTAAGGGCTGTTTCACACGAGCGGATGCCGTGCGCTCTGTGAATGACAGCCAAGACCAGATGCGGACAGCAGAAGCACGGAGCATTAACATGACTGATGAGATCACAGAGAGGCACGGAGCATTATCAGTCATGTTAATGCTCCGTGCTTCTGCAGTCTGCATCGGGTCTTGGCTGTCATTCACGGAGCGGATGTCACGCACGGCATCCGCTTGTGTGAAACAGCCCTAAGTGTGTCATATGGGCAGGTGCGTCTTGCAGGGCGAAAAATACGGCATCTTGATTTCCAGAACAGTAAATTAAGGGCTCTTTCACATGAATGGGATTGGCCTGAGAAAAACGGGCTCTGCGTGTGGTAGATTTCCCGGGCCAACTGTTTTATGATGCAGTCAGTTCCTTGTATTGATGTCTTGTACTGAACGCACTATGATACATTCAGTTCAGGGGCACATGGTCGGTCCGGAGGATCCAGCAGACACATGGCCCGTTTTTCCTGGGCCGATCACATGTGTGTGAAGCAGCCCTAAGCTGGTACATCAGTCTTTATAAATGACCCCAACAGTGTTAACAAGCACTTAGCAAGATGGCTGTAACGTGTCAGGGTAGGCAAGGTCTAAATAGTTTAAGGTGAAAAAATGTATGTCATCTAATACTGCTGCTTACTGAAAGTCAGGGATTGTATTGGAGAAACCGATGCATTACATAGGACTGACATATGGGCTATACCATTCTACTGCATATAGGGGTTAACTGATATAAAAAATACTTCAATTACTCTTACCGGTAATATGTTTTCCATGAGCCCATGACAGCACCTGTGAGAGATCCTCCCCCTTCCAGACAGGATACAGGAACTTCCCAGATCTTTAAATTGGTCCACTGCCTTCCACCACTCAGTATTTGACAAGATTCCTGGGACCAGCAATACACACATATACAGTATATATATATTATAATATTGCAAAAAAAAAAAAAAGAGAGAAATCTATATTTTAGTATTTTGCCAAAGAGGAGAGAATGAAAATAAAATAGATATATATATATATCTCTATCTATATCCTCTTTGGCAAAATACAGATTTCTCTCTTTTTTTGCAATATTATATTATTATTATTATATATATATATATATATATATATATATATATATATATATATATATATATATATATATATACACACACACACACACATATACATACATACATACATACACACACACATATACACACACACACACTCACCTAAAGAATTATTAGGAACACCATACTAATACGGTGTTGGACCCTCTTTTGCCTTCAGAACTGCCTTAATTCTACGTGGCATTGATTCCACAAGGTGCTGATAGCATTCTTTAGAAATGTTGGCCTATATTGATAGGATAGCATCTTGCAGTTGATGGAGATTTGAGGGACGCACATCCAGGGCACGAAGCTCCCGTTCCACCACATCCCAAAGATGCTCTATTGGGTTTAGATCTGGGGGGGGGGCCCATTTTAGTACAGTGAACTCATTGTCCGGTTCAAGAAACCATTTTTCCAGTCTTCAACAGTCCAATTTTGGTGAGCTCGTGCAAATTGTAGCCTCTTTTTCCTATTTGTAGTGGAGATGAGTGGTACCCGGTGGGGTCTTCTGCTGTTGTAGCCTATCCGCCTCAAGGTTGTGCGTGTTGTGGATTCACAAATGCTTTGCTGCATACCTCGGTTGTAACGAGTGGTTATTTCAGTCAACGTTGCTCTTCTATCAGCTTGAATCAGTCGGCCCATTCTCCTCTGACCTCTAGCATCCACAAGGCATTTTTGCCCACAGGACTGCCGCATACTGGATGTTTTTCCCTTTTCACACCATTCTTTGTAAACCCTAGAAATGGTTGTGCGTGAAAATCCCAGTAACTGAGCAGATTGTGAAATACTCAGACCGGCCCGTCTGGCACCAACAACCATGCCACGCTCAAAATTGCTTAAATCACCTTTCTTTCCCATTCTGACATTCAGTTTGGAGTTCAGGAGATTGTCTTGACCAGGACCACCCCCCTAAATGCATTGAAGCAACTGCCATGTGATTGGTTGACTAGATAATTGCATTAATGAGAAATAGAACAGGTGTTCCTAATAATTCTTTAGGTGAGTGTATATATATATATATATATATATATATATATATAAAAAATTTTTTTTTTTTTAGGGAGGGAATTATGTAGGTGCTGTCATGGGCTCATGGAAAACATATTACCGGTAAAAGTAATTGAAGTATTTCCATTACGCCCCATGACAGCACCTGTGAGAGACAAGACTAGATAACTATTAGGGAGGGACGACAGCCTGCAGCACCTTTCTCCCAAAAGACATATCCTGCACAGATGAAAGGTCCAACCTGTAGTGCTTGTAAAACGTAGAGGGGGAACTCCACGTTGCTGCCCTACAGTTTTGCTCAATGGTAGCACACCCTTTTTCTGCCCAGGAAGAGGTTACTGCCCTGGTGGAATGAGCTGAAAAATCTAAAGGTACCTGACAACCTGATTGTGAATATGCCAGATCTATCGCTCTCTTGGCTAAGGTACGGCTTGTGACTTTCGAGCCTCTGTTCTGACCCTGAAACTGAACAAAGAGTTGTGGGGTTTTCCTAAAGCCCTTCATAGACTCTAAATATGCACAGACACACCTTCTGACATCTAAAGTATGAAAGGACTTTTCCTCCTCGTTCTTTGGGTCCTGACAAAAAGAGGGGAGAACTATTTCCTGAGATTTATGGAATACTGAAACTACTTTGGGCAGGAATGCAGGATCCGGTTTGAATACAATTCTATCCTCCAGAATCTGAGTATATGGCGGGGAAGATGACAAAGCGGATAGTTCTCCTACTCGTCTGGCGGATGTAATGGCCACTAAAAATACAGTTTTATAGGATAGCATCTTTAAGGGGATGTCCCCAAGGGGCTCAAACGGAGCATTGGTTAGAGCGGATAGAACCAGGTTAAAGGTCCCACGGGGCTGATTTAGATTTAACTGTAGGAAATAGTCTAGAGGAACCCTTAATAAACCTTTTGACCCAAGGATGAGTAGCTAATCTAAAGTCAAATAGAGCACTCAGTGCCGAGACCTGGACCTTGAGAGTGCTGGGTTTAAGTTTTTTGTTAAGGCCTTCCTGTAAAAAAATTTAAATTAAAGGGATGTTGGGCGAGCTCAAGTCTAGGCCTGGCCCTGCAAACCGAAGGAAGATCTTCCATACCCTCAAATAGATTTCAGAGGTGACCTTTTTCCTACTGGCTAGAAGAGTCCCAATGATTTGTTCTGATAGGCCTCTAGACCTGAAGAATGTCCTCTCAAAATCCAGGCTGTCAGTTGGAGGTTCTTGACTTCCGGATGATGTAGAGGGCCCTGATATAATAGGTCCTGTCTTTCTGGAAGTATCCAGGGATCGGCTATTGATAGTCTCCTCAACCAGGCAAACCAGACTCTTCTCGGCCAAAACGGTGCTATTAGTATCACTGTTGCCTGCTCCCCCTGATCTTCTGGATCACTCTGGGCAATAGGCTGAAGGGAGGAAACGCATAGACTAGGCCCTTCCCCCATGGCTGTGAGAGCACATCTGTGCCTATCGACTGATCCTCCCTGCTCAGAGAAAATAAACTTTTGCACTTTTTGTTCTCTACCGAGGCAAATAGATCTATTGTGGGAGATCCCCATAGGGCCTCTATTTCGTGAAATACCTCCTGATTCAGACACCAATTCACCTGGCTGAATCTGTGTCTGCTGAGAAAGTCCGCCTGGTGATTCTCTGAGCCTTTCAAATGAACCGCTGAGAGAGAAAAAGCTTTCCCCTGTATTAGCAAGAAGATCCTGGATGCTAGCTGCATTAGTTGGGGAGATCTTGTCCTCCCTTGTTTGTTGATATAAGCTACCACCGAGGCGTTGTCGGATAGGATCCCGACATGTTTTTGAGGCAATGATGAGACTTTCCTTTAATGCGCACAGGACTGCTCTTAACTCCCTGGCATTTTGGGACTGAACACTCTGGGTTTTTGTCCAAGGGCCTTGGAAAACTCCCAAAACTGAATGGGCCCCCATCCCCAAAAGCTTGCGTCGGTGGTTATTATTAAGGGGTCCTGTTTCAACCACTCTACTCCCTGACTTAGGTTCGGAGTTTTTAGCCACCAAGTTAGGGACAGAGTTACTGACCCCGGGATCACAATCTTGCGATCCAGGGATAGCAACCTCCCGTCCCATTTGGACAAAATGTGCCATTGAAGTATTCTGGACCTGAATTGGGCCCATCTCACAGCAGGAATGCAAGCAGTCATCAGACCCAGAATAGACATTGCTTTTCTTAGGGATACTTCCTTGGTTTTGCTGAAAGACCTGATTTTCTGCTGAATAGCTTTCTTCTTGTCTACCGGAAGATAAGATTTCTGCGTCTGGGAATCTAATAAGATGCCTAGCAAAACGCATTTGGAGGTTGGAATCAGGGACGATTTGTCCCAATTTATTAACCAGCCAAGGCCCATCAGGGTCCCCAGGACCTCCTGTATTTGAGATCTCAACAGCTCTGGGGACTTCCCTACCAAGAGAAGGTCATCCAGGTATGAGATTATAATAATGTCTAATCATCTTATTTCTGCCATTACCTCCGCCATTAGCTTCGTGAAGAGCCTCGGTGCCTGTGATATCCCAAAGGGAAGTGCTCTGAACTGCAAATGGACAATTGATTCCCCCATCTTTACCGCTACCCTGAGGTATTTCTGAGATGATGGATGAATAGACACGTGATAGTAGTCATCTTTTATATCTATTGAGGCCATCACGTAGTTGGGGAACAGATGGAGGACCGTGGAGGAGATGGATTCCATCCTGAATTTCTGGTAGGTCAGATATTGGTTGAGACTCTTCAAATTTATTATCAGCCGGAACGTCCCGTTGGGTTTGGGAACCAAAAATGGGGTCGAATAAAAACACTCTCCTTGTTCGTTCTTTGGGACTGGAACAAGGACTGCCTTGCCCAGGAGGTTGTTTATTTCCTCCGCAAGTGCCACCTGTTTTGGAGAATGTTGGTTTATGGAAGTAATTTTTAATGTCCTGGGTGGTAGCCTTTTGAAGTCTAGGCGGTAGCCTTCCTCTATAATACTCCTTACCCAGGCGCTTGCGGTAATATTTCGCCAGGCAGGAGAAAAGGAAGAGAGACGACCGCCTACCAGGGGCCTGGCGTCATTGTTGAGAGGAACTCGAAGTCTGAGGTCTGGATTTAAACAGCACGCTTTTTGATTTATCCGATCTCCATTCCCTTCTTTTCTTCTGATCCCCAAAACCTTTCCTTCTCTCATTACTCCAAAATGGCTTCCCCTGTCTAGGAAAGGACGGCGCTGGAAATCCTTTTTTCTTATCAGATGCCTTATCTAAAATATCGTCCAAGGCAGACTCAAACAAAAAATTTCCTTGACAAGGAAGGGCACATAGCTTAGACTTTGAAGCCACATCGCCCTTCCACCCCTTCAACCATAGGGACCTTCTGGCTGAATTGGACAGTGTGGCCGCTCTAGCGGAAAGCCTCAATGCATCAGCGAAGGCATCAGAAATAAAGTTCACTGCTCTGGACATGGTTGGTATAGCTTCCAGAAGCTGATCCCTAGGAGTCTTGTTCTCTATATGAGACTATACAGGGAGTGCAGAATTATTAGGCAAGTTGTATTTTTGAGGATTAATTTTATTATTGAACAACAACCATGTTCTCAATGAACCCAAAAAACTCATTAATATCAAAGCTGAATATTTTTGGAGGTAGTTTTTAGTTTGTTTTTAGTTTTAGCTATTTTAGGGGGATATCTGTGTGTGCAGGTGACTATTACTGTGCATAATTATTAGGCAACTTAACAAAAAACAAATATATACCCATTTCAATTATTTATTTTTACCAGTGAAACCAATATAACATCTCAACATTCACAAATATACATTTCTGACATTCAAAAACAAAACAAAAACAAATCAGTGACCAATATAGCCACCTTTCTTTGCAAGGACACTCAAAAGCCTGCCATCCATGGATTCTGTCAGTGTTTTGATCTGTTCACCATCAACATTGCGTGCAGCAGCAACCACAGCCTCCCAGACACTGTTCAGAGAGGTGTACTGTTTTCCCTCCTTGTAAATCTCACATTTGATGATGGACCACAGGATCTCAATGGGGTTCAGATCAGGTGAACAAGGAGGCCATGTCATTAGATTTTCTTCTTTTATACCCTTTCTTGCCAGCCACGCTGTGGAGTACTTGGACGCGTGTGATGGAGCATTGTCCTGCATGAAAATCATGTTTTTCTTGAAGGATGCAGACTTCTTCCTGTACCACTGCTTGAAGAAGGTGTCTTCCAGAAACTGGCAGTAGGACTGGGAGTTGAGCTTGACTCCATCCTCAACCCGAAAAGGCCCCACAAGCTCATCTTTGAGGATACCAGCCCAAACCAGTACTCCACCTCCACCTTGCTGGCGTCTGAGTCCGACTGGAGCTCTCTGCCCTTTACCAATCCAGCCACGGGCCCATCCATCTGGCCCATCAAGACTCACTCTCATTTCATCAGTCCATAAAACCTTAGAAAAATCAGTCTTGAGATATTTCTTGGCCCAGTCTTGACGTTTCAGCTTGTGTGTCTTGTTCAGTGGTGGTCGTCTTTCAGCCTTTCTTACCTTGGCCATGTCTCTGAGTATTGCACACCTTGTGCTTTTGGGCACTCCAGTGATGTTGCAGCTCTGAAATATGGCCAAACTGGTGGCAAGTGGCATCTTGGCAGCTGCACGCTTGACTTTTCTCAGTTCATGGGCAGTTATTTTGCGCCTTGGTTTTTCCACACGCTTCTTGCGACCCTGTTGACTATTTTGAATGAAACGCTTGATTGTTCAATGATCACGCTTCAGAAGCTTTGCAATTTTAAGAGTGCTGCATCCCTCTGCAAGATATCTCACTATTTTTGACTTTTCTGAGCCTGTTAAGTCCTTCTTTTGACCCATTTTGCCAAAGGAAAGGAAGTTGCCTAATAATTATGCACACCTAATATAGGGTGTTGATGTCATTAGACCACACCCCTTCTTATTACAGAGATGCACATCATCTAATATGCTTAATTGGTAGTAGGCTTTCGAGCCTATACAGCTTGGAGTAAGACAACATGCATAAAGAGGATGATGTGGTCAAAATACTCATTTGCCTAATAATTCTGCACGCAGTGTAGTTCCTCTAACCAGACCTTTAATGACCTTGCCACCGAAGTAGTCGCTATATTCGGTTTAAAGGCAGAAGTGGATGCCTCCCAATTCTTTCTTAAGTAGGCATCTGCCCTTTTGTCCATGGGATCTTTAAGGGACCCTAAATCCTCAAACGGGAGAGCTGATTTTTTATTTATCTTGGCTACGGGGGCGTCTACCCTCGGTACCTCCTGCCAAGCTGATACTTCTTGATCATCAAAGGGGTACTTTCTCTTGACCGCTCTATGGATAAAGAATTTTTTGTCGGGCTTCTCCCATTCACGTTTAATCAGGTCTTTGATACAGGCCTGAATGGGGAACACTCTAGACTTTTTTGGCTTTAGGCTCTCAAACATGAGTTCTGGCCTAGACCTGGACTCCTTTTCTTCCTCCAGCTCCATCGTGGATCTAACCGCTTTTAATAGTAGATCCATATCCTCCGCTCTAAATAACGGCTTCCCTGTCAAATCCTCAGAGGAGGAATCTGAGCTTGCAATGGCGCCCTCCTCAGACTCCGAATCCGTAGTATCCTCCACTATCATCTGAGCCTTCTTATGTCTGGATGAGCTAGGCAGTGATTTTTTAAGATGTTCCACAGAAGAACGAACTTCCGTTTTAACTAACTCCTGGACGCTTTGTAATAAAGATGGCGACTCATCTGCTACTAACTTATCCAGACATGGTTGGCAACATGTTTTGGGGTAAGACGGGCCCAATTTACACTTGCAAATTCCACACTCCTTAGCTCTTGTTTTGTGGGTAGCTTTTCTTGGGGCTTCTTTAACCTGCATTTAATAAAACAGCCCTAATCAGTCCAATTCTGACCACAATAATAACTCCCCAAAGGGAGATGGTGGGGGTTAACCCCTCTTACCCCCAGGAGTACTATGCTGGATTCAGAAAGCTGCTCCTGTCTGTCAGTGCGCAGTTGCACTTCCCCTTCTTCCTGCATGATGATGCTGCTTCAAGGGGGGCAATAGAGGGAAGAACTGGCCGTCCGGACCGGTATCTGCTCGATGCTGCTCCCTCCATGCTGGCTGGCCGGCGTTCCCTTTTTCAAATGGGCCACGCAACGCCCGCCATGTTTAAGCTCCTCCCCTTCCGGACGATGGAACGCATGCGTCACCTCCCCCCTCACGCTGAAACTTCGCCCCCATGGCTCTGAAGAAGGGAGAGAAAACACTGGGCTTCTCAGTGGCTCCTAGTGGAGACTTACGCCGACAGGTACCTCCACTAGGTTTCCATCCTTTTAACCCTAGAGGTCCTGCAGCCCAAAAGATAGACCTGAGAAGAAATCCTCCTGTCTCTGGACAGGAAACAGGAAAGAACTGAGTGGTGGAAGGCAGTGGACCAATTTAAAGATCTGGGAAGTTCCCGTTTCCTGTCCGGAAGGGGGAGGATCTCTCACAGGTGCTGTCATGGGGCGTAATGGAAATATGTATGGAAGCAGAAGTTTGAATACATGTATATTAGAATTTTTAGATTAGATTTCCTACTATATAAAGAAAAAAAAAAAACTGGATACCCCTTTAATTTTAAAAGTCATCATAGTAAACACATGTTAACTGCCTTGGAGCTACATACTGTTGCCTACCTGGAGCCAGAAGTTTACTATTCGTAAGACTCTCCTGACACAACAGAAACATGGTTATCTGACTGATACAAGTATAGTTTATAGACATTCGGTTATTCAAACTTTATGCAAGATTTAGTGCCAAAAACCATTCAAAAGAAAGATTAGTGATTTCTATCTTACAATTACTAACCACAAGTGGAATAAGACACCATCACAGTTCTGATATGATATCCTTATTAGTTATTGATAAGGACAAAGAGATAAAGCCTCTACAAAAATTAGCACTAAAGTAACCTATCTACTGAAAAAACTGCTAATTTACGGCTCATGTGTGCCATCCACAAAGCATGGGCCACTGACCGTGTGCCCTCTGTCTGCAGATGTGGATCCATTCACTTAAAGGGAACCTGTCACCGGGATTTTGTGTATAGAGCTGAGGACATGGGTTGCTAGATGGCAGCTTGCACATTTTCAATACCCAGTCCCCATAGCTCTGTGTGCTTTTATTGTTTAAAAAAAACGACTTGATACATATGCAAATTAACCTGAGATGAGTCCTGTCCGTGACTCATCTCAGGGACAGGACTCATCCCAGGTTAATTTGCATATGTATCAAATAGGTTTTTTTTACACAATAAAATCACACAGAGCTATGGGGAGTGGGTATTGTGAATATGCTAGCGGTGATCTAGCAACCCATGTCCTCAGCTCTATACACAAAATCCACGGAAGCACTCCGTAGCATTTCCATTCCTAGCCTCCGTTCCACACCGCACCTCCTGGTGCATTCAAGTGCTGTTTGAGGGCAGCAATACGGGCACGAGCCGACTATGGTCATGTGCATGAGGCCCTAAAAGGAATGGACATGAAGCAAACCTGTGTTCTATCAAACAGCTCATGACTGCATGCCTGGTTTCAGAAAAAAAGGGCAATCAGCTGTTCTCACTGGGGAAAGCTGAAGCCACCCATACATTTACATCTGCAGCTGCCATGAAATGAAATGGGTTGCCTCATCGCAGACATGGATAGCATATCACTAGGATATGCCATCAATGTCAGATAGGAGTGGGTCCCAGATGTAGGACCACACCTATCTCTAGAACAGGGCCTCCAAATTCAACGCAGAGAGCTGTGTATGCGTGGCCCCTCTCTATTCACAGCCATGGGAGTTCCAAAATTAGCTGAGCGTCGGTTTGGCTATTTTCAACAGTCCCATGGCAGTGAATGGAGCAGTGGCCCTGCTTGCTATGTGCCCTCTCCACTCACCAGACTTCCTTTTTGGGGGCCCCCATTCTGGAGATAGAAGCAGGTCCCAGAGGTGGGATCCGCACCTATCCAGAATTGATGGCATATCCTACCGATATGCCATCAGTGTCGGAGATGGACCAACCCCTTTAAGTATGATATGCATGTAATTCAAAGGAATGGTCAACCATGGAATACATGGGGAAAGGGGTGAGTCCGTCAGAGTGAAAACCACTCCTTATGAACAGCTCTCCCCTCTGACTCGAAATAGGACATACAGAGAGGGGTTGTCGCCCTTTAAGTGTAATTGTCCTTTATTCTTTTTTCGAATGTGTAGGGACAGTGATAGAGAATGTTTTTGTAATTATACTTTTGTGAATTTTCAAATTTCTATGAGCAAAATCTCTCTGAAGTAGCCCCTTAGCAGCGCTCTCTAAACGAACGTTGCTGAGGAAAGTCTGTCTTCACAGTTCAGCACAGCGCAGTACTGAACTCTGACATTTTTCTCATAGAAATGTACAAATTCACTAAATAAATACAGTATATTCCAAAAACCTTCATTATCACTGTCCAACACATTAGAAAAAAAAAAATAAATCAAGACATATTCTCACCTGAACAAGGCCACTATATCTTCTCCTGTGGACTGCACAGCCTCCTCTGGAAGCATGCTCAAGATTGCAGCTTTTTGATACACGTAGATCGCCTAAAATCATAATTATGATATATGGAATGCATTCAGAAAATTTCAGAAAGTATATCCGCTAAAAGAAGCATATATTCAAAAAACTGTCAGGAAAGGGCAGGCAGCGTCATCCGTTAGATCACGGGTGTCAAACACAAGGCCCACCTCGTCATGTGGCCCGCGCAGCCGCTGCCAGCCTTCACCTTTTATTCCCGCTTTTTTTTTTTTTTTTTTTTGACACGAGAAAGCCGCCTCTTCAGCCCATGCGCGGCAGCCTACAAGCCAGAGAACGTCTGCCCTCTAGCGGCGCCGGCCGTTCTACACCGGAAATAATTGTACCGTATATCCTAATTGCTTGTGTAGAATGCAGGCAGGCCGGGCGGGCGGCAGCGTAACTCCCTGATACCACGTGCCTGCACCGCCTCCTTTATGAATGAAGCAGGCGGCGCAGGCAAGTGACGTCAGTGAGTGACGCGCCGGCCGCCCGTCCTGCCTTCCGGCATTATACACAAGCGGGGTAGGGGGGTTACACGGAATCTGTGGATGGCACAGTTAAGGGGTGGGGGTCTGTGGATGGCACTGTTATGGGGTGGGGGGTCTGTGGATGGCACATATAACACTGCCAGCCACAGATCCCCCCCCCCCCCGTAACAGTGTCTGTCATCCACAGATCCCCCCATAACAGTGTCCGTCATCCACAGATCCCCCCATAACAGTGTCCGTCATCCACAGATCCCCCCATAACAGTGTCCGTCATCCACAGATCCCCCCATAACAGTGTCAGTCATCCACAGATCCCCCCATAACAGTGTCCGTCATCCACAGATCCCCCCATAACAGTGTCCGTCATCCACAGATCCCCCCATAACAGTGTCCGTCATCCACAGATCCCCCCATAACAGTGTCCGTCATCCACAGATCCCCCCCATAACAGTGTCCGTCATCCACAGATCCCCCCATAACAGTGTCCGTCATCCACAGATCCCCCCCCATAACAGTGTCCGTCATCCACAGATCCCCCCCCATAACAGTGTCCGTCATCCACAGATCCCCCCCCATAACAGTGTCCGTCATCCACAGATCCCCCCCATAACAGTGTCAGTCATCCACAGATCCCCCCCATAACAGTGTCCGTCATCCACAGATCCCCCCCATAACAGTGTCCGTCATCCACAGATCCCCCCATAACAGTATCCGTCATCCACAGATGTTTAAAAAAAAATAAAAAATTACTGTCTGTTACCAAAAATCATTTTTCAATAAATTGTACAATAATTGTACATTTGAATATCTACTTGCCATTATTCTGACTATGTTTCTGCTTTCAGAGCTAGTTATTACTTACATTATTACAAAAAACAGTAATAATTGAATGCAGTGACAATAATTTATGATAATAAAGAGTGGACACATAGTCCTACAGATACAACCGGCCCTTTGAGGGTGACCAAACTGCTGATGCGGCCCCCGATGAATTTGAGTTTGACACCCCTGTGTTAGATGATCTGTGTTCTGGTATTCATCCATTATTAACCGTAATGAAACTAGAATGTCAACCTTTTGTTCTATGAAAGCAGAAGAAATGTGGTATTTGTGCACTTTGTCAAGTAGCATGCACTTCAGGACATTTAGCAGATGATGCCGTGCATTATGCCCTTAGTTATATCAGCCTCTGGAAGGAAACGTTTGACTTAAGAATTAGAAACATCTTAAAGAAATGTGTATAAAAGCTTTAGACGATCATAACTGATCTACTGCCTACAGCGCCACACAGAATGGACGCCATGCAGTATATTTACACTGTTCCCATGTAACTGCTCATATGTCAGAAGACAACCAAATCAGGATAGAAAACAGTCATTCATTGTAAGTAAAGAAATGTATGCTCTTAATTATCCTATTGTTACCTCAATGTCAATGCCACCATATATAAATGCTATTGTAGAAAACCGTTATCTTCCAATTAAACTTATGGCCTTGAGATGAGCAAATTTCACTTTTCGTATGCCACATTCTAAGGCCACTTTCACACAGTCAGTGTATGGTCAGTATTTGATCAGTGATTTCCATCAGTAATTGTGAGCCAAAACCAGGAGTGGAGCCTGCACAGAAATAAGGTTTAGGGCTCATGCACACGGCCGTTGATCGGTCGCTCCATGCAATTTGCAGTCCCCAATGTACAGGCAACATCAGTGCAGATTCCGCAGATGGATCCAGACCCATTCAACTTAAATGGGTCTGTCGTCCTTCCACACCGCAAAAAAGTAGTGCATGCACTATATATATTTTTTTTTGCTGTGCGGAGGCACGGAGAGAAACCTGATGGAAGCACTCTGCAGTGCTTCCGTGGGGTTCCATGCCCCCATTCCGCATCTGGCCTTCCAGATTGCGGACCCATTCTGTTTGCGGGCCGCAATACGGGCACAGCCGGGCCTCTTTCAAACTAACAGTACGGATTGGCTCAGGGTGCGTTCAGTGAAACTCACACCATTTTCCAAGGAAGTTCAGTTTTGTCTGCGATTGCGTTCAGGTTTTTTCCGCGCGGGTGCAATGTGTTTTGATGCGTATAAATTTCTTTTTTAAAAATTAAGGTTTACAAACATCTCCTACCAATCATCAGTGAAAAACGCATTGCACCTGGACAACATCCGGATTAGGCTACATGCACACGAAGGTTGTTTGTTTCTGTGTCCGTTCCTTTTTTTTTTTTTTTTGCGGATAGGATGCGGACCCATTCATTTCAATAGGTCCGCAAAAAATGCAGACAGCACACCGTGTGCTGTCTGCATCAGTATGTCCGTTCCGTAGCCCCGCACAAAAAAAAACAAAAAAAAACAAAAAAAAACCATGTCCTATTCTTGTCCGTTTTAGGCATTGCCACAATGGATCTGCAAAAAACAAACATAAAAAAACAACAACGGATGATATACGGATGTCATCTATTTTTTAATTTTTTTTGTGGTTCACAAAACACATACGGTCGTGTGCACGTAGCCCTACAATGCATTTTTCACTGAAGCCCCATTCACTTCTAAGGGGCCAGGGCTGCGTGAAAAACGCAGAATATAGAACATGCTGCGATTCTCACGCAACACAGAACTGATGCATGAAAAAAATGTGCACAGACCCATTGAAATTAATGGGTTAGGATTCAGTGCGGATGCTATGCGTTCACTTTACGCATCGGCACGGAAAACTCAGTCGTGTGAAAGAGGCCTTAATGGAAAGATGTGCACCTGTTCCGTGTTTTTGACCTGCACCTGGTTTTGGCTCACAATCTGTGATGGAAACACTGAATGTGTGAGCAGCCTAAGGGCTTATTCACATGAGTGAGGTTTCTGTCCGGATGTGATGCATGTTGCAGAAAAACACATTGAACTTGTGTGCAAAACCATCAGTTCTTCCTGAACAAATCCTGAAACAATCCATGTCGTTCGTGTGTCAATGGACTTTTTATTTTGTACTTTGGTTGAATATTGTCGCTCTTTTTTCATTTTATCATACTGAAAATACTTTTTTTTTTTCTTCAAAAAATTAACATTCCTTCTATTTTCCCTTTGTGATTTAATGTCATTAGTTTGGCCAGAGACACTTATGTCACAATATAATCCCTGCACTCTCCTTGATCCCAAATACGGGTACTATGCCCGACCTACATCTACAGTCAAAAACAAAGAACGCCTTTCCCCTTTGTAAATGCAAAGCACTGTTGTACAGGAATTGTTATATGTGGATGTCTAGGGGTTAAATCTGTGGGTTGGGATTCTGCCAGAGTAAATTCTAAAATCGCTATTCCTGAAGCTGGCCACAGATGGAACCGTTTATCCTCCATCCGATCACAATGTTGTACATTTTACCATTTCCCATATACTGTGCGGAAACTTCGTACGCAATAATGGAAAAGAGGTAACGCACCTTCGACCACTTGCTTTCCTTGCACAGCAGGTCAGCATAGTGGTATGCTTTTAGCCAGTCTTGCTGGAAGGAATGGCACCACATCAGCTCCCAGTAACAGAGGTGGTGAATCTGCCTCCATTCCTGCTGGGCGGCAATGCACTGCTGGAAGGACTCTTGTGCCTGCACAACGAAAAAAAGAAAGAAATTCTAAAAGATAGAGCACCAAACTAAAACATTTCATCTGACATAAAGACACCTACACTGCAGGGATCCATAGCCTATAGGTCACATGAGAGCTGCATAATTAGGGACTGAAAAAGAAGGCCATTTGTTTTTTTAACCAAAAATAGCAAAATCACAAAAGTCAGATTTTTAGGCCCCATGCACACGGCCGTTGTTTTGGTCCGCATCAGGGCCGCCGTTTTGGCGGCTTGGTTGAGGACCCATTCACTTCAATGGGGCCGCAAAAGATGCGGACAGCACTCCGTGTGCTGTCCGCATCCGTTGCTCCGTTCCGTGGCCCCGCTAAAAAAATATAACATTTCCTATTCTTGTCCGCGCTTTGTGGACAAGAATAGGCATTTATATTAAAGGCTGTCCGTGCCGTTCCGCAAATTACGGAAAGCCCACGGACGCCATCCGTGTTTTACGGATCCGCGATTTGAGGACCGCAAAACACACCACGGTCGTGTGCATGAGGCCATAAGTGTATGTTCACCTCTGAAATAACTGTCTATTTGCGAGGGTATTTGACCTGTAATTAGATTACAAGAGATAGATGCACACAGGTGCTTTCCTGCCTTCTAATACAGAATTGTGCTGACGTCTTCATAGCTAACATACCCAAGAAGCCCCTTGCTGCTTCCCTTTCTTGCAGAAGATTCTTTGCTCATTGTAATTCTATACAGTTTTTACATCTGGCACAAAACATGAATCCAGTGTAGAGAAAACCTAAGAGCTCTCAGAATCAGAGGCCCAGCTGAAACATTATGGGTCATCTTCAAATCAATTCAATGGTTTGACATTTCTTGAAAAACATAAAAAAGTCAATAAAATCAGCCCCAAAGTCCCGAGACCACCAGATGAACATCCGGAATACACCAACTGCAGAAAGACCACAGCAGAGACACATATCTGTGGTGGACATGTCAGTCTGAAGCCTGCGATGCTGTGGTATTTCTGCTGTTTGTTTCTTTTAAAACACACATTATTGAAATTTTGAAAAGAAAAGGGGAAAAAAACACTAGTGGAAAAAAAATACCTGTTCAAAATTTCCTTTGAGTACATCTATCCGAGCCGCATAGAAGATAATTAAACAGCCCTGAGAAAAGAGGAATTTTTCAAAAAAGAGGTCATTTTGGTGATTTATATACCGTATCCTCACAGGTGCAGGTCGCCGTTACATACATTTGGGAATTTCTTGAGGTAGGGTTCAATGAGCGCTTCTGCTTCTTCAAGATTACCTTCTCCAATACCTGGAAAGAGTTGTGTGTTCATCACTAGCTCTATACACATCTTTAGTATTTTGTACTAACAATGAAGACTAGGAAGGACACGGGAAGGGATACGTATTGTATTCAGCGCACTATACATATTACATCGCGTAATTACAGAGAATTTCTCGCTAACTACTACATTTCAGTGCAAACCCAGCATTACCTACTGCAGGCATGCTCAACCGGCGGCCCTCCAGCTGTTGTAAAACTACAACTCCCACAATGCCCTGCTGTAGGCTGATAGCTGTAGGCCAGGCATGCTAAAACAGGCGGCCCTCCAGCTGTTGTCCCACCATGCCCTGCTGTAGGCTGTTCCGGCATGCTGGGAGTAGTAGTTTTGCAACAGCTGGAGGGCTGCAGGTTGAGCATGCCTGACCCACTGGATTGCTGCACGATGGGAACATTTTCTGGTAAGGTCAGCAGCACACCTTTCTACCAACATGTAGAACATGAGGGCTGGGAGCCAAATGAAAAGTTCACCTGAGTTCCATGGACTACAGTCATATATAGTACTAGTATTGCAGAAAGATCTCAAATGTTCAAATACATATATAAAATTGGAATTTTGTAAAACGATCTTTTCAGTAAACCCAGATCACATTTAAATGCAAGACTGAATATATCCTGGGGGATCATCATCTAACAGGTAGGGGCAATGATGTGCACCTAACTAAATATTAGGCCACCAGATTGTATACAATAATTCATACAGTAGCATCGTTTTACAATTTGGCTGAACCTAGAACAGTTTAAAACGCTAGCATTCCCTTAGGGGCTGTCCTATGAAGAACATGGTTAACTCTAAAAAGGGGCTGTCTCATGAAGAATATTGCTTATAGTTTAATCTAGCCCATAATTGGAAACAGTTTAAAAATATTCCAGGAATGTTAGTGTAGCGCCACCTGTTTTACTGAATAGCCTTGTCTGTGTCCACCGCTGTGACTGTGCTAAGGTGGACACACACGCTTAGCCTTGCTTAACTCTCTGCTCCACCAAGTATGCGGAGGGATCTCTGGTGTAATGAGGCCGCTGCTTCTATAGCTGCAATGTCTTGCTGTTTGCCAGAGGATATGCTAAGCAAATACAATTACAGTAAGGGTCCATTCACCGGCAATGTGCATATTTTTTTTTTTGGCGGAATGAAAGTGCGAATCCGGAAGCGCGGTTCCGCAAATGCGGATGCGGACAGCACATTCCGGCCCCATTGAAAATGAATGGGTCCACACCTCTTCCGCAAAATTGGACCCATTTTGCGGGTCCAATTTTGCGGAAGAGGTGTGGACCCATTCATTTTCAATGGGGCCGGAATGTGCTGTCCGCATCCGCATTTGCGGAACCGCGCTTCCGGATTCGCACTTTCATTCCGCCAAAAAAAAAAATATGCACATTGCCGGTGTCCATGTTTTGCGGATCCGCAAAACACATACGGACATGTGAATGGACCCTTATGGTGTCTCGCTCTCTTATCACCGACACAGAAAACATTACAGTATACCTCACCACACCACAAAGACTGAGCATGTGCGTCCACCTTGACACAATCACTGGAGGTGGACACATTAAAGTCTGACATTCCTGGAATATCTGGGGATATAAGCATTTTTTATTTAGCAGGTGCAAATATAAAAAAATGGGATGTATGCAACTATAAACAATATTCTTCATAGGACAGCCCCTTTAATGAAAATGGCAGCTTACCAAGTACTAATGAGACATAGGTATGATAGAACAGGAGTGTGAGGACACACAGGATGGCTCTTAGACTGGTCCCAGATGCTCCTTCTCTCAGCTGCAAAAGGCCCAGGGCCTGTTAAATACAGTGAAATGGTTATCACAGCAATGCTCAGCACCGTTCTGTTTGTCAGTGTACTGTATGCCATCTGCATATGTAACTCATCATATCCCAGATTAGACAGTCCAATAATAATTAGTCTATATGTTCGTGATTGCTACATGCAATATGTCAAATACACATTAACATGTGCTATAATTGACATCATATAAAATCACAAGATATTTGATATTTAGATCAACTTCAATAAGAAAAAGTAATAACATCGGCAGATATACTTATGATTTAGTCTTTTAGTAGCCACTTGCATTCCCTGTGGAGCATATTTTCTTAACACTCTATGTCAGGGGTCAGCAACCTCCGCCACTTCAGATGCTGTGAAACTACAATTCCCAGCATGCTCCATTCATTTCTATGGGAGTTCTGAGAAGAGCAGAGCAATTGTGCATGCTGGGAGTTGTAGTTTCACAAAAGCTGGAGTGCCGGTTTCTGACCCCTGCTCTATGTTATATTCCTCTACTATTCCCAATGAAGGTCCTTCTGGGTGATACCACTTGGGGGTGAGCCCCCGGCTTCATTTGACACTGGCAGCACTGGTTGGATAGAGGCAGACTCTGCAGAAACGCACCCCAACCAGTAACACCCAGTTGGACCTTTACTGCAGACTGTTGGCAGTTCATCAAACTTCTAGTAGGAATAATAGTGGAATGCCACAACACAGTAATAAGAAAAGATGCTCCAGAGTTACAAGATGGGAAAGCCGTGCGCTTCATGCCACCGCTGCACTACAGTAATACACTCGTATAGTGTATTACTGTAGGGCAGCGGCGGCATGAAGCGCACGGCGTCATAGCAACCAATGACGCCGTGCGCTCCTGCTCTGAACAGGAATCCAGCCCGGCATACCACGGACCGCTCTCGGCCACGGAACACGGCCGTGTGCATTCGGCCTAATAGTTACTTTAGGTCTCAGATACCAGAAAAATTCCTAAGAAAAAGAACGGTTACCCTGTTTCCAGAAAAACCAATGAATTCCAGCAACCTGAGAATCCTTGAAGGCAAGAGAGAAAGCATCTGGAAAAAACAAAAAGTCAAAAAAATGCAAAATGTGAGATCGAGAAGTGCAAACAGTGCAAAGCAAATAAATACGACAGGAACATTAAGACAAGCTTATGTGGAGGATTTAAAAAGGAACTGCGTGCCCACAGATGCGGGCGCGATATCTCTCACAGAGAGGACACAGATGCAAGGTCACCTAATGAATATATAAAATGTAGATGGGTTGTGTACACCTCATATGGAAGTACATGTTTGTATATATACACACACACACACACACACAGACACACAGGGATTTCTTAGAGTGTAGTATTCAGTATTCATTATACATGTAAAACAATCGGCCGACAGAGGACATAGAGGTCCGGTGCTGATGAATAACGTTCAGCTGGGGGTCCTCTTTCACCAGACGCGTTTCGGAGATCTCAGTCTCCTTCCTCAGTGGTCCAATATTTGTATTACTATTCTAGGGAATATATTACACTAAATCTCATATTCTACTGTGACCACTACACATTGAAAAATATCCTGAATATCGGTGAAGATATATAATAGCTTAATAGATTGTTTTACATGTATAATAAATACTGAAATCTCTGTGTGTGTATATATACAAACATATACTTCCATATGAGGTGTGCACAACCAATCTATTTCTTACTCTATAGACGGGGTGCGTCTATCAGTTGGAGCACCCGCCCCATATATAACAACGAGGTGAGCCGTCACAACCCAATATACTTCATGAAGCAGTTTTCATTGCTTCTTTCCCATCGAATTCAGTGGGGAAAGTTACTCATAGCTGTAACGAGGGCTTGTTTTTTGTGGGAGAAATTGTACTTTCTAATGGCACCATTTAATATTGAAAAAAATAAAGAAAAAAAATTGTGTGGAATTGGGAAAAAAGGCAATTCTGCCATAGTGTTATAGGTTTTTCTGGTGTTCCGTATGTGGTAAAACCGACCTGTGACCTTCATTCTCTGGGTCAGTCCACTTACCAGCGATACCACATTTATGTCGTTTCTCTCATGTTTTAAATATTTAAAAATCATTTAAAAAATTATAATTTTGAAAAAATTTATTTCTTCACTTCAGTGCCATATTCTGATATTCTCACCTGTTTAAATGATTCATTGTTAAGTGTATGGAGCTGTGCGGGGGCTCATTTTTTGAGGGGCAATCTATAGTGTTTATTGATACAATTTTGGGGTGACTTTCTTTCATTGATTTATTTTTTGTGGGGGGTAAGGGGAGTGAAGGGAAAAAACAAACAAACGGTGAATCGGACATTTTTATTTTTTCCTCCCCAATACAGCATTCATCCTACTGGATAAACATGTTCATATTTTAATTGGATGTTTTCGGATGTGGCGGTGCAAATTATCTTTATTTTTTTACTGTTTATTCTTATTATGGGATAGAGCCCCTCTTGGAGACCTCAACATACGATCTTTAGTTCACTTCTCCCATACACTACTGTGATTTAATACAGTAGTGTATTGGAAAATCATTATATTCCTATTGAGCCCTGTCACCTGCGGGGCTCAATAGGAACTACCCCTCTATTAGCCAGCAACTCTTCAGAAAGATCCAGGCTATGAGAGAGAATGAATGGCTTCCCTGATCTCCATGAGGGGACAAGGGGAGCCTTTTGGGCCCTGGAAGCACAGCACTCCCGGGAAAAGCCACCTCAGATGCCATGGTCAGAACTGACCATGGCATCTGGGCAGGCACCATCTTTAAAGACCCAGTCATCGTTAGTCATGAAGGAGTTAAACATATATTTAGAATACAGGGTTCTTGCATTTGGCCACTTGGTCTCTAAATTTAAAGCAACATTTCTGTGGCGTGGTTTATCCCACTACATGTAATAGATCACGTGTTAAGACGTTTGGTACTGCCATCTGTAAGTTGAGGCTTCTTTTAACCACAATGGAGTATTAAAGGGTTCATTTCATGAGACAACCCCTATCTATGTGTTCTATTCGAGTATATGGACAGAGAGGTTTTCATTTTGAAGGGCTCAAGCTGCTTTTGAATGGTCACCATGTAATACTACGTTTCTCCTGCTCTGGTCGCTGCACTGGAATGCCTGGCTGGTATGACTTCCCTCAGCAAAGCACCTATTTCCCAGGGTTGCCTGAGGCAGTGCCAGGAGCCGAATACTAAGGCTGACAAGACATCTTGATTTAAAAAAAAAAAAAAAAACAGAGCGATAATAATTAGGGTCCATTCGCACGTCCGCAAAGTGGGTCCGCATCCGTTTCTGCAATTTTGCGGAATGGGTGCAGACCCATTCATTTTCAATGGGGCCAGAATGTGCTCTCCGCATCCGCATTTGCGGATCTGCACCCGTGCTTCCGTTTCCGTTTAGGCATTTTCTATTATAGTGCCGGTGATGTGCGGTCCGCAAATTGCGGAATACACATTGCGAGTGTCCGTGTTTTGCAGATCCGCAAAACACTTACGGACGTGTGAATGGACCCTTTAAAGGTGTTTTCCAGGGTCCTGATATCGGTGAGCTATCCTCAGAATAGGTCATTAATATTGTTCTGTCCCAGCTAGGGTTGGACGATATCAAAAATATTCCCACGATAACGATATTAAGAAATTTATCGCGATAACGATATGTATCGCGATAAATGCCCATTTAGAAGAAAAAACACTTGGGGCCACAGGGAGACATTATACTGTATGGGGGCAACCACAAGGAGACGTTATACTGTATGGGAACAGCCACAAGGAGATGTTATACTGTATGGGGGCAGCCACAAGGAGACGTTATACTGTATGGGGGCAGCCACAAGGAGACGTTATACTGTATGGGGGCCACAAAGAGACGTTACACTGTATGGGGGCAGCCACAAGGAGACGTTATACTGTATGGGGGCAGCCACAAGGAGACGTTATACTGTATGGGAACAGCCACAAGGAGACGTTATACTGTATGGGGGCAGCCACAAGGAGATGTTATACTGTATGGGGGCAGCCACAAGGAGATGTTATACTGTATGGGGGCAGCCACAAGGAGACGTTACACTGTATGGGGGCAGCCACAAGGAGACGTTACACTGTATGGGGGCAGCCACAAGGAGACGTTATACTGTATGGGAACAGCCACAAGGAGACACTACTGTATGGGGGCAGCCACAAGGAGACTGTATGGGGGCCACAAGGAGACATACTGTATGGGGGCAGCCAGGCAGCCACAAGGAGACGTTAATTGTTATAATTGTATATGTCATTTTTCACCATTTCGGGTATCTGTAACTAGTCGATTGACTTCTAGTAACAAAAACATTACAGGGTTAATTCTGTACCAGAACGAGTGGTTTATAGTAATCTTGTGTATCATCTCCTACTAGAAGGTGTATTGCAGGCTGTAAGCAGAAGTGTTGGTGGCGCTCCTGTCCTGTCCTACGCTGCGCAGCCTCGTCTGTCAGCTGATTCCGACGTCAGTGAGCGGAGCCTGCGTGGAGGAGTCGGGGTAGCCGCTGCGGGCAGCAATTTGTATAGAATCATGCTGGAGCGGGCAGATTTTGAAGCAGTCAGCGCACATGACAGCTTCTATGACGTCACAAAATACTGCGGTAATTAGGAAACAGCGATATCGCCGTTTTTTTAATACCGCGGTATATCGTGATACCGGTATATTGCCCAACCCTAGTCCCAGAACAGGGAGATTCATTTCAGTATCATTACAGATCACTGCTAGTGTTGAGCGAACTTTGTTTTAAGTTCAGCATCTAAAGTTCGGGTTATCGAAGAATCGCGTTATGGATTCTGCTACCACGGACCATAAAGAAATTTAGAAACCATAACGTGATTCTTCGATAACTTGAACTTTAGACGCCGAACTTAAAACACAAGTTCGCTCAACACTAATCACTGCTCTATTTCTGTAGTTATTAGTTAGGTTATAGCACCATCTAGCGGTCTTAAAAATGTACTACACTTTGTTTGTCTGTTAATAAAGATTATTGTATTGTTGGGAGGTGCAAAGCATTGTGGGAGTGTAGTGCATTCTGGGAAAGAGAAGCCCAGTCTCCATGTTACAGGACATCAGCAGAGCTGTCTCCTGCATATCTTCTTCTTAAACTCCATCATCCTTTTGCAAGTATATCTGGTAAGACATATACCAGGGATGGCCAACCTGAGGCTCTCCAGCTGTTGCTAAACTACAACTCACAGCATGCCTACACGACCTACAGCTAACAGCCTACAGCATGGCATGTACCTTTGTTTCAGGGACAATATGTTATGCAGAGCTGTTCAAGTAGTTGTAGTGTTACTTAGGGAAAGAGGATGTAACGGTTAGATGCTAGACATGCAATTCATGTATAGACAGCCATTTTGGACATATGCTCAGTGTTAATGTAATGTTATAATACATGCTGTTCTAGGCTTTCTGCGGATACATGTTATGCCTTATACTTATACAAGCCATTTGTATTCTTGTAGTTTTACCAACTCACAATCCTGTTGACCAATAAACAAGTTAGACTACGGAAAACTCTGTGTGAACGTGTATGAAGACAGAACAAATATCCAGTCGGTGAGTTTCTGACACCCAGCACCCCCAGTGAACAGCTGTTCCCTGCAGGGTGTGACCATGGAAGTAGCACTATGAATTGAACAGTAAGAGCGCCATTCAAAGTGTACTGGCCATGCCGGGTTACTGCAGCTCAGCTCCCACTGAAGTGAATAAGAACTAACCTGCAATAACACAGCATGGCCACTACACTTTGAATGGAGCTATTTTTCCTCTTCAATTCATAGTGCTACTTCCAGCATCACAGGCTGCAGGGAGCAGCTGAACGTGGGGGTGCAGGGTGTCAGACCCTCACGATCAGATATTATTGACCTATCCTGAGGATAGAACATCATAATCAGGAGCCTTAAAAAAGCCCTTTTAATCAAATCTGCCACTGCTGTGGTTGCATTGTGCTGCACTCACTAAAGCCTCATTCACACGTCAGTGTTTCACGGACATGTGCTGTACGTGTTCTTCACGGACAGCACACGTCCCTATTCATTTTAATGTGTGTATTCACACATCAGTGTTTTAGCGTGGTCCGTGGATTCGTGTTTTTAGCACGGATGTATGCTCTATTTTGTCAGTGTTCACGGATCCGTCACGCCCATTATAGTCTATGGGTCCATGAAAACCATGGATGCCATCCATGTTTCACTGATTAAGAAGAGATTCTTTGAAAATTATTTTTCAGCTGTTCAGTGTCAGTGAAACATGGATGCAACACGGACAGCAAAAAGCAGACACACGGACCCAACACTGATCCTTCACGGATGCATCACTGACCACCTGCTCACGGATTTGAGCACGGACGTGTGAATGAGGCTTAAGATGAAGGTGATGCCACTGTGCGTGTCTCATTAAAACAGGATCATATTCTGGTACTTAGAAGACTGTTTCAACATACTCTACCTTCATTTTTTCCAATCCAAAAACCAAACTATATCAACAGCATTTGTAGCATATGGTATATAACATCCCTACAAATAGAGGAAAACAGTAGTCAAAAAGTTGTTAAAATACTCACCAAATTAAAGGCCCCAATGCCTAGTTTAACACCACCTTCAAACTGATGTTGGGTTTCACTTGAGTTCTTGTTTTGGGTCATTGCTGAAAGGACTTGATGGCATTCCCTACAGGATGCAATCAGCAAAGAATGTGTTAGCAATTGAAAACACAAAAAGGAGGGAAAATAAAAATGGAAAATGGAAGAAATGTAGTAGAAAAAAAAAACAAAAAAAAAAAAAACTTACTTATAGATTTGATAACTTGTCCTGATTTTGAGTCCACCTTTGATAAAGTTGATCATGTTTTCATCCTACAAGAATGTCATGTTCATTAAAAAAAAATCTATTTTTACTTTTACCTAAAGCAAACCTACCAAAAAGGAAACTCTTTTCCTTACTGTAAGGCGTAGAAACCAGACCTCATAATTATGGTGTATACATCTCCAATCTTAGAATTCTAGCCATAAAGCCTTGTTCTGCCCAGCAGGGTTAGAAAATGATTCTAGTTCATTCTGCCAGGGTCAGGGTAATTCTGAAGTGTTTAGTGTGGTTATAGCACCATCTAGCGGTCTTAAACTGTATTACACTTTTTGCCTTTTACAATACTACTGCATTGTGGATGGTGCACTGCATCTTGGGAAAGAGAAGTCTCCAGGACACATCAGCAGAGCTGACCTTTTGCATATCTCCTTCTCAAACTCCACCATCCTTGTAAAAGCATATCTGGTGAGAGATCTACCTTTGTTTTTAGGGATATTGTGTGTTGCAGAGCTGTTAAGCTAGTTGTAATTGTTTCTCAGGGAGTTGTTATTACTGTTAGCTAGCCATGCAATCTTATGAACAGGCAGCCATTTTACCACGTGCTTCAGTGTTAATGTAATGTTATAGTACATCAGGGCTCGACAAATCCCAGGCGCCAGGTCGCCATGGCGACCAGGAATTTAGTCCTGGCGCTTGGGTATTTGTCAGCCCATTTTCAAAGGTGCCCAGGCGATGGGTGCGGAGCTGCCGTTCTGTCCGGAGGCAGCACGTTTGAAACAGCTCCTCAGTCTGAGTCAGTGAGTCACAGCACACACAGAGAGTGAGACGCTGGCAGCAGGGAGGGGAGGGACTCGGGAGGAGTGTAATCTGATCCTAGAGTGGAAGCTGCTTCTGCCAGCCCCTCCCCTCCCCACCCACCAACCAATCAGAGCTGAGGCAATGCAAGCACTAGCAGCTCTGGGTCACTGACACAAGTACAGGAGGGAGTCTAGAAAGAATCGAATGAGTCTCAGGTTAAAAGAATCTAAAGATCCGACTTAGTTAGAGACTCATTCGATTCTTTGAGTTAAAAGAACCGTGAGTCACTAGAACAGTTTACACTGAGGCTGTCGGCTTCTCAAGGAGATATATATGTTAAAGGCATCCCTTCTTCTGTCTCATTCAGTAGCTACATAAACAAGGGTACTTTCACACTTGCGGCAGGACGGATCCGTCCTTCCGCTGTTTCGCCGGACCACCGCTCCGTCCCCATTGACTATAATGGGGGCAGAGCTCTGGCGCAGCACGGCAGTGCATGGTGAAAGGCCGCCGGACTAAAAGTACTGCATGTCCAACTTTTTGGTCCGGCGGCCTCTCACTGCGAACTGCCATGCTGCGCCGGAGCTCCACCCCCGTCCCCATTATAGTCAATAGGGTCCGGGGACGGAGCGGCGGTATATGTAACATGGTATACAGCATTATTGGGGGGCTCTATGGAAAAGTGTGGGGGGGGGAGCACTATGGGGGCACCTACTGGGGGCTTTATGACGCGGCTCTGCCTGGCTTCTAACTTTTTTAGCTGGCTCCTAGATTCCAAGGAAATTTGTCAAGCCCTGTAGTACATGCCACGCTATGCTTAATACTTATACATGTTATTTGTATTCTTGTAGTTTTACCAAACAATCCTGTTTTACAAATCAATCAATCGTATATAATCAATTCATCACATATGTACGACTTGTTGACCAATAAACAAGTTACACTACAAAGAACAGTCCTCCTATTTGGAAGACAGGAATGGTTTATGCTGAATATCAGACTGCACACTGTATGAACGTGTATGAAGACAGAACACGCCTGTTGTATGATGCCACCACTCTGTCCTCTGCAAGCAATCACCCTCCTTTGTGTCACCACTCTGCTGCCTCCTGTATGCAGATTGTGCAAAAATACATTGAGCTCTAGAAAATGTTTAGGCATGATTCACACAACTGTGCCCATGGGCTGGCTGCGTCTCCTGCACCGACAGCAGCTCCACTGACGCAAACTGACTACATTATAGTGATTTGTGATACAGTCAGTTCCTATCGGACTGTGGATCTATTGTACTGTACTCAGATCATCCCTTCTGTACAATACAACAGACCTGCAATCAGATAGGAACGGTATAATAAATCACTTTGATCCAGTGAGTTTGTGTCAGGAGAGTCGCGGTCCGTCTGGGAGACGCGGCAGTGTACAGCTGTGGACCTTACTGGTGATTTCTTTTATTTTGGAGATGTATGATGTACCCGTAAGCAACAAACTGTTTTTATTTTATGCAGTTTTGATAAATCTGCTCCACTAAATAAAATTTATATGTAAAACTGCCCATTTAGAGAAAGAAGCTCTGTCTCAATAGTTACAGTTAGCACTATGTATGTACTGTAATAGTATTTCACCAGTGTAACAAGTCAGTTCATGAAATTTCTTTCCTTATAGATATTCCAAGATCAACTGTGAGTGGTATTACTACAAAGTGGACGCATTTAGGAACCACAGCTATGACGTGGCAGACTATGTAACGTTATAGAGCTGAGTAGATGGGCAGAGCTAAGGCACATAGTATATAAAAGTCGCCAATTGACTCTGCTGACTCAATAACTGTAGTTTTAATTCTATATTAGGACAAAAACTGTGCACCAGCAGCTTCACGGCATGGGTTTCCATGGCTAAACAGCTCCATGCAAGCCTTCCATCATCAAGCACAATGCCAAGCTTCAGTAGGAGTGGTGTAAAGCTCGCCACAACTGGATTCTGGAGCAGTGGAAACATGTTTTGTGGAGTGATGAATCACATAACTATCTGGCAGTCTGATGGACGAGTCTGGGTTTTGCAAATGCCAGGAGAACTGTAAAGTTTGGCAGAGGAGGGATAATACTATAGGGTTATTTTTAAGCCCTTTAGTTCCAGTGAAGGGAAATCTTAAGTGTACTTTCACACTAGCGTTATTCTTTTCCAGCATAGAGTTCCGTCCTAGGGGCTCTATACCGGAAAAGAACTGATCAGGCATATCCCCATGCATTCTGAATGGAGAGTAAGGCCTCTTTCCCACTTGCGTTGTTGGGATCCGGCATGCACTTCCGTTGCCGGAGGTGCCCGCCGGATCCGGAAAAACGCAAGTGTACTGAAAGCATTTGAAGACGGAACCGTCTTCCAAATGCTTTCAGTGTTACTATGGCACCCAGGACGCTATTAAAGTCCTGGTTGCCATAGTAGGAGCGGGGGAGCAGTATACTTACAGTCCGTGCGGCTCCCGGGGCGCTCCAGAATGACGTCAGAGCGCCCCATGCGCATGGATGACGTGATCCATGCGATCACGTGATCCATGCGATCACGTGATCCATGCGCTTGGGGCGCCCTGACGTCACTCTGGAGCGCCCCGGGAGCCGCACGGACGGCAAGTATGCTGCTCCCCCGCTCCCCACTACACTTTACCATGGCTGCCAGGACTTTAGCGTCCCGGCAGCCATGGTAACCATTCAGAAAAAGCTAAATGTTGGCTCCGGCAATGCGCCGAAATGACGTTTAGCTTAAGGCCGGATCCGGATCAATGCCTTCCAATGGGCATTAATTCCGGATCCGGCCTTGCGGCAAGTGTTCCGGATTTTTGGCTGGAGCAAAAAGTGCAGCACGCTGCGGTATTTTCTCCGGCCAACAAACGTTCCGGAACTGAAGACATCCTGATGCATCCTGAACGGATTTCTCTCCATTCAGAATGCATTAGGATAATCGACGACGAAACTCTATGCCGGAAGACAATAACGCAAGTGTGAAAGAGCCCTAATCCGTTCAGGATGCATCAGGATGTCTTCAGTTCAGTCTTTTTGACTGATCAGGCAAAAGATAAACCGTAGCATGCTACGGTTTTATCTTCGGCCAAAAAAACTGAACACTTGCCTGAATGCCGGATCCGGCATTTTTTTCCATAGGAATGTACTAGTGTCGGATCCGGCATTCAAAATACCAGAATGCTGGATCCATCCTTCCAGTCTACGCAGATCGGTAAAAATGTGAAAAAAAACAAAAATAAATAAATAAAATCGAAACAGACAGACTGATCCGTTCTTGCAATGCATTTGGAAGACAGATCCGGATCCTGATCAGTGTTAAAATGCAATCAGTTGGCATACGTTTGTTTCGGCGACGGAACTGCCTGCTGGATTACTCTGCCGCAAGTGTGTAAGTAGCCTAAAGAGAATTCGTTACCCTGATTTTGGACTTTTATCTGCGGTAATACACGAGTCCAGATCACTATTTTTTATTTTCCTCTTGTCCGCTATTCCCCTACTGTCAGCGCTCAAAGCTGCACTAAAATACACAGTATGAACTGCTGTGCCATGCCAACATAATGGACAGCGGGGTGATAGGGGGCAGTAGAAAAATAAAAAGTAACAATCCTACTCCTTATCTGCAGTACGACTCCTGTATTACTGCACATAACAGATTCCCTTTAATGCTTCAGCATACCAAGACATTTTGGGCAATTCTATGCTTCCATCTTTGTATGAACAGTTCGGGGAAGGCCCTTCTCCGTTCCAGCATGACTGTGCCCCAGTGCACAAAACAAGATCCATAAAGGCATGGTTGGGTGAAAAACATGTCCGTGTAGGCATCCAAATACTCTTGTCCATATAGTGTACCTTTACAGTTCCATAATGTATCCTCATTGCTGCTGTTTGCACTACTGTGCGATACATCTTCTATCATTACTGGCTGGCCTGCTTTCCTGAGGTCAGATTGGAGGACACCAGCATGCCATGATTGTGCTGCTTGCTCATATAACATGTCGGCACGTGTGAGCGTAGAGAGATGTGGCAGGAAGCCAACCAACAGCAAGTATATTGAAGAATTGGAGTTTGGGCAATTTTATTTCCCTAGAAAACTCATTTAAATAAACATTACATTAGTCCCATAACCTATTCTGTTCTTTTTCAGTTAGAAATCATTCTATTAAACTAGTGTAGTATTATATAATATAGTAAAAAATAATTATATATATACACACACTGTCTATACACACACACACACAAAACACACACACACTAGTATTCTAACTATAATCCGTATTACCTGCACAAATGTCAAAGCTGCCTTCTGCAGGAGGCACTCGGCATAGCAGATCTCAGCATGCATTTCCTCTGAGGGAAAAACAAATTGGGGTCAAATAATGTGAAGGACATGGGTTCTGGCATCTGCTACAACATGACTGCTGAAATTGGATTCAGCCTTAAGCCTTAATGCAGAGGTTCGTGAAACACGGTGAGATACTGGACTGGCATTGCAGGAGCGTACGATGTCATTGGTTGCTATATCGCCGTGCGCCTGCAATGCCAGTCCGGTATCTCACGGACCGTGTTCCACGGACGTCTACATGAGGCTTTAAGGTCGTATAAAAGTTAATCATTCTCTATTAGCCTGGAAATATAAATTTTTACTAAATGCACACAAATCATCGACTTTTCCAATGGGCAAGACTTACACCTCTTTTACACCTGCTGATTTTTCGCTAACGTACGAAAGCTCATTAGCGATCATCTTGCAGTGTAATACTGCCGCAGAGTGCCCAATAAACGAGCAAACCCTGTTTATCGGTCAATCCAAATCTTTTGACACGTTAAATTATCGTTTGCAGGCGGCAGATCGTGGTGCCTAATAATGATCTGCCGCCGGCAAACCCCTATACAGCATGGGGACAAGCGATGGCATAGCCATCCCTCCTCCCCATGCTGTGGAGGAGATTGCTGCATGTAATAGCAGCGGTCTCCTCCGTTCGTGAGCAGGCGATTGCCGGGAGGGAACGCTTCCCTCCTGACAATCATCTGCCACATCACGCTGTGTAATACAGCCTTTACAAATACTGTTCAATCAAATTTCTTAAAAGGGTTATACTAAGAAATAAACTGATCCCCTATCCTCTCCCTGTTCTCACAATTGGTGGGGGTCACCAACAGGACTCTCTTTGTATGAATGGAGTGGCGGTTGAGCATGCAAACTCCCACTCTATTCACCTTTATAGGACTGCTGAAGACTAGCCAAATACAGCTCTTGACCATCTCCATTGGTTCCAAATAGAGGAATGGAGTAGCAGCATGCATGCTTAACCACTATTAGCAGGACATGGATCCCCCATTCTTGTGACCGGTGGGGGTCCCAGTATCTTGTTAGGGTTCTGTAGATAGGAGATATGTATACATCTTGGAACAACCCTTTAAATTAGAATCTATAACTGGAGAGATGTGCTTTATTTGCAGTAATCGCTGTGACTAAGAGAAGGCAAGTGCAAGTTTATATAACTGCATAAATTGTACATTTAAAAGGAAATACCTGTCTAATATACTTTAAATTTTCAAAACTGCATAGATCATCCAAGCTCAGTCCCTGTTGCGTGGTCCCAGAGGTTTTGAGCACCTGCTGTAAGCTGCGATGTTTCGATCCAGGCTCTGGTGGCAACATGATGGAGAAGGAGCTAGGGTTAGCTAATGAACCCGAGCCAGACTACACCTTCATACACATCACTGAGACACAGGGAAGAGGGGGAAGAAGTGTCGGAATGTCACAGCTTACAGCAGAAGCTCAGAACTTCTGGGACCACGCAGGAACTGAATTGGGATGATCCATGCATTTTTGAAAATTAAAAGTATATAAAAAATCTTAATGATTTTACATTTGCAAAAAATAAAAATAAAACATTTCTGGCATCAGACAACCCCTTTGGCTTATATTAAAGGTGTTCTCATTTTGTCAGATATACTGTTCCTCTTTGCACTCTACCTTTGCTAGGGCAGCACAAAAGGAACTTTCATGCACTGGCCTGTGCTTCCTGGAGGCTGATCGTGCATGGGTGTGCCAAGCAGGCAGTTGTGCTGTACTTTAGGGTCCATTCACACGTCCATATGTGTTTTGCGGACAAGAATAGGACATGATCTATTTTTTGCGGATCCGGAAGTGCGGATGCGGACAGCACATTCCGGCCCCACTGAAAATGAATGGGTCTGCACCTGTTCCGCAAAATTGCGGAACGGATGCGGACCCATTTTGCGGACGTGTGAATGGACCCTTACTATGAGGGTGGCTCTACAAGCAAAGCAATGAGCCTAGCACTGTAGGGACGGTTACGTGGCTGACATCATATGAGAATGCAGCACAGGTCACCTAGAGATGGTTTAGAAGGTGTGATGTGGGTACACTTCTCATGGCTCAGTGACTGCCTTCCTTGCATGAGCGTGCATGCAGCGGTCAATCACTCAAAAGCATAAAGTTAGCGGATTTAAGTGAACACACATCATATATTTTATTCAACTGTAAATACAGTGAGATCTCCAAGACCATCCAAAAATGCTTTCAAATAGTCTTCTGTGGGAAGTCTTCTGAAGGAAAACTGCCAGTATACAGGGGTATGATGGAACTGAAAACCTGCTCTTGATAAAGGGATAGAGGCAATATTTTTGAGCAGATTCACTCCTTCAATCTGCTCAGCAAATCCTGGGCAGCACATTGAACGTTACCGGTTCCCTTTAAGTCCTTATTAATAAGCGCATTACTCTTTGGATCAGAATGGGACACTGGGTCACATAACTTTATTATTACCTTCAGACAACTGGTCCCCTGTGTGTTTGGACACTAAATTAGACAAAGATTCCACCACAGAATTTCGCTTTCTGAACCTTTAAAGAGAAATATACATAAACAAAAAAAATATATAAAATACTCTCATTTTAAATATTCTTTTGCCTCTGTATTACACAATAGCACATAGTAAAAGAACAAATACTTCAAAGAAGGTAAACACAATGACAAACAGGTTCTACTTTTTATACATTTCAATACTAAATCCCTTAAAAAGGCATCTCCATCTAGACATTTATAGCATGGGGTCCTGTTCTGCAGTTCTTGAAGGAGAGAGCCGTACCTATTGGACATTTATGGCATATCCTGTGGATATGCCATTAATGTCCAAATAAATGTACCCTTTTGTTTCCCAGGACAACATCAAAAATTATATATATTTGCTACAACCTGTGGAAAGGGGATTTTTTGCATTAGGGAATGTTTATTGCTCCTAACCTCTGTTAGGGGCTGTGGTCACATGACCATGTCCATGAAGCTCTTTCTTATTTCCTGGGAGGTTATGCCTATGTGTGTATCAAAGCAGCAACAGGGACAGTGATCGGGGAAGGTCTATGCAACTAGCTAGGTAAGAGGGAGCCAGGGGCCCTGGATAAAAACCTAAAAGTGGTCCCCCCCCTCCCCATGTCGTAGGCAGGGCCCAAACTGAGAGAATGAAGAGCAATATAAGTAGAGAGGGACAACCAGGGCCGGCGTCCGCACCGGCATACCTGGGCAAGTGCTGGGGCCCACTGAGCTGCTATGAGCGCCTTCATCAGTACGGATGGAAGCGTTCATTGCTGGAGCGCAGGTAGCTGCAGTCATTTCATTCACTAACCGCAGCTCTGGGTGTGTAGTTATTTTGGAAGCCACTGCTTCGGGCCCTGAAGGCAGAATGGGCCTGGGAGCAGCAGCAGGGCCGCAGCGTCAGACTGGAGCAAGGAGCATCAACAGCATGCAGAGGCCGGCTGCTTGCCCCCGCTTCTGTCCCCCTTACAAGCTCCTGCGCCGCTTCTGTCCCCCTTACAAGCTCCTGCCCCGCTTCTGTCCCCCTTACAAGCTCCTGCCCCGCTTCTGTCCCCCTTACAAGCTCCTGCCCCGCTTCCGCTTACAAGCTCCTGCCCCGCTTCTGTCCCCCTTACAAGCTCCTGCGCCGCTTCTGTCCCGCTTCCCCTTACAAGCTCCTGTCCCGCTTCTGTCCCCCTTACAAGCTCCTGCCCCGCTTCTGTCCCCCTTACAAGCTCCTGCGCCGCTTCTGTCCCCCTTACAAGCTCCTGCGCCGCTTCTGTCCCCCTTACAAGCTCCTGTCCCGCTTCCCCTTACAAGCTCCTGCCCCGCTTCTGTCCCCCTTACAAGCTCCTGCCCCGCTTCTGTCCCCCTTACAAGCTCCTGTCCCGCTTCCCCTTACAAGCTCCTGCCCCGCTTCTGTCCCCCTTACAAGCTCCTGCCCCGCTTCTGTCCCCCTTACAAGCTCCTGTCCCGCTTCCCCTTACAAGCTCCTGCCCCGCTTCTGTCCCCCTTACAAGCTCCTGCCCCGCTTCTGTCCCCCTTTCAAGCTCCTGCCCCGCTTCTGTCCCCCTTTCAAGCTCCTGCGCCGCTTCTGTCCCCCTTTCAAGCTCCTGCGCCGCTTCTGTCCCCCTTACAAGCTCCTGTCCCACTTCCCCTTACAAGCTCCTGTGCTGCAGAACTTCAGACACACCCCCTCTTCACTCCCTTCGGCAGAGCAGGACATCTTGCCCGAGAAGCTTCAGACACGCCCCCTCTACACAGGATGCGCTGCCTAAGGAGGAGAGAGACCGCAGGGCTGCAGCAGTAGTGTGAAGACAGTCTGTGAGCGTGTCTGCACTGTGACTGTCTCTTCTCTGTGGGACAGGAGGGGTGGGGGGATGTAGGGGAACTCTTCAAGCTGCTGCTGGATGCTGTAGACCAGCAGCTTCATGCTATTTAGTTATTTTACTGCCTCATTAAGCAGTTTGCCTCTGACACCTGCCCCCCCCCATATCCTGTCCTATCTCATCCTCATGGAGCCCCTTCTCTCCTTTAATCCCCCATGTATCCAGAGCTCCTGTTCCACCCTCCTATATCCTATTGCTGCCCTGCACAGACCTCCTGCCCCTACTTCTTGTATGAATCCCCCTCAGAGCCCCTTCCACCTACTTGCTGTGTGCACCCCTCCTGTCCATCCAGGGCCCCTGGCCCCTGGCTCACTCCTCTGCCTCTCATTATGGTGGTGTGTAAACTGCATGTACCATAAGGACCTTCTAACGTCACAGGGTCACGTGACTGTGCCACCACCCTGTACTATGCCCCCTTATACCCTGCATTGTGCCCTCTTACCACACCCTGTACAGTGCCCTCTTATACTTTTTTATTGGGGGGGGGGTTCATATAAAAAATCTGCTGTGGGGCCCAGTCAGTTCTAGCTAGTGAGAGCCTCTTACACAGTATAATGACCCCAGTGCCCCCTCCATACAGTATAACCCCCAGTGTGGGGGCCATTATTCTGAATGGGGGGTGACTTAGGGTCATTATTCTGAATAGAGGGCCACTATACTGTATAGGGGCCACTGGGGGTCATTATACTGTGTGGGAGCCACAGGGGTCCATGTAAATGTAAAAAAATGCCACAAGATTTATCGCCCAAGGGCCCACATGAACCTGGGGCCAACACAAGTAGATGGGGCCCAACACAAGTAGGTGGGGTCATAAATACCATAGTGCTGCACAAAATACCATCCCAGCAAAACCAAACACCACAGTGCCGCATAAAATACAGCGCTAGCAGAACCTAAAACCACAGTACAGCACAAAAAGCCTCCCAGAAGTGGTCCCTCTGTGGTGGCCATCAATATCTGCTACAGTCTGTCCTCCTCCAATTGTCTCTAAATAAGATATGAAGCAGGGGGCCTAGGAGGCAAGATGCAGGTCAGAGCACCAAGTCAGCCTTCCTCTAGTAATGACCATTACAAGCGCCGGCTGTATACATAGTGTGGTCCTCAGAGTGCCTGATGAAGGGCGATTATTAAGCCTGAAACATTGCAACTGACATACCACCTTGTCCGGCTGAAATAACATGAAATAAAAGCATTAATTTTCACTACTTAAGGAGTGGTGTCCTAATATTTGTGAGATTTATAGTTCTGGAGGTGGAGCTTTAGAACACAACCTGGACGTGCACCCACCCTTGCCATTCTACGAATAGAGTGCTGTGGCCCATTTTTCTGTAAACACTATAGTGCCCCAGTAGTATGCTCCCCAAGTGGCCAAAGAGAAACTTTCTCAGCTGCAGGCCACAGGCCTTTTCCAGTCCGCGGCCACACACGCTTGTGTCCTTGTGCTATTTGTACACTGTACCATATAGTCGCCTGTGACCTATGAGGGTAAACAGCAGGGTAGGGAGCCATGGGCTCCCATACCCTGCTGCAGTATTCAACTGTCTCACCTTCCTGAGGACAATGATACAATTGAATTCAGGATGACACCTGCGGCCGCGGCCAAGTACATAAGTACGTGATGCTCCCAGCGGCCACAGGGAGCTTTCCCTGGAGGGAGCTATAAACTAGCCGAGCATTGTTAGGGGAAGTGCTGGATCTGTGGCATAGAGAAAAGGGCATTGTGTTTTTGGTTGGATACAGTGCAATGTACAGTGATAGCTTTCCATGGCGAGTCTAAATTAAAAAGCAAGCATGGAACATGCATGTACATGAGGTATGCAAGTACATGAGCAGATCTGTTGTTAAAAACCAAACGAATCTCAGAAAACCCCTTTAAGGTTTCCAAAAACAGCGCCACTCTTGCCCATGGCCTATATCTAGTACTGCAGCTCATTCCTACTGAAGTAAATGGGGCTGAGCTCAGACAACTGTGGTATTTTCTGAATAGACCGCAGATCCTTTTTGTACTTCCAGACAAGCTCTTAACATTCAAGCACCATTCTGCACAGCTGCAGAGGCAAGGTAGGGCTGTCAATGCCCAATAATGTAATACAGGCTTCTTTAATGCCATGTTTACACCGTAACCTATTTTCATGCAGAGTCCCCACTGAAAATAGCTAACAATTCCTCTACAATGCAGTTTGCTAACATTTTAGTCTGCTTACTATATACTGTAATACTTACACCTTAAATTGCAGGGTGGCTCTTGGACAGAAGGGCAAACAAATGTCAAAATTTATGCAGAAACTGATAAAAAGCTGTAATTATGATTAAAATTAAAGGATATACCTCTGACATGTCTGTAAAGCTTCTTTCATTGTAGCAATTCCCATCTGAATGTCCTGAGGCTCAAATGTCATCGCTGCCTGCATAACCAAGATGGTGCTGTAGCCAAGAGCATGATAGATGCTGTCTTTAGCCCTGTGGAGGTAACAAGTGTGTTCATTTACGCCGTTACCTGATTATATAATTATAGATTGATAAATTGACAACTGAATGTTACTCTGTACATTGTCAGACTGTTTGTAGACATACCATTTCCCTTGTCTATAGTGTAACTAAAAGTTTAGTTCCCATATTTTTCGCTCTATAAGATGCACTCCCCCTCCCCCCTCCCCAAGTGGTGGGAAAATGTCAGTGCATCTTATGGGGCAAATATTAATGAGCTCTCATTAGTAAAGGAGGACCGGGCAGCGGAGAATGCAGCGCTCCCCGGGCTCTGTACTCCACTTCTGGTCTTCTTACGCTGTGCTGTGACCTGCGCACAGTGTGAGGACGTTGGTGCTCCGTGACTTCACGCTGTGCAACGTCGGGTCACAGTACAGCGCGGCAGGAAGAGCGCAGGATGTTCGGAATGGTGGAGGCGTACATGGGGTCTAAACTGAGGTCTTAAAAGGGTGGTGGGTGTCATTCACATTAGGGCTCTGATCTGAGGTCTGATTGAGTGTCTTTCACATTGGGGGTCTTAGCCGAGGTCTGAATGGGGTCTTAACATTGGGGGTCTGATTGGGGCTCTGAGCTAAGGTCTGAGTAACATTGTGTGATCTGAGGTCTAATGAAAAAAAAAAATTATTATTATTATTTTCCTCCTCTAAAACTTAGGTGCATCTTATCGGCAGGTGAGTCTTAGAGTGAAAATGGTATACATTTCCAGAATAAACAGAGGAATAGCAACACACAGTCTGACAAGAGATGCGGCAGCATTAATATTTAAAAGAAAAATATCAATATATAATACGAAAGATGTGTCAGGATATGTGCACCTTTCCAATTGAAAGATATATATATATATATATATATATATATATATATATATATATATATATATACACACACATATATACACACACCTTGAGAGGTTCTAGATGCAGTAGGTTGTCAATTCTGCACTAGTAAGACCTGCTTTCCCTAACAAGCCAACTTTAGGGGTTCTAGTTTCCTGACGTTCTCCAGCACCCTTCCGTGTCTCCGTGCTCTAGCCTGTATCTCCTCTCTCTGCCCTGCTCTGAATACACATATAACTGTAGGAACAGACTACACACAGTTTGTGGTCTGTAACCATGGAAGAGCAGCTGTATAAACCTGATGCACATAGGTATTCAAAAGTCCTGAGCTAATAAAACAGTAGGGGGTAAGTTGCCACAACAGGGGAACACTACTTGGATAATTGCTTGAGAAATAATAAGTGAAAGAACATCAAGACATTCAAGTAATAGACATTTAATTGTTAACACAACTCTTACCACGGACGTAATAACTCGAGAGCTTCTGAAAATTTGTTGTTTAAAAATAAATTGAGAGCCAAAGTGCATTCCTCTAGGGCACTTCGAAGGTCCATCTTGGACGCCCTGAAAGAAAATGTACAGTATGAAGAATATTAAGACATTTTAAATAAATGGCACCGAGATTATATACACACACCAAAAAGGAACAGAAATAGCCTCAACGTTTCTGAAGTGTACATGAAATCCAGTGAAGAAATGTACATTAGAACCTCTGTATAAAGAATGTACTCCCTGACATTTCGTCTGGCTCCACCGTAAGTAAACGCACATATACTGTACATACTAGGTTTGTTACAGTGTTCATTTACTTTCCACTGAAATGTAAAAGATTATTTCCTTACTGGTTTAGCTTTCCGACAATGAACTGGTTAACTTAAAGAGGTTTCCGAGACTTTAGAACTGATGACCTATCCCCCAAACAGCTGATCGGTAGGGGACCAACACACGGGACCCCCACCGATCAGCTTTTTGAGAAGGCAGTGGCACCATGGAGTTATCACAGCTTTCCCTAGGACAGTGATGTCATGTTCATCAGTCACCTGGTCATTGAAGTGAAGGGGGCTGAGCGCGATACCAAGCACATCCGCAATACAATGTACGGCACAGTGCTTGGTAAGCACAGAGAAGGCCGCAGCATTCACAGGAGTGCTGGTGCCTTCTCAAACAGCTTAAGGGCGGGGGTCTCGGGTCTCAGACCCCCACCAGATACTGACAACCTATCCTATTCATGTATCTAATTCATCTGTGGGCCAACATATGGCAAAGGAGGAGTGTCTTAGCATATTTTAGTTTCAGATACCATGCAGCAGTACATAATTTTTCTAGCTGTATTAAAAACATAGTCTACTATGTTTTTCAAAACGGAGAATCCCCCCAAAAAAAAAAAAAATAATTAAAAAAAAAATCACCCAATGCAAGTATATGGCGGATGTACCGTATGCAGCTGTATCCATTGGGGCTCTTCATCGAGCATATATGTTATAGCTTTTACACAAATTATAGTATAAAGAGGTGTGAATAGAGCCTTAGGCCTCATGCACACGACCGTTGTGTGCATCCGTGTCCGTTGTGCCGTTTTCAGTTTTTTTTTCGCGGACCCATTGACTTTCAATGGGTCCGTGGAAAAATCGGAAAATGCACCGTTTTGCAGCTGCATCCGTGATCCGTGTTTCCTGTCCGTCAAAAAAATATGACCTGTCCTATTTTTTTGACGGACAACGGTTCACGGACCCATTCAAGTCAATGTCAATGGGTCCGTGAAAGAACACGGATGCACACAAGATTGGCATCCGCAGGTTACTTTCATACAGACGGATCCGAATATCCGTCTGCATAAAAGCTTTTTCAGAGCTGAGTTTTCACTTCGTGAAAACTCATATCCGACAGTATATTCTAACACAGAGGCGTTCCCATAGTGATGGGGACGCTCCTAGTTAGAATATACTACGAACTGTGTACATGACTGCCCCCTGCTGCCTGTGAGGAACCGGTCTCTTACAGGGGGCTGTGATCCGCACAATTAACCCCTCAGGTGCTGCACCTGAGGGGTTAATTGTGCATATCATAGCCCCCTATAAGAAATCAGGGGCTGCCAGGCAGCAGGGGGCAGACCCCCCTCCCTCCCCAGTTTGAATATCATTGGTGGCCAGTGTGCGGCCTCCCCCGGCCCCCCCTCCCTCTATTGTAATATCATTGGTGGCCAGTGTGCGGCCTCCGTCGGCCCCCCCTCCCTCCCTTTATTGTAATATCATTGGTGGCCAGCGTGCGCCCCCCCCCCCCCCCCCCTTGTAATATCATTGGTGGCCAGCGTGCGCCCCCCCCCCCCCCCCCCCCCATTGTATTAATATCATTGGTGGCCAGTGTGCGGCCTCCCCTCTCCCCCCCTCCCGATTATTAATGGCAGCGGAGAGTTCCGATCGGAGTCCCAGTTTAATCACTGGGGCTCCGATCGGTAACCATGGCAACCAGGTACTGCAGGCCTGGTTGCCATGGTTACTTAGCAATATTACAATATTAGAAGCATCATACTTACCTGCTGCACTGTCTGTGACCGGCCGGGAGCTCCTCCTACTGGTAAGTGACAGATCATTAAGCAATGCAGCGCACAGACCTGTCACTTACCAGTAGGAGGAGCTCCCGGCCGCAGGTAAGTATGATGCTTCTAATATTGTAATATTGCTAAGTAACCTGGGAAAACTGGGACTCCGATCGGAACTCTCCGCTGCCACCAATGATCGGGCGAGGGGGAAGGGGGGGGCGACGGAGGCCGCACACTGGCCACCAATGATATTACAATAGGGGGGGGGCCGCACACTGGCCACCAATGATATTCAAACTGGGGAGGGGGGTCTGCCCCCTGCTGCCTGGCAGCCCCTGATCTCTTATAGGGGGCTATGATATGCACAATTAACCCCTCAGGTGCAGCACCTGAGGGGTTAATTGTGCGGATCGCAGCCCCCTGTAAAAGATCGGGTGCTGCCAGGCAGCAGGGGGCAGTCATGTACACAGTTCGTAGTATATTCTAACTAGAAGCGTCCCCATCACTATGGGAACGCCTCTGTGTTAGAATATACTGTCGGATCTGAGTTTCACGATGTAACTCAAATCCGATGGTATATTCTAACATAGAGGCGTTCCCATGGTGATGGGGATGCTTCAAGTTAAAATATACCATCGGATTGGAGAAAACTCCGATCCTATGGTATATTAACTCCTGACTTTACATTGAAAGTCAATGGGGGACGGATCCGTTTGCAATTGCACCATATTGTGTCAACGTCAAACGGATCCGTCCACATTGACTTGCATTGTAAGTCAGGACGGATCCGTTTGGCACTGCACGGCCAGGCGGACACCAAAACGACATTTTTTTTCATGTCCGTGGATCCTCCAAAAATCAAGGAAGACCCACGGGCGAAAAAACGGTCACGGATAACGGAAAAACGGAACCCGCAAAAAAAAAAAACGGTCGTGTGCATGAGGCCTTAAGCTTATGTTACACTGGCAGATAATTGGGCAGATTATCGCTAACAAGCAGTCATAGGAACGCCTATAAACTATGATCTGCAAACACTCGTTCATCAGGTAATCCAAATCTTCTGACATGTTAAAAATTATCGTTTGCAGGCGTCAGATCATGCTGTCTAATCGGGATCTGCTGCTGGCAAACTAGACAGTATGGCAGATGACATTAGCGTTTGCTCCTCCCCATACTGAGGAGGAGATCGCTGCATGTAATAGAAGCGGTCTCCACTGCTGACGAGCAGGCGATTGCCGGGAAGGAACGCTGTGTGTGTGTAATATAAGCCTTATTCAAAAAAGTATGTTTTTCTACAGTTTTGCACAGCCCTCTGCCAAATTTGGAAAACCTATTTAAAAGGGTTTTCCCCACCAAAAATAAATAAATAAATTAGAAGTTTTGCAAACCAGTATCTGGCATTGAAGAATGTTTTTGTAATTGCATGTAATTAAAAATTAAAGCATAGCCACTGGTTTATTAAAAAAATAAATAAATAAATAATCAGTGTAGTGTCACCTGCTGTTTGTTATGTTCCTCATTTCTCTGTCCTTCTCCATAACATTGCTGAGCGGCTACTTTGCATCAGAGGATTCCGGCAGGCAGTTCCAGACGCAAACGGATACATTTGTCAGATGGATCCGGATGCGGATCAGTCTGACAAATCTATTGAAATACCAGATCCGTCTCTCTGGTGTCATCCGGAAAAACGGATCCGGTATTTATTTTTTCACAGATTTAAAGGTTTGCCCATGCACGGACCGGAAGAACAGATCCATTCCGGCAAGTGTTCAGGATTTTTGACCGGAGAGAAAAATACAGCATGCTGCTGTATTTTCTCCGGCCAAAAAACGTAAGAGGGACTGAACTGATGCATCCTGAACAAATTGCTCTCCATTCAGAATGCATTAGGATAAAACTGATCAGGTTTTTTTCCCCCAGTATTGAGCCCCTAGGACAGAACTGAATACAGGAAAAGAAAAACGCTAGTGTGAAAGTACCCTTAGGCCTCCTGCACACGACCGTATTTTTTTGCGGTCCGCAAAAACTGGTTCCGTTTTTCTGTGATCCGTGACCGTTTTTTCGGCCGTGGGTCTTCCTTGATTTTTGGAGGATCCACGGACATGAAAAAAAAGTCGTTTTGGTGTTCGCCTGGCCGTGCGGAGCCAAACGGATCCGTCCTGAATTACAATGCAAGTCAATGGAGACGGATCCGTTTGACGTTGACACAATATGGTGCAATTTCAAACGGATCCGTCCCCCATTGACTTTCAATGTAAAGTCAGGAGTTAATATACCATAGGATCAGAGTTTTCTCCAATCCGATGGTATATTTTAACTTGAAGCGGCCCCCCCCTCCCCTGTAGTTAACTCGTTGGTGGCCAGTGGGCCCTCTCCCCTCCCTCCCCCTCCTAATTAAAATCTCCCCCCCCCTATCATCACTACTGCTGTCCCGGTTGCCATGGTTACTTAGCAATTTGTAGAACCATTATACTTACTTGCGATCTCTGCGTCCGGCCGGGAGCTCCTCCTACTGGTAAGTGACAGGTCTGTGCGGCGCATTGCTTAATGACCTGTGCATTTTCCGATTTTTCCACGGACCCATTGAAAGTCAATGGGTCCGCGAAAAAACGGAAAACGGCACAACGGCCACGGGTGCACACAACGGTCGTGTGCAGGAGGCCTTAGTCACACATGCTCTGCTCCATCCTTCACCTGCCGCCAGCCAGATCTACTGTTACAGGGAGAAAGCTGCAACAAGGAGACAGCTGCCGCAGAAAGGACACGCTCCCCTGAGCTGCCTGCCTAAAGAAAACCTAGCTGAGCAATTGGAGTGGGGAGATCTCTGGATCCATGTGAAGTAGAGGGCTGGTTCTAAGGCCTCATGCACATAACCGTAGTTATGGTCCGCATCCGAGCTGCTGTTTTTGGCGGCTCGGATGCGGACCCATTCACGTCAATGGGGCCGCAAAAGATGCGGACAGCACTCCATGTACTGTCCGCATCCGTTGCTTCGTTCCGTAGCCCCACAAAATAAATATAACCTGTCCTATTCTTGTCCGTTTTGCAGACAAAAATAGGCATTTCTACAATGGCCCGTCCGGGCAGCTTCCGTTTTTGCAGATCCGCGGTTTGCAGACTGCAAAAAATGGAACAGTCGTGTGCACGAGGCCCAACTCTGTTAGAAAGACACGGGTCATGCACTATATGATGTCTGATTTTTATACATCAACCCTGGAAACCCCTTTAAAAGGTAATGACCTTTCATTACACATAATGGCAGAATGTTTTAACAAAAGATGAAGAAAAATATATCACCGGAGTGCTTCTTTAAAGATAAAGTATCAAGAAGATGTAATTATAAGGCAAGAAGGGAAAGAAAAGTAAACTTGGCACATTGTAAGGTACGGTTTAGCCTAGAAACTCAAGGGTCTGGGAGTTAACCAACAGACATGAATTTCTTAATACCGAGGCTTTGAAAGATTAACGCTCCATGATTTGTTACTATTTTATCCCACCAGTTCATACATTGCCAAGAGATCAGCAATTTATCCTCCATCTGCTTCATAAAAAAAATAAATCAAGCTGCAATAAATCTGGGTCATCACCACCTTAGGTGGCCGCACCATTGGACAGATAACTAAATAGTAGTACATAGGTAGAACTATATGTAACACGGGGTCTGTAAAACTGTTGTACTGCCATATAGCACATGGTATGGCGCTCCACCCACAATGGACCCGGGAAAGGGGGGTAATGGGGGCTAAATGCCACAACAAAAATGGAGCAGGTAACCAGATTGTCAGCCTTCATTTTAAGTGCGCTGCCAAAATGTTTGTCTTGGGTCATGGAAGCTGCTGGTCAAATGCAAAGCACTTTTGGCCATGAAAGAGTTGATGCAGTCAAAGGGCATCCCTTTAGCGATCATCTGCCGTGTACAATGTAAAGAGAGCTTCCCGGGCGACACATTGCCTCTGTATACTACATCCCCTCTACAGACAGCCATCATGGTAGAAATGGCTAAATATTCAGAAAGTTCAATCTGGGAGAGGACTAGATGAATCCAAATGCTGCGTCACATGAGGTGCGGGAAGCCTGGGCTGTTAACTCTTCCCGTGCTGGTCTCCACAAACCTGCTAATCTGGCTTTTTCTGAGGTTTGCCGGCTGCTAGAGCTGCAAGATATTGTTACCATCCCTCCCCCAGTAAGCACTTCTGTACAAGCAGATGCATGCAAGACAATGAGAAAGGACCCTGAAGTGTCTGCAAGCACAGGGAGGCAATGCAGATGCCAAGCACTGGAGTATGGCTACAAGCCAGGACAACACCGGAATAACAGCTAAACACTGGTACATATACACAAGTCAGTCGGCAAAGCATCCCTCACCGCAGTCGTACCGTACATGTCCAAGGTGAAAACCGATAGCCATGCAGAACGAGGTGCCATACTTACAGGGCGAGATCTGCAGTGAAATCCTTCACCCTTCTAACAGGACATGGATGGGATGTGCACAGATCCGCTCATAGATCAGTCGTCAAGGGCAGCAAGGTAGCAGCTGGCCTGGCAGGGGCTCCCCATTACAGCAGTCAAAAGAAATGTCAAATAAATTAGCAGCAGGTCGATGCTGGTACGGAGGATGATGCTTCGCTCAGGAGGGATGCTGGGAGATTTCACCAATCTGTGATGCAGTCTAATTCTAATCCAGGACTCTCCACTACAGGACAGACGCACACACCGGTGCCTTGATATCTGCAGTGTCCACATGGGGACATGGGATGGGAGTGATGAAATCAGTTTAGGCCCATCTTGTGAAGTGGCCTTGTAAGGAGAAGGAAATGATCAATGTCTGACCTGTCAGCAAACTGACAGCCTGAAGCATTACCGTATGTCTCTGCTTATACAGGAACCAGTGTAGTGACACAAGAAAGGATTCGCATTATATTCTCAATAAAGTCTAATACGTTTTGAGTCTAAGAGAGAGACCTTAGTGGCAAGTGACTAGCTCCAAATGTTTTTTTTTCCTCCTGGACCATGGGCTCAGGAGGCCTCTGGTACTCTGGTGAGCCGGTACGACCCACTTCTCTAAAGTGTATTCCGTGATCTAGCCACTGGAAGACCTTACTGCACATTTCAGCTGTAGGGTACGTTCACACTCGAGGCAGAGGATTCCGGCAGGCAGTTCCGTCGTCGGCAATCCGGACGCAAATGGATGGCATTTTTCAGACGGATCCGCATGCGGATCCATCTGCCAAATGCATTGAAATACCGGATCCGTCTCTCTGGTGTCATCCGGAAAAACGGATCCGTTATATTTTTTTTTAAACAGGTTTAATGGTCTGCGCATGCGCGGACCGGAAGAATGGATCCGTCAATGCGGCAATTTTAATGCACTAATACATTTCAATAGAAATTAATGCCAGATCCGGCATTCCAGCAAGCGTTCAGGATTTTTGGCCGGAGAGAAAACTGCAGCATGCTGCAGTATTTTCTCCGGCCAAAAAACGTAAGAGGGACTGAACTGATGCATCCTGAACGGATTGCTCTCCATTCAGAATGCATTAGGATAAAACTGATCAGTTCTTTTCCGGTATTGAGCCCCTAGGACGGAACTGAATACCAGAAAAGAAAACCGCTAGTGTGAAAGTACCCTTAATGTAAATAAGAGGGTCAGTTTATCCTCTAAAGAAATAGTAGGTTCTTCATATAAAGGCAAATTGATACATCTCAGCTTCCTCATACTTGGATATGGCTAATAAAATGGTGCTGCTGCACAATTACCTTATTGGATGGTCCTGTTGCCCAAGATGTGCTAAACTAGATGCCGATTTATAGCATTATTTTTGAGGTTGCTAACAAATGAACATTTTTTTTGGAAAGAGGTGGACACATTTTTTAACCACCTCAGCTCCCCTAGCTTAAAACACCCTTAAAGACCAGGCCACTTTTTACAATTCTGCACTACACTACTTTCAAGGTTTATTGCTTGGTCATGCAACTTACCACCCAAATGAATTTTACCTCCTTTTCTTCTCACTAATAGAGCTTTCATTTGGTGGTATTTCATTGCTGCTGACATTTTTACTTTTTTTGTTATAAATCAAAATTTTACGATTTTTTTGCAAAAAAATTACATTTTTCACTTTCAGTTGTAAAATTTTTCAAATAAAACTACATTTCTATTTAAATTTTTCTCTAAATTTATTCTTCTACATGTCTTTGATAAAAAAAAAATGTTTGGGTAAAAAAAATAATAATAATGGTTTGGGTAAAAGTTATAGCGTTTACAAACTATGGTACAAAAATGTGAATTTCCGCTTTTTGGAGCAGCTCTGACTTTCTGAGCACCTGTCATGTTTCCTGAGGTTCTACAATGCCCAGACAGTAGAAAAACCCCACAAATGACCCCATTTCGGAAAGTAGACACCCTAAGGTATTCGCTGATGGGCATAGTGAGTTCATAGAACTTTTATTTTTTGTCACAATTTAGCGGAAAATGATGATTTTTTATTTATTTATTTTTTTACTTACAAAGTCTCATATTCCACTAACTTGTGACAAAAAAATAAAAACTTCCATGAACTCACTATGCCCATCACGAAATACCTTGGGGTGTCTTCTTTCCAAAATGGGGTCACTTGTGTGGTAGTTATACTGCCCTGGCATTTTAGGGGCCCTAATGCGTGAGAAGTAGTTTGAAATCAAAATGTGTAAAAAATGCCCTGTGAAATCCTAAAGGTGCTCTTTGGAATGTGGGCCCCTTTGCCCACCTAGGCTGCAAAAAGTGTCACACATCTGGTATCGCCGTACTCAGGAGAAGTTGGGCAATGTGTTTTGGGGTGTCTTTTTACATATACTCATGCTGGGTAAGAGAAATATATCTCTCTAAAAGACAACTTTTCCCATTTTTTTTATACAAAGTTGGCATTTGACCGAGATATTTCTCTCACCCAGCATGGGTATATGTAAAATGACACCCCAAAACATATTGCCCAACTTCTCCTGAGTACGGCGATACCACATGTGTGACACTTTTTTGCAGCCTAGATGCGCAAAGGGGCCCAAATTCCTTTTAGGAGGGCATTTTTAGACATTTGGATCCAAGACGACTTCTCACGCTTTAGGGCCCCTAAAATGCCAGGGCAGTATAAATACCCCACAAGTGACCCCATTTTGGAAAGAAGACACCCCAAGGTATTCAATGAGGGGCATGGCGAGTTCATAGAAGATTTTTTTTTTTGGGACAAGTTAGCGGAAATTTTTTATTTTTTTTTCTTCTCACAAAGTCTCCCTTTCCGCTAACTTGAGTCCATGAAAGATTGAACTTTTTGTCACAATATGCCCCTCAGCGAATACCTGGGGGTGTCTTCTTTCCGAAATGGGGTCACATGTGGGGTATTTATACTGCCCTGGCATTTTAGGGGCCCTAAAGCGTGAGAAGAAGTCTGGAATATAAATGTCTAAAAAAAATTTACGCATTTGGATTCCGGGAGGGGTATGGTGAGTTCATGTGAGATTTTTTTTATTGTCACAAGTTAGTGGAATATGAGACTTTGTAAGAAAAAAATAAATAAAAATCAATCAATTTCTGCTAACTTGTGCCAAAAAAATGTCTGAATGGAGCCTTACAGGGGGGTGATCAATGACAGGGGGGTGATCAGGGAGTCTATATGGGGTGATCACCCCCCTGTCATTGATCACCCCCTTGTAAGGCTCCATTCAGACGTCCGTATGTGTTTTGCGGATCCGCGGTGTCAGTGTTTTGCGGATCCGAGGATCCGCAAAACACATACGGACATCTGAATGGAGCCTTACAGGGGGGTGATCAATGACGGGGGGGTGATCAGGGAGTCTATATGGGGTGATCAGGGGTTAATAAGTGACCATGCTGCACATCACAATCAAGGCTGGCCTTAGGTGTTCAGGCGCCCTGTGCGAGCTAATCTTGTGGCGCCTCTCTCCTTCCCACCCATGTGCCAGTATCATAGTGCCATCTCGCCCCCTCCCCCAAAAGTGCCAGTATCATAGTGCCATCTCGCCCCCTCCCCCAAAAGTGCCAGTATCAAGTGCCTCTCTCCTTCCCACCCCCCATGTGCCAGAATCATAGTGCCAACCCCCCCCCCATGTGCCAGTATCAAGTGCCAAACCCCTCCATGTGCCAGTATCAAGTGCCTCTCTCCTCCCCCCATGTCCCAGTATCATAGTGCCATCTCCCCCCCCCCCAAAAAAAAGTGCCAGTATCAAGTGCCTCTCTCCTTCCCCCCCACCATATGTGCCAGTATCAGTGCCATCTCCCCCCCTCCCAATGTGCCAGTATCAAGTGCCTCTCTCCTTCCCACCCCCATGTGCCAGTATCATAGTGCCAACCCCCCCATGTGCCAGTATCAAGTGCCTCTCCCCCCCCCCCATGTCCCAGTATCATAGTGCCATCTCCCCCCCCTCCCCAAAAAAGTGCCAGTATCAAGTGCCTCTCTCCTTCCCCCCATGTGCCAGTATCATAGTGCCATCTCCCCCCCCCAATGTGCCAGTATCAAGTGCCTCTCTCCTTCCCACCCCCCCATGTGCCAGTATCATAGTGCCATCTCCCCCCCCCAATGTGCCAGTATCAAGTGCCTCTCTCCTTCCCCCCCATGTGCCAGTATCAAGTGCCTCTCTCCTTCCCCCCCATGTGCCAGTATCAGGTGCAAACCCCCCTCCCCCCATGTGGCAGTAACAGTCGGGTATTTAAAAAAAACACTTATACTTACCTCTATGTCAGCGATGCGATGCAGCCTCTTCCTGTGTCCCGCGCTGTATGTCCATATATGGAGTCAGTGTTTGTGTATTCTAATTTAGCCTGTATTTCAGAAAGTTTCTGCTGGGACTCGAACCCACGACCTTCTGTATCACAGGCAAGGCACTTAACCACACAGCTATAAGAGCTGCATAGCCACTGACTGAAAAAATATGAGACTTCTACTGTAGACTCATTTATAGCTTTGATAGCTAGTGTACATCCATACACATGACAGCTGCCCCAGCATACTCAGCCTGCTATATCTCTATATATCTATCTACTGTATAGTAATACTTAGAGATATATAGATGTAGCAGAGCTGGGTGTGCTGGGGCAGCGATCATATATAGAGCTATAGCAGAGCTGAGTGTGCTGGGGCAGTTGTCATATACAGATATAGCAGTGCTGGGTGTGTATAGATGTACACTTAGCCAGCTATATCAGAGTCTACAGTAGAAGTCTCATATTTTTTCAGTCAGTGGCTATGCAGCTCTTATAGCAGTGTGGGTAATGCTTTGCCTCTGATACAGAAGGTCATGGGTTCGAATCCCAGCAGACACATCTTTCCCTCTCCTGAGGACAGCAATACAGATGACTATGCCTGAGATTCGAATCTCCTAAATGAAAAGCGTGCAAGTTGTGACACAGGCAGGGGGCGTCTATGAAGTAGTAAGGGCACTGCTGGGAGGTGAGAGAAGGCTGCCGCCGCTGCCCTGCATGTCATTACAGTGTGTGGTGTCTGTGGCAGTCGCTACACCGGCCAAGGAGCCTCCTCGCTGTCGGCACAGCCTGGCCACCGGCGCCCCTGTTGCCATGCCGTACAGCTCGCACACTCCAAAGGCCGGCCCTGATCACAATATGTCTGAATCTATTCTGCGTTCGGTATGTGGTGCCTCAAAAAGAAGCCATGGTCAAAAGCTTTTTTACTCAATGTGAGTTGTTTATACAGATCTTGAGGTCTAAAATTCAGCAGAAATTGTGAGACTGTTATAGACACCATATGGATTACTGAACATCTGCCAATTCTGGACCATTATTAGGATTGCTTGACTGATAAATATGTAAATTGAGGTTTGGGGTCCTGTATTAGAACTCTGCCTTCCTTCCCCCAATGTTCCCCTTTACCTTTTACAAGGACTAGGATCATTCTATTACTGGAGCAAAGATTATATCTATATAGGTCTTGTTTTTTCCTCAGCATACAAGATATAAGTAACAAGTTTGTTGTGTTTTCACACATGGGGGGAATCTATCATAGGCCAGCGTTTTACATCGGTCTATGATATCTGCTGTGCTGTTAGAGGATGCACCCAATTTAGGCCTCATGCACACGACCGGTCCATTTTTTGCGGTCCGCAAACCACGAATCCGCTAAAAAAACTGAAGCCGGAACAGGCGGCCCGTTGTAGAAATGCCTATTCTTGTCCGCAAAACGGACACTGAGTGCTGTCCGCATCTTTTGCAGTCCCATTGAAGTGAATGGGTCCGCATTCGAGCCGCAAAAAATGCGGCTCGGATGCGGACCACAACAGTCGTGTGCATGAGGCCTTATAGCGAGGTGCACCTTCTGGTAGTCCAAGTAGTCCATGTGCCTAAGCTGAAATTTTAGGCAGCTTGGAGCGGCCATGTTTTCTTTTACGTCAGAAAACTGGCATAATAGAAGGTAAATAGCCCGGGCTTACCGGGAATCATGCCCCTTTTTAGAAAGTGGTGTAGAAATACCATTTCCCCATAGATTTAGGCGCAATGGCATTTAAAAAGTTTAAATGCCAGAAGATTGGAGATGGGGGAATGATAAATCACTCTACAAATGAACCTAATTTGTTTGAACCGATTTGAACATTGTAACTTTTGCCTTACCTTCCATGTGATAATTCTAACATATGCTAGATCATGGATCAGCAACTTTTGGCACTCCAGCTGCTATGAAACCACAACCCCCAGCTTGCAAACTTACTCGGCTGTTCTTGTAACTCCCACAGAAGTGAAAGGAGGATTCTGGGAGTTGTAGTTTCAGAACAGCTAGAGTGCCGGAAATTGCAGATCCCTATTCTATGTGTAGCCTAGGATCCCTTTTGCTTCCCCTCTCCTTTCCTACTTTGTAATAAAACATATATTAAAAGAGAGGGCCAGAACAGTATACTAACATCCCATATCCCCCAGTGTTCCAGTTCCACCACTTCCCTCTTGACATAAAGATAATGACTGCTCAGCTAATCACTGACTGAGGCTGGTCACTGCTATGGCCAGTGATTGGTTAAGCGGTCAATTTCTGCAACCTGAGAGGGACCAGGAAGCATGTTCAGAAATGAGACTTGTTCCAGAAATGTACACCACTATCTCTTATGAATCAGAACAAGGTTTTTACAAATTCAGATGCATGGAATTTTCAGTTCTTCAAATCTTTTACATATGAGCATACCCTTACGGTATGTTAACGTGGCAAATTTTTCCACTAAAACATCCACCATGCAACCCGACCCTTAGGCCTCTTGCACACAAATGATACAGATTAGGTCCAGATGCGTTCAGGAAAACTCGCACCATTTCGCAAGCAAGTTCAGTCCGTTTTTTTGCAATTGCGTTCAGTTGTTCCATTTTTACCATGCGGTTGATAGAAAACTGAATGTTTACAAACAACATTTCTTAGCAACCATCAGTGAAAAATGCATCGCAACAGGACTTGCTTGCGGATGCGATGCGTTTTTCACACAGCCCCATTCACTTCTATGGGGCAGGTGATACTTGAAAAACGCAGAATATCGAACCTGCTGCGATTTTCACGCAAAGCACAAGTTATGCGTGAAAAACAACGCTCATGTACACAGACCCATTAAAATGAAAGGGTCCGGATTAAGAGCGGGCGCAATGCGCACTCGCTTGTGTGAAAAAGGGGCCTTAGGTTTCTGCCATGGTTTTGCATTTTGCATGTTGTGGATGAATGTGGCTAATGCAACGGACACCCACACCAGTTTCATAGCCAAGAAGGGATATGTCCATGGCTGTATGGATAGCAACGTGAATTCACACTGAAAACAATAAGGCACAAACAACATCTACCATGTGAAAGATCTTAGGGATTGAAGGAACTATGCATTACCTGACAACGGATATGTTTACCAAATGATATACAGTACAGTGCAATTTAGGTTTTAGGCAGATGTGGGGAAAATGCTGCAGAGAAATAATGCTTTAGAAAACATAAGTGTTAAAAGTAGTTTATTTCATCATTTAACAAAATGCTAAGTTAATGAACAAAAGAGGAACCTAAATCAAATCAGTATTTTGTATGACCATCCTCTTCCTTCAAATCAGCATCAATACTTCTAGGTACACTTGCACACAGTTTTTGAAGGAACTCCGCATGGAGGATGTTCCAAACATCTTTGAGAACTAACAATAGATCTTCTGTACATGTAGTCTTGCTCAAATCCTTCTGTCTCTTCATGTAATCCCAAAGAAGTTGTAAAACGAAGAACACTACTAGTATGGAACTAGTGGGTGCCCGTCTCCTGGGATAAAAGGTTCAATCTCCCAAAACAAACTGGATAGTCCAAACAAAATAAAGGGATGGAGACAGCAGGTCCCTCTATGTTGGTTTTTATTCTAAATGCATTTGGAATTAAAAAAAAAAACATAGAGGGACGTACTAGTTCCATCCATCTATTTAGTTTGGACTTTTATGTGATCCCAGGCAGACTCAATGTTGAGATCAGGGCTCTCAGGGGGCCATATCACTTCCAGGACTCCTTGTTCTTTATGCTGAAAATAGTACTTAATGACATTGACTGTATGTTTGGGGTTGTTGTCCTGCTGCAGAACAAACTTGGACCCAATCAGACACCTTCCTGATGGTATTGCATGATGGCATTGCATGATGGCCAAGTATCTGCCTGTATTCCTTAGCATTAAGGACATTAAACCTGACCAAATCACCAACTCCATTTGCTGAAATGCAGACCCAAACTTGTAAGGAACTTCTACCATGCTTAACGGTTGCCAGCAGACACTCACTATATTACCACTCTCTAGCCATTCTGCAAACAAACTACCTTGCTGTAGAGCCAAATATTTCAAACTTTGACTCATTGGTCCAGAGCACCTGCTGACATTTCTCTGCACCTAGTTCCTATGTCTTTGTGTATAGTCAAGTCACTTGGCCTTGTTTCCACGTCAAAGGTATGGCTTTTTGGCCGTAATTCTTCTATGAAGACCACTTCTGGCCAGATTTCGCTTAACAGTTGACGGGTGTACCTGGGTCTCACTGGTTTCTGCCAGTTGTTAGCTAATAGCACTGCTGGGAACCTTCTGATTTTGAAGGCCAGCCCAGCAAGTATTTGGCTGTAAAAGAAGACAGTTCACCGAAGGGCTGGAGAGCACAAATGGATTTGGGGATTGGTAAGGATTAATGGTGTCCTCAATGCTGAGAAATACAAGCAGATACTTAGCAATCATGCAAAACAATCAGGGAGGTGTTTGATTGGATCCAAATTTATTCTGCAGCAGGATAACAATCCCAAACATACAACCAATGTCATTAAGAACTATCTTAAGCTTAAAGAACAAGTAGCCCTCGAAGTGATGATCTAGCCACCACAGAGCCCTAATCTCAACATCGAGTCTGTCTGGGATTATGTGAAGAGACCGAAGGATGTGAGCTAGCATACACCCACATATGATATGAGGTATTTTCTCCAAGATGTTTGGAACAACCTCCCTGCCGAGTTAATTCAAAAATGCTGTGCAAGTCTATCTAGAAGAATTGACGCTGTTTTGAAGGCAAAGGTTTGTCACACCAAATATTTCGATTTCTGTTTTGTTTATTCACTTTGCATTTTGTTAACTGATAATAAACTATTAACACTTCTACTTCTAGATTCTTACTTTGCAACATTTTTCCACACTTGCCCTAAACCTTTACACAGTACTGCGTCAGTAGTGTATGTGTATGTATAACGTCTACTGGATGTCACTGCTGAGGCCATTCATTGGCTTTACCAGTGTCCTGTGTGCATGGGACGTTACCGCTGCAGCCACCTAAAAAGGGGACAATACATTGACCTTATTTAGGAAAGCTGAAAATCTAAAACTGCTTTCATTCTCTAATATTTATGGCCTTAACCTCCGCCACTGATCTGGGATCTGAACGAATAAAGCCATAGGTATATGTTTAATGCATCCACATCTAAACAGAAGGCCTCATCCAGCTTGGTCACTGCATACACATATATTGGAGCATATAGTCAGCCCACAGAAAATAGTTTTGAGATATACTGTATGTGCAAACTGTCCATACTGATAGTTACCAAGTGCCAAATTCTAGTTTGTGGTCAGCTTTGTACGTTGAAAAAAAATGAAATTTAAAGGGTTTGAGGGTCCATCCACACCCGGATCTGAATACTTTTGTAATTGCATGCAATTTAAAATGCATTATAGTTACTGAGTTAATTAATGAAATCTGTCTGTATAGCACCACCTACTGTTTGCTCTTTTTCTAATTTATCCGTCCTGCTCACTGAGACATAAGTACTCATTTCCATTCTTCAACTGCCACTAGCTGCAGCAGACAGGGCACACCTCTGAGAAGAGACACCCCCCCCCTCCCCCTCCCCAAGCAGAAAGCTCGAAATCTAGCAGAAAAATTGGAGCAAGGAATATGAAGATCACTGGATCCATGTGAGGTACTGCGCTGGTTCTAGCTTTGTTAGAAAGAGATTGTTATGTACTAGTTTATGTATGATTTCACTTTTTTACATTAATCATGGGATACCCCTTATAAGTAATGTCCATGTGTTGAAGGATAGTTATGAATATTTTGCATACTATAACCAAAGCTCAGTTTACAGTGAAACATCTTAACACATTCTTAAAGTATACTTACACTGGGATATTTTCAAATGCATCTTCAAAGCTTTCCTAAAAGAAAAAAAAACACATGATCAGCAGGTATAACTTTCCATTACACTACCAAGGTGATCTTGGGTTGTCACTTGCATTGAACATTGACATCTACTACTGAAATCCTACCACAGGCAGCCTTTCTGCCTACCTACTATTAGTATATATGGGTCATTTATTAAGACCGGTATTTTAGACGCCAGTCTTAATAACCCTGTGAGGAATATGGATAATCATTTAATGGCAGCCATGATTTACATCTGATTCACCTTTGTCAGTGTACATGCAAAATAAGTTCTTGCTCCAACCATCTGCTTGTCAGATAGCAGAGGTAGTGAATTCCACAGGGGCTCTGCCTTCAAGGAGGCCACATGTGGGCATAATCTCACCTAATCCAGACAGCACGGAGGCCGGATTAGTTTATCCTGCAGGAAAACTCCCGGCAGGGGGTCTCAGGCCTTGCCCTGATCTATCATTTCCCCCCAGACATCATGGAACCGGCAATTCATAAAGAATTATGAATCACCCGTCCATCCCAGACATAAGTCAAATACATATTTGTGTCCCTGTGGCCACGATAAACAGGGCAGTCTGGTGGTGGGATGCCAGGGAAGGGAGATATACATATTTCATTTATGTGGGGAGATAACGGTACCATGCTTGGACTACTTGTAGCCGGAACCCAGGCGGGTCTGTTGGTCCCAGAACCATCTCCCTGTGACCTTCTGGTCTGGAGCTATGAACCCTAAAAGGGTTTTGTGGGACATTGAGCTGCCAGGATCAGCAGGGAGGGGGGACCCTTCCCAGAGGCGGGAAGAGGAGGGGCCGGCTACAGTTTAAAAAGCTTGTGCCAGCAAGCAGGCGTGCCTTTTCTCTGAAGGAGGGTCACATCGTGCCATGTGTTTAGAGGGACCTGCAACCTGCTGGCATCACTACCCTCCATGTGAATACAGCTAAGAATTCATCACAACCCAAAAGGACTCATCCATCTGGTAAACTGACTTTTGTTCTGGGTAATCCTGTTTGTACCATACCACCTGTATTTGTAACCTCAGACCACTGTATATATCCTTGTGTATAGTGTTTTGTGTAGTGAGCCCTTAAGGCGATTAAATATATAATTTAATCTTGTGCTGTCTTGTATCTCGATCACAAATCCCCACGTCCGTCTTTCGGCCTAGTAATACGCAACCGCAGGTTGGTTTCTCCTATATAATCCCGTTAGCGGACCGGGCTTATATCAAACAAGAAACTGGTGGCAGTCTTCCCGGGCTGAGAACGCGCTGTTTCACTGGGGCAGTGAAAAGGCTCTCTCAGCTTGTGGCCTCTATGTGCCCGTGTGGACAAGAGGTGTCTGTGAAAACTGTACCAAGACTGACCCACTCCTCCAGGAGGGCATAACGTCACGCCTTGGTAACCAGTGCCCATAGCGTATCTCGTGAGCTCGACGTAGTTGACGTTCGTCGTCAGTCGTGGCACGGTATTCGTCACACCCCTGCGCTGGTGGTGGATGCGTCAAAGTTATATAGAGGAGCCAGCCTCTATATACCTTAAGTGCATCCACCAGCAAGGGAGCTGGCGTAGATTTAGATCATTTTCTTTTCATCTGTCCGACCAGCCCCCTTCCCTACCCCCTTTTTAGACCTGGCATGAGCAGGGAAAAGTTGCAGATTCACCTGCAAATCCCCTTTGTGACCGAATCTGTGACAGATATACGCCAGAAATTGGCGTAATTCTGATAATAAATGACCCCAATAGTTTCAACAGAGTTCAGTCAGTACACAGGTGCCATGCTTATACTACAAAACTACAAGTGAATAGTTTATTTGCATTTATATCTTCAGATGGATCAAACAAACAAAGCAACCCTGTGACTGTGGTAAAACAAACGGAAAAAAAACCAAAGCTATATAGAGAGATTATATGTCAGGATCCTGTATTTGGACAAGACAGAATAACAATTTCTTATTCTTTTATTTAACAAATTTTTTTTAGTAGTACCACTTCGATCCAAATTTCAGGAAAAATTGGATTCGCAACAAATCCAAATTTCCTCGCGATTCATAGTAATGAATAGTTTGTTTCCTAAAATGGCAGCTACATGTGTTAAAGTGACAGAAGCCCCAAAACACGATATGACCCATAATGCCATGCAGCCAGCCAATCAGCAGATAGCCATCCCCTATGATGTCACAGCCCTATAAAAGCCTTATCCCGCATGGTTGCCACCATTTCATTGTGAACCAAGAATAGTGAGGCATGGAAAGCACTAGGGACAGTGTTTTAGAAAGCTTGTAATTGTAGGATATTGCATAGGGACAGTACAGGGAGATCATACAAAGAGTTTTTAGACACTGTAGAGAAAGCATAGGGAGACTGCAGGGACAATGCAGGCTCTGTGTAATCGCCCTGTATCTTATTCACCTGCTGCACCATTCATTCTTAGTCTGTTCTGTTATACATAGACTTACTGTGAATCAGACTCATTGTCAACAGGAAGTCTAATATATAATCGTGTTTATCTAGTACACTATTCATATTTACATTACTGATTCAGTTACTGTACATTATGACCAACAGACAGTTGCCTGGGCGCTCAAAAGGAACGGGCAGTGGCAAAAATGTTGCTGTAGCTGGCACAAGTAGCAGCAGAAGAAGAGGTGGTAACAGGGGCGGACTGGGAACTTAAAGGGAACCTGTCACTGGGATTTTGGGTATAGAGCTGAGGACATGGGTTGCTAGATGGCCGCTAGCACATCCGCAATACCCAGTCCCCATAGCTCTGTGTGCTTTTATTGTGTAAAAAAACAGATTTGATACATATGCAAATTAACCTGAGATGAGTCCTGTATGTAAGATGAGTCAGGGACAGGACTCATCTCAGGTTAATTTGCATATGGATAAAATCGTTTTTTGTACACAATAAAAGCACACAGAGCTATGGGGACTGGGTATTGCGGATGTGCTAGCGGCCATCTAGCAGCCCATGTCCTCAGCTCTATACACAAAATCCCAGTGACAGGTTCCCTTTAAAGAGGACCTTTCACTAGTTTAAAAACTAAAAACTAACTATATCAGTGGGCAGAGCAGCGCCCAGGGGTCCCCCTGCACTTACTAGTATGTCTGGGCGCCGCTCCGTTCGCCCGGTATAGGCTCCGGTGTGTGCAGCTCCCTCTGTTGTACTGGGCAGAGTTTTTGTATTAGGGTTGTCCCTTGCTGCAGCGCTGGCCAATCGTAGCGCACAGCTCATAGCCTGGGAGTCCCAGGCTATGAGCTGTGCGCTACGATTGGCCAGCGCTGCAGTAAGGGACAACCCTAATACAAAAACTCCGCCCAGTACAACAGAGGGAGCTGAAGACACCGGAGCCTATACCGGGTGAACGGAGCAGCGCCCAGACATACTATAAGTGCAGGGGGACCCCTGGGCGCCGCTCTGCCCACTGATATAGTTAGTTTTTAAACTAGTGAAAGGTCCTCTTTAAAGGTGGGCCAGTAGGGTAAAACAGTGGGAGATCTGGAGCCAAATGCGCATGGGATAGACTGTCTGCTACTCAGGAGCCTACTTGTCAGGAAACAACTAGCAGTGCACGAGTTCATAAAGACAGCAGCAGGCAGTCAGCACGGAGATGTGGGGGTAAAATGCCATGCTCAGCAGTGTGTGAATTTTTTTTTAGCAAGTCACTGGAGAACGTTAGCATGGTGGTATGCAAGATAAGTTAGCAGGTGGTGAAGCGCAGTCAGGGTCCTAATGTTTGCATCACGGCCCCGCTTCAACACACGGATCGTCACCATAAAGTGGCCTGGGAAAACAGTGGAACTAATGTAGTGGTTCAGCCTGACGCAGCAACCGCTGCATCTCCCAGTGGCCTCCACCCCTTCTCCAGCAGTCAGGGCTCCTCAACCTCCGCAAAAGGAAGCTGTCCATCCTTCCCTTCATCTATTACTCCTGATGCTCCTCATCATGCGTTTTTCCAGCAATCGAGGCAATTGTAAAGAGACAACAATGTGCGTGCACTCATCCAATGGTGCAGAAGCTGAATGTGCACCTAGCCAAGTTGCTGGTACTACAGTCCCTCCCTTTCCATGTTGCGGAACATTTCAGAGAACTGTTAACTTGTGCAGACCCAAGGTGGAGGGTCTCAAGCAGCCATTACTTCTATAAAAGAAAGCTCTACCAGCCCTGCATGTTGAGCAGAAGGTGGGCCAGTCCTTGAACCTGTCGGCATCTGGTACAGTTTATGCCAGCGCCGACATGTCGATCTGTAACTATGGTCAAGGACAATATATGTCCTTTACAGCCCACTAGGTAAATTTAGTTCCGGCCCAGACACACCAGCAACTTGGCCAGGTGATGGCAATGACGCCTCTGCTTTGTAATCATGGGACTTCTGTGCCAATGTCCTCCTCTCTGTCTCCTCATCCTCCACCTTGTCCTAAGCCTCCACTGTAGCCACAAAGTGGTCCTCCAGCATACCACCTATGCAAAGCACAGAGTTGTCACACAGTTCTGCACCTGGTCAGCCTGGATGAACAGAGTCACATCGGGGAGGAACTGCTCTGCATCATCCATCAAGAAATCTTATCCGGCCTGTCTCATCACCAACTAGAGATAGGAAGCATGGTCACTGATAACAGGAAGAACATTATGTCTGCGCTGTGTCAGGGAGGGCTGACCCATGGACCCTGCTTGGTGCACGTCTTCAATCTGGTTGTCACCTGGTTCCTTAAGTCTTCCACCCAACCCCAACACGTCTAGAAAATGTCAAGGAAACTGTGCATGTACTTCAGCCACTCTTACCATGCAAAACACATCCTCCTTCAGCTGCAAAGGCAGAATGGTGTTCCCCCTCACATGATGGAACTCCACATTCCACGTGTTCGACCAACTGTATGAGCATAAGAAACCTGTGACAGATTTCGTGATGGTGCAGATGAACAGAACTTCCCCCCAGTGTAACTTTGACATTAGACAGTGGAAACACATGTGTGATACCTGCCGTTTGCTAAGGCCCTTTGTGGAGGTCACTTTGTAACTATGGGATGAATGATGACTATGGGATGAATGATGCCATTCCACTCCTTCACGTCCTGCAGGGGATGCTGATAAATCTGACTGGCGAGGGGACAGAAGATGTGTCACCTACATCTCTTGGCCTGAGCCCTGTGGAGGCTGAACTGGCACAGGAGGAGGATGAGGACATAAACGCCCAGGAATTCTATACAGAAGTAGGTGTTTTATTTGCCCAAGCGACAGGAGTGGAGCAGAAGGAATAGGAGGGTGATGATGAAGGATAACCCCAACACACCATGGCAGTATGCAGTATGGATATAGAGGCAGGGAGTCCCTTTCCCAAATGGCCAGATGCATGCTGAGGAGTTTGCATAATGACAGTTGCTTTATCACCATTCAGTAGAGGGATGACTACTGGCTCTCCACAATGTTAGACCCTCGCTACCGGTCCAAAATCGGGGGGGGGGGGGGGCTCTTTTACACCTTCTGAGAGGGATTAAAAACTCAACTACTATCGAGACATCCTTTGTAGTCGGTTGGTTGCTGCCTACATGCGCCATCACCCATCCTCATGAAGGTGCAACTGGGGGGACCCTCTGAACTCAAGCTCCACTGTGATGACTGCTGGAGTGGGCTGGGGGGCAGGAGATGCACCAGCTCCAACAGCAGCAATTTAAGTCTTCAGTCTCTAATGAACAGCTTTCTTCCCCGCCTACTGAAGAAACCACCTAGCAGCAGCAGGACACAGCGCAGAACGTAAACCAGCAGGTGGTGGCACACTTGAACTGCAACCCGCAACCCCAGATCCAAGATCCCCTGGACTACTGGGTAGCCAAACTTGAATTGTGGCCGCAAATGGCTGTTTGCCCTTGGCAAGCTTTCCTGCCTGGCCAGTAGTGTGGCATCAGAGCGGGTGTTTAGTGCAGCAGGTGGCATAGTTACCCCAAAGAGAACTCGTTTTTCAGTACAAAATGTTGAGAGGCTAACCCTTATAAAGATGAATCAGTCGTGGTTCAACCAGGATTTCCAGACACCAGTGCCTGATGCAACAGACTAGATCAAGGATCATCAACCTCCGGCACTCCAGCAGTTCTGGAACTACCACTCTCAGAATCCTACTTTCACTTCCATGGGAGTTACAAAAACAGTCAAGTACCTGTGTATGCTGGGAAATGTAGTTTCACAGCAGCTGGAGTGCCAAAGGTTGCTGACCCCTGGACTACATCATTCTGGCAGTAATGATCTGACTGTAGTATAATACCACTCTGGAAAGTTGTGACAAATGGCCCGTTACTTCTGTCTACATGCTGCTGCCACTATTCTGATGTTGGCACCCCCCTGCTGCCTTTACTGCCATCTGCTCCTACTGTCATCTGCAACCATATTGTGCTATTACTGCCACTCCTGTTGTCCCCCCTCCCCACTGCGTTCCAGGGCCACTATTGTGACTCTTCATGCTGTTGCCACCCTCACCAGCCTGTTACGGGGACACTAGTGACCCTGTTTGGCCGTGTTGACATCACAGTTTATTCTTCTGTTCTTATTTAGCATCAGGATTTGATCATGGTTTGGAAGCCAAAAGCAGGAGTAGCTCCAAAACACAGAAGACATGCAAATATTTCCATCCCATTTCCTCTCCGTTTTGGATTCGCTCCTATTTTTGCCTTACAAATACTGATCAAACAATTACCAAATACTGACAGTTTGAAGGCGGATGCTCAAAATACAGGATCCGCTTTTTTGGGCTGTTCTTTTGATGGATCAGTAGAACGGAAAAATAAACCGTGATGTGAACACAGCCTTACTGCTGACACCCTCCCCACTGTCATGGGGCCACTCCTTGAATCTTGGTCCACTGCACGGTTAAGTCCATGCCGATAAATTAGAGCCGACGCCAACACTGACCTGTAAGGCAGAGAGTTTACACTTCTGTTATTTGGTCAGTTATTGCCATAATTTATTGTGAGCCAAATTCAGAAGTCTGTTGCTGCAAGTGATGTACACCGAGATAAATTCTCCCTGCAGGCTGGGATAGACCTGATTTAATGCGCTTCATGACAAATTAATTTGGAATAAAGCAAAATTTTGGGGAGAAAAATTGGCTGAAGCAACCAAAATAAAAAAGTTTTACATTTCACTCATCTCTAAATACCACATAACTGTAGGATGAAAATGAAAGAGATTCTAGAGAGAAAAAAAAAAAAAAGAGAAAGGGGGGGGGGGGGGGGCTATTTTTTCTGCCAAAAACACAGGATCCCCAAAAAATAAAAATAAAAACAAACATACTGAAGGTGCTAAAAACTAGTTCCCCAAGAATGTTTTACATAACCTTGTTTGGTCAACCCCAAGTGTGATCCTTCCTGAAAGAAAACCTGTCACGAGAAAATGTTGTGCCATCTGCAGACAGCATGTTAGACAGCAGAAGGAGATGAGCTCCAGACCATTAGTCATTGATGGCATTCTCTGTGTAAGTGTGTAAACAAAGATACCTGCGTGTTACTGATGGCTGTATACGGGGGAGGTGTTATCAGTAATTAATAACATTCTCTGTGTAAGTGTGTATACATAGGTAGCTGTCAGTCACTGATACTTGTACACAGGGGAGGTGTTATCAGTAATTGAAAGCATTCTCTGTGTAAGTATGTATACAGAGAGCTGTCAGTTACTGATAGTTGTACATGGGTGAGGTGTTAACAGTGATCGATAGCATTCACTGTCTTAAGGCTCTATTACACCAACAGCTTATCTGTCAGATTTTCTGACCAATCATTGGTCAGATGGCCGGTTACACACACACACACACACACACACACACACACAGATCTTTTGTTATACACACACACCAACTATTGGTCTGATTGGACAGAATTTGGTCAGATAATCTGTTAGTGTAATACAGCCCTAAGTATGTATACATAGATAACGGTCAGTCACTAATAATACAGCCCAAGTGTATGACTGAACTCAGAAAGAATAGAGACTTAAAGGCTGTGGATGCCTTTGGGGGCAATTCTTTTATCATGCATTTCACTCATTTTGGTCTAAAAATAATTTTTAATTGGCCTTTATTAAAAGTTTTCAACAGATTTTGGTCAACAGAATTCACTTTTAGTGCATTTACATACTATTGCTTTCCCAGTGAAACTGTTAGAGGGCAGTTGTGACATCTACTGTATATCCGTAGCCCTCATCTCTGAACTCCTGACAGCTCATAAGACTTTCGCTATAATGAGTCTTTAGGAGTTGTCAGAAATTTGGGGGGGGGGGGGGGGGGGGGGCGCGACAGAACACTCTTCTTTATCAGAGTCTGATTCAGAATTACTGGACTCAGACTCTAACAACTCCTCTGGCTCAGACTCAAAATAGAAAAAGTTCTCGTTTTCTTCTGATAACACTAAATAACTTATTAAAATGGTCAAATCTACTATGAATTTGTCAGATTCAAAAATTCAAAGGCCTGTCCAGAAATAAAGGTTTAGTGGACTGGAACAAAAGAAGAACCATGTATTTTAAGTTCCTAAAAACTTACACTCTTCTGATTAAGCAAGAATGGAAAACACCAGATATGAAACTTTTTTTTACCTAGGACAATCAGGGCATAGACTTCAGTTTAGGGAAGATGATGAAATGTTATTAGAAACTTGTCCTAAAGTGGATGTTTCATTAGTCAAATTGTTCAAAGGTGCTAATGCGCTACGATTTGAGGATACTGGACCATTAAAAGGACCGGATGGACAAAAACCAGTGATGCTTGTCTTGAAAAAACCTGGGACTCAGCAGCGGCTCTATTTAAACCAAATATAGCATCCACTTTTGTGGCTAGTTCCTTGAAAAAAAGGTTGGAGCATTTAGAGGGCCTGTTTAGAGATAATACTCCATATTATAGACTTAAAGACTCCTTCCCACGCCTTTTAAAAGATGTGGACCTTCTATCTGATGCCACTGCAGAGTCGGTAAGAATAGCAGCAAAGACTATTGGATTAACTAATACGGCCAGAAGGGCTCTTTTGTTAAAATCAGGGACAGGGAAAGTGGTCTCGGGAATAGCCAGAATTGTCTTCCAACCACTGAGAATTTTTGGCGGTCTGGATGGCTCTCGGCCCTAAACAAAGATTGTGGGGACGGATGTCCAAATAAAGGTCAGACAATGTGACAGTGATCTCCTATATAAACCATCAATTGGGAAGGCAAGGAATCATTCTATGCAGCATGTGGCGAACACTATTTTTGGTTGGGCAGAGCGTCATCTGTGTTCCCTGTCGGCAGTCTATATAAAAAGGAAAACTAAACCACTGAACTTGAGAGAGAGTGGAGCTTAGACCAGCAAGTCTTCTTGTAGATTGCTTATAAATGGGGAAATCTGCAATAAACCTATTCACCTCAAAATCCAATGCAAAAGTAAAAAATTTTATTCCCTGACCCTGGGAGGAATGGGAGTGGATGCACCAAGCCAAAAATCGAACCCTCATCCCAAGAGTTCTGAAAAAAGATCAGAGAAGAGAACGGGAAGGTTATTTTAATAGCTCCAGTGTGGCCAAAGAAATCTTGGTTCCCATTATTGAACATTCTGTCTCTGGAGGGGCCATGGCATCTTCCATGGAAACAGGATCTTCTCATTCAAGGCCCAATTTCACATGCTCATGTAGATTGTCTACATCTAGTTGCCTGGATTCTGAAAAACTGATACTTAAAGCTAGGGGCCTGTCAGAGGGTGTGATTCAAACTATGGCAAGCAAGCAGGAAGGCGATAACGTTCAAAAAACACTCTAGGATTTGGAATAGGTATCACCTCTGGGGATAGTCCAATCGATTTTGAATTTCCTATAGTTAGGGTTCGAAAAGGGCTTAAGGCCTAGTACTCGGCGGGTTCAGATGTCTGCCCTTAGCACCATATTTGATAAAAAAAAATTGCATTGCATCCATGAGTGATTAAATTCTTAAATCACTCTAATGATTCCTGGAGAAAGTCAGATTTTATGCTTATTCAATTTCAGTAGAAAAGGTTATAGATCCTCAAAAGCATCCCTTTTGGATACAATTGGCTATTAGTGAGGCCTACAAAGCGAAATTTGAAGAGCCCCCAAGTAAACTAAAAGCCCACTCTACCAGAGCTATCCATGTCAGATTCATGGGCAGAATTTAGAGGGGCATCTATTGAACAGATATGTAGGACGACAACATGGTCCACTCCGAATACGTTTATTAGGCATTATAGGATTAATGTACTTAGGTCGCATTAGGTGTCTTTCGGTAGATGAGCATTTTAAGCCATAGTCTCACTCTAAAATGTTAGCTTATTTGGTATATCTCATCGTATGTGGTGTCGTGGAGTATGAAAGGGAAATACCTAATTAACTCTTACCGGTAATTTCCCTTTCATGAATACCCCACAATGGCACGACATAATTCCCACCCAAATTTTATATACATACACACACTGCTAGTTTTGCTAGTTAAAGAGGACCTTTCACCGATTCTTACCCTATGAACTAACTATACAGATATGTAGAGCGGCGCCCGGGGATCTCACTGCACTTACAATTATCCCAGGGCGCCGCTCCGTTCTCCTGCTATGCCCTCCGGTATCTCCGCTCACTAAGTTATAGTAGGCGGAGATACCAGTCCCTAAGTTATGGTAGGCGGAGTCTGCCCTAGCGCTGGCCAATCGCAGCGCAGAGCTCACAGCCTGGGAGGTTATTTTCTCCCAGGCTGTGAGCTCTGCAATGCGATTGGCCAGCGCTAGGGCAGACTCCGCCTACCATAACTTAGGGAACGGAGATACCGGAGGGCATAGCAGGAGAACGGAGCGGCGCCCGGGGATAATAGTAAGTGCAGAGAGATCCCCGGGCGCCGCTCCACATGTCTGTATACTTCGTTCATAGGGTAAGAATCGGTGAAAGGTCCTCTTTAAAGGGGAGTTGTCTGGGCTTTTAATATTGATGACCTATCCTCTTTAGGTTAGTCTGTGTGTATGGTGGTGATTCTCCTAGGCTGTTCCAGAAAGACACTGTGGTGGAGCTGAAGGAGGATTTATCTTATTTAATTCCTCTTCCTAGCTGGTGGGAGGAGGGTATCTTTAACCCTCTCACTACCAGCGCCATACAGGTCACGCATCCTGCGGGTGTTATGGTCGGCAGGTCTCTGCTGTTTCAAACAGCAGAGACCTGCTGCTAAATACCGCAAACAGCAATAATGTTGATCGCAGTAATTAAAGGCTTTAGATGCCGTGATCAAATGAGATTGCGGCATCTAAAGTGTCAAATCCTACCGATATCCCCTGCGGCCTATGGGGATGTCAGTAATTGCTTTGAATGCTCTGAGTCTCGCTGATGAAAGACAGAGCATTCACGCTGCTATTCTTATTTTGGCCACCAGATGGCAGGCCAACATAATAAATGAGCAATAGTCAGTCAAACTCAATTTAAAAATACATGATTGTTCAAAATGAAAATGAAAAAAATAAAAATACAGAGATTTTATAGGCTCATATGAGCTTCAAAATCATAAAAAAAAAAAAAAAAAGAAAAAAAAAAAATCTAAAAAGGTTAAATGGTTAAAAAAAAATAATAATAATATAAACATCATGGGTATCACCAGGACCGAGAACGCCCGTACTATTAAAATATAAAAATCTTTTTCCAATACAGCAATTGGCGAAACGGAAAATAAGGGTCAAAATGGCCAATTTGCCATTATGTCATTGCTCCTCTTACCCCCAAAAAAGTTATAAAATGTGATCAAAAAGTCACACACTCCAAGATGGTATCAATAAAAAACTACAGATTGTCCCGCAAAAGCTCAGTAGATATAACTGATGTAAAAAAGGTTTTTTCAAAGTTAACATTTATTTTTACACTATTTAGACATAAAAAACATATGGCGTATCGTTGTAATCGCACTGACCCAGATAATGAAGGTCATGGGTCAGTTTTGCTGCAAACGCAACACTGTGGAAACTAAATCCGTAAAACGGTGGAGGAATTTTTTTTTTTTTTTTTTTTATTCCACCCCATTTGGATTTTTTTTACTGCTTCCCACCACATTGTATGCCATAATTAATGGTGGCATTAGAAAGTACAACTTGTCCAGCAATAAATAAGCCCTCATAAACTATTGTGAATGGAAATATAAAGTTATAGCTCAAAGAAGATAGGGAAGAAAAATGAAAAACACAAAAGAAAAAAACTCCAGTAGTGAAAGGTTATCTCATTAGGTTCTCACATTAGGAAAAAACACAGCCAATTTTAGAAGGCAAAGCCAGGCATTTCCAATGCAGGGAGATGTAGTATTACATGGCAGCAACCCAGCTGAAAGTCCACTAGAACAAAAGCCACAATGTCTCTGCATTTGGGCTCATAAAGGGGGGCCCTGAGCCGGGGACCTCCTATTATATCTATATGCCCTAAAAAGATACATTGACAAGAATTAGTAGCTGTCTCACCTTCTAGTACTTAGATTTTAAATTTTCATGGTTTTGTAACACTTCAAAAGAACATTAAAAGGCTATGTACACCTTTGGGGGAATTTTTTTTACTGCACTGTTCTCATTTTGAGTTAAAAAATATATTTTTAAATTTGTCTATTACACATTTTGAATCACTGTCTTTGTGCAGCCTTGAGTTTCTCTAGTAGCAGGTTCTGAATTTTTACTCTGTTCAGTCAGGCATCTCACTTGACCCTATGAACGCTCATTATAGCTCAATTCCCATTTACTAATAAGAATGTGGCTTAAATAAGTGTTTATGACCGTTTACTAAATTTAGAGATAAGGGACAATAAAAATATAAAAAGTCACACAGATAGAAAAACAGTTAACCCTTTGTGACAAAACAGCTCAATATTTTTAATAAAGACCAATTGAATAAATTATTTTTAGCCCAAAAAAACCTTTAAGCTTGTGTCTGCAGTATTTTAACATAAAATAAGCCATAAAAACAGCATTTAACAGTAGTGTTCAAAACCTTTGTGAGGATTCCATTTTGCTTTAGCAATATGGACACTTATTAGAACTATGGGGGTCATTTACTAAACAGAAATACACCTATATTAGGAGCATTTCTGGCGCAGATTGCGGCGCAAAGGTCCATTGCATTGCAGTCTGCGTCTTTTCCCCCCACTCACGTCTGGTTTAGGCATAGCAAATGGTCTAAATGTAACAGAGCTAGGAAGCGGTCTTGCATTTTGAAGCGGTTGTGGATCCGCCAAAGTTACAGTATCTCACAAAAGTGAGTACACCCATCACATTTTTGTAAATATTTTATCTTTTCATAGGACAACACTAAAAATATGACACTTTGGTACAATGTAAAGTAGTCAGTGTGCAGCTGGTATAACAGTGTAAATTTGGCGTGCCCTCAAAATATCTCAACACATAGCCATTACTGTCTAAACCGCTGGCAGCAAAAGAGAGTACACCCCTAAGTGAAAATGGCTAAATTGTGCCCAAAGTGTCAATATTTATTTAACTCTCTTGGGCATGAAGTTCACTACAGCTTCACAGGTCGCCACTAGAATCTCTTCCACTCCTCCATGATGACATCACGGAGCTGGTAGGCGTTAGAGACCTTTCGCACCACAGATGCGCAATAGGGTTTAGGTCTGGAGACATGCTTGGCTAGTCCATCACCTTTACCCTCAGAAAGGCAGTGGCCGTCTTGGAGGTGTGTTTGGGGTCATTATGTTTAAATACTGCCCTGCGGCCCAGTTTCTGAAGGGAGGGGATAATGCTCTGCTTTACTATGTCATAGTACATGTTGGCATTCATGGTTCCCTCAATGAACTGTAGCTCACCACAGCCGGCAGCACTCATGTAGCCCCAACCATGACACTCCCACCGCCATGCTTAACTGTAGGCAAGACACACTTGTCTTTATACTCCTCACCTGGTTGCCGCAACACACACTTGACACCATCTGAACCAAATAAGTTTATCTTGGTCTCAAACCACAGAACATGGTTCCAGTAATCCATGTCCTTAGTCTGCTTGTCTTCAGCAAACTGTTTGCGGGATTTCTTGTGCATTATCTTTAGAAGAGGTTTCCTTCTGGGACGACAGCCATGCAGACCAATTTGATACAGTGTTCAGCGTATGGTCTGAGCACTAACAGGCTGACCACCCTCACCCCCCACCCCTTTAACCTTTGCAGCAATGCTGGCAGCATTCATACGTCTATTTTGAAAAGACAACCTTTGGATATGACGCTGAGCATGTGCACGCAACTTCTTTGGTTGATCACGATGAGGCCTGTTCCGAGTGGAACCTGTCTTGTTAAACTGCTGTATGGTCTTGGCCACCATGCTGCAGCTCAGTTTCAGGGTGTTGGCAATCTTCCTATAGCCTAGGCCAGGCATGCTCAATCTGCGGCCCTCCAGCTGTTGCAAAACTACAACTCCCAGCATATCTTAACAGCCTACAGCTATTAGCCTACAGCAGGGAATGGTGGGAGTTGTAGTTTTACAACAGCTGGAGGGCCGTAAGTTGAGCATCCCTGGCCTAGGCAATCTTTATGTAGAGGAGCAATTTATTTATTTTTTCAGATCCCTAGAGTTCTTCGCCATGAGGTGCCATGTTGAAGTTCCAGTGATCAGTATGAGAGAGTGTGAGAGCGATAACACCAAATTTAAAACACACCCGCTCCTCATTCACACTTGAGACCTTATGAAAAGAACGAGTCACATGACACCGGGGATGAAAAATGGGTAATTATACTAGGGTTCCTGAGATACCAAAATTTAGATTCGATTTCGATACCATAAAAAAAAGTATTGCGATACTCGATACCATTCTATACAAAGTGAAAAAAATAAAAAACACCAAAAAAGCCACGTGCATTCCGCATTTTAAAATAATGGCATAGTGCACACGGCAGCAGGGAGATTACCATGGCAGCCAGGGCTTCAGTAGCGTCCTGGCTGCCATGGTAACCGAACGGAGCCCCAGGATCAACCTGCTGGGGCTCCGATTAGAAACTGCCACCAATGAGGAAGAGGGGAGGGGACCCTGTGGCCACTGCCACCAATGATTTTAATACTAGGGGGTTTGAAGGGGGGCCCACTGCGCCACCAATGATAATTAACCTTTAATACAGGAGACGGGTGCCGGCAGCAGAATCACATAGCTGGGAGCTGCGATCAGCGGCAGTTACCCATTAGGTGCCGCACCTGAGGGGTTAACTGCCGCTGATCGCGGCTATGTGATTCCACTGCCGGCACCTGTATTTGTATTAAACGTTAACTTTCATTGGTGGCGCAGTGCGCCCACCCGTCCTCCGCCCCTCTCTCTTATTGGCAGCTGCGGCACAGGGGGAGGGAGACAGTAACTCCTTCTCCCCTGTGCTGCTGAGAAGAACACCGTGTGCGCTGACAGCAGCGCGCTCCTGTTCTGTGATACTAGACTGCGCAAACTAGTATCGATAAATGTCAAATCCCGGTATCATATCGATTGGGTATCGATATTTCGATACCCGCAACAACCCAAAATTGTACTCACTTTTGTTGCTAGCGGTTTAGACAGTAATGGCTATGTGTTGAGTTATTTTGAGGGCACACCAAATTTACACTGTTAAACCAGCTGCACACTGACTACTTTACATTGTACCAAAGTGTCATATTTTCAGTGTTGTCCCATGAAAAGATACAATAAAATATTTACAAAGATGTGAGGGGTGTACTCACTTTTGTGAGATACTATATGTAGAGGCCAGCGCCTCTACTTAAAGGGAGTCTGTCACCTCCATATGGCCATATACAGTGCTTACATGGCTCTGTAGCACACCTATACAGGATTGTAATGGTACCTTTGTTCTTTTCTTTAGACTTGCACCAGCAGCAAAAAACGAAGTTTAATTCATATGCAAATGAGCACTCGCAAGTGCCCAGGGGCGGCGTTCAGTGTGTAAGTGCCCAGGCTGCTCTGCCTTCTTTTCACTTTACTCCTCCCCAGCCTCTTCCTTTGCCCGCCCTCCAAGTCCGGACCTATCGATGAGGCAAGAGACTTGGAGGGCGGGCAAAGGCAGAGGCTGGGCAGGAGTAAAATGAAAAGAAGGCAGAGCAGCCTGGGCACCTACACACTGAACGCTGCCCCTGGGCACTTGCGAGTGCTCATTTGCATAGGAATTAAACTTCGTTTTTCCTGCTGGTGCAAGTCTAAAGAAAAGAACAAATGTACCGTTACAATCCTGTATAGGTGTGCTACAGAGCCATGTAAGCACTGTATATGGCCATATGGAGGTGACAGACTTCCCCACTGCCAGCTATAGGGAATATTAAAGGGGTTCTCCAAACTTTTAAAGGGAACCTGTCATCAATGTTATGCTTCCCATACTAACAGCAGAATAAAGTAAAGACAGGCGAGTTGATTTCGGCGGTCTATCATTACAAAGTTAAAAGTAAGTGGTTGCCGAGACCCAACATGACAATCATTGCAGACTGGGCCTGGAAAAGAGTCCCGGCCACCTGAGAAGAGTCATGGTTATCCATGAATTCCTGCTCTCCTCACCCACCTGCTGATGACTGACAGTTTTCTACCTAGTTTTCTCCATCTCTGTCTAGGAGAGAACTGCTAATCATCAGCAGATGGACGGGAGAGCAGGAGATTTTGAATAACCAGGACTCTTCTCAGGTGGATTTGACTCTTTTCAAGGCCTGGGCTGCAATGATTATGAGGCTGGTTCTCAGAAACCACTTACTCTTAGCTGATGAGACACACCGCTGAAATCAGCATTTATGTCACTACTTTATGCTGCCCAGTGAGGTCAGCATGAAGTTTAATGGCAGGTTCCCTTTAATATTGATGACTATCCTCACGATAGGGCATCAATATCAGATTAGCAGGGATCCGACAGCAGGCACCCCCACCGATCAGCTGTACGAAGGGAAGGCTCGCAAGCCATCTCCCTTCTCTCTTCCTGCTTGCCATAGACCGGGTGTCAGACCCCTGCCTATCCGATATGGATGACATGAGATTTAAAACTTTCAATATTAAAAGCCTAGAGAACCCCTTTTAGGCTACTTTCACACTGGCGTTTTAGTTTCCGTTTGTGATATCTGTTCAGGGATCTCATAAGTGGTCCAAAACGGACCAGTTTTGCCCTTAATGCATTCTGAATGGATAAGGATCCACTCAGAATGCATCAGTGTGGCTCAGTTTGGCTTCGTTCCGCCTGCATTCCGCTTTTGAGGCGGACACGAAAACGCTGCTTGCAGCGCTTTGGTGTCCGTCTGACGAAACTGAGCCAAACGGATCGGTCCTGACACACAATGTAAGTCAATGGGGACGGATCCGAATTCACTGACACAATAGAAAACGGATCAGTCCTCCATAGAGTTTCAATGGTGTTCAAGACGGATCCGTTTTGACTATATTAAAAGATAATACAAACGGATCCGTTCTGAACGGATACATGCACTTTTATTATCTGAACGGATGCGTTTGTGCAGATCCATGACAGATCCGCACCAAACGCGAGTGTGAAAGTAGCCCAAGACTGTCGTCTAAAACACTAGTCTTAATAAATGATCCCCTATGTTTTTCAAAGACATCTGTTTGTATGCAAGTACTGAGTTTGTTTACTCAGCTGGCAACATCTCTGAGCAGTCTGCTTGTCAATTCATTTCCGAGCATCTGCAATATCATTGACTCTCTGCGCTACTGTAGGCGAAATGTACAATACAAGTAAGTCAGCACTTCCCAGTGCGCAGGTGCACATCACCATGGCTGAAAGCACAAAAGCAAAAAACAAACAATGCAACAGCAGAGGTACAATATAGTGTGGGCTTGGCGTACCGCCATAAAGGGACTCGCACGCATGGCTCCTGCCATAAAGGGACTCGCACGCATGGCTCCCGCCATAAAGGGACTCGCTGGAGTGGCTCTTGGCTTAGAGGATTTCACAATGGTCATCGACATTGGTAGATCATACGGCCATCTGATACTATTTTCCATGGCACACCTTTCAGAAGTTCTTTTGCTCATTTATATTTTACAGATTAGTACTTGCGGTTCATTTCAGCCTCATTTCATTAAGAAGCTTTACCCCATGTCTTTGTCTTTCTAGGTTATCGAGTCCCGGTTGATTACTAAACCCGTCGGGTTAAGCCCCAATCTTTTCCCCAGCCGTCTTTAATTCTAAGGTTCGCATCCCGGCGGCTGCCCAGCCCCATAGGCCCCTAGTGGTTGCTTCGGCCCCATGGCTTCAGGGGTCCGACCAATGGTCGTCTGTCCACCTGTGCAGCCATGCTTTTGGTTTTGAATGACTCACATCTTTATCTGCTTGCCAGCTAATGTTATTTAGGTTTCATTTTAGTTAATGTTCGTTATTATATCCATTTTCTGTCACGTTTCACTTCCTCTTTTCAGGTCATGCAGTTGAATTCATGTGGGGGTCACCTTCCACGTCGGTCAGGTCTCGTTCCCAACGATATTTCGCCTTGCATATTATTCAGGCCACGTAGTTTATCTTAGGTATCGCCTGCCACATCGGTCAGGCTCATGGTTTAATTTCACTTGCACCTTATTCAGGTCACTTATTATAGTTATAATTTCTTGATTTAAAAAAAAAAAAAAAAACTCTGCCCCATGGCGTCAGGGGCCCGATGACAGCTTCGGCCCTATTGCTTCAGGGGTCCGATGACTGCTTCGGCCCCATGGCTTCAGGGGCCCGATGACGGCTTCGGCCCCATGGCTTCAGGGGCCCGATGACGGCTTCGGCCCCATGGCTTCAGGGGCCCGATGACTGCTTCGGCCCCATGGCTTCGGGGGCCAGATGACTGTTTTCAGTCCTGCTGGGCCGATTGCCTGGTTGGTTGTCCATCTGTGCATCTGGGCTGATTTGGCCCGTATGTATCACATACAGACCTGCTTCCCTAATTTCCTAATAATCCATGTTGATCGCTCACTTTATGTTTTGACCGCAAACTGGTCCGGTTCGCCCTACAGCATCATTGTCATGTCTTACGCAGATATTTCATCTTGCTTTAATTGTTCATGCTTTCGTTCAGGTCCTGCCAGAGGAGGAACATGTAGGGTAATTCCCTCTAGCATTTCAGTCTCTGATCGTAGTTGATCATATCTTGTCAACCAGGTCCCCGCGCAAAGTCTTTGCCTTTTTACCACGACCAGGAATTCATTTTCGCCGGTAGCTTCATTGCAATTGAATTCCCTCACTCATGGGAGGGCAGAGACAGAATCCTGTATATTATGGCTTCGTAGTTTCTTGCCGCACTAACCTCGGACTCCCTACAACCACGTTGAATCAGATTTTGGACAAGGTTCAGCATTTTCTCACGGTAGAAGATTCAGATAGTAGGTCGGTCTTCACGTCTCAAGCGGTAAAACAATTCTCAGGGGCACACAGTAGAACAACGCGCGGACCACGGCTAGCAGATAGCTGTTGTCTGGGGAACTATTTAAGGATTATCTTCCTATCTACATAGTTATTTTTGGCCCTCATTCCTGCACAGTCTAGGCAGTTAGGTTTCGGTCCCACGATCTCCTGAGGCTAGGGCATTGCCAGTACTCCCTAGAACCAAAACTTTACAAGGTTCAGTTGGTTTTCATGATCCATTTCACAACGTATTCCCGGTCCTCCATTCCACTTTGGGGCAGTATCCGCAATATTGAGCATCATGTCTCTGGCCTGGTCATCCACAAGATGGGTTGTAGGTCTCCTTCTGGCCTTGCCTCATACACCCCGAATTTTTCGCTCTAGATCCCTGACACCTTGCAGTTGGCTTGGGGATTAGTTTGCACATGCCATTCGAGTCCCTTTTCTACCCTACTTGGCTTGGTTTTTGCCCACTTTATAGGCCTACCCACGATCATGGCTTAGGGCACACAACAAGCCATTTAGTCAGGTTAGCTAAGACACGCCTAGCTGGGTTAGGTTGTTCCCGTTGTTTCTCTCCCTAGGGTTCTTTGGATATCTCTTAGCCATGACCACAAATATAATATAATATAATATATATATATATATATATATATATATATATATATCTATATCTCTATATCTCAATCACACACATACACACACACACACACACACACACACACACACTGGATAGAAAAAGTCTACACACCCCTGTTAAAATGTCAAGTTTCTGTGATGTAAAAAAATGAGACAAAGATAAATCATTTCAGAACTTTTCCCACCTTTAAAGAGACCTATAAACTGTACAACTCAATTGAAAAACAAACTGAAATCTTTTAGGTAGAGGGAAGAAAAAATATAAAAATAAAATATGGTTGCATAAGTGTGCACACCCTTAAACTAATACTTTGTTGACGCACCTTTTGATTTTATTACAGCACTCAGTCTTTTTGGGTATGAGTCTATCAGCATGGCACCTTTTGACTTGGCAAGATTTGCCCACTCTTTGCCAAAACACTCCAAATCTGCCAGATTGCGAGGGCATCTCCTGTGCACAGCCCTCTTCAGATCACCCCACAGATTTTCAATCGGATTCAGGTCTGGGCTCTGGCTGGGCCATTCCAAAACCTTAATCTTCTTCTGGTGAAGCCATTCCTTTGTTGATTTGGATGGATGTTTTTTGGGTCGCTGTCATGCTGAAAGATGAAGTTCCTCTTCATGTTCAGCTTTCTAGCAGAAGCCTGAAGGTTTTGTGCCAATACTGACTGGTATTTGAAACTGTTCATAATTCCCTCTAGCTTAACTAAGGCCCCAGTTCCACCTGAAGAAAAACAGCCCCAAAGCATGATGCTGCCACCACCATGCTTCACTGTGGGTATGCTGTTCTTTTGGTGATGTGTAGTGTTGTTTTTGCACCAAACATATCTTTTGGAATTATGGCCAAAAAGTTCAACCTTGGTTTCATCAGACCATAACACCATTTCCCACATGCTTTTGGGAGACTTCAGATGTGTTTTTGCAAAATGTAGCCTGGCTTGGATGTTTTTTTTTTCCGTAAGAAAAGGCTTTCGTCTTGCCACTCTACCCCATAGCCCAGACATATGAAGAATACGGGAGACTGTTGTCACATGTACCATACAGCCAGTACTTGCCAGATATCCCTGCAGCTCCTTTAATGTTGCTGTAGGCCTCTTGGTAGCCTCCCAGACCAGTTTTCTTCTCGTCTTTTCATCAATTTAGGAGGGACGCCCAGTTCTTAGTAATGTCACTGTTGTGCCATATTTTCTCCACTTGATTATGACTTCACTGTGTTCCATGGTATATCTAATGCCTTGGAAATTCTAGTTTACCCTTCTACTGACCGATATCTTTTAACAATGAGATCTCCCTGCAGCTCACGCTCAGACAGCACAGTGCTGCTGTCTGAAAGTGAGCTGTTCAAAAGGACATCCCTGCGCGAGATATTCCCACAAAATGCATTAGCCAATAGAAGCCTGGTCACATGACCCTTAGTCCCCACAAAGCTTTCTCCAGCACATCCCAAAGATTCTCAATGGGGTTAAGGTCTTTAACCCCATTGAGAATCTTTGGAATGTGCTGGAGAAGACTTTGCACAGCAGTCAGACTCTACCATCATCAATGTAAGATTGAATTTAGGCGTTTCATTTGGTCCCATTGCCACAGGTGTAGAAAAACCATCACCTAGCCATGCAGTCTGCCTTTACAGACAGTTATGAAAGAATGGGCCATTTAAAAAAAAGCTTACTGAATTTGAGCGTGGCACTGTAATAGGATGCCACTGTTGTAACAAATCATTGAAATTTCTTCCATCCTAGATATTACATGAACTGAGTGGTATTATTACTAGGGTGTTGTTTTTCAGGGAGTGCCCTAAGCTCTTAGTTCCAGTGAAGGGGAATCTTATCCATAGAAAGACATTTTGGACAATTATATGCTTCCAACTTTGTATGAACAGTTTGGGGAAGGTCCTTCTCTGTTCCAGCATGACTGTGCCCCAGGCCCTCTCATCTAACATCAGTGTCTGCTCATTCATCCAGAAGAGCATTTTTGGAGGTCAAAAATTTCCATACACAGTCCAAAATCATGTAGAAAGCCTTCCCAGAAGAGTGGAGCCGTTTTGGCTGCAAAGGGAGGACCAACTAAATACTAATGGATACATATGGATTTGGAATTGAATGTCAAAAGCTTCGGTAGTACTTTTGTCCATATACAGTACTTTATATACATATAGTTTGTTTTTGCATCATCTCATTCAAGGAGTCACAACTGTTGTATTTTTCCATTGATGAAGCTGTGTGAGGGCTTGTAATCTGCAGAGTGAGTTGACGCTTTCATTATACAGTTCCATTTTGTAGTGAGTACAACTGCTTGATTGCTTTTTATTACATTATATGGGTGGCAGGCTGAAAAAATACCAATTACATTTTTAATTTTTATATTTTGACGCCATAAATCATTTTAAACTATAAAAAAATAAAAAATTATTGTAACTTTTTAAACTTCTTATTGATTGGGGAAGGGGGGGGGGGGGTTAACAAGCACAGATTTTCCCAGGTCATGGAGAAGAGGATCTATGCCCTTTTTCCTAGCCCTACATACAGCCTGTCAGCACATCCCCAATTGCTCCCTCTCTCCCTCTCTGGCTGAGAGTCGGCTAGAGGGCTACTTCACCATGACCCATCTGAGGCTGTATAGCAAATAGAAAAGATGCAAGCCAGGCCTTGTTTTAAAGTTAAAGTTTTAACCAAGGCTGCAAGGATTACGGTGCTAGTCTCCATACAGCCTTTAGAAATCAGGTTGGGAGTTATAACTGCAGGTAATACTTTAGATCTCTAGCTGCTTTACAGACTATACTCCAGACTATAAGACATGGACTTTTTAGCAAGATTTTTTTCTTGCTAAAAAAAAAAAAAAAGCGCATCTTACAGAACAAAAATACAGTAGAAGGTTTGGTGGAGTGGAGCAACTATTATCCATCAGAAGTTATGCCAGCAGTCAGTGTCAAGCTCTGAATTGTGGATTACCTAGCATTTATTCTGGTGGCATCTGAGGGGCGCAGAGGAGAAATTATGAGATTACTAATCAGACAGAAAAAAAAAAAAAAAAAGTTCATAAAGTGTTATCACAATTGGCATATATTCAAATTTTCATTTATTTCAAGGAATGGTTTAAAATAAAATAAGTGACCTGATTGGTTGCGGTAGAAAACACGGAGGGCATGTTCACAATGTCAAAGTCTGTTACAGATTTTTCTGATGTGGCTTTTAGTCGTGTGAACACACCCAGACAGTTTTCGCCCTTTGGGTTTCTCTTTAAACCAGTCTATCAAGGTGAAGGAATGCACGGTACCTTTTCTTTACCAGGGAACCAGAAAAGCTATAGAACAGGTCCTTGGTAGAACTAAAGGTTATCTGCAGTCTGTACTGGCAGGAAGGAAAAAAAGCTTTTGTCTTCTTCTTAGATGTTCTCTCTAAAAAAAAAAAGTTTGATATATTATAGAAGACTTCGGCAAAGGCATATCTTCTCGATTCGATCCGCATGGCCTGTAGATTAAAGGGAACCTGTCACCTCCAAAAAACATCCCAAGCTGGCAGCAGTACCTGAGAGTAACGATCATTTTCTTCCTGCAGGCAGATGAAGCAGAAGCTGTAAAAACTTTCTTTAATCCCCTGCCTGCGCACTTCACTAGTCAGGCTTGAAGTCACGGAGGCAGCGGCCTCCTTGCTTCAAGTCACGGTAACCACGCCCCCTTTGCTGTGACTGACAGCGCTTATCCACGACAGATCTGCTGGCTTTGCCGAACTGCCGGCTGTCAATCACAGTGAAGGGGCAGGCAAGGGGGCCCGGTTACCGTGACTTGAAGCAAGGAGGCCGCTGCCTCCGTGACTTCAAGCCTGACTAGCGAAGTGCGCCGGCAGGGGATTAAAGAACGTTTTTACAGCTTCTGCTTCATCTGCCTGCAGGAAGAAAATTATCGTTACAAACATGCTGCTGGCTACTCAGGTACTACTGCCGGATTGGGATGTTTTTTGGAGGTGACAGGTACCCTTTGAAGAGATATCCTCTTAGAGGGGTATTTCCATCTCAGATATTTATGGCCTATCGCTAGAATCTGCTAACAAATGTCAGATTGGTGCGGGACATGCACCAATCTACAAAACATGCCGCCCTGCAGTGAAGGATAATGTACTGCGCAAGCACGACCACCCTCCGTTCACCACTATGGGAGTTTAGAAAACAGCAGAACGCTGGCTCGGCTATTTCCCGCAGTCCCATGGAGGTGAATGGAGAGGTGGCCGTGCATGTGTGGTGTAGTCTCCATTCACTGCTGTGGGACGTCTAAAAATATGGACTTTGGGGGCCCCGTTCTGGAGATAGGAGCCCCAGAGGTGGGACTACCACCCGTCTGACATTTAGGTGATATAATGGTGGACCAAATTGGAGCGGATAATTCGTCAAAGTAGCCAATGAAAATTACTGGCAATGCCTTTTATAAGATGCAACTTTACAAATAGAGGAGGAAAGAAAATATTTAGGATGCTTAAGACTACACTCTTACGGTGCTACTACACATGCAGCCAGAGCCACGGGTACCACACAGCAGTTAGTGCCAATGCCAGGCTGCACCTGGACTATTCTGTTTCAAGTGGCAAGTCCAGGTGTGGCCTGGCAATTAGTGGCAAGCACAGTCCAGTATCCACGACTCACGTGTAACAGCTCCATGATTAACGTCCACCACTCTCGTGTTAATTGGCCAACTAATTGGTTGCCAAGCCTTTTAAGAATATCTTTTTCAGTGTCTGTGTCTCTTCTTTTAGAAGGAACCTGTTTGTAGCCATGAAAATGCGTAATAATCTGAAGGCAGCAGAAGGAGTGGAGCAGATTGATCGTTTTCTGGGAAACGATTCAGTAAAACTTGTAATCTCTACGTTTAAACTCCTGCTTGTTCTGGGCTTTGAAGTCAGTGACTGACAGCTGTGTATACACAGTCATAGAGGTAAGGCTGTCAAACCTCCTTGACTTCAAAGCCCAGAATGAGCAGGCATTTTAATGTAGAGATTAGGCTCCATTCACACGTCCGCAAATGGGTCCGCATTCGTTCCGCAATTTTGCGGAACAGGTGCGGACCCATTCATTTTCTATGGGGACGGAATGGATGCGGACAGCACAGAGTGTGCTGTCCGCATCCGCATAGCGTGGCCCCGATATTCAGGTCCACAGCTCCGCAAAAGATAGAACATGTCCTATTCTTGTCCGCAGCTTGCGGACAAGAATAGGCATTTCTATAGGGGTGCCGGGAGGGTGTGTTGCGGATCCGCAACACACCACGGACGTGTGAATGGAGCCTTACACGTTTTACTGAAACTTTTCCAATAAAGCTAGATAACAATCTGCTCAGCTCTTCCAGCTCTAGAACATGCTGCCTGCAGCTCAACCACAATGTTCATTGTGACAGGTTCCCTTTAATAACCCTAATTATACACCCAAATGAGTTCCAGTAACAAGACATGCTCACCGTGCTGGTACACGAATATATTTGTACACCTGTTTTTTTTTTTGCATTCTTTCGAATAAGAAAACTGACATGAAATACAAGGATAAACCAAATTCCTTTAATAGACATCTCAAATGTTTCCAGATTTACACACCTAGCAAGAGGACATGGCAAGGTGTTAAATGTCTTGTCCTGTTTGCATTTCTCCTGAAGGTACTATACCCCTGTAGGGCTCAAAATCTAATAACCTTACATTTTCTTAACTTGAATAAGAGGTTTTCACTGCTGCAGGGCTGAACTTCTAAATGCCAATAATTATACTGAGGAGACCAAGGTGTTAATGTAATATATTATACTCCGACAAGACAAAATGCTACGATCACTAAACAGCTTCTCAGTGAGCTCAAAGGGAACACCTGGAGCTGCTCGAAGGATAGGTTCACATCAGCCTAGCAGAGTTCACCTGAACCGACCGCATCAACTATATTGGGATACGGCCGCTTTCCGGACAAAAGCCGTGGCATGCAAAAGTTTTTTTCCGTATTCTAATCGTAAATGGTTGTTGCTGTTTAGACGTCCCTAAAATTAAACACTAGAAAATTACTGCTATATTGGAACGTTTAAACAAAATAATAGTTTTTAATAAATAAAACACTCAAAGACTCAAAACTCAAATGTGTCAGGCTAGGGCATATCCCCCAGGTGCGGGGAAGAGACATACAAATTAAACTCGTGTCTCCTATGCCTAAATGTATTAATAGAGTGTAGGAAAGTAATATCTCTGAACCCTATTAAACCTTAGTAACACCGTCAATGTGCACATCAGTGTTAGGCCTAGTTCACACGAACGTATGGCTTTTATAGTATTTTGCGGTCCGTTTTTCACAGATCCGTTGTTCCGTTTTTGAGTTCCGTTGTGTTTCCGTTTCCTTTCCGTTCTTCAGTTCCATTTTTCCGTATGCCATATACAGTATACAGTAATTACATAGAAAAAATTTGAATGGAGCCACGGAACGTGATTTGCGGGCAATAATAGGACATGTTCTATCTTTCAACTGAACGGAAAAACGAAAATACGGAAACTGAATGCATACGGAACACATTCTGTTTTTAATGCAGAACCATTGAAATAAATGGTTCCGTATACGGAACACAAAAAAAACGGCCCGTACACTTGCAAAAAAAAACAAAAACGTTTGTGTGAACTAGGCCTTACTCTGGAATCTGGACATCCACACCTCCTCAATCACAAGGTAGGTATACTGTCCAGTATCCCATCACTGCCATAGGGGAGCTCACTACAGGGATAGCACTAAACAGATCGGCAGGAGTCCATGTGGACACAACTGATTGACCAATCTGGACACCTCGTTGTAACACTCTCCCTAAATGCAGCCCTGTGTCTCACTACCACCACTCTACGCGTCGTACACCCACACTTCATCAGGAGCAGGTACAGGGGGTAGGTAGGTACATGTAGCGTGATCAGATTCCCGCATAGAGTGGCGTGCAGGATAGCAGTGTATCGGCCGCCCGTACGCCGCCTCTAAATAGCTCTAACTCCTCCCCCAGCAGACACGGTCCCAGAGGGTAGCCAATCACAGCGGAGGTGTGTCAGACAACTCCAGACAAGTGTCGCTGTTAATAGCAACCACACGGGTGGGGGAAACTATTGGTGGCTCAAATAGGTGGTTATATATTCACTTCAGAAACCTTTGTTGGTACGATCCATCTGAGGGTTCAGATGTCAGGTAAAACATCATAGATACTTCCCATCAGGAGGTTGGGAATGTTGCGCACGTAACAGGGGAATAAGCTGACTGTTACATCTATATCCTGTCAAGTTACAGTCAGATGGAGAAATATGACGCAGAGGATCGTTTGAAAATAGACCGGGTATACACACAATTATTACTAATAAAGGTTGTATCGATCGTATATGGGTTAGAACAAACATGATTTGTGTAATTGTATATCAATAATTTCTCACCATACTGTACACAATATATCACACGCAATATTTAGTTCCTATCCCCATATCCTACATAAGGATAGACTCCTCTAAAAAGAAGTCACCTCAGATGAAACACGCATACGAAATGGCATCATTTAAAAGGATAACTGTCACATTTAGACCCTAATTTCAATTTTCATATATGTAGTTACTAATAACAAGATATTCCTGAATCAGTTACTATTAGACTGACTTACCCCATATTTAATAAGATTCAGCCCTTAGCAACCAGTCTGCATAAAACTGCAATCTCACTATTCAGTTAAGATGGCCGCCACTGCCCTCACCCTGAGGCTAATCCCGCCTGCCCTCACTAGCCAGTAACAATAGCCCCCCAAAAGTGTCAGTAACCAGAGCCCTCCCCCTAAAGGGTTAATCTCCTGCAGCACAAAGGGGTCCTCTTACCACATGTTGCTTTCATTTATACACTGAGCAGACGGCAGATCTCCCTTCCCTGGTCTGCGCTGCACCAACTCTGCATTCTCCTGCTCTGCTGAGTGAGGGAGCGTCTGCCAAGCGCAGGGACAGGGAGAAGTGCACACAGCCCAGGCACTGTTATCAGCTGCTGGGGAGGACCTGGCTTTAATCATTTACTTACAGTCCCTGGCTGTCAGTAATCTGACCCTGCACACTGCGTGCTCCATCCTTCAACAGATAGACGGACCATGCCTAGCAACCCTATTTTAAGCACAGGTAAAAGTAGGCAGTACAGGGAACAAAAATGTGGAGTTAAGGGGTAATTGAATACACAGTGAAAAGTTGAAATAGGGCCACCAAGGTGATATTAATCACAACAATCCAATACTCCAAAAAATATATAAAATACGACAGTTATCCTTTAAACCCTGCGGTTTCACGGTTTGCATCCTGAAAATCCATTAAGCTTCTTTACGTAGTAATAAAAAAAAAGTGTCCACATCACCCCCTCGTGTGGGTCGCCTAATGCGTTCCATACCCTCGAATTTAACTAGTGCACCTTCCCCAACATGGCACTCATGACATGAAGTGCAACTAGTGTTTCTGCCTCATTCCTGATGTCAGAAAGATGTTCACCAACCCTCTTTCTGAATTCACGCTTCGTTTTGCCGATGTACTGTATACCGCATACACAGTTTAGAAGATAGATCACTCCTATCGTTTTGCAATTTATAAAAGGATCTCAGTCCATACGTCGCCCCTGTACTTGTGCTACTGAAATATTTACCCCTTTTTATGAACTTGCAGAAGGAGCATGTTCCACATGGGAACGTGCCTTTGGCATCATTTTTTCAGCCATGATCTGGCTGATCTTGGGGTAAGATACAAGGTATGGACAAAATGATCTCTTAGATTGCGATTCCGCTGATAGGCAATGGAGGGATTTTGCGTCAGCAGGTGCCCAATGTCTGGGTCCGATTTCAAAATCCCCCAGTACGCTGACATAATCTCCCAATGGCATCTATCATATGTGCCGACAATCCTGCATTGTCTTTCTCCTTCCTAACCTTTGGGCACAAAAGTTGTTCACGATTGCAACTAATTGCATGTTGGTATGCTCTTTTTAAAGATCCCTGAGGGTACCCATAATTCTTAAATGGGACCTGAAGGTCCCTCGCTGCCACCCTAAAGTCCGCTAACTCTGAGCAGTTTCTCCGGGCTCTTAGATACTGCCCTTTAGGGATCCCCCTTTTAAGAGCTAGTGGGTGGCTGCTCTCCCATCTCCGGAGATTGTTTGTGGCAGTAGGTTTCCTGAATAGATTAGTTGTTATTCTACCTGTTGTATCCAGTGTGAGAGAGGTCCAAGAATGATAAATCCTTGGCCTCTATGGTGGATGTAAAAAATAGCCCCAATTTACTACGTAAAGAAGCTCAATGGATTTTCAGGATGCAAACCGTGAAACGGCAGGGTTTAAATGATGCCATTTCGTATGCGTGTTTCATCTGAGGAGACTTCTTTTTAGAGGAGTGTATCTTTATGTAGGATATGGGGATAGGAACTAAATATTGCGTGTGATATATTGTGTACAGTATGGTGAGAAATTATTGATATAATTACACAAATCATGTTTGTTCTAACTTATATACGATCGTTACGACGTTTATTAGTAATAATTGTGTGTATACCCAGTCTATTTTCAAACGATCCTCTGTGTCATGTTTTTCCATCTGACTGTAACTTGACAGGATATAGATGTAACAGTCAGCTTATTCCCCTGTTACGTGCGCAACATTCCCCAATTTTTTCCAACCAGAAGCCTGCAGTTTGCCGGAAAGTCGCCATATCCCATTAAAGTCAGATCCAAAGATCTTTGCCAGAGCAGCCTGCCGAATCGGTTATATGCAAATGTGAACCTACCCTAAAAATGAAAGGGGTCACTAAGTGATATACGCCAGAAAACGTGGGCGTGGCATGGGCAGGCCGCCAGGCCCGTCTCATTAATCATTTTCTAGGCCTGTTTTAGATGTAGAAAATGTTCTAAGTGTACGTCAGCAAGGAAGCGGAAGTAGATTTAGACCGGTGGCAGATGTGCCGAACTTTGACGGATCCACCACCAGCGCAGGAGTTAAGACGCTGATCTTAACAAATTATTCCCTAAATGTTTTCTTATGAGCATGTCCACACGTCTAAAGCAAAAAATCTGCAGCAGAATTTTTTTTTTTACCAAATTGTGCATAGTTTTGTTGTGGATTTCAATGCGGTAAGGATTCCGATTTCCAATGACGGATCTCAATACCAGAAAATAGAAACGCTAGTCTGAAAGTAGCCTCAGTCACACATGGACACATTCCAAAAGATGGTTTTCCACGTTGAGATTCTTGGATGCAGTTTTTGAATTGAAAGGCAGAAGTGGATTGAAAAAAAGAAGAGAAGACTCAGGGGGAGATTTATCAAGACCAGCACTGTATACGCCGGTCTTAATTTGTCCTGCCGTAGCTGGAGATGCGCCACAATTAGGAGGTGCGTGACTCTTAATGAGTAGCGCATTTATGATCGCCACCTGTGCCGGAAATTTTGTCTATTCTACTCTGGAGTAGATTCGAGGTGTAATGCGTGACAGTTTTCTGCTTCTACATCTTGCTAAATGTATTGGGCCGTGGCAGTCTTACCTGCAGCCCGCCCTCTACAGTTTACAAAGTTGTCACAAACTGGGACTTGCGCCAATCTGTGTGATTTCTCTAGGCCAGAAAACTGGGATAAAAGCTTAATAAAACTCCCCCATGTCTTCAGTTTATCATCCGTTCCTGGCTTTGGTTTTAAAAACTGTAGTGCGACCAGGTGCAGTTCCAAACACAGAACAGGTGCTGATCTTTCCCTTATACCTTATGTCTGTGGAGGCTCCAATACTGGTTTTGGCTCACAATCAGGACAGTCTTTAATATTGATTGGACCCTGGGCAAAAATTTACTTGGGCCCCCTGGATCCCGCCTTCCCACACCTTAGCAGGCAATCACGCCCTCCACCACAACACACACACAAAAAATCCACACATCTGGTAGAGTACAGTGAATGACTGTAAATACTTCCAGTTCTGAAGACTCCAGCGGGTCAGGATCAGTGCTCTGGGCAGCTGGGCTCAGGCTGGAAGTGGGCACCGCTCTGCAGGAAGGAGACCAGGGCTCGGCTCACCCTAGTGTTACAGTGCACCCCAGCACCCCACAGTATGCAGTATAGCACCCTATAGTATACAGCAACGCACAGTATGCAGTATAGCACCACACACTATACAGCACCCCACAGTATACACCTCACAGTATACAGTAGAGCAGTATAGCACCTCACCGTATACAGCACCCCAAACTATACACGATACAGCACCCCACACTATACAGCCCCCCACAGTATACAGTACAGCACTCCACAATATACAGCACCCACAGTATACAGCCCCCCACACTATACAGCCCCCCCCCCACACTATACAGTACCCCACTATACAGTAGTTTACAGTATATTAGCATAACAGCCCCTGTCACCTTTTTCTGATGTCATCTTCACAAAAAAAGCTCCACAGTTAAGGCAAACTTCTACAGCAACACTCCTGGTAGGACCTTGATGACCTCATAGCCATGTGACCAGTAATAATGCTAGGTTACTGGTCACATGGTGATGATGTCATCTAAGGTCCTAGAGAATCACAGCTCTCACAGTATGCTGCCTGGAGTGCCGGCAGGCAAGGCATGGCAGCACCCCCTGTGTAGCTGACAGCCTGACACCCGGGGCAGTGGCTAGCAGGGCTCAAGAGGCAGCTGCCTTGGGCCCCCCAGGAGCAACTGGGCCCGGGGCAACTGCCCCTTTTGCCCCTTGTTAAAGACGGCCCTGCTCACAATCACTGATGGAAATCACTGACGTGTGAATAAGGTTTTAGACTGGGTTTCTATATTCAGGTAAAAACCTACAACAAAATCACTGATTGAAATATAGTCGGTTAACGTTCACCTCTAAAGCACTTTCACTGATGAACAGAATGTTTGTATGTGTATATGTTAAAACAAACTTTATTGATTCACATTAAAATAGGAGGGTGAATAACCATTACAAGATAATCACGATCGGGACTAACCTTTGCTCAGCTATACACATGGCTAAATTGGTAACGGGTTGGTCAGAGAGTCCTCCTTCAGAAATACCTCCTATGCCTAACTGATGATTTAGAGTTATCGTCCCGATTGATGCACTTTTTAAAGCCATAGGCAAGAACGAATAAGAAGTCTTCTCCACTTTTTGAATCCATTCCTGTTTTTGGCATCATAAAAGTGCATTAAAAAAACCTAAACGTGGAAATCCGGCATACAGTGGCATACTACGACTGCCGATAGCCATAGTTGGTGTCCATGGGTTCGTCTTGACAGGGACAGTCAGCTCTTATGTGACCCTGTTCCTGGCACCGCCAGCAGATAATGGGAGCCGGGTCTGCGGGGGGGCACGTCCTGAGCAGGCTTTGCTGGAACCGGCCGTCGGGTCGAAAGTGGGGCTTTCCTGGCTTTAAAGAACCCCCTTGTATATTTTTTGTGGCCTCAAAACGCTCCACGAGGTCGATCATCTCTAGGGCGTTACCCGGCAATACCTGGCCTACCCAGTGTTGGAGAGTGTATGGCAAAGCCCTCCAGAAGATGTCAGCCAACAACCGGTCCAGCATAGCAGCGGGGCTCAGTGTCTCTGGCTGCAGCCATTTTTGTAAACGATGCAACAAGTCATAGTACTGGGGTTTGGCAGGTTCAGCCGGGTTAAACTCCCACTGATGCACCCGCTGAGCCCGTACCAAAACGTTCACCCCCAGTCTGGCCAATATCTCACTCTTGACGACCTGGTAATTAGACACTTGGTTTTCGGGCAGATCAAAAGAAAACCTGCTGGGGTCCAGACAACAGGAATGGAGCGAGAATCTCAGCCCATTGGTCTCGGGGCAACTTCTCCCGGATGGCGACTTTCTCAAACACCGCCAGGTAGGTCTCGACATCAGAGGAACCCATCTTTGTGATGGCGGCCCGAACCGCTTTCCTGGCATCAAAAGTGCTCGGGGTTGCTCCTGCTGCTTGCAACGCCATTACATGTTGTAACAGAAGCTGGTTAGTTTCTTGCTGCTGTTTGTTCGCCTCCCGCTGCTGCAGGTTAGCCTCCACGAGGGCTTTCACAACAGCCTCCATCTTGTCAGGGAACTCGGGGCACAGGTTTGCCGGCTTAATGTATGACATCCACCTGTGTTTAAAAAGGACCTTTCACTTGTAAAAACTATGTGAACTAAGTATGCTGCCATGTAGAGCGGCGCCCGGGGATCTCACTGCACTTACTATTATCCCCGGGCGCCGCTCCGTTCTCCCGTTATGCCCTCCGGTACCTTTGCTCCTTAAGTTATAGTAGGCGGTGTCTTCCCTTGTCCTGTGGGCGTCTCCTTCTCCTAGGCTGTAGCGCTGGCCAATCGCAGCGCACAGCTCACAGCCTGGGAGAAAAAAACCTCCCAGGCTGTGAGCTGTGCGCTGCGATTGGCCAGCGCTGCAGCCTAGGAGAAGGAGACGCCCACAGGACAAGGGAAGACACTGCCTACTATAACTTAAGGAGCAAAGGTACCGGAGGGCATAACGGGAGAACGGAGCGGCGCCCGGGGTAATAGTAAGTGCAGTGAGATCCCCGGGCGCCGCTCTACATGGCAGCATACTTAGTTCACATTGTTTTTACAAGTGAAAGGTCCTCTTTAAGGCAAAAAAAAAAAAACTTTCCCGGCCCTCAGGCCAGCCTCACTGCACCTGCCCGCATCCTCCAACAAATGTGGGGAATTACTCCGGTAGACAGGGGTGCAGGAGCAGTATAGAGGCAAATGGAGTCCAGGTAATGAAGCAAAAGAGAGTTTCACACTTGCTCAAACAGAAAAGCAGTCACTTGGTTCACACACAAAATAACAGAGCGCTTCACCTGGCTCCTTTACTGGAATGATGAGTCCTGTTCTGGCCGATCGCACAGCCACAACGTTTCCTCACAGGATGCTGGGCGCTCTGTACGCCTGTGTCGGGGCCCAAGCCTCAGCTCCACACACTGCAAAAACCGCCCAGACTCAGTGATTTTCCTTCCTTCTCCTCCCAGCTGAGGTTTCTGCCTGGGAATTTAAATCCCAGCTACAAAACCTGGTTCTGGAACGTGGAGAGTAGGCACCTGCCCAACTCTTTACCTACTCCAATAAAAGCCGGCCCGGATTGGCTTTGCAGCCATACTAAGTACGGTATTAAAGGGGTCAACAGATTCTGCTGTTAACACACAAAATCCAGCCAGGAACCTCGGTGACACGTATCTGCCATCCATTATGGTACCCTGCACCTTACCACAATATTAAAGAGAGGTGATCATCATCATTTACTGGATAACCCCTTTAATAGAGAATGGTGTAAAATCTGCCTGCATCCACCCGACTCACTCCCACCTAACTTGCAGCCCACTGCCTGTTAGGCTAGATCTGTCTCTAGTAAGGGCTCATGCACACAACTGTTGGGTGTTTTGTAGTACGCAAATTACTGATCCGTAAATCATGGATAAATCGGACATGTGCATTCTGCATCCTTGTTTACTAGAACAGGTTCTATTTTTTTTTTTTGGTGGAACGGCCATGCAGACATACGGACATATAATGAATACGGAATCATTTCAGTTTCTTTGTGGCCCCACTGAAGCGAATGGTTCCACATACGGGCCAAAAAAAAAAAAAAAAAAAAATAGGTTCGTGTGCATGAGCACTAACAAAGACACAAAAGACGGTTCACAGGAAATGGGGTTGTGTCAGAGCTAGCCAAGATCCTGAGCCTGGTAGAAGAACTGCTTCTACACTGCTTCTGAAGAGCAAAGAAGCTCCTTACATTGCTCAACAGAACAGACGATGGTCAGGAAGGAAGTGTTCTTTCCTGACAATGACCTGCTTGTTATTGGAGGAGACATGCAGTGATCTCCTCCATAGTATGGAGAGGAGAGTTCGCTATTGTCACCGCTTGTCCCCAATACAGACTCGTTGTTGGCAGCAGAGTGCGGTTTAGATAGCATGATCTGCTGCTGGCAAAGATTTAGGTGTCTGCGTCGATGATCCTATTACCTGGTGAACAAGTGTTTTGCTTGTTCTTTGGGTAATCAGTTACACCATTACACAGGCACGTTTCTGTTAACGAGTCATATAAATGCTTTTTAGTGAAAATCTGCCCGATGTTTGAGAGAGAAATGCATCTAGTTGTGCAAGAGAATAATAAGGCTGAAATATGGCTCAGGAAGACAAAAAAAGAGCTTCTTCATAGTTATGATTCTACAATGAATCATAGCAATTATGAAAACTTTTTAGAAAACTCAGGTACACGTTAAGTAAACAGTTACAACAAGAAACTTTTACTTTTTTCAAGTTAGAAATGGCGCCATCTGTTTAACCACCTCCGGACCGCCTAACGCAGGATCGCGTTCCGGAGGTGGCAGCGCTGCGCACAGTCACGCATATACGCGTCATCTCGCGATGGCCGAGATTTCCTGTGAACGCGCGCACACAGGGGCGCGCGCTCACAGGAACGGACGGTAAGAGAGTTGATCTCCAGCCTGCCAGCGGCGATCGTTCGCTGGCAGGCTGGAGATGTGTTTTTTTTAACCCCTAACAGGTATATTAGACGCTGTTTTGATAACAGCGTCTAATATACCTGCTACCTGGTCCTCTGGTGGTCCCCTTTGTTTGGATCGACCACCAGAGGACACAGGTAGCTCAGTAAAGTAGCACCAAGCACCACTACACTACACTACACCCCCCCCCCCCCCCCGTCACTTATTAACCCCTTATTAGCCCCTGATCACCCCATATAGACTCCCTGATTACCCCCGTCATTGATTACCCCCCTGTAAAGCTCCATTCAGACGTCCGCATGATTTTTACGGATCCACTGATAGATGGATCGGATCCGCAAAACGCATCCGGACGTCTGAATGGAGCCTTACAGGGGCGTGATCAATGACTGTGGTGATCACCCCATATAGACTCCCTGATCACCCCCCTGTCATTGATTACCCCCCTGTAAAGCTTCATTCAGACGTCCGCATGATTTTTACGGATCCACTGATAGATGGATCGGATCCGCAAAACGCATCCGGACGTCTGAATGAAGCCTTACAGGGGCGTGATCAATGACTGTGGTGATCACCCCATATAGACTCCCTGATCACCCCCCTGTCATTGATTACCCCCCTGTCATGGATTACCCCCCTGTAAAGCTCCATTCAGACGTCCGCATGATTTTTACGGATCCACTGATAGATGGATCGGATCCGCAAAACGCATACGGACGTCTGAATGAAGCCTTACACGGGCGTGATCAATGACTGTGGTTATCACCCCATATAGACTCCCTGATCACCCCCGTGTCATTGATCACCCCCCTGTCATTGATCACCCCCCTGTCAGGCTCCATTCAGACATTTTTTTGGCCCAAGTTAGCGGAATTTTTTTTTTTTTTTCTTACAAAGTCTCATATTCCACTAACTTGTGTCAAAAAATAAAATCTCACATGAACTCCCCATACCCCTCACGGAAACCAAATGCGTAAAATTTTTTAGACATTTATATTCCAGACTTCTTCTCACGCTTTAGGGCCCCTAGAATGCCAGGGCAGTATAAATACCCCACATGTGACCCCATTTCGGAAAAAAGACACCCCCAGGTATTCCGTGAGGGGCATATTGAGTCCATGAAAGATTGAAATTTTTGTCCCAAGTTAGCGGAACGGGAGACTTTGTGAGAAAAAAATTAAAAATATCAATTTCCGCTAACTTGTGCCAAAAAAAAAAAATTTCTATGAACTCGCCATGCCCCTCATTGAATACCTTGGGGTGTCTTCTTTCCAAAATGGGGTCACATGTGGGGTATTTATACTGCCCTGGCATTCTAGGGGCCCCAAAGCGTGAGAAGAAGTCTGGTATCCAAATGTCTAAAAATGCCCTCCAAAAAGGAATTTGGGCCCCTTTGCGCATCTAGGCTGCAAAAAAGTGTCACACATCTGGTATCGCCGTACTCAGGAGAAGGTGGGGAATGTGTTTTGGGGTGTCATTTTACATATACCCATGCTGGGTGAGAGAAATATCTTGGCAAAAGACAACTTTTCCCATTTTTTTTATACAAAGTTGGCATTTGACCAAGATATTTATCTCACCCAGCATGGGTATATGTAAAAAGACACCCCAAAACACATTCCCCACCTTCTCCTGAGTACGGAGATACCAGATGTGTGACACTTTTTTGCAGCCTAGGTGGGCAAAGGGGCCCATATTCCAAAGAGCACCTTTCGGATTTCACAGGTCATTTTTTTACAGAATTTGATTTCAAACTCCTTACCACACATTTGGGCCCCTAAAATGCCAGGGCAGTATAACTACCCCACAAGTGACCCCATTTTGGAAAGAAGAGACCCCAAGGTATTTCGTGATGGGCATAGCGAGTTCATAGAAGTTTTTATTTTTTGTCACAAGTTAGTGGAATATGAGACTTTGTAAGAAAAAAAAAATAAAATAAAAAAAAATCATCATTTTCCGCTAACTTGTGACAAAAAATAAAAAGTTCTATGAACTCACTATGCCCATCAGCGAATACCTTAGGGTGTGTACTTTCCGAAATGGGGTCATTTGTGGGGTGTTTGTACTGTCTGGCCATTGTAGAACCTCAGGAAACATGACAGGTGCTCAGAAAGTCAGAGCTGCTTCAAAAAGCGGAAATTCACATTTTTGTACCATAGTTTGTAAACGCTATAACTTTTACCCAAACCATTTTTTTTTTTACCCAAACATTTTTTTTTTATCAAAGACATGTAGAACTATAAATTTAGAGCAAAATTTCTATATGGATCTCGTTTTTTTTGCAAAATTTTACAACTGAAAGTGAAAAATGTCATTTTTTTGCCAAAAAAAATCGTTAAATTTCGAATAATAACAAAAAAAGTAAAAATGTCAGCAGCAATGAAATACCACCAAATGAAAGCTCTATTAGTGAGAAGAAAAGGAGGTAAAATTCATTTGGGTGGTAAGTTGCATGACCGAGCAATAAACGGTGAAAGTAGTGTAGGTCAGAAGTGTAAAAAGTGGCCTGGTCATTAAGGGGGTTTAAGCACTGGGGGCTGAGGTGGTTAAGGCTACTTATACATGATGTGGCCCAGAAGCAGTATCTGCATACAGCTCACCTCCAATTGCCGGACCACACATGTACTTTCCAGGCAGAACACATACATTTGTTGGAAATAGCATGTACAGGTGCAGCCCGGCAGCTACAGAGACAGCGGTTCGACGTATACGTATACAATCATGTACACGCACACAGATAAAGAATTGTACACACTAATTAAAACTGATAGTTTATATAGGTCAGACCTCGCCAAGGTCATAGCTGCACATCTCATGATAGCACTTGGGTTAATCAATAAGGGCAATTCAGCTAGCTGTAGTGAAGCACAATGCTCTCTGCAATACTGCTAGCAATACACTGACAATACACATTGGATATTGGGAATTTTCTCATCTACAGAAGAAATATGTAAAAGCATTAAAGGGAACCTGTCACCGGGATTTTGGGTATAGAGCTGAGGACATGGGTTGCTAGATGGCCGCTAGCACATCCGTAATACCCATTCCCATAGCTCTGTGTGCTTTTATGGTGTATAAAGAACGATTTGATATATATATGCAAATTAACCTGACATGAGTCAGAGCTTGAAAATATGACTCATCTTTTCCTTATCTTGTCTTTTTTTTCTTGACCTCAAATAATCATATTTTTTTTTCACCTGTTGATTACTGATTATTGACTTTCATTACTCTGATATGGCTTACATGTACCTGCATCTGTTATTTATGAGAGACGGATTTGTCGGCGACTCAAATGTTACTTCACCTGTACTTCTTTGAAAATGATAGATACTGTTAAATTGGAGTATGTAACTCCCTTATTCATTTTGATGTAACTAAAGCTATAAATGTCAACTATATGAATACTTTTGTAAATAAAAACATATAGTTGATAAGAAAAAAAATATATATGACCCTTCTCTGGTCACACAAGTAAGATATGACTCTTATGTTAATTTGCATAAAGGGGGGGGGGGGGAGTACAAAAATGCATAATACTTATTGAATTCATCTGCAAATGAAATTAAAAGTGTAATTTATATGTTTAGGGTAACACAATGAACATTTAGAAACGCTCAGTGAGGGTAGCATAGTAGAGGTGACAGGTTCCCTTTAAGTGACACCACTGCATTTTAAAGTTTGGTCACCCTATGGCTCAACCCCTCTTGACCACCTAACTGTTTTGGAGGAGCTCCGCTGGTTACAAAATCATACTTGACCAATGGTCTATACACAGTAAGATAAGCCCATGTTCATTACGAGTAGTGATCTAGAATATATTTAAAACAAAATTGTCGTTCCCTTCCAGCCATGAGGAGCACCAAACCCAGCTCCCTTAACCAATGCACGGGTGCTTATAAAGCTACAGGGGAGATTTTTCCGAACTGGTGTAAAGTAGAACTGGCTTAGTTGCCCATAGCCGATTCCACCTTTCGTTTTCCACAGCTCCTTTGAAAAATGAAAGATGGAATCTGATTGGTTGCTATGGGCAACTAAGCCCCTTCTAACTTTACACCAGTTTGGTAAATCTCCCCCTATATTTTTGTCATGGCTTACACTTTGATAGGAAAGTATGTAACCCATATGATGTCACTTCCTCTTTAGAGCAGTATGGGAAAATATAGTTAAAAATAAAAACCATGCTAAAATTCCATAAAAAGCACACCACATACATTGACACTTGCAATTTTTTTCAAGCTGGGCACAAATGAAATGAATGGCTATGGGGAAAATGCCAAACAAGGAGGGGAAAAAAAAAGTCACACCAAGGGTAGGCTCAGATAAAATAAAAAATAAAAAAATGCAAGTTCTTGCTGGGAGATGATGTCATTTTCAGGGATAGGGATACAACCAAGGGATATGTAGGGAAAGCTTCTTATGTCACGGTACAACCTATTTTATCCTTTTATAATCCAGAAGAAACTGAAGTCATTTCACTAATGAAAAAGTATTCATATATCACATATTTATTGGGGTTTTATGTGATGGACCAACACGAAGCAGTATGTGAAGTGAAAAGAAAAGGATACCTGGTTTTCACAATTTCTAATAAAGAAAAATCTGAAAATACCCCTATATTAACCCCTTAAGGACTCAGCCCTATTTCACCATAAGGACCAGGCCATTTTTTGCAAATCTGACCAGTGTCACTTTAAGTGCTGATAACTTTAAAACGCTTTGACTTATCCAGGCCGTTCTGAGATTGTTTTTTCGTCACATATTGTACTTCATGACACTGCTAAAATTGGGTCAAAAAAGTAAAAATTTTTTACATAAAAAAATACCATATTTACCAAAAAATTTAAGAAATTAGCAAATTTCAAAGTTTCAGTTTCTCTACTTCTGTAATACATAGTAATACCCCCAAAAATTGTGATGACTTTACATTCCCCATATGTCTACTTCATGTTTGTAGCATTTTGGGAATGATATTTAGTTTTTTGGGGATGTTACAAGGCTTAGAAGTTTAGAAGCAAATCTTGAAATTTTTCAGAAATTTACAAAAACCCAATTTTTAGGGACCAGTTCAGGTCTGAAGTCACTTTGCGAGGCTTACATAATAGAAACCACCCAAAAATGACCCCATTCTATAAACTACACCCCTCAAGGTATTCAAAACTGATTTTACAAACTTCGTTAACCCTTTAGGTGTTGCACAAGAGTTATTGGCAAATGGGGATGAAATTTGAGAATTTCATTTTTTTGCCTAATTTTCCATTTTAACCCATTTTTTCCACTAACAAAGCAAGGGTTAACAGCCAAACAAGACTGTATCTTTATTGCCCTGACTCTGCCGTTTACAGAAACACCCCATATTTGGCCGTAAACTGCTGTACGGGCACACAGTAGGGCGCAGAGGGAAAGGTGCGCCGTATGGTTTTTGGAAGCCAGATTTTGCTGGACTGGTTTTTTGACACCATGTCCCATTTGAAGCCCCCCTGATGCACCCCTAGAGTAGAAACTCCATAAAAAGTGACCCCATCTAAGAAACTACACCCCTCAAGGTATTCAAAACTGATTTTACAAACTTTGTTAACCCTTTAGGTGTTGCACAAAATTTAATGGAAAATAGAGATACAATTTCAAAATTTCACTTTTTTGGCAGATTTTCCATTTTAATAATTGTTTTACAGTTACAAAGCAAGGGTTAACAGCCAAACAAAACTCAATATTTATGGCCCTGATTCTGTAGTTTACAGAAACACCCCATATGTGGTCGTAAACTACTGTACGGGCACACGGTAGGGCGCAGAAGGAAAGGAATGCCATGCGGTTTTTGGAAGGCAGATTTAGCTGGACTGGTTATTTTGACACCATGTCCCATTTGAAGCCCGCCTGATGCACCCCTAGAGTAGAAACTCCAAAAAAAGTGACCCCATTTTAGAAACTACGGGATAGGGTGGCAGTTTTGTTGGTACTAGTTTAGGGTACATATGATTTTTGGTTGCTCTATATTACACTTTTTTGTGCGGCAAGGTAACAACAAATAGATTTTTTGGCACGTTTTTATTTTTTGTTATTTACAACATTCATCTGAAAGGTTAGATCATGTGGTAATTTTATAGAGCAGGTTGTCACGGACGCGGCGATACCTAATATGTATACAATTTTTTTAATTTATGTAAGTTTTACACAATGATTTCATTTTTAAAAACAAAAAATATTTTAGTGTCTCCATAGTCTAAGAGCCATAGTTTTTTCAGTTTTTGGGCGATTATCTTAAGTAGGGTCTCATTTTTTGCGGGATGAGATGACTGTTTGATTGGCACTATTTTGGGGTGCATATGACTTTTTGATCGCTTGCTATTACACTTTTTGTGATGTAAGATGACAAAAAATGGCTTTTTTTTACAGTTTTTATTTTTATTTTTTCACGGTGGTCACCTGAGGGGTTAGGTCATGTGATATTTTTATAGAGCCGGTCGATACGGACGCGTCGATACCTAATATGTATACTTTTTTTTTTATTTATTTAAGTTTTACACAAGGATTTCATTTTTGAAACAAAAAAAAAAAAAATCATGTTTTAGTGTTTCCATAGTCTAAGAGCCATAGTTTTTTCAGTTTTTGGGCGATTATCTTGGGTAGGGTATGATTTTTGCGGGATGAGATGACGGTTTGATTGGTACCGTTTTGGCGTACATGCAACATTTTTGATCACTTTTATTACCTTTTTTGGGAAGTAAGGTGGGCAAAATTTCAATTTTCTCATAGTTTTTATTTTTTTATTTTTATGGCGTTCACCGTGCAGGGAAAGTAACATGACCGTTTTATAGATCAGGTCGTTACGGACGCGGCGATACCCAATATGTGTAGTGTATTTTTTTATTTTTTTATTCAGTGATAAATGTGTTTTTTTTTAATCTTAAGTTATTTTTACATTTTTTTGACCCAGACCCACTTGGTTCTTGAAGATCCAGTGGGTCTGATGTCTGTATAATACAGTACAGTACAATATATATTGAACTGTTCTGTATTTTACACTTGTCTGAACAGATCTATGCCTTTTAGCACAGATCTGTTCAGCACCATGGACAGCAGGACGCCTGAGAGGAGTCCTGTTGCCATGGGAACCTTCCCCGTCTGCTCAGTAGTGATCAGAACTGAGCAGACGGGGAAGGGTAAGGATGGGGGTGTCGGGGGGCTGTCTGGGAGCTCTCTCCCTCTCCCATCGGGGGGCTGCAAAGGCACAGCAGCCCCCCGATGGGAGAGGGAGAGAGCTCCCTGAGCTGTTAACCTTTTCCATACAGCGGTCCGTACGGACCGCTGTATGGAAAGGGTTAAACGGCTGACATCGCATCACCGATGTCAGCCGTTTATACCAGGGTGTCAGCAATGTGCTGGCACCCTGGTATAACCACTAGAAGCCAACGATTATTCAAGGGGAGGCGGGCGGGGGATCGCGATCCCGCCTGCCGCACGCCCGCCTCCCGCGACACCCCCCGCCCACATAATATCATTCAGGGGTGCAGGGGGGGGGGGGGGGGGGGGTTAATAAAACGTAATTTTAAAGTTTGACACCCCCCCCCCCCCCCCCCCTGCGTTGTTACGGGATGCCGGCTGAATGATTTCAGCCGGCATCCCGTTCAGATTAACCCCCGGGGCGCCGCAATCCTATTTTAAACTCATGACGTACCGGTGCGTCATGGGTCCTTAAGGACTCGGGACCCATGCCGTACCGATACGTCCTAAGTCCTTAAGGGGTTAAATCCATTGTGACAAACTGCCTTCAGAAGTCACCTAATTAGTAAACAGAGTCCATCTGTAAGCAATTTAGTCTCCGTATAACTACAGCTGTTCTGTGAAGGCCTTAGAGGTTTGTTAGGGTCCATTAACATGTCGGCATAATGGGTCCGCAGTAAAAGATGCTGACAGCACACAGAGCACTTCCATTCCGCGGCCCCGCAAAAAAAATAGACCATGTCCTATTCTTGTCCGCAGCCACAGACAAGAATAGGCATTTCTCTCATAGTCCCGGCCATGTGCAGTCCACAAAATGCGGAATGCACAGGCCCGGTGTTCATGTTTTGCGGATCCGCAGTTTGAGGACCGCAAAACGGTTGCGGACAGTAGAATGGACCCTTAGAGAACATTAGTAATCAAACAGCATCATGAAAACCAAGGAACACAGACAGGCCAGGGATAAAGTTGTGGAGAAGTGTAAATCATCTGACAATGGAAGGAGTATGGCACAATTGCAAACCTACCAAGACATGGCCGCCAGCCTAAACTGACAGCACAGGTAAGAACACTAATTAGAGAAGCAGCCAAGAGGCCTGTGGTCACTGTGCAGTAGCTGCAGAGATCCACATCTCAGGTGGGAGAATCTGTCCACAAGACTACTATTAGGCTCCATTCACACGTCCGCAACGGGTTTTGCGGATCCGCAAAACACGGACAGCGGCAATGTGCTTTTCCGCATTTTGCGGACCCCACATTGCCGGCACTAATAGAATATGCCTGTTCTTGTCCACAATTGCGGACAAGAATAGGACATGTTCTATTTTTTGGCGGAACAGAAATTGCGGACGTGTGAATGGAGCCTTAGCCGTGTACTCCACAAATCTGGCCTTTATGGAAGAGTGACAAGAAAGCCATTTTTGAAAGCAAGTCATAAGAAGTCCTATATGCAGTATTCCACTAGCCACGTAGGGGACACAGCAAATGTGAAAGAAGTTCCTCTGGTCAGATGAGACCAAAGTTGAACATTTTGGCCTAAATGCAAAATGCTATATGCGGCAGAAAACTAACACTGAACATCACCCTGAACACACGATCCCCACTGTGAAACAAGGTGGTGGCAGTATCATCCTATGGGGATGCTTTTCTTCAGCAGGGACAGGGAATCTGTTCAGAGTAGATGTGAAGATGGATGGAGCTAAATACAGGAAGGAAAACCTGGTAGAGGCTGCAAAAGAGACTTGAGACTGGGGCAGAGGTTCACCTTCCAGCAGGGCAACGACCCTAAACATACAGCCAGAGCTACAATGGAATGGTTTAGATCAAAGCATATTCATGGTGTTAGAATGGCCCTGTCAAAGTCCAGACCTAAATCCTGTTTAGAATCTGTGACAAGACCTGAAAATTGCTGATCGCAGACGCTCTCCATCCAATCTGGCTGAGCTTCAGCTATTTTGCAAAGAAGAATGAGCAAAAATTTCAGCATCCGGGTGACATACCCCAAAAGACTTGCAGCTGTAATTACAGCAAAAAGGTCTTTCTACAAAGTATTGACACAGGGGCGCTGAATACAAATGCACACAACACTTTACACATTTTAATTTAAGAATTTTGAATACCATGTATAATTTTATTTTCACTTCACACATACTTGCCATTTTGTGTTGGTCTATCACATAAAATCCCAATAAAACGCATTTAAATTTGTAGGTGCAATGTGAATATTATATTTTTTTTATTGATTAACAGTTTAAAAAAAGGTATGAATACTTTAAGGCACTGTAATTGACCATCCAGCAGAGCAACAGCCTGCTGGAGTTCATCATAGCCGGATACTGGCCTTTCCTGCTACAGCCCATTAACCTGCACCCGTTGTTTTGTCCGTCCGAATCCTGGCACCAATGCCAGAAACAAGCCGGATCCCATTTCAATAAATTGGGCCTGGCAGTACTCCACCCATTTTCGACTATGCCGGATACAAGGAACTCCTGGATGGTTTTAACATTAGTGTGAAACTAGCCTTACAAAAGGCAGATAAAGTACTAAGCAACAAACAGTGGAAAATAAGGAGGAATCGCTTGCTCAGTTTCATGCAGACTACTAAAGGCGAAACGTGTGCGTCAGTACATGGCACGATTACATCAGGACCAAAGATGATCCCTAGGGCTGCAACCTGTCCATGTAAATAAATGTCAAGTGATTACAGAACAAGCTCAATTACTAGCCTGAGCTTCCCCAAGGAGTCCAACTGCAGAACGAGCAATTAGTTCACTTTCCATCTTCACAATGAGCTCTTATGACTATACAATTCTGCAACTAAATATTAAACACTTTGAGTAATCACTTTCCGTAAACAGCGAAGGTATATTCACTCTTTTATTCATATATAAAATAGAACATTATTGAGATTGCCTCTAATAGAGCTTGAAGGGGATGTGTCCTAAGTGGCTTTTGGGTCATTCCATGTCAAGTGGACCAACCTAGAAATCTGACCCTCTCCAAATTGAATAACATTTTGCACAGATGTTCCCTAGGGTCCCCAGGGTTAACAGCTTGTCCACAAAATGCCTGGGTGTAAAAGCCCCAAAAGGTGACACTTGATTGTCAGTTGAGCAGCATCTTGAGAGACTACAGGAACATGTTCAGACATGTCGTGCAATTGTCTTCCCCCAAAGACACAATGTTTGCCTGGTCCTGTTCTGCTGATGGCTTACACAGGTAGATATGCCATTTCCCTCCATGTTCTCCTGCAATTGTTTTCTTAAATAATTTGTAAACCCTTACGAGTCTTTCTAAATTAAATTACATTTCTTTATTACAGATAGCTATGGATGCTCATTTATTACACTATGGAGCATAGCAGTGAATTAGGTCCTTGCATATTGGGCTGTTTGATGGTTCGGAGTGCCATAAGCAGTCTGGATTTTATTCTGGCAAAAGTAACTTAAAACTGATCAAGGATTTTTCTTTGAAAGATCAAGTGTTAATAAAAAGGCGCTCTGGACTGCATAGTTTCTGTGTAGAATCAAATATATGCGCCTTCCATGAAGCATTCATTTTGACCAAATTTGACTTTCTTCAGAAAAAATGCTGCAATCCATCTGAAAAGCAGAATCACAGTAATGCCAAAGACTTGCGCACAATCGATCTTGCTACATCTATCCACCTGAAAACTATCACAAAACAAGAGTTTAAGCCAGGCCAAAAACTTTGCCCACGTTGTAAGCAGGATGTTAATGCAAAGTTACAGGAATTGGAGGCTTTTCAGTCTGATTCAGGAGGTAGAGACGAACCTATCAGCGTTGCTGAAAACCTTAACACAAGTTTTGGACCACTTGGCATATCCCTATTAAAGATTGAGAAAGCCAGTGGGCGAAATTCATTGTGCTATGCAAAGCGCAAATTCAGCGAAGCACAAGGCAGCATTGCTACTAAAATTGCAGCTGTGATTGTACTCCTGCTGACCTTAAAGGGTAACTGTCATTTTTATTTTTTTGCTAAAGTGTAGGGCAAGTGATGGGTAACAATTTTCCAATAGACTTTATTTAGCCAAAACGTTTATTTTTGGTAGAAAACTGGGGCTCAAATGGCCCTTAGCAGCACTCTTCAAAAGAGCGTTGCTAAGGGCCATCCGTCTCCGATTCGAAAAGACTGCCTGTGCTTCTGACTCGTGCTTCCCTGAGAGATAGAAGGATGGGCACAGGAGTCTTGGGAGTTAAAATTTCATTTATATTCACCCTTTCTATGCAATCTAATGCTCCGTTACATTCCCTGATCTGCGATTCCTGTGATAATAATTCATGAAGCAGCCGCCGGAAGTAGAAGCACTGTGCGCAGTGAGCCGGTGGCTGCTTAATGAATTATCACAGGGATCGTAGATCAGGGAATGTAACGGAGCATTAGATTGCATAGAAAGGGGAAATATAAATGTAATTTTAACTCCCAAGACTCCTGTGCCCAGCCTTCTATCTCTCAGGGAAGCACGAGTCAGAAGCACAGCCAGTCTTTTCGAATCGGAGACGGATGGCCCTTAGCAACGCTCTTTTGAAGAGTGCTGCTAAGGGCCATTTGAGCCCCAGTTTTCTACCAAAAATAAACGTTTTGGCAAAATAAAGTCTATTGCAAAATTGTTACCTATCACTTGCCCTACACTTTAGCAAAAAAAATAAAAATATGACAGTTATCCTTTAACCAATGTCAAAAATGCACTGAATAGGACATGTTGCTAAAGGAACTGAAGTAAAAGCTGAATGTTTCCAGCAATGGTGAAGACATGCAATTTCTGACCCTAGTCCCAAGAAGTTGGAGTATTGAGAAAACTTCCAAAGAATTTAATGTCTCAACTAGAATGGTGAAGCAAGAAATCTGGAACAGGAATATGGCATCCTTGCTGTTCCTAAACCCAAGCAAGGAAAAATGCTGTCTGAGCAGGATTTTTATGAAAATGATGAATTTTCTACAGTATGTCCAGGCAGAAAGGAATGTGTGTCTGAGGATAAATGGTAAAAAGCTATTTAAGCAGAAAAGGTTGATCTTGTGCAGCTTGAAGGAATTGTACACCATCTATTGGGACAAGCATGGGCCTGAAATTGGGTTCTCAAAATTCTGTGAGTTTCGGCCAAAATGGTGTGTTACTGTTGGCTCATCAGGAACTCATTCAGTCTGTGTCTGCACAATCCATCAAAATGTTACATTTATGCTTTTGGCCACCACACTTCCAGATGACCACAAAATGCTTTTAAAGTAAAACTGTCTGTGATATTAAATCAAAAGATTGCATGTTGCAACGATGTGAAAAGTGCCCTGGAAGGACTGCCCTGGAAGAATATTTTGCCGATTTTAAGGAAAGTGACCTTAATGATTATGTTGAATTTAAGAAGTGGATTCACACAGATCAGGATACCTTAGAAACCCAGCAGTTATCCTTAGAGGATTTCACCTCAGAACCAAGGGACAAAATTTGTAACTTGACCAGACACCATTTTATTTCTAAGCACCAAAGTGCTTATCTAAATGAGCTGAAACTAAATCTGGAGGAGGGACATGCAATTGTCCTGATGGACTTTGCCGAAAACGACTCCTTTGTTGTCCAGAATGCAGTGCGGGGGTTTCACTGGGAAAATAGCCAAGCAACACTTCATCTTTTCGTCGTTTACTGTTGCAACCCTGACTTCCGATGCTTCAGCATTTGAAAATCAGTGACTGCTTGCGTCATGACACTATAGCGGTCCATACATTTATGAAAAAGCCGATTGGGCATCTGATGGACACACTAGCCATTTTAAAGCATATTCACTATTTTAGTGATAGATCTGCTGCTCAGTACAAAAACTTCAAAAATCGTATTAATCTATGCAGTCATAATGACTTTTGCATCACCGCTGAGTGGAACTTGTTTGGCTCAAGCCATGGAAAAATCACCTTGTGATGGAAGTAGAGGAACTGCAAAACGTTTGGCTGCCAGGGCTAGTTTACAACGTCCAGTCAATAACCACATTTTGACACCAAAAGATCTGTATGACTTCTGCAGCAAAAATGTTCCTGGTATTCAATTTTTCTTTGTTTGATGCAAACAGACCTATTCAAGGTTTAGCAAGGGTCATACTGTTGCTGGGACAAGTGAGCACCATCAGTTCACCCATTGATAGAACTAATATTTGTGTTAGCAAAATTTCAATATTTCAAAGTCTAAGGGGGTCAGATCGGGAGACCTTGGGGGCCATTCAAGGGTCATACTGTTGCTGGGACAAGTGAGCACCATCAGTTCACCCATTGATAGAACTAATATTTGTGTTAGCAAAATTTCAATATTTCAAAGTCTAAGGGGGTCAGATCGGGAGACCTTGGGGGCCATTCAACTGGCCCACGACGACCAATCCACTTTCCAGGAAACTGTTCATCTAGGAATGCTCGGACCTGACACCCATAATGTGGTGGTGCACCATCTTGCTGGAAAAACTAAAGGAACGTGCCAGCTAGATGAACAGTTTCCTGGAAAGTGGATTGGTCATCGTGGGCCAGTTGAATGGCCCCCAAGGTCTCACGATCTGACCCCCTTAGACTTTTATCTTTGGAATCATCTGAAGGCAATTGTCTATGTTGTGAAGATACGAGATGTGCAGCACCTGAAACTACGGATACTGGAAGCCTGTGCTAGCATTTCTCCTGCGGTGTTGCTATCAGTGTGTGAAGAGTGGGAGAAGAGGGTTGCATTGACAATCCAACACAATGGGCAGCACATTGAACACATTTTATAAGTGGTCAGAAACTTGTAAATAACTCATGAAAGAATAAAGTTACGTTAAAACCAAGCACACCATTGTTTTTCGTGTGAAATTCCCAATAAGTTTAATGTGTCACATGACCCTCTTCCTATTGAAAAAACAAAAGTTGGATTCAAAATGGCCGACTTCAAAATGGCCACCATGGTCACCACCCATCTTGAAAAGTTTCCCCCCTCACATATACTAATGTGCCACAAACAGGAAGTTAATATCACCAACCATTCCCATTTTATTAAGGTGTATCCATATAAATGGCCCACCCTGTATATATAAAAAAATAAAATAAGTGCAAAAACAGACCCTGGAAACTATAGGCCGGTAAGTTTAACATCTGTTGTGGGCAAACTGTTTGAAGGTTTTCTAAGAGATGCTATCTTGGAGGATCTCAATGAAAACAAGCAAATAACATCATATCAGCATGGCTTCATGAGGGATCGGTCATGTCAAACTAATTTAATCATTTTCTATGAGGAGGTAAGTTCTAGACTTGACAACGGCGAATCAATGGATGTCGTATATCTGAACTTCTCCAAAGCATTTGACACTGTACCACATAAAAGGTTAGTATATAAAATGAGAATGCTCGGACTGGGAGAAAATGTCTGCATGTGGGTAAGTAACTGGCTGAGTGATAGAAAACAGTGGGTGGTTATTAACGGTACACACTCAGATTGGGTCACTGTCACTAGTGGGGTACCTCAGGGGTCAGTATTGGGTCCTATTCTCTTCAATATATTTATTAATGATCTCGTAGAAGGCTTGCACAGTAAAATATCAATTTTTGCAGATGACACTAAACTGTGTAAAGTAATTAACACTGAAGAGGACAATATACTACTACAGAGGGATCTGGATAGATTGCAGGCTTGGGCAGATAAGTGGCAGATGAGGTTTAACACTGACAAATGTAAAGTTATGCACATGGGAAGGAATAATGCAAGTCACCCGTACATACTAAATGGTAAAATACTGGGTAACACTAACATGGAAAAGCACCTAGGAATTTTAATAAACAGTAAACTAAGCAGTAAAAACCAGTGTCAGGCAGCTGCTGCCAAGGCCAAAAAAGATAATGGGTTGCATCAAAAGTGGCATAGATGCCCGCGATGACAACATAGTCCTACCACTTTACAAATCACTAGTCAGACCACACGGAGTACTGTGAACAATTCTGGGCTCCTGTAAACAAGGCAGACATAGGAGAGCTGGAAAGGGTTCCGAGGAGGGCAACTAAAGTAATAACTGGAATGGGGCAACTACAGTACCCTGAAAGATTATCAAAATTAGGGTTATTCACTTTAGAAAAAAGACGACTGAGGGGAGATCTAATTAATATGTATAAATATATCAGGGGTCAGTACAGAGATCTCTCCTATCATCTATTTATCCCCAGGACTGTGACTGTGACGAGGGGACATCCTCTGCGTCTGGAGGAAAGAAGGTTTGTACACAAACATAGAAAAGGATTCTTTACGGTAAGAGCAGTGAGACTATGGAACTCTCTGCCTGAGGAGGTGGTGATGGTGAGTACAATAAAGGAATTCAAGAGGGGCCTGGATGTATTTCTGGAGTGTAATAATATTACAGGCTATAGCTACTAGAGAGGGGTCGTTGATCCAGGGAGTTATTCTGATTGCCTGATTGGAGTCGGGAAGGAATTTTTCCCCCCTTAAGTGGGGAAAATTGGCTTGTACCTCACAGGGATTGTTTGCCTTCTTCTGGATCAACTTGCAGGATAACAGGCTGGACTGGATGGACAAATGTCTTTTTTTGGCCTTATATACTATGTAAAGGAGGCAATTGAATACTGTATGAAGGATGAAACGATGGTAAGAGTAGCGAGACTACAAAACTCTGTCATAGGGGGTGGTGATGGTGAACTAACTAAAAGGAGTTCAAGAGGGGCCTTGATGCATTTTTTGAGTTTTGAATATATAAGCTATAGTTACTAGATTTATGGAGGACTGTTGATCCAGTGAGTTATCCTGATTGTCAGATTGGGGTTGAGAAGGAATTTGGCTCCTCAAGGTGGGGAGGGGCTGGGTTGCCTTCCTCTGGGTCAAATTTGCAGGATAAGGCTACTTTCACACTAGTGTTCGGGGCTCCGCTTGTGAGCTCCGTTTGAAGGGGCTCACAAGCGGCCCCGAACGCATCCGTACTGCCCCAATGCATTCTGAGTGGATGCGGACCCGCTCAGAATGCATCAGTCTGGCAGCGTTCAGCCTCCGCTCCGCAAGCGGACCCGTCCAGACTTACAATGTAAGTCAATGGGGACGGATCCGTTTGAAGTTGACACAATATGGCTAAATTTTCAAACGGATCCGTCCCCCATTGACTTTCAATGTAAAGTCTGGACGAATCCGTCTGAACAACTTTCACACTTAGAATTTTTTCTAAACTATAACGCAGACGGATCCGTTCTGAACGGATCCAAACGTCTGCATTATAGGAGCGGATCCGTCTGGGCAGACCCCAGACGGATCCGCTCTGAACGCTAGTGTGAAAGTAGCCTAATAGACCTGGGTGAACATGGAGGTTTTTTCAGCCTTACAAATAGTGTTAATTTCAAAATATAAATATAAATATATATATATATATATATATATATATATATTATTATATTATATTATAATTATCTGTATGTGATTACACCTATGAAGACAAAGAGATTTTACATGTACACAGGTGTTCTTGAAAGTTTGTGAACGCTTCAGAATTTGCTATATTTTTGCATCAATTGGACCTAAAACTGCATCAGATTTTTTTGCACAAGTCCTGACAGTAGATTAAGGCTACTTTCACACTTGCGGCAGTGTGATCCGGCGGGCAGTTCCGTAGTCTGAACACATTTTTACCTGTCTGCGCATGTGCATTCAGAATGCCGGATCCGGCACTAATACATTCCTATGGGAAAAATGACGGATCCGGCATTCAGGCAGGACTTCAGTTTTTTTTTCGCCGGAGATAAAACAGTAGCATGCTGCGGTTTTAACTTTTGCCTGATAAGTCAAAACAACTGAACTGAAGACATCCTGAACGGATTAGGCTGGGTTCACACGAGCGTGTCCGGATTAGTTCCGGATGCGTCCCGGTGTGTTGCGGCAAACCCGCGCGAGTAGGAATGCAATTGCAGTCAGTTTTGACTGCGATTGCGTTCCGTTGTTCAGTTTTTATCGTGCGTGTGCAATGTGTTTTGCACGCGCGTGATAAAAAACCGACTGTGGTACCCAGACCCGAACTTCTTCACAGAAGTTCAGGTTTGGGTTCGGTGTTGTGTAGATGTTATTATTTTCCCTTATAACATGGTTATAAGGGAAAATAATAGCATTCTGAAAACAGAATGCAAAGTAGGTGATCAGTTGAGGGTTAAAAAAAATAAAAAAAAATTAACTCACCTTCTCCGTTTGTTCGCGTAAGTCCCGGTCTCTTCTTTACTTCTCAAAAGATGAACTATGGGCTAAAGGACCTTTGATGATGTAAGATCACATGCTCCAATCACATGGTCCATCACCGCGGTGATGGACCATGTGATTGGAGCATGTGATCTTACGTCATCAAAGGTCCTTTAGCCCATAGTTCATCTTTTTAAAGAACTAAAGACCGGGAGAACTACGCGAACAAGAGGACAAGGTGAGTTAATTTTTTTTATTTTTTAACCCTCAATTGACCTTCTACTAAGCATTCTGTATTCAGAATGCTATTATTTTCCCTTATAACCATGTTATAAGGGAAAATAATACAGTGTATAGACAGTCACCTAGCAACCGTGCGTGAAAATCGCACCGCATCCGCACTTGCTTGCGGATGCTTGCGATTTTCACGCAACCCCATTCACTTCTATGGGGCCTGCGTTGCGTGAAAAACGCAGAATATAGAGCATGCTGCGATTTTCACGCAACGCATAAGTGATGCGTGAAAATCATCGCTCATCTGAACAGCCCCATTGAAATGAATGGGTCCAGATTCAGTGCGGGTGCAATGCGTTCACCTACCGCATTGCACCCGCGCGGAAATCTCGCCCGTGTGAACGCAGCCTTACTCTCCATTCAGAATGCATGGGGATATGCCTGATCAGTTCTTTTCCGGTATAGAGCCCCTGTGACGGAAACTCTATGCCGGAAAAGAAAAACGTTAGTGTGAAAGTACCCTAAGGCCTCTTTCACACTTGCGTTGTCCGGATCCGGCATGTACTCCACTTGCCGGAATTACACTCCGGATCCGGAAAAACGCAAGTGTACTGAAAGCATTTGAAGACTGAACCGTCTTCCAAATGCGTTCAGTGTTACTATGGCACCCAGGACGCTATTAAAGTCCTGGTTGCCATAGTAGTAGTGGGGAGCGGGGGAGCAGTATACTTACAAACCGTGCGGCTCCCGGGGCGCTCCAGAATGACGTCAGAGCGCCCCATGCGCATGGATGACGTGATCCATGTGATCACATGATCCATGCGCTTGGGGCGCCCTGACGTCACTCTGGAGCGCCCGGGGAGCCGCACGGACGGTAAGTATGCTGTTCCCCCGCTCCCCGCTACACTTTACCATGGCTGTCAGGACTTTAGCGTCCCGGCAGCCATGGTAACCATTCAGAAAAAGCTAAATGTCGGCTCCGGCAATGCGCCGAAACGACGTTTAGCTTAAGGCCGGATCCGGATGATCAATGCCTTTCAATGGGCATTAATTCCGGATCCGGCCTTGCGGAAAGTGTTCCGGATTTTTGGCCGGAGCAAAAAGCGCAGCATGCTGCGGTATTTTCTCCGGCCTAAAAACGTTCCGTTCCGGAACTGAAGACATCCTGATGCATCCTGAACGGATTTCTCTCCATTCAGAATGCATTAGGATAATCCTGATCAGGATTCTTCCGGCATAGAGCCCCGACGACGGAACTCTATGCCGGAAGACAAGAACGCAGGTGTGAAAGAGCCCTTAGATAACCAAATCAATTTATTTATTGAGAAAAATGATCCAATATAATATGTCTGTGAGGGGCAAGATTATGTGAATCTTTAGGATTAACAGATAATTTGAAGGTGAAATAAGTTGTTAGTGGGCAACTTTTTTATTAAGAGAAAAGGCACCTACCAAAGTCTGATCTTCACAACACATCTTTGTGGTAGTGTATTATGGCATAAACAAAGGAGATTTCTGTGGACTTCAGAAGAGCTATTGATGCTCATCAGGCTGGAAAATGTTGCAAAACCATCTCTAAATGGTCTGGACTCCACTAATCCACAGTTTAGACAGATTGTATATGAATGGGGGAAATTTAAGACCATTATTACCCTCAAAGATCATGCCAAGAGGAAGGCAAGTAATAGTCTGTGAAATCACAAAAGAACCCAAGGTAACCTCTTCGGTAATGTTATTATTCATGAGTCCATCATCAGGAGTACACTGAACAACAATGGTGACCATGGCAGCATTGCAAGCGGAAAAACTTTCCTAAAAAAATAAATAAAATAAAAAATAATATGTGACTGGGCCGCTAGCTGTGCCTCCTACCTCGCCACTCCCCCTTTTTTTGGGAAAATGGCAAGTCCAACAGAGAAATGCCACTTGAACAAAAAAATTTGCACAAGAGGCGTTTAAAAAGTCAAAACGTGCAGTTTGTGTCTTTTTCATGCCACAAAAGTGGCATATTTAAGAAGATAAATCTGCCCCATTGCAGCCAGTCTGCAGTTTGCGAATGATCACCTGGACAAGCCAGAAGGCTATTGGAGCAATGTTTTGTGGACAGATGAGACTAAATACTGCTTTTTGGTTTAAATGAGAATGGTTAGGATTGGTAAATATTCTTAATGAAAACTGGATCCAGACTGTTCTGGACCTCAGACTGGGACAAAGGTTCACCTTCTAGCAAGACAATGGGTGAGATTTATCAAACTGGTGTAAAGTAGAACTGGCTTAGTTGCCCATAGCAACCAGATTCCACCTTTTAGTTTCCAATGGAGATGTGAAAAATGAAAGGTGAAATCTGATTGGTTGCTATGAGCCCAGAGCCTCAACTTGAACCCAATTGAACATCTCTGGAGATACCTGAATCTGATGGTCCCCATCCATTCTGATGGAGCTTGAGAAGATCTGCAGAGAAGAATGGCAGAAAATTATCAAATCAAAGTGTGAAAACTTTGTGCCATCATATCCAAGAAGACTGGAGGCTGTAATTGCTGCCAAAGGTGCTTTAACTAAGTTCCAAGTAAAGGGTCTGAATACTTTGGGGGAAATTCACCAAACTGGTATAAAGTAGAACTGGTTTAGTAGCCCATAGCAACCAATCAGATTCCACTTTTCATTTTTCACAGCTTCTTTGGAAAATGAAAGGTGGAATCTGATCGGTTGCCATGGGCAACTAAGCCAGATCTACTTTACACCAGTTTGATAAATCTCCCCCTATATGCTTTAAAAATGTTGAGGTTTGTTTTTACTTTAATAAAATCACTTTTTCTGTTTAAAAAAGCCTAAATAAGGCCTCGTTCACATCACCGTTTCTCCTTTTCGCTCTCCGGTTCCGTTGAGGAGTAGGAGAACGGAAAGGACGGATTCTGCAGATAACTGAGACCCAACTGAGCGTAACGGAGCCTAAAGACCACATAGACTATAAAAGGGGTCTGTTTGAGGAGGTGTGGAATGTTCCCACATCCTGCCTCATGGGTGAGGAAGGAAGTTAGAGTTAGTGTGCCAGCCACCCCGGCTAGGGGAAGGCTGTGCAAGTAGGAGCTCCCAGATATAGGGATTCAAGCCAGCATCTTGTCTCGGCTGAGACAAAAGATAATCATTCCCAGCCTGAGCCTTCAGCCTCAGCCGGTGAAAACAAGCAGCCACCTCCAGTATTCCAGGAAGAACCATACCCTCTGTGAGCACAACTGTGAGTACCGTCCAGAGAAGCCAAATTCCTCCTCAGCTAGTCAGTCCCCAATACAGCAAAAGATAGTAATTCCTGCCACATTACAGAGCCACAAGCAGACGACTTATCCTGCAAAGAGCTCCAGGCACATGATAGAAGCAGAAGACAGATCCCTGCCACACATTGCCAATACCTGCATTCACCACTTCCCAGTCCTTCTGCATTAATGAGAGTTTCCATAATGGAAGCATTCATTAGTACTCGCCCCATAAGACGCACTGACCTCTTCCCCCTACTTTGAGGGGGGGGAAAAAAAAAAAAGTACGTCTTAGACCTCATGCACGCGGCCGTTTTGGTCCGCATCCGAGCCGCAGTTTTGGCGGCTCAGATGCGGACCCATTCACTTCAATGGGGCTGCAAACAGCACTACGTGTGCTGTCCGCATCCGTTGCTCCGTTCCGTGGCCCCGCAAAAAATATATAACATGTCCTATTCTTGTCTGCACTTTGCGGACAAGAATAGGCAGTTATATTAAAGGCTGTCATGGGTTTGAGTAACGCGCACGGACACCATCAGTGTTTTGCGGATCCGGGATTTGCGGACCGCAAAACACACCACGGTCTTGCGCATGTTTGGATACTCCTGACCCGCTGGCCAATTTAACACAAGCATATTTAGTGTGAGAAACAAGCTCCATGTGTCAGAGGTATTTCCCACCCCGAACGCTGCTCCTATGACATGGACCCACAGAATTATAATAATTTATAAAGCTGTGTGTTCCTGCCCGATCTCAATTCTCATGCTTTGTACTGATGGCATTATGAGAGTACAAATCATTACAGTCAGGTCAGGAAGGAACATGCAGCCTTAAAACTCATTATAAAGCCTTTATGCACACGACCGCATGTATTTTTCGGTCTGCAGAAACGGATCTGCAAAAAATACGTATGACGTCTGTGTGCATTCCGTATTTTGCAGAACGGAACAGCTGGTCCCTAATAGAACAGCCTTATCCTTGTCCATTATGCAGACAATAATAAGAATTTTTTATTTTTTTTGGCGTAACGGAAATACGGAAACGGAATGCATGCGGAGTATCTTCGGTTTTTTTTGCGGACCCATTGAAAGGAATGGTTCCGTATACGGTCCGCTGAAAAAACGGAACAGACACGGAAAGAAAATACGTTCGTGTGCAGGAGCCCTAATGCTGCGAGTCCATGTCATAAGAGCAGCATTCCGAACCAGAAATACCTGTGACATCTGCATTGAATACGCTCATGTGAAATTGGCCGTTCTCACCATGTAAACCAATCATATGTAGCACTTCCTGTTGCTGTATCCAACCAAACCCATGATGCGCTTCTTTCTCTGCCACACCTGCAGCACTGCCCCTAATAATGCTCAGCTAGTTTATAGCTCCTCCCACCCCACTAGTTACATAGACACTCCCCACTATCAGTACCTGCTTTGGCGCACCCATGGACATGGTCATGTGATCACAGCCCAGAATGGAAAATAGGAGCAATACATGTTAAAGAAATAAATCACAAAATTACAGCTACTTCTATAAAGAATTATTTTAAAAGATGTTGAGGCAAACCGGAAAACCCCTGTAAGACCAAAACGGGCTTAATCCTTAAGGAGTTAAAAGGGTTTACCATTTATTTCTATAAATATGCTGGCATACATCAGCACTTAGTATATATTTAAAGATATATCACATTCAGTCATCTAATAGATGAGGATTATATATCAGGAGAAATTTATTGAGCATTATATTCATTATAGGGAAAAAAGACTGGATTTTTATCATTTCTTTTTTTTATCTAGGCGGTATAAACATGTCAGTATAGTAGATTTTATTCCTAAAATGTACTGCTATATATGGTTGTCTGACATTTTGCAGCCACCCTGCAGTCAGCAGGTACAGTACAATGTATTGTAGCTTGTTCTGAGGCCCTTTCTTAGAGCAGCTTAAAGTTCTAATATTAATCAGCAGCTTATGAGGCACATGACCATAATCATAGATAATATGCTGCTAACCCTGGTACATGCATGGTTTAACCACTTCAGATCTGCCAGTTGACTATAAACGTCCGGGTAGTGGTTGTTTATATCTGAATGGACGTTCTGAAACGTCCATTAAGAGATCGTGCAGTGTCAGGGGCCCACTGTCATTGACAGCAGGGCACCCCAAGGAGAAGGCAGGGACAGTTCCCAGGTGTCCCTGCCTTCTAGATTGCTGCTATGCGCTTCCTGTCCCGGCCCGGTGGTCCTATGACCGAAGGGCTCGGGAGAGTGCAGGAGCTGTCAGGTCTTTCACAGACATCGATTAACCCTGCACAACATTGTATACTGCTGTACAGCCTCTCTGGGGGGTGTATTTCCCCCTGTAACTGGGGCTACTATGTCAGCTCCAGTTACAGAAGAAATCAATAGTGGGAAAAAAAAAAAAAAATATATATATATATATATATATATATATATATATATATAAGTCCCCCAGAGGTCTTGTATGACAAGTGTAAAATAAAAAATAAAAAAAATTAAGTGTTTTAATGTGAACATGTGAAACTTTTTTTTTTTTTTTTTAATAAAAAAATAAAATAAAAAAATAAATTGCGAAATGACCGGGAAGTAATTAAAAAGAAAAAAAAAATTCAAATAAAATAGACATATTTGGTATTGCCGCGTCAGTGACGGCCAGCACTATAAATATCTTACATGATCCGCCCTGTCCGATAAACAATTTTTTTTTTTAATAAAAACTGTCAAAAAAAAAGCTATTTTTGTCACCTTAAATCACAAAAAGTGCAGCTCCAAGTGATCAAAAAGGCGTAAGTCCCACAAAATGGTACCAATAAAACAGTTCCCTCATCCCGCAAAAAATGAGCCCCATCATAAGAAAATCGCTGAAAAAATATATAGCTCTCAGAACATGGAGACATTAAAACATAAATTTTTTTTGTTTCAAAAATGCTATTGTGTTAAAGTGAAATAAATAAAAAAAAAAGTATGCATATTCGGTATCACCGTGTCCGTAACAACCAGCTCTATAAAAATATCACGTGACCTAACCCCCCCCTCAGATGAACACCGTAAAGAAAATCTAAAATAAAAACAGTGCCAAAAAGCCATTTTTTGTCACCTTACATCACATAAAATGCAATACCAAGCAATCAAAAATAGTACCAATCAAACCGTCACCTCATCCCGCAAAAAAAAAAAAAACTAAGACAATCGGTCAAAAAATAAAAAAAAGCTATGGCTCTCAGACTATGGAGACACTAAAACATTTTTTTAACTTAAATAAATGAGAAAAAAGTATACATATTAGGTATTGCCACATCCGTAATGATCTGATCTATAAAAATGCCACATGACCTAACCTCTCAGGTGAACGCTGTAAAAATCAATAAACAACAACAACTGTGCTAAAACAACCAATTTTTGGGTCACCTTGCCCCATAAAGTGTTATAATGAATGATCAAAAAAATCATATGTACCCAATAATGGTACCAATAAAAACGTCAACTCTTCCTGCAAAAAATCAAGACCCTGCACAACACGGTCGGCAGAAAAATAAAATGGTGTTCAGAAAATAGAGACACAAACATTAAAAAAAAATATATATATTTGAAATGCTTTAGGGCTCATGCACACGACAGTATGGCTTTTTCAGCATTTTGCGGTCCGTTTTTTATGGATCCGTTCCGTTTTTTGTTTCCGTTGCGTTTCCGTATGCCATATACAGTAATTACATAGAAAAAAATTGGGCTGGGCATAACATGCATTTCCGTATGTGTTCCTATCTTTTCACGGTACGGAAATACGGAAATACTGAAACGGAATGCACACAGAGACACTTCATTCATTTCAATGGTTCAGCAAAAAAAAACTGGTTCAGTATATGTACTGCATACTGAACTAAAAAAACGGTCAGTATACTGAACGCAAAATACTGTCGTGTGCATGAGCCCTAATTATGTAAAACTAAAACAAAGTAGACATATTTGATATTACGTCCGTAACAACCTGCTCTATAAAAATAGCACTTGATCTACCATGTCAGATGAATGTTGTAAAAAATAAAAACAATGCCAAAACAGCCATTTTTTGGTTACCTTGCCTCCCAAAAAACGCAATATAGAGCAATTAAAAATCATATGTACCCCAAAATAGTACCAATAAAACTGGAACCTTATCCCCTAGTTTCCAAAATGGAGTCACTTTTTGGGAGTTTCTACTGTAAGGGTGCATCAGGGGGGCTTCAAATACCTTCCAAAAACCATATGGTGCTCCTTTTCTTCTGCGCCCTGCTGTGTGCCCTTACATCAGTTTACGACCACATATGGGGTGTTTATGTAAACCGCAGAACCAGGGTAATAAATATTAGGTTTTGTTTGACTGTGAACCCTCGATGTGTTAAAGAAAAAAAAATTAAAATCCGCCAAAAAAGTGAAATTTAGAAATGTAATTTCCATTTTCCTTTAATCCTTGTGGAACACCTAAAGAGTTAACAAAGTTAGTAAAAATCAGTTTTGAGTAACTTGAGGGGTGTAGTTTCTACAATGGGGTAATTTATGGGAGGTTTCCCCTATGTAAGCCCCACAAAGTGACTTCAGACTTGAACTGGTCCTAAAAAAGTGGGTTTTGGAAATTTTCTTAAAAATAATTTAAGAATTGCTTCTATAATTCTAAGTCTGGTAACGTCCTAAAAAAATAAAATGACATTTACAAAATGATGCTAACATAAAGTAGACATATGGGGAATTTTAAAGTGATAAATATTTTACGAGGCATCACTTTGTTTTAAAAGCAGAGAAATTGAAATTTTGCAAATTTTTCTAAATTTTTGGGTAATTTGGGGATTTTTTCATAAATAAAAGGCGAAATATATTGACTCAAATTTAGTATCATAAAGTACAATGTGTCACGAGAAAACAATCTCAGAATGGCTTGGATAAGTAAAAGTGTTCCAAAGTTATTACCACAGAAAGTGACATGTCAGATTTACAAAAAATGGCTCGGTCAGGAAGTAAATGGCCCAGATGGGAAGTGTTTAAAAGGCGAAAAACAGGCGTTTGTTTATTTGATCAGTTTTGTGTGACAAACGTATAAGGGTCCATTCACACGTCTGCACTTTGGGTCTGGATCCGTTCCGCAATTATGCGGAACGGGTGAGGACCCATTTATTTTCAATGGGGATGGAAAAGATGTGGACATCACACAGTGTGCTGTCTGCACCCACATTTCTGGTCTGCGGCTCCGCAAAAAAATAAAAATATCGAACATGTCCTATTCTTGTCCGCAGCTGCAGACAAGAATAAGCATTTCTATTGGGGTGCCGGCCCAGTGTTTTGCAAAACACTGCAGACGTGTGAATGGACCCTAAAGTTGTGTTTATTGCAGTGAAAGCAAACAGAATTGGAAGTTATGTTTCATATGCTTAACCCCTTCTACCCCTGAGGTTTTTATTAAGTGTGGTGAAATTGGAAAATAATAAAAAAATTAAATGAACTCTGCCACAGTTTTACAGGATTTTAATTTACATTTGTGTGTGATAAAACTGACCAGTTACTTTCATACTACAGGTCGGTACAAATCCGGCGATACCTTATATGTATAGTTTTTCTTGTGTTTTGATACGGAGAAAAAAAAAGTAGGAAAAAAAGAATCAGTTTTATTTTTTCGGCGCCATATTCTGACCCTTATAACTTTTTTGTAATTATGTGTACGGAGCTGTGTGAGGGTTCATTTTTGGCAGGTCAGGCTGTACTTTTCAGCGATACCAGGGAAGGGTGTGTACGACTATTTATAAAAAAAAATGGTGGGAAACCAAAAACGAAAAAAAAAAATTCTGTTTCACTGTTTACCGTATGGGGAAGATATTTTTACAGTATGGGTGTTTTCGCACATGGTGATACCCATGATCTGTATTTTATTTTTAATTTTGGGGGTGAGGGGAAGGGGTGCAATTTGAATTTTAATATTTTCAATTTATTTATTTTTTACACATTTTTATAGTTCCCTTAGGAACTATAACAAGCACTAATGGGGATGATTACTAAATAGGGGCAAAAAGAAGGCATTCATTCTAAATATCTGTGTTCTGTTTGTACAATTATGCAGAAAGAAGCTGTGGTCAGGGACATCAAATAAGGCCTCTTTCACACGGGCGTCGCGTGTGAGGGCCGGATAGGATGCAGGTGCGTCGCAGAAAAATGTGTGATTTTTCTGCACGAGTGCAAAGCGTTTTAATGCGTTTTGCATGCGCATGAGAAAAAAAATCAGCATGTTTGGTACCCAGATCCGAACCCGGACTTCTTCACAGAAGTTCGGGTTTTGGATCGGTGTTGTGTAGATTTTATTATTTTCCCTTATAACATGGTGATGGACCATGTGATGAACGCAGTGCCCCTAACTAGCTGGGTGTTAGGGGCAGTGATAGGGGGGTGTCTATGTAACTAGCTGGTGGGAGGAGCTATAAACTAGCTGGGTGTTAGGGGCAGTGATAGGGGGGTGTCTATGTAACTAGCTGGTGGGAGGAGCTATAAACTAGCTGGGTGTTAGGGGCAGTGATAGGGGGGTGTCTATGTAACTAGCTGGTGGGAGGAGCTATAAACTAGCTGGGTGTTAGACACCCCCCTATCACTGCCCCTAACACCCAGCTAGTTTATAGCTCCTCCCACCAGCTAGTTACATAGACACCCCCCTATCACTGCCCCTAACACCCAGCTAGTTTATAGCTCCTCCCACCAGCTAGTTACATAGACACCCCCCTATCACTGCCCCTATGTAACTAGCTGGTGGGAGGAGCTATAAACGAATTTGTTAGTGGTGAGACTGAAGCTGTGGCAGAGAAAGGCGGAGTGCATTATGGGTTTGGTTGCATACAGAAACAGGAAGTGCTACATACAGTAAGGAAACAAACCAGAAGCATTTGATTTCATGGTAAAAAAACGGGTTAGAAGAGTCCAAATGAGAAAAAAAAATTAAAAATTAAAAAACACACACAACACTAATCCTGGAAAACCCCTTTAGGCCTCATTCACACATCCGTTTTTTCTTTCCTGATCTGTTCCGTTTTTTCTGGAACAGATCTGGACCCATTAATTTTCAATGGGTCCTGGAAAAAAACGGACAGCACAATGTGTGCTGTCCGTTTCTGTTGTTCCGTTCCGCATGTCCGTTTAAATATAAAACATGTCCTATTCTTTTCCTGAAAAATCGTATCCTGGTACAATACAAAGTCAATGGATCCGCAAAAAACGGAAGACATTCGGATGTCATTACGTATGTCATCCGTTTTATACGGAATCCGTTCCTGGAAATTACATTTTTTTTTTTTTTTTTTTTTTTTTTTTTTAAAGAAATCCAAACAACTTTATTAGCTTATTGAAATTTATACATGTTTCCGTTTTTTGCGGATCCGCAAAAAACGGATGACATACGAATGACATACGGAAACATTTTCAGGAACAACGGATCCGCAAAAAACGGACCGAAAATCGGATTATAGAAAAATACTGACGTGTGAATGTAGCCTTAAGGTTAATTTCTCACAATGTCTCTAGGAGGAGCTACACAAAATAAAGAAGACGCAATTTATTAGTCTGAAACAAGAATGAAACAAAGTCCAAAGTACAACCATTGTTATTTATAGCCAGTGAAACTGCAGGATCTGGTCCACCCTTTCATTCTTCTTCCTTCCAGTACAAGTCTAACATATGCACAAGACTGCAAAACCTAAAGTAGGGATCTACTTTAAAGAGACTAGTCACCTTTGAAACTACAGTCATCAGGGAATAGTTTAAAGGGGTTGTCCAGGATCAATTAATTTTTTTAATTTTTTTAAGTGTACTTACTATTAACAGCTTATTGAAGTTCCCCCCATTGTTTACATCTATGTTTATCTTAGCCTAAGGCCTCATGCACACAACCGTTGTGTGCATCCGTGGCCGTTGTGCCGTTTTCCATTTTTTTTTCGCGGACCCATTGACTTTCAATGGGTCCGTGGAAAAAAAAAAAAAAATCGGAAAATGCACCGTTTTGCAGCCGAGACCGTGATCAGTGTATCCTGTCCGTCAAAAAAATATGACCTGTCCTATTTTTTTGACGGACAACGGTTCACGGACCCATTCAAGTCAATGGGTCCGTGAAAGAACACGGATGCACACAAGATTGGCATCCGTGTCAGTGATCCGTGGCCATAGGTTACTTTCATACAGACGGATCCGTCTGCATAAAAGCTTTTTCAGAGCTGAGTTTTCACTTCGTGAAAACTCACATCCGACAGTATATTCTAACACAGAGGCGTTCCCATGGTGATGGGGACGCTTCAGGTTAGAATATACTAAAAGAACTGTGTACATGACTGGCCCCCCCCCCCTGTAGTTAACACATTGGTGTCCAGTGGGCCCCCTCCCGCCCCTGTAGTTAACTCTTTGTTGTCCAGTGCGGCTGGCCCCCCCTCCCTCCCCTGTATGTCTGTGTCCGGCCGGGAGATCCTCCTACTGGTAAGTGACAGATCATTAAGCAATGCGCCGCACAGACCTGTCACTTACCAGTAGGAGGAGCTCCCGGCCGGACACAGACATCGCATCTCGCAGGCAAGTATAATGCTTCTACAAACTGCTAAGTAACCATGGCAACCGGGACTACAGTAGCATCCTGGTTGCCATGGTTACCGATCGGAGCCCCAGCGATTAAACTGGGACTCCGATCGGTACTCTCCGCTGCCACCAATGATAGGGGGGGAGATTTTAATTAGGAGGGGGAGGGCCGACTGGCCACCAACGAGTTAACTACAGAGGGGGAGGGGGGGCCGGCCGCACTGGCCACCAATGAGTTAAAAACAGGGGGGGGGTCTTCCCCCTGCTGCCTGGCAGCACCTGCCAGGCAGCAGGGGGCAGTCATGTACACAGTTCTTTTAGTATATTCTAACCTGAAGAGTCCCCATCACCATGGGAACGCCTCTGTGTTAGAATATACTGTCGGATTTGAGTTTCACGATCTAACTCATATCCGACAGTATATTCTAACAGAGGCGTTCCCATGGTGATGGGGACGCTTAAAGTTAAAATATACCATCGGATTGGAGAAAACTCCGATCCGATGGTATGATAGGGACTCCTGACTTTACATTGAAAGTCAATAGGGGACGGATCAGTTTGCAATTGCACCACATTGTGTCAACGTCAAACGGATCCGTCCCCATTGACTTGCATTGTAATTCAGGACGGATCCGTTTGGCTCCGCACGGCCTGGCGGACACCAAAACGACTTTTTTCATGTCCGTGGATCCTCCAAAAATCAAGGAAGACCCACGGACGAAAAAACGGTCACGGATCACGGACCTACGGACCCCGTTTTTGCGGACTGTAAAAAAAAAAAAAAACGGTTGTGTGCATGAGGCCTAACTTCCTGCCGCACTGACCTTACCACAGTCTTTCAAAGTGGTGCCACCACTGGGGTTCTCCATGATTCCAGTGCTGGGTCTCTGACCATTATCTTACCCTACTTGACCTGGGCTTATACCTGTCAGAGGAGCACCACGATCACCCTATTGAGGGTGACCCCAGTGGATAAATAAAACTCACCTATCTGGGTATTCCTACCAATTACCCGATGCAGCCTAGTGACGGACCTGTTTGTCCCTACGCGTTACACTGGCCGTCGCCAGATCATCAATCCAGGCTGAGTCTAAGTAGTAAAAGCATCAGACGTATAGTGCAGTATTTAGAAGTCGGCACCAGACATAGGTTTGCCTGGTGTCACTAGCAGCTCTAACTTCTGCTAGTGACACCAGGCGAACCTATGTCTGGTGCCGGCTTCCAAATCCTGCACTATATGTCTGATGCTCTTACTACTTAGACACAGCCTGGATTGATAGTCTGGCGACGGCCAGTGAAACGCTTATGGATGAACAGGTCAGACACTGGGGTCTCCCCCAACCTCTATTGACGAAGCTGGGCAGTCACTAGGCTGCATAGGGAAATTGGTAGAGAAACCCAGATAGGTGGTAAGACTGTTCCTCTTTTACTAAGCACTGGTAATTTAGACACATTCGTGCAGCACATATTCTTGCCTATTATTGTACCTATGGGCCATTATTAAGTGTTCTTGCATAGCAAGACCACTTAATGTTATCTCACATATATATTATTATTCTTATTATAGCCAAATTTGCCACCCTAACTCCTCCCACAGTTTTTACACTACATAGACAAAAATTTACCAAAATGTGCAGATTGTTCCCGATCGGATTGCTATTACTTTGTGGAGCGATCCCACCCCCGGGGCCCCCGTGGCGGGCCCCGGAAGCCCCCTTTTTTTCCATAGACTTTGACAAGGTACATTTTCAAATTGCTCCCACTCGCCAGGCTTTGACGCTAAAGTCACCAAACTTGGGTCACTTAGTCATGGGGTCAACCCGAAAATTTTTGGCACATTTCGGGGACCCCAAAATGTGGGCGGGGCCACACAGAACCAATCAAAATCTCCCCATTGACTGTAATGAGACGTTCAAATTGCTACTCCTCCCACATTTTTAGGAGTACAAATTCCAAACTTTGCAGTCTTGGTCGGCACCCACCCGAGTACCTTGCTTGTGCTTTGTTAACCGATCCCACCCTCCGGGCCCCTGGGACGGGCCCCAAAAATCCACGTTTTTCCCATTGACTTTGACAGGGAAAATTTTCAAATCGCTCCCAGTCGCACAGATTTGAAACTAAAGTCACCAAACTTGGGTCACATAGTCATGGGGTCAACACGCAATTTGTTAGAACATTTCGGAGACCCTAAAATGTGGGCGGGGCCACACAGAACCAATCAAATTCTCCCCATTGACTATAATGAGATGTTCAAATTGCTACTCCTCCCACAGATTTAGGAGTATAAATACCGAACTTTGCACTCTTGGTCGGCACATACCCGAGTATCTTGCTTGTGCTTTGTTAACCGATCCCACCCTCCGGGCCCCTGGGGCGGGCCCCGAAAACCTCTTTTTCTCCCATAGAGTTTTATTGGAAAAATGCAAACGTTTGTCACTCATACAGCTTCGGAGTTAAACTGACCAAACTTGGGTCACTTAGTCATGGGGTCAACCTCAAAATTTCTGTCACATTTTGGGGACATTAAAAAGTGGGCGGAGCTACAAACAACCAATCAGATTTTCCCTATTGACTTCAATGAGAACATTTTTAATTGCTGCCATTTCAACAATGTTAATGGCAGGGTTGTTAAACTTAATATATTCGGTTAATAGGTGACTAGAATTCAAATGTTTAAAAGTGGGCGGAGTCTACAACGGCCAATCAAATTTCAGCCATATGTTTTAATGGGAAAATTTAAAACTGCCGCTGCTCTTAGAGGGTCAATGGCAAAGTCACTAAACTTGGAACAGTTGGTCAATGGGTGACTTGGATTCAAATTTTAAAAAGTGGGCGGAGCCTAAAATAGCCAATCAAATTTCAGCCATTTAACTTAGACCACCAGGTGACCCCCCCCCCCCCCCCGAACCACCAGGTGACCCCCCCTGGACCACCAGGTCAGCCCCCCCCCGAACCACCAGGTCACCCCCCCCCCCGGACCACCAGGTCACCGCCCAGAAATGCAAGAACACTTCACACAATTTCCCCAGAAATTGTAGCTTTTCTAGTTTTATATCTAGCATTGATTAAAAGTTGAGCTTTAAAGGGGTTCTCCGGGTTCAGAGCTGAACCCGGACATACCCTTATTTTCACCCCTGCAGCATCCCTGAGCCTAGCATCGGAGCATCTCATGCGCTCCCGTGCCCTGCGCTAAATCGCGCAGGGCACGGGCTCTTGTTTACAATAACACACTGCCGGGCGGTAACTTCCACCCGGCAGTGTGTTCGGTGACGTCACCGGCTCTGAGGGGCGGGCTTTAGCTCTGCCCTAGCAGTTTTACTGGTTAGGGCAGAGCTAAATCCCGCCCATCAGTGCCGGTGACGTCACCGGGGTTCCTGTCAGCCCCATGGAGAGCCCCGGTACGTCACCGGAACTCCAAAAAATGCCTTTGCCTCTGTGCAATTTAGCGCAGGGCAAAGGAGAGCATCGGAGCATGAACTGCTCCGATGCTCATGTCAGGGAGGCTGCCGGGGTGAAAATGGAGGGATGTCCGGGTTCAGCTCTGAACCTGGACAACCCCTTTAACCACCTCAGCCCCCCTAGCTTAAACACCCTTAATGACCAGGCCACTTTTTACACTTCTGACCTACACTACTTTCACCGTTTATCGCTCGGTCATGCAACTTACCACCCAAATGAATTTTACCTCCTTTTCTTCTCACTAATAGAGCTTTCATTTGGTGGTATTTCATTGCTGCTGACATTTTTACTTTTTTTGTTATTAATCGAAATTTAACGATTTTTTTGCAAAAAAAAATGACATTTTTCACTTTCAGTTGTAAAATTTTGCAAAAAAAAACGACATCCATATAGAAACATAGAATGTGTCGGCAGATAAGAACCATTTGGCCCATCTAGTCTGCCCAATATACTGAGTACTATGGATAACCCCTGGCCCTATCTTATATGAAGGATGGCCTTATGCCTATCCCATGCATGCTTAAACTCCTTCACTGTATTTGCAGCTACCACTTCTGCAGGAAGGCTATTCCATGCATCCACTACTTTCTCAGTAAAGTAATACTTCCTGATATTACTTTTAAACCTTTGCCCCTCTAATTTAAAACTGTGTCCTCTTGTGGTAGTTTTTCTTCTTTTAAATATGCTCTCCTCCTTTACCGAGTTGATTCCCTTTATGTATTTAAAAGTTTCTATCATATCCCCTCTGTCTCTTCTTTCTTCCAAGCTATACATGTTAAGGTCCTTTAATCTTTCCTGGTAAGTTTTATCCTGCAATCCATGTACTAGTTTAGTAGCTCTTCTCTGAACTCTCTCTAGAGTATCTATATCCTTCTGGAGATATGGCCTCCAGTACTGCGCACAATACAAGTGAGGTCTCACCAGTGTTCTGTACAGCGGCATAAGCACTTCACTCTTTCTACTGCTTATACCTCTCCCTATACATCCAAGCATTCTGCTGGCATTTCGTGCTGCCCTATTACATTGTCTTCCCACCTTTAAGTCTTCTGAAATAATTACTCCTAAATCCCTTTCCTCAGATACTGAGGTCAGGACTCTAAATTTATTGTTCTACATGTCTTTGATAAAAAAAAAATGTTTGGGTAAAAGTTATAGCGTTTACAAACTATGGTACAAAAATGTGAATTTCCGCTTTTTGAAGCAGCTCTGACTTTCTGAGCACCTGTCATGTTTCCTGAGGTTCTACAATGCCCAGACAGTACAAACACCCCACAAATGACCCCATTTCGGAAAGTAGACACCCTAAGGTATTCGCTGATGGGCATAGTGAGTTCATAGAACTTTTTATTTTTTGTCACAAGTTAGCGGAAAATGATGATTTTATTATTATTATTTTTTTTTCTTACAAAGTCTCATATTCCACTAACTTGTGACAAAAAATAAAAACTTCCATGAACTCTCTATGCCCATAAGCGAATACCTTGGGGTGTCTTCTTTCCAAAATGGGGTCACTTGTGGGGTAGTTATACTGCCCTGGCATTTTAGGGGCCCAAATGTGTGGTAAGTAGTTTGAAATCAAAATCTGTAAAAAATGGCCGGTGAAATCCGAAAAGGTGCTCTTTGGAATGTGGGCCCCTTTGCCCACCTAGACTGCAAAAAAGTGTCACACATGTGGTATCTCCGTACTCAGGAGAAGTTGGGGAATGTGTTTTGGGGTGTCATTTTACATATACCCATGCTGGGTGAGATAAATATCTTGGTCAAATGCCAACTTTGTATAAAAAAAAAAATTGGAAAAGACAACTTTTCCCATTTTTTATACAAAGTTGGCATTTGACCAAGATATTTATCTCACCCAGCATGGGTATATGTAAAATGACACCCCAAAACACATTGCCCAACTTCTCCTGAGTACGGCGATACCAGATGTGTGACACTTTTTTGCAGCCTAGATGCGCAAAGGGGCCTACATTCCTTTTGAGGGCATTTTTAGACATTTGGATCCCAGACTTCTTCTCACGCTTTAGGGCCCCTAAAAAGCCAGGGCAGTATAAATACCCCACATGTGACCCCATTTTGGAAAGAAGACACCCCAAGGTATTCAATGAGGGGCATGGCGAGTTCATAGAAATTATTTATTTTTTTGCACAAGTTAGCGGAAATTGATTTTATTTTATTTTTTCTCACAAAGTCTCCCTTTCCGCTAACTTGGGACAAAAATTTCAATCTTTCATGGACTCAATATGCCCCTCAGCGAATACCTTGGGATGTCTTCTTTCCGAAATGGGGTCACATGTGGGGTATTTATACTGCCCTGGAATTCTAGGGGCTCTAAAGCGTGAGAAGAAGTCTGGAATATAAATGTCTAAAAAAATTTACGCATTTGGATTCCGTGAGGGGTATGGCGAGTTCATGTGAGATTTTATTTTTGACACAAGTTAGTGGAATATGAGACTTTGTAAGAAAAAAATAAATAAATTTCCGCTAACTTGGGCCAAAAAAAAAGTCTGAATGGAGCCTTACAGGGGGGTGATCAATAACAGGGGGGTGATCAGGGAGTCTATATGGGGTGATCACCCCCCTGTCATTGATCACCCCCCTATAAGGCTCCATTCAGATATCCGTATGTGTTTTGCGGATCCGATCCATGTATCCGTGGATCCGTAAAAAACATACGGACATCTGAATGCAGCCTTACAGGGGGGTGATCAATGACAGGGGGGTGATCAGGGAGTCTATATGGGGTGATCAGTGTTTCATAAGGGGTTAATAAGTGACAGGGGGGGGTGTAGTGTAGTGTAGTGGTGTTTATTGCTACTTTACTGAGCTGCCTGTGTCCTCTGGTGGTCGATCCAAACAAAAGGGACCACCAGAGGACCAGGTAGCAGGTATATTAGACGCTGTTATCAAAACAGCGTCTAATATACCTGTTAGGGGTTAAAAAAAATCACATCTCCAGCCCGCCAGCGAACGATCGCCGCTGGCAGGCTGGAGATCCACTCGCTTACCTTCCGTTCCTGTGAACGCGCGCGCCTGTGTGCGCGCGTTCACAGGAAATCTCGGCTATCGCGAGAGGACGCGTATATGCGTCCACCCAGAGTAACAGGACCGCCGCAAAGACGCGGTCCTGAGGAGGTTAACAAGGTCACCCATTTTTGTTGTAATATATTTTGATAAAACATGACCATAGGTCATGTAAAAAAAAAAAAAAAAAAAAAGAAGGAGGAGAGCAAAAAGTATCGGTAATTCTGTCTCGTACATTACAGTGCTCGATCAAGAAGGAGATAGTTAATTGTTAATTCTGCACAACTAGCAGGATAGTGGTTACTGCCACTCCTTAGCATTTTCTTATAACCTTTGCCCTCTTCAAGAAGTGTTTTCTAAAGAGGTCATTGACTTTCCAATAGCATGCACGGCCCTGTCCAGAAATGAAGTGGTAACACATGAGAGCTAGTGAAGACAGCAACATCCTGGACACAAAAACCTCACATCCAGCATGCATTATTTGGAGGGGCTTACCCATACAAGAGAAGTATGAGACTAGGAGACGATTGCCAACTTAATATCAGAGGGTCTGAAAATGAAAGGAGGAATGAGGATTGCACACATAAAAAGGTTATTCCCATCTCAGCCTTTCATGGAAGAGCAATTGTGGTGTCCTATATACCTTGTGAATCAAATACAGTTGACTCAGTGGCGTACCTACCATATAGGCAGACCACGCAGCTGCTATGGGGCCCATGGCATGGGGGGGCCCGGAGTGCATGGAAGGCCCCGCCCCCTACATCTGCAGACAGTTTATCGGGCATTGAGAAAGCACGCCCACTTGTCCTCTGTTCAGTCCTGGCCAGGTCCTGCTTGCTTCCTCTATGCTCAGGACCCCCTCAGAACCTCCCCCGTCCCCCCCATTCTGTACACAATAGAGCACACTCTGCTGATGTCCCGACCCTCCGTGTCAGGCTCAAGCAGACAGAACTTCACAGGCCACGCCCACATCCATGAAGCCACGCCCCCAATAACAGTCACGAAAAAATAATGCGGCAGTAAAGAATCTCAAGTAGGACACTAGCTGCCTGCCACCTCCCTAGCCTGCTGACTGCTGTTACCCATTATCCTGGCCCCCACAGAACCTCTCTTGTATGCCCCTCTACTACTCTCCCCACAGGCCACAGAATAGCTGCAAATTCAAGCCTGCATCCATCAGTGGCCTCCCAGCCACTATCATCTCCTATGTTCCCTGAAGTCCCCAGACTCCTTGCCACCTTCTGTGACCAAAAGAACCTGTACCAGTTTCTGTGCCCCCTTCTCATAACAGAGCCTCTGCCACTTTTTGTATTCCTTGTCACCACCACCCACTCACAAAGCCCATGGAACCCTCTGTCCTCCTCCAATCTCTTTCTGTCCATTCATCAGTAACTGAGCCCCTATCACCTATTGGACTTGATGTGCCCAATCCCTTAGCACAAAGCACTTGTCAAATTCTGCCCCCTGATCTATCAGTCCATGCCACCTGCTTCTTTCCCCTTTCATATAAAAGAGCCCATGCCAGCTGCTGCTACCCTCCCTCTAATAACAGATCTCCATGACCTTTTGTCTTTTATGTTCACTCTGTTCTGTCAGAATACTATTCCTTATCAGAATGCTATACTCTTGTCACTCCGGTTACGTGGCCGTACCAGAAGTGACGAGAATCAGCTGGAGGAGGGGGTGTGCGGCGCTGCGCAAGCACAGATCCACGGGTAAGTCAAAGTTATAGCAGCGCCGCGGGAGAAGCGCCCACTTAATGCGCATGCGCGAAACCAGCCGGGACACCGTGCGCCTGGAGCCATGGCTGGATAGGAGATGATGCGCACGTGCGGCTATAAACTCCGGTCTAAACCTACCTACCCCTGAGCGCGCACGCGTGCTGTAATCCTGATGTGCGTGGCCGAAGAAGTTCGGGTCTGGGTACCACATTCAGTTTTTTATCACGCGCGTGCAAAACACATTGCACCGATAAAAACTGAACAACGGAGCGCAATCGCAGTCAAAACTGACTGCAATTGGGTACATACTCACGCGGGTTTGCCGCAACACATCTGGACCTTATCTGGACACGCTCGTGTGAAAGAGGCCTTAAAGTGTTGTAACTGCTTTGCTGTAAAGTACAACCAGAGTTTTGGCACAGACAAACCACCAGAGTCCTTACCCCTCTGGAAAGTTTCAAAGTTTAAAGGGGTTGTCTGGGTTCAGAGCTGAACCCGGACATATCCATAATTTCACCCAGGCAGCCTCCCTGATGTTAGCATTTCATGCTCCGATACGCTCCCTTGCCCTGCACTGGATCGTGCAGGGCAAGGGCTCTTTTATTTAAAATAAACACTCTGCTGGGCAGAGGCTTTTCGGTACATATGATTTTTTGATCATTCATTATTACACTTTATCAGGCAAGGTGACCAAAAAATTGTTTTTAGCACAGTTTTTATTTATTTATTTTTACAGCGTTCACCTGAGAGGTTAGGTCATGTGACATTTTTATAGAGCAGATAGTTACGGACGTGGCGATACCTAATATGTATACTTTTTCTTATTTATTTAAGTTTTACACAATAATAGCATTTTAAAACCAAAAAAATGATGTTTTAGTGTCTCCATAGTCTGAGAGCCATACCTTTTTTATTTTTTGACCGATTGTCTTAGAGTCTCATTTTTTGCAGGATGAAGTGACGGTTTGATTGGTACTATTGATACTATTTTCGGGGGCATATGCCTTTTTGATTGCTTGATGTTGCACTTTATGTGATGTTAGGTGACAAAAAAAAATTGCTTTTTTGGCACTGTATTTTTTACGGTGTTCATCTGAGGAGTTTAGGTCATGTAATATTTTTATAGAGCTCGCTGTTACGGATGCCGCGATACCTAGAATGTCTACTTTTTATTTATTTCCCTTCAACACAATAGCAGTTTTGTAGCAAAAAAAAAAAAACAACAACATTTTAGTGTCTCCATGTTCTGAGAGCTATAGTTTTAATTTTTTGAGCGACTTTCTTATGTAGGGGCTCATTTTTTGCGGGAATACCTTTTTGGATCACTTGGAGTTGCACTTTGTGATGTACGGTGACATAAATGGCTTTTGACACTTTTTTTTAATGGTGTTTAAATCGGACAGGTTGGATCATGTGATATATTTATAGAGCTGGTCGTTACGGACGTGGCAATACCAAATATGTCTTATTTTATTTTTTTCTATTTTTATTTTATGTGAAACCTTTTTTTGTATTTATTTTTTTAAACACTTTTATTTTACACTTTGTGTCCCCCATAAGGTCATACAAGACCTCTGGGGGACATTTATTTAAACTTCACTTCCCCCCCACTTTTGATTTCTCCTGTAACTGGGGCTGACATAGTAGCCCCAGTTACAGGGGAAATGCACGCCCCCAGAGAGGCTGTACAGCATAATACAGCGCTGTACAGCCTCAGAGCAGGGCTGATCGAGGTCTATGGAAGACCTGACAGCTCCTGCACTCTCACGGTCACATGACCACCGGGTCGGGACACGAAGCGCATAGCACTTCCTGATCTGTATACACAGCGCTCATTCAGCCCTGTGTATACAGCAATCTAGAAGGCTGGGACACCTGGGAACAGTCCCTGCCTTCTCTCTGGGTTGCCACGTCACTGACAGTGGGCTCCCCGCTCGGCAGCTGCACGATTAGCGTGCAGCTGCCATCTCTGAATGGACGTTCCAGAACGTCCATTCAGAGATAAACATCCACCCATAGGACGTTTATATCCTATGGGCGGATGTGAAGTGGTTAAAGGGGGCATCTGTCAGCAGATGTGTACCTATGAAAACTGGCTGACCTGTTAAATGTGCACTTGGCAGCTTAAGGCATCTGTGTTGGTCCCATGTTCATATGTGCCCATGTTGCTGAGAAAAATTGTGTTTTATTACATGTAAATGAGTCTCTAGGAGCAATAGGGGCATTGCCATTACACCTAGATGGTCCGCTCTCTATACAACTGCTGCATCCTCTCCACCCTGATTGATAGCACCATATGTAATGACATTTTTACTGCCGGCCCTATCAAAGTGCAGAGGACGTGGCAACAGTATAGAGAGCAGATCCTCTAGGTGTAACGGCAACGCTTTTGTTTTTCCTAGAAGCTCATTTCAGTATATTACCATCTTTAACGGCAAAGCAGGCAGGTATGAACTTGAATCCAACACAGATGTCTTCAGCTGCCAAGTGCACATGTAACAGGTAAGCCAGTTCTATAGCTACAAATCTGCTGACAGATGCCCTTTAACCCCTTCGTGCAAAATCACGTACATGTACGTGGGGGAATGTGGCGCCTTACCGCATCTTCACATGCATGTACGTGATAGGATCGGGCAGGTGCAAGAGCTGCACCCGCCCGATCCGCAGCACGGGTCGGCTATTACTGATAGCCGGGCCCCTGCTGCATCGCTGTATGCGGTGATGCTGGCGGATTAACCCTTTCAGATGCTGCGGTTAGCGCTGACCGCGGCATGTTGAGACTTTACAGAGGGAGTGGGATCCCTCTGACTCAATCGGCCCCCCACACTGTGCTGGTAGGGGGCTGATGGTTGCCATGGCAGATCCAATGCCTTACACAGGCATCGGAGCCTGCCAGCTACAGAAGCCCAGGAGATCCAGCCTGAGGGCTGGGTCTCCTAGGCAACTGTCAGCATCTTAGGCTTCTTTCACACGACCGTGTGTCCCCCGTGGCCATATTGCAGCCCGCATACGGCGGGTCCACAATACACGCGGCACTGGCCGCGTGCATTCTGCATCACGGATGCGGACCCATTCACTTGAATTGGTCCGCAAATCCGGAGATGCAGTGCGGAACGGAAGCACTACGGAGTGATTTCGTTGGGTTCCGTTCTGAAAAAAGATAGAACTTGTTCTATCTTTTTGCGGAACAGAGGGATCGAGGACCCCATTGAAGTGAATGGGTCCGCGATCTGCATGTGGCTGGCCCACGGCCGGTGCCCATGCATTGCGGATATAATAAACAAATTAAAGTTTTAAGGAAAAAAAAGCCCCCTCACCATAAAAGTGTTTAAAAAAAAAATACATATTGGGTATTGCCGCGTTCGTAATGACGTGCTCTATAAAAATGTCACATAATCCACCACCTCAGGTGAACACCATAAATTTTTTTTTTTTTAAAAACACACAAAATGCAAACTCATACGCACCCCAAAGTCATACCAATCAAACAGTCATCTCATCCCGCAAAAATTCAGCTGGGCCCCCCTTCCCTCAGTGCTTTGTGGCAAAGGGCAGGGGAGCACATCGCCTTCATGCTATCTGAGGCAAAAACTTATGTCCCCCACCCCAATGCCAAATTCTTGACCTAATCTCTTCCCTCCAGCTGGAGGTGTAACCTGAAGATTTTGGGCCCAGTGCAAAATCTATAACAGAGCCCTCCCAGCATGCACTTTCTATAATACTGGTGTCTTCTTATGTGGAACAAGGGCCCAGTAGTGACTGCCATCTCTGCATCCCCTAGAGCAGTGATGGTGAGCCTTTTACAGACAGAGTGCCCAAACTGCAACCCAAAACCCACTTATTTATTGCAAAGTGCCAACACGGCAATTTAACCTAAATACTACAGTCTAATATACTGTAGTATATCTTCCATGTACTTTATCATTCAGTGCGTTGCCTGTGCCGTTCATAGTGCGCCCTGTGCTTTAGAATGGCAGGAAAAGTCTAAGGCATATTGGTACACCATAGACTTTCCAGGGTGTGGGTGCCCACAGAGAGGGCTTTGAGTGCCACCTCGGGCACCCGTGGCATAGGTTCGCCACCACTGCCCTAGAGATACTAAAACATGATTTTTTTGTTTCAAAAATGCGGTTATCGTGTAAAACTTAAATAAATAAAAAAAGTATACAAAGTAGGTATCGCCACGTCCGTAAGAGCCTGCTGTATAAAAATATCACATGACCTAACCCCTCAGACGAACACCGTAAAAAAAATTAAAATAAAGTCAAAAAAGCAATTTACATCACAAAAAGTGTAATACCAAGCGATAAAAAAAAAAAAAAAATCATATGCACCCTTACCAAACAGTCATCTCATCCCAAAATAAATGAGCCCCTACATAAGACAGTCGTCCAAAAACTAAAAAAAAAAAAAATTATGGCTTTCAGAATATGGAGACACTTAAAGCATGATTTTTTTTATTTTTTTTTATTTTTTTTATGTAAAACTGGATCAAAAAAGGTAGTCATATTTGGTATTTTCGCATCCGTAACAACCTGCTCTATAAAAATACCACATGATCTAACCTGTCAGATGAACATTGTAAAAAAAATATAAATAAAATAAAACACGGTGCCGAAACAGCTATTTTTAGTTACCTTGCCTCACAAAAAGTGTAATATAGAGCAACCAAAAATCATATGTACCCTAAAATAGTACCAACAAAACTGCCACCTGATCCTATAGTTTCCAAAATGGGGTCACTTTTTTGGAGTTTCTACTCTAGGGGTGCATCAGGGGGTCTTCAAATGTAACATGGCAACTTAAAATTATCCCAGTGAAATCTGCCCTCCAAAAAACTATATGGCGTTCCTTTTCTTCTGAGCCCCGCCGCGTGCCCGTAGAGCAGTTTACGACCACATATGGGGTGTTATTGTAAACTAGGCCTTGGACCACATTATAGTCAATGAGAGCATATAGCTGGTTGTATCCGGCTATACCCAATATGGTATACTCATGCAGGCTGTTCTTCTGCCAGAATGTGTATCTAAGGTTATGTTGTGAACTCCGGCAGTCTGTTCCGGTGGAGGAACAGACTGACGGAGTTCACATGATGTCCCCCCTTCCCCAGTGCCTCCATGCCATCCACCATGTCCCCCACTCCCCCAGATCAACCCCTCCATGCCAAATAACAGGTGCCCCCATTACCCCTCCCCAATAACTTTATACATACCAAATCACAGGTGCCCGATTAACCCCTCTCCTCCCCACACCAATAACTTTATACATGCCATTGCCAAATCACAGGTGCCCCCATTAACCCCTCCCCCGACCCCCCCCCCCCCCTTCCCCCATCGCTGCCGCCGCTAACTTTATACTTACCTTTCCTGGCAGTGCGGCGTGCGCTGACACATGGAGTCCGCAGGAGACGAGTCTTCATCCCAGCATGCACTGGGACCTGACGTCACACACAGCGTCAGCCAGCGCACTGGTGGTCATGTGATTTCGATTTTTTTGCCTCGATTTCATCAATTAAAATCGATGAATTGTTTCAGCCCTACTTCAGACCTGAACTGGTCCTTAAAAATTTTAAAGTGTAACTGCCGTTTCATTTTTTATTTCCTAATGGTATAGTACACCCTAATGTATAAGTGCTTTTGTGCTTTAAAATTTGATCATTTTCATTTTTACTTCTTAATTACTCCCACAAATGCATGCTACTTGCCTATTCAGCAGCTCTCATCTCACAGCGTTGCCATGTGCAGTCCGTCTTCTCAGTATTATAACAAGAGACAGACGAGCTCTGGGAGGAGCTCAGCCCTGACAGCTAGGCTGAGGCAGAAAGTGGAGGGCTGCTTTAGATGGTGATATCTTCTCAATGGTAGCAGCTAGAAATATGCCACTGGTCTTGTTTGAAAGCTTTCATACAAGATCAGAATTACAGCTCTAGTCCAAGCAACAGAGGAGAAATCGCTGTTAGAAATAGAGTTGAGAATAATCGCGGGTAAAATCTGCTTTTACTTTTATCTTCTCTTTCGGTGATGTCATCGGCGCAGGCGCACTGAGGGAGTGCTGAGGAGGTCGAGCCTCCTTCTCTCAGAGCACCTGCGCCGAATGAAGACAGGCGCAGAATTTTTGAAATGCTGACAGGGCCAGCCGGAGGAGATCCCGGCTGGCCCTGTCAATCAACAAGAGGAGGGGGCGGCTTTTTGCGGCGGCTACCAGCAAGTAGACGCCCTACTTGCTGGTAGTGAAGTGATTAGCATATTTTAAAAGATAGTTTTTTAATGAAAATAAGCCACAGACAAAAAGCAAGATCCCTATATAGGGAATAGTCGTTAAATAACTATTTTAACAAGCCCAAAAATTCTAGTTTCCAAACCAGCACCTGGATCTGAATACTTTTGTAATTGCATGTAATTATGTTGGCTTGAAGAAGCTTGTAACATCCTGTTCTTCTTTCACACACTGTTCTTTTCAAGTAAATAGGCCACAGCACTCTTTTCAATAAAATGCAAGGGTGGGTGCACATCCGGGTTGTGTTCTGTAGCTCCACCTCAAGAACTGTAGGTGTCACACAAATATTTAGACAGCACTCCTTAAGTGATGATAATTAATGGTTTTATTTCACTTCATATTATTTCAGCCGGGGTAAGTGGTATATCAGTTGCAACGTTTCGGGCTAACAATCGCCCTTTATCAGGCACTCTGAAGACCACAGTGTGCTTAGCGTGGCGCTAAGCACACTGTGGTCTTCAGAGTACCTGATGAAGGGCGATTGTTAGCCCGAAACGTTGCAACTGATATACCACTTACCCCGGCTGAAATAATATGAAGTGAAATAAAACCATTAATTATCATCACTTAAGGAGTGCTGTCTAAATATTTGTGTGACACACTCTTCCCCGGTCACACACACACACACACACACACACTCTTCCCCGGACACACACACACACACACACACACACACACTCTTCCCCGGACACACACACACACACACACACACACACACTCTTCCCCGGACACACACACACACACTCTTCCCCGGACACACACACACACACACACTCTTCCCCAGACACACACACACACACACACACTCTTCCCCAGACACACACACACACACACACACACACACTCTTCCCCGGACACACACACACACACACACACACACACTCTTCCCCGGACACACACACACACACTCTTCCCCGGACACACACACACACACACACTCTTCCCCAGACACACACACACACACACACACACACACACACACTCTTCCCCGGACACACACACACTCTTCCCCGGACACACACACACACACACTCTTCCCCGGACACACACACACACACTCTTCCCCGGTCTCACACACACACACACTCTTCCCCGGTCTCACACACACACACACACACACACTCTTCCCCGGACACACACACACACACACACACTCTTCCCCGGACACACACACTCTTCCCCGGACACACACACACACACACTCTTCCCCGGACACACACACACACACACTCTTCCCCGGTCACACACACACACACACACTCTTCCCCGGTCACACACACACACACACACACACACTCTTCCCCGGTCACACACACACACACACTCTCTTCCCCGGTCACACACACACACACTCTTCCCCGGTCACACACACACACACACACTCTTCCCCGGTCACACACACACACACACACTCTTCCCCGGTCACACACACACACACACACACTCTTCTCCGGTCACACACACTGTTATTCGATTGTTTCAGCTTATTATTCTTCTCCGCCCCCCTTTTTTCTATACGCTACTCCTCCTACAGTTTTGAAGTTACAAACACCAAACTTTCCATACTTCTTCAACCTATAGTGAGGCAAGTTGCTTGTTCTTTAATAAGCGATCCCACCCTGCGGCGGACCACCAAAGACCCCTTTTTTGCCATTGACAGGAAAAAAATTCAAATCGCTCCCACTCACACAGTTTTGAAGCTACACTCCCCAAACTCGGATCACACATTATTAGTTTCAACCCAGATAAAAGGGTACATTTTGAGGGGACACCCAAAGTGGGCGGAGCTAGCAACAGCCAATGAAAATGTAGCTATTTTCTATACGCTACTCCTTCCACAGTTTTAGGAGTACAATTACTAAACTTTGCACACTTGTTCGGCACATACCCGAATAGGTTGCTTGTGCTTTGTTAACCGATCCCACCCTCCGGGCCCCTGGGGCAGCCCCCTGAAGACCCCATTTTTTGTCAAATGTAAAACGGGAAAATGTAAAACTGACACTGCTCTTAGACTGTTAATGGCAGGGTCCTCAAACTTTGACCAAAAAAACCAAACCAATAGCCCCAAAAGAATGAGGAAAACACACATAAAATATATGTAGTTTTATTATTACATGAAATAAACATACAATAACATAAGGCACACGGTCATGGGAGAACTGGACGCCCCGTGTATCGGAGCAGCAGTCCCCATCCTCACATGCACCGTCCTGACAAAGCCCTTTCCTGGCGAAACGCGCGTCGAGGTACAGATCTGTCCAGGCATCCAGTGCTTCCATACGTTATGGGTAATTAATGCATTCCTAATTTCACTGACCGTGTCCTTATGTAGTGGTCATTTTCTCAATATGCTACCTCTGCTGTGTCCTTGCTCTGTTTACACCTTATATTCGTGACCTAGCCTTCTTTTTACCAATGCAGGCTGGCCACCATTATTTTCATGGGCTGGTTGAAACGGCACGGGTGGCAGCTAACATTATGCACACTTAGGATAGGCATTCAGCTATATGTTACATCAGACCCACCAGAATGTGGTTTAGCACCTTGGATTTTCTGGTTTGTTCCCCTGTCAATACGGTGCATGTGAGGATGGGGACTGCTGCTCCGATACACGGGGCGTCCAGTTCTCCCATGACCGTGTGCCTTATGTTATTGTATGTTTATTTCATGTAATAATAAAACTACATATATTTTATGTGTGTTTTCCTCATTCTTTTGGGGTTATTAGTTTGGTTTTTTTGGTCATAGTAATTTACGCTAGACCCAATGTATTGTATGTACTATACTGGAGTTCTCTTATTGGTTGGTCTAACAAAGGGTCCTCAAACTCGACACAGTTGGTCACTGGAGGACTGGGATTAAAATTCTGAAAAGTGGGCGGGGCCAAAAACAACCAGATTTTATTGATTTAAATGGAAAAAACTAAAAATGCTGCCATTCTCGCATTATTGATGTCATGGACCTCAAATACCACAAATGTGTTTCCACTTCAAGGTTAGAAAAAGTGGGCGGAGCCACCAACAACCAATCAGATTTCACACATGGATTTTCAATAGAAAACAATAAAACTGCTGCCATTTTTACACGCTAAACGCCATAATTCCCAAACCTTAAAGTGTTAGTCACTGGGTTACTGTGGTTCACAATTAGAAAAAAAAAAAAAAAACAGCCAATCAGATTTCAGCCTTTGACCTTAATGAAAAGCAGATAATCTGCTGCTATTATCACAGTTTAAATGCCAAGTGTCCCAAACTTAGCACAATTTCACTGGGTGACTGCAGTCAAAATTTAGGAAAAGTGGGTGGAGCCTAAAACAGCAAATCAGATTTCACCTATTGACTTCAATGTAAAACTTTCAAATACTGCCAAAGGCCCCAATCTTGGCACAGACCATGACTGGGTGACTGGGCTTAACGTTCGGAAAACTGGGCAGAGCTTAAAACAGCCAATCAAATATTACCTAGTGCTATTCAATGGGAATATTTAAATTGCTGGCATTCTTACACTGTTAATGGCATGGTCTTCAAACTTGTTACATTCGGATACTGGGTGACGGGAATGCAAATTTTAAAAATGGGCGGAGCCAAAAACATCCAGATTTTTTCAATTGATTTAATTGGCAAAAACTAAAAATGCTGCCATTCTCACATTATTGATGTCAAGGACCTCAAATATGTGTGGTCATTGGATGTTTCCATTTCAAGGTTAGAAAAAGTGGGTGGAGCCACCAACAACCAATCAAATTTATCTCATTGATTTTCGATAGAGTGCTACTTCTCCCACAGTTTTAGGAGTACAATTTTGAAACTTTGCACACTTCTTCAGCCCATAGCCCAGAAGGTTGCTTGTGCTTTGTTAAGCAATCGCACCCTCCGTGCCCCTGGGGCTCTAGCATTTTCAAGCCAACATCCTGTGGTTTCTTCAGAAACGACACCATCTAGTTAAAAATTTAGTATAGCTATTGAGTTATTCAATAAAATGTATCTGTATAGCACCACCTGCTGTTTTATTTCTTTGACCTGCTCACTGAGATGGCCGCACATGCTCAGTTACATCCTTCAGCTGCCTCCTGAGCTGTGATAGGGTGAGCTGAGACACGCCCCCTGAGCTGCATCAGAAAAGACGCTCCCCTTGAGCTACCAGCTTGATATAAATCTAGCAGGGCTGGTTCTAGCTTTGCTAGAAAGAGGTTGTCATGTACTATATGATCTGTGATTTTTATTTTTTATGTTAATCATAGGATAACACGCTTAAACTTTATTGAAAGGCACCATATAAACGATTCATGTAAAATAGCCCTAATGAGGCTGAGAGCCTGTACCTCCTCAGTATGGCACAAGTGGCACCCTAAGCGGCCCCACCATCAGGTTTATTGATGCAGTTTTGGAGGCCAAAACCAGGAGAAGTTGTATCTGTCCTTTAGGCCACTTCAATGGGGCCGCAAAAGATGCGGACAGCACTCCGTGTGCTGTCCGCATCCGTGGCTCCGTTCCGCGGACCCGCTAAAAAAAAATAACATGTCCTATTGTTGTCCGCGCTTTGCGGACAAGAATAGGCATTTATATTGCCGGCGCCCTTTCCGCAAATTGCGGAAGGCAACACGGCAGCTTCCGTTTTTTTTGCGGATCCATGGTTTGCGTACCGAAAAAAAAATGGCACGGTCGTGTGCATGAGGACTTATACTTTCTCTCCTTTTATGACCCATTCCTGATATTGGCTCCTAAACTGCATCAGGAAATCTGACCGTGTGTCCATACCCTAATAACACCCGCACACAGACACGTATATACAAACAGAATTTCCGTGGGCATTTCTCTGCGTTTCCATGCAAAAATTCACAGAAACAATTGACACGCTGCGCATTTCAAAATCTACACAGAAAATATACAGTGTACATGACATTTGTCAAATCTCACTTTCCCGGTACTGTATTAGGGCCTCTTCACACAACCGATTGAAGCCCGTGCTGTGGACATTTGAATGGGTCCGCCATCCGCAAAAAGATAGAACTTGCTCTATCTTTTTGCGGTGCGGAGGCACGGAACCCCAGAAAGCACTTTGTAGTGCTTCCGTAGTGTTCCGTTCCGCATCTCTGGATTTGCGGACCCATTGAAGCGAATGGGTCCGCATCCGTGATGCAGAATGCACACAGAACAGTGCCCGTGTATTGTGGATCCGCAAATGCGGTCTGCAATACGGCAACGGGCAGCACACGTTCGTGTGATTGAGCCATTACTCTACTTTTCTTCTCCATAAAAATCCACGCTGGAAAACACTGTGCAGGTAGCCTTAGGGCTCGTTCACACTAACGTTTTTTGCGTTCTGTATACGGGCCGTTTTTTGTGTTCCATATACAGTACCATTCATTTCAATGGTTCCGCAAAAAAAAACTGAATGTACTCCGTATGCATTCCGTTACTGTATTTCCATTTTCCCATTCCGTTGAAAGATAGAACATGTCCTATTATTGCCCGCAAATCACATTCCGCGGCTCCAAAAAAAATTGAACACATACGGAATGTACTTCATATGTCTTCTGTATCCGTTCCGTTTTTGCGGAACCATCTATTGAAAATGTTATGCCCAGTATAATTACTGTATACGCTGGAAAAACTGAACCACTACTGAAAAAAAAAAAAAAAAAACTGATCCGGAAAACAATGAAAAAGACATACGGTCGTGTGAATGAGCCCTAATGCTGAGGAGTTTTTTGTGCACACGTACGCTTGGGTGCATGGTTACACACAGAATTTCCTTGAGTGTTTCCGCACCACAATCTGCATGTATTACTTGTGGATTTTGTGGCAGTTTTGCCCCAATCTCACCCTTTTCAGTGCAGAAAGAATTGCATGCTGTGGATTTCTAAATCCGCACAGAAAACCACGCAGAGCGTATGTGAGATGTGTCTAATCTCCTTTACTTTGATGGTACTCTATTACGCCGAGGTTTTTCCATATGAAAAATCTACGTGGGAAAAAAAAAAAAAAATGCATGTAATCTGTAACATGGGCAGGCTGCCTAAGGGCGCTGCCATACACAGTCTTTTTTTCATTTGGCATGTCATTAAATTCTGGTGTGGTTTACAAGCGTTTAGTGAGGCATTTTTTATTTTATTTTTAAAAAGAATCCCTTGTGCCTGCGCTCGATCCAGTAGGAGGTATTTTTATGCAGGATAGCAATTAACAGTCCGTAGATCCTGTGTAGCTGAGGTAGGGGCACCCCTATACCTTATACTGGATCCAGCCTGAAGCTATTTTTTCTTCTTTAATACAATTGTTTCAAGACTAAATAGCGTACAATGGATTTTATCTGAACAAACTTCTATTTTCAATACCACTGGTGATCCGTTTACTCCAAGTGATGTGGATCGCGAGACCCTTGCTGCTGATCTGAACCCAGAGCTGAGATGACTTCTAGGTGTAAAGCACAGCTACCAGTGTCCTCTTCTCAAAGTCCCTGCAGGGACCCCCGTATTCAATCATCTGGTAGCGTCCTGCTGCTGTGGGGGCAGGTAATATTTGAATGTATCCGTACGGTGGGCCCCCAAAATACATTTTACTGATAGCCCTTGGCAGCCCAGTCCGACACTGTATATTTATATTAATCAGCAGTCAAGCTTCCATTCAATGACAGTGGAGATACTGAAAACACTCTGTCAGTGAAGCACATATAGTTTGAATTTCTTTATGGCTTTGGTGGAATAGAAAGTAGATCCGTGTTCGTCAGAACCTCTAGAGAGAGCAGCAGCGTCGCCCACTGCTTCTACGTAATCCGTTTTGTATGCGCCCCCCTCCGTTTTATTTATACACATGGCTGAAAACTAGAAAAGTGAAAAGAATCAGACCGCCCTGACATCTCCCATCATCAGAAGAAAAACTGCTCGCAGATGATTAGACATGACATCGCCATCCCCTGCGAGATCTGGAGGAGCAGCTGGAGATGACACACGATTTGCATTCAGGTTGCTGGGAGGTATACACGTCAGTGTACACCTGTGGAGCCAGCGGTGTGCGCAGTAAGACGCCTCTTATTTAGCCATCCACCATCATTTATGTTACTGGGAAGAAATACTGGCGGCCATTTGTAACATGGAAGATCCCTGTCGGATTGGCAGCTCTTATGGCCAGCGTCCACTCTCTTTCTGTGGGTCATAGGAAGGCTATTCACTTTAGAGCACCCTACAGAAAGGACTGGTCGCCATGATCCTCAACACTGACTTCAATAGGATAGGACTACAATGGCAGCATGCTCTGTGACCATGGAATCAGATGCTGGTGGGACCCATCCTTTATTACTATAGGTACAGTCATCTTACAGGTCATGAACATGGCCACCTATAGGACAGGAGTCTGCCGTCGCCATAGTAACCGCATCCACTCCACCTAGATGCCACCTGTTAGCATGACTCATACACGGGGCAGCGTCATAATGAGGGGAATAGGTGACATGTGTCACGGTAACAGAACACCCACACATATATGGAGTCAGCGCCTCCTCCCGCACATACCTCAGCCGCCTCGCCCGCTATTCCATTGCTCACAAACGCCATGTTTCCTCAGCTGCCGGTGACGGGAGATGGTTCCTTCCTCCGGCAGGCTCTGCGCTGCAGCCCCTCACACTCGCAGCTAGGCACTAGGCAGGTGAACCGTGAGAGGCTACCCCGGGCTTCTCATAGTCTGAACACTGCCGGGATCTGGTTTACTTAGCGCCGCCCCTCGCCGTTCAGCCAATGAGCAGCGAGGTCTCCTCCGGACACGCCCCCCAAATAAAACATTTACGAGCCGACCGTGCCGTGGCTCCAGTTTGGTGCGCTCCTCACTGAACCCTGACAGACACCTGTAACCATGGCAGCGAGGGCCCCGCGCCCACAGCAGACCGCTCACTGGCTGCCAGGGCTTGGAATACAAGGCCAAGTTCACACTTCAGTTTTATTTGGTCAGTTATTTCCATCAGTTAGGGTGGGTTCACATCAGCGTTATGTATTCTGTTAATCCATAAGATGGAAGTCAAAACGGAAGCCTTCAAGAGGCATTCTGTCATAATAGAAATCTATGGGAATCATAACGGATCCGTTATGATTCCCGTTATGCAAGACGGAAAACAAAGTCCTGTTGCCAGGACTTTTTTGTCTGTTCTGCATAACGGGAACCAGACAGATCCGTTATGATTCCCATAGATTTCTATTATGACAGAATGCCTCTTGAAGGCTTCCGTTTTGACTTCCGTCTTATGGATTCCGTTATTTTCTGTTATAACCATGTTAGAACAGAAATACATAACGCTGATGTGAACCCACCCTTAGGGAGCATTTACACGACCAGCCCATTTGCGGATCGCACATGGTCGCAACTATAATAGAAAATGCCTATTCTTGTCCGCGATTGAGGACAAGAATAGGATATGCTCTGTTTTTTTTTTTTGCGGAGATGGAACCACGGATGCGGATAGCCCATGGTGTGCTGTCTGAATCTTTTGCGGCCCCATTGAAATGAATGGATCCGCACCAGTTCAACAAAATTGCAGAATGAATGCGGACTCATTCATATGGCTGTCTGAATGAGCCCTTAGGCCTCATGCACATGGCCGTTCCGTGCATTGAGGACCGCAATTTGCTGTCCCCAATGCAAGGGCAGCGGCCGGGACGGATCAACTTAAATGGGTCCGTGATCCGTCCGCACCGCAAAAAATAGAACAAGTTCTATTTTTTTGCGGTGCAGAGGCACGGACAGAAACACAGCGAAAGCACTCCGTAGTGGAACTCCAAGTGAATGGGTCCACATTCGTGATGCGGGGAGCACACGGCCGGTGCCCGCATATTGCGGACCCGCTGTTTGCAGGCCGCAATACGCCAACGGCCGTGTGCATGGGACCTTATTGTGGGCCAAAACCAGGTGGGGGTCAAAAATTGCAGTGGCCAGCAGTTGTAATTTCAAGAAGCCAAACCCATTCACTTCAATGGGAAGGAGCAAACAGAGTCTAACTGCTCCTTCCCATTGAAGTGAATGGGGATGGCGGGCTGTAAGTACACCACTAGGCGCTGCAATGTCCACGCCTACAACAAATCTTACGGTTTTGTATTCTGGTGCTACTGGATGCTGTTGGGCCAAAACCCCCACCTCTATGATTGTCGGGGTTCCAATTGAAGTTTGGTTTATGGGTGCTCAGAGGGAGCTGACACAGGCACACTGCTGAATCCAATTCTCTCTGATTATTCCATACAAGTATACATCTTTATAAAACGACAGATAAGCATAGGCAAATCAGGCACACCACCAAAGGGGTGGAAAGCGAAACTAATGATTTGATTGGTTATTCATAAAAGGCAATACTTCATGCTAACAGAATTAGTTTTTAATGGTTAAAAACTTCTAATAATTAAAAAGTTTCTGCAGCATCTTATCCCAAAGTTACTATTCATTAGCAGCGCATCCCGAAACTCAGACAGAACCTAACTCTCTCTTGTATGTCAGACTCTGATAGGTGGAGAGAGGGAGCTGCTTACCTTGGCCTTGTAGAGATCTATACACAGAAACTGCCATGTCTTCACAGCTGGCTAATTCATTTTTCCACATATGTACAAGATGGAGGACATGTTTATACAAAATGGATTCTCATCCCTCACAATGCTCAATAAACCTAATTTGATTTTCACCCTTCTGAGTGTAGTTTCTCATTCTGGATACAATTTGTATAATTGGTGAGCCGTGACATTGGACACCCAACACTACTGGGGCAGTACCGGGAAGGGGGGGGGCATAAAGGGTGGAACTGCTGGTGACAATATAGTTATACTGGAGGCAGAAAAGAAGGGAACACATTATAAATAAACATTATTATAATTAAACATGATAAAAATAGAGAAGGCATAACTGGTGGAAATGATAAAAAAAAGAGTTCAGCTGGGGGGCATTATAAAAATACAGGGGGCACTACGGGGTGGCATGATTAAATCCGGCAGGAACAGCCTGTCAGATTTCATAACACTACTGTGAAAGTAGCCTTAGACCCCCATGACCCTTATTAGTTTAGTTGCTCTTATTTGTGCTCTTTCTAGCATCCTTTCTATGAACTGGCACCCAGAACGGACCTGCATATTCCAGATGAGGCTGCACCAATACTTTGTAATAATATTTTTTAGGTTTTGATATTACAATGGTGTTAGCTAATCAACACAAAACGCCTGCAAAGGTTCCCTAAGCCTTTAAACAGTCCCTCAGTCTGGTTCAGTAGGTTACAAAATCAAGAGGAAGACTTGACAGTTCTCCAGAAGACAGTCGATGACACTCTCCACGAGGAGGGAAAGGTGCAAAAAGTAATTTCTAAAGTAGGCTGCATCCAAGAATATTAATGGAAAGCTGAGTAGAAGGAAAATCTGTGGAAGAAAAAGGTGCACACGCAAAAGGGATAACCACAGCCTTGAAAGGATTGTCAAGAAAAGGCCGTTCAAGAGTTTGGGGGAGATTCACAAGGAGTGGACTGCAGGACAAGGGCTACAACTGTCTCATTCCTTGTGTGAAGTCACTCATGACTCAGAGACAACGTCTGAAGTGTCTTACCTGGGCTAAGGAGAAAAAGTACTGGTCTGTTGCTCAGCGGTCCAAAGCCCTGTTTTCAGATGAAAGGTCCCAGAGTCTGGAGGAAGAGTGGAGAGGCACACAATCCAAGCTGGTTGAGGTCCAGTGTGAAGTTTGCACAGTCATTGATGGCTTGTCATCTGCTGGTGTGATATCAAGTTCAAAGTCAGCGCAGCCACCTACCAGGAAATTTCAGAGCATTTCATGCTTCCATCTGCTGAAAAGCTTTATGGAGATGCAGATTTCATTTTCCAGCAGGACTTGGCACCTGCCCACACTGCCAAAAGTACCAATACCTGGTTTAATAACTACAGTATCACTGTGCTTCATTGGCTGGCAAACTTGCCTGACCTAAACCCCATAGAAAATCTATAGGGTAATGTCAAGAAGAAGATGCTATAATTCATGCAAAAGGCACCCCAACCAAGAACGGAGTGCATATACTGTACATACTTTGCAGTAGGCCAACATTTCTGTATTAAAAATCATATTTAATTGGTCTTATATAATCAAATTTTCTGAGATATTAAATGGGTTCTATCCTCTGGATAGATCATCAGCATCTGATCCGACACCCGGGACCCCTGCCCATCAGCTGTTTGAAAAGGCAGCGGCGCTCCAGTAGTGGCGCGGCCTTCTCGCTGTTTACCGCAGGCCCAGTGACATCACGACTAGTATCACTGGCCTGGGCGTGGCTAAGCTCCATTTAAGTGAACAGAGCTTAGCCCCACCCAGGCCATTGATACTAGTCGTGACGTCACTGGGCCTGCGGTAAACAGCGAGAAGGCCGCGCCGCTGCTGCCTTCTCAAACAGCTGATTGTCAGGTGTCCCGGGAGTCGGACCCCCGCCGATCAGATGCTGATGATGTATCCAGAGGATAGATCATCAGTTTAAAAAAACTGCAAAACCCCTTTAAGTTTTGGGCTTTCATTAGCTGTAAGCCATCATCATCAACATTAAAAGAAATAAACTGTTGAAATTGATCACTCTGTGTAAAGAATCTATATACCGTATTTTTCGCCCTATAAGACTTACCTAAGTTTTAAGAGGAGGACAGTAAGAAAAAAATATTTTTCATTAGACCTCTGGTCAGACCACAAATCAGACCCCCAATGTTAATCAGACCTCAGCTGACAGCCCCAATCAGACCCCCAATGTTAATAAGACCTCAGCTCAGACCCCAATGTGAATGACCCCCAATCAGACCTCAGATAAGAGCCCCATGCCTCTTATCAGCCCCCCATGCCTCTCATCAGCCCCCATATGCCTCTCATCAGCCCCCATATGCCTCTCATCAGTCCCCATTGCCTCGTATTGGCCCCCCCATATGCCTCTCATCAGCCCATATGCCTCTCATCAGCCCCTATGCCTCTCATTAGCCCCTATGCCTCTCATTAGCCCCCATATGCCTCTCATTAACCCCCATATGCCTCTCATCAGCCCCCATATGCCTCTCTCCAGCCCCCATTTCCTCTCATTAGCCTCCAGCAGCTTCATATCAGCCCTCATTGCCTCTTACCAGCCCCCAGCAGCCTTATATCAGCCCCCATTGCCTCTCACCAGCCTCCAGCAGCGTTATATCATCCCCCATTGCCTCTCACCAGCCCCCAGCAGCGTTATATCAGCCCCACTGCACCTCACCAGCCCCCAGTCATGTTATATCTGCCACTAGAAGCCCTATATTAGCCCCTATCAGCCTCATGTGCTAATGTCAGCTGAACATAACTATATTAGTGCCATCTCAATGCCAGCCGCAGTTATTGAGGAAAACAAACTTTTATAATATGCTAATTAGCCTCTAGGAGCAGGGAAGGGGGGGTGTTGCCCCTGCTCCTAGAGGCTCTGTTCTCCCACCACTGGTCACGCCCTGCTACAGTAGATTGACAGGGGCAGTCATCGTTGGTCTCCTACCTCCGGCCCTGTCTGCAGTGTAAATATTGCGCCGTTCAGTATTCGGCGCAGGCGTAGTGAGTAAAGGCCGCTCGCCGGCTGCCATCTTCCTCACTGCGCCTGCACCGAATACTGAACGGCGCGATATTTACACTGCAGACAGGGCCGGAGGTAGGAGACCAACGATGACTGCCCCTGTCAATCTAGTGTAGCAGGCGTGGCCAGAGGTGGGAGAACGGAGCCTCTAGGAGCAGGGGCAACACCCCCCTTGCTCCTAAAGGCTAATTAACATATTATAAAAGTTTGTTTTTCTCAATAACGGCGGCAGGCAGTGAGATGGCACTAATATAGTTATGTTCAGCTGATCTTAGCACATCGCTAATGTCAGCCAGCTTAAAGGGAGTCTGTCACCACATTTGAGCCTATTAGACAGATCCAATAGCGTTATATGTGCCACCCAGAAGTTTAAAACGGTACCTTTGTTGCATATATAGGAGTCTTGTTTCAGCCAAAAATGAACTTTGTAGGTTCTGTAAATGCGCCCTCTCAAGTGCCCAGGGCGGCGTCTCAATCTTCCGAGCCCAAGACCGGACCTCCCCAACGGCTCATAACCCCGCCCTCCGTGTGCCTCTGCCCGCCCGTTTACGCTCCTCCTCTCTCCTTTTCCACTGCGCATATACAATAATAAGGTAAATGTGAAATGGTATCACTCTTGGTAAGTGTAATCAGGCGACCATGTACTATAGGAGCAGTATTTCTGAAAGATGGTATTTGAAAACGTCTTAAGACGCCAGACAGCATACACTCTGCTATCAATCAGTCCGGAGACCACTGCTCCTATAACTACAAGTGTTGTGTGGGTGCGCCAGGTGTAGGCAGGTTGAGACTTATCCACCATACAAGGAAGAATGGGTGAGCTGGAGACGGACTAGACCATAGGGTAAGTTGTGTGGGGCTGCAACAAAAGCAGATACAGATGTTGGCCATGAATGCAGGCACTACATCCAGCTGACTCAGAGTCCTGCTCTGCTTAGTGCCCACAAAACAGGTATGCAAGGGGAGAGCAGGCAAAGTACTGTCCTGGCATTACAGGTAGCGGCCAGGCTAACAGCAGTCAGCCACATGGAGTAGCTAATATGGCTGACAGTGCAGCTATTTAAAGGGAATATGTAATCAGAAAATGACCTGCTGTTTAAATCACCTTTTTATATTTAAAGGATATGGACACCTTTGTAAAAAAAAAAAAAAAAAAATTTACACTAATTTATTTATTTTGTGGAGAAAATAATTTCTCCAATTGGTTCTATTTATCTATCTTTTTTCGTTTTCCTTCTACAGCCTGCTGTGCTTCCTATGCACAGCAGGCTGCTCCCAGTGAATTTACAGAGAATCTGATGAATTCTCTGTAACTCCTCCTGTGTGCACACGGGAGCACACACTGTCTCCCTCTCCCTCCTTCCCCCCCCCCCCAGAATGGCAGAGCAGTGCAGACTGTCAGCTGTAACATACAGCTGACAGTCTGCTTCAAACTGCAGACATAACCCCTTCCATGCCATGGTCCTTAGGGACCGCTGTATGAAAGAGGCAAACTATTAGGCCGCTGCTCTGGTGTGGCAGCGACCTGATGCTTGAACGGTTAATGTGGCTTTAACCCCCCTTCCCCTTTTTAGGATGACCGTCACAATTCTTCCCAACCCACCCCCAGCGCAAACAAGTCACCCCCCAGCCCTAAGGGGCTAACCATCGGGCCGCTGCTCTGCCGTGGCAGCGGCCTGATGCTTGCAGGGTTAACCCCTTAAGGACACAGGACATACCGGTAGGCCCTATTTCCCGAGTCCTTAAGGACACAGGACGTACCGGTACGTCCTAACTTAAAATCAGGATTCCGGCGCCGCGGGGGTTAATCGCAACGGGATGCCAGCTGAAATCATTCAGCCGGCATCCTGTCACAACGCCAGGGAGGGTCATGTGACCCCCCCGTATCGGCGATCGCCGCAAACCGCAGGTCAATTCAGACCTGCGGTTTGATGCGTTTTTTGCAGTTTCTGATCCCCGCGGTCCCTGACCGCGGGGATCAGAAACTTTATAATACCCAAAATATATATATTTCACCTCCCCCTGCATGATTTTAGCCCGGTGGGAGGTGCAGGGGGAGGGTTGCGGGCGGTGCGGGAGGTGCGGCAGGCAGGATCGCGATCCCCCACCCGCCTCCCCTTGAATAATCGTTGGTGGCTAGTGGGTATACCAGGGTGCCAGCACATTGCTGACACCCTGGTATAAACGGCTGACATCTGTGCTGCGATGTCAGCCGTTTAACCCTTTCCATACCGGAAAAGGTTAACAGCGCAGGGAGCTCCCTCCCTCTTCCATCGGGGGGCTGCTGTGCCTTTGCAGCCCCCCGATGGAGAGGGAGAGAGCCCCCAGACAGACCCGTCCTTACCCTTCCACGTTTGCGAAGTTCTGACCAGTACTGAACAGACGGGGAAGGTTCCCATGGCAACAGGACGACGTCTCAGGCATCCTGCTGTCCATGGTGCTGAACAGATCTGTGCTAAAGGCAGAGATCTGTTCAGACAAAGTGTGAGTAAAATACAGTACAGTACAATATATATTGTACTGTACTGTATTATACAGACATCAGACCCACTGGATCTTCAAGAACCAAGTGGGTCTGGTTAAAAAAAAATGTGAAAAAAAAGTAAAAATCAAAAAACACATTTATCACTGATTAAAAATGAAAAAAAATAAATTCCCTACACATGTTTGGTATCGCCGCGTCCGTAACGACCTGATCTATAAAATGGTCATGCTACTTTCCCCGCACGGTGAACGCCAGTGATCAAAAAAGTCGCATGTACGCCAAAATAGTACCAATCAAACCGTCATCTCATCCCGCAAAAATCATACCCTACCCAAGATAATCGCCCAAAAACTGAAAAAACTATGGCTCTTAGACTATGGAAACACTAAAACATGATTTTTTTTGTTTCAAAAATGAAATCATTGTGTAAAACTTAAATAAATAAAAAAAAGTATACATATTAGGTATCACCGCGTCCGTATCAACTGGCTCTATAAAAATATCACATGACCTAACCCCTCAGGTGACCACCGTAAAATAAACACAAAAAAAAGGTATAAAAAAAGCAATTTTTTGTCATCTTACGTCACAAAAAGTGTAATAGCAAGCGATCAAAAAATCATATGCACCCCAAAATAGTGCCAATCAAACCGTCATCTCGTCCCGCAAAAAATGAGACCCTACTTAAGATAATCGCCCAAAAACTGAAAAAACTATGGCTCTTAGACTATGGAGACACTAAAACATTTTTTTTGTTTTAAAAATGAAATCATAAATAAAAAAAATTGTATACATATTAGGTATCGCCGCGTCCGTGACAACCTGCTCTATAAAATGACCACATGATCTAACCTGTCAGATGAATGTTGTAAATAACAAAAAAACAAAACGTGCCAAAAAATCTATTTCTTGTTACCTTGCCGCACAAAAAAGTGTACAGTCGTGGCCAAAAGTTTTGAGAATTGCATAAATATTGGAAATTGGAAAAGTTGCTGCTTAAGTTTTTATAATAGCAATTTGCATATACTCCAGAATGTTATGAAAAGTGATCAGATGAATTGCATAGTCCTTCTTTGCCATGAAAATTAACTTAATCCCAAGAAAACCTTTCCACTGCATTTCATTGCTGTCATTAAAGGACCTGCTGAGATCATTTCAGTAATCGTCTTGTTAACTCAGGTGAGAATGTTGACGAGCACAAGGCTGGAGATCATTATGTCAGGCTGATTGGGTTAAAATGGCAGACTTGACATGTTAAAAGGAGGGTGATGCTTGAAATCATTGTTCTTCCAGTGTTAACCATGGTGACCTGCAAAGAAACGCGTGCAGCCATCATTGCGTTGCATAAAAATGGCTTCACAGGCAAGGATATTGTGGCTACTAAGATTGCACCTCAATCAACAATTTATAGGATCATCAAGAACTTCAAGGAAAGAGGTTCAATTCTTGTTAAGAAGGCTTCAGGGCGTCCAAGAAAGTCCAGCAAGCGCCAGGATCGTCTCCTAAAGAGGATTCAGCTGCGGGATCGGAGTGCCACCAGTGCAGAGCTTGCTCAGGAATGGCAGCAGGCAGGTGTGAGCGCATCTGCACGCACAGTGAGGTGAAGACTTTTGGAAGATGGCCTGGTGTCAAGAAGGGCAGCAAAGAAGCCACTTCTCTCCAAAAAAAACATCAGGGACAGATTGATCTTCTGCAGAAAGTATGGTGAATGGACTGCTGAGGACTGGGGCAAAGTCATATTCTCCGATGAAGCCTCTTTCCAATTGTTTGGGGCATCTGGAAAAAGGCTTGTCCGGAGAAGAAAAGGTGAGCGCTACCATCAGTCCTGTGTCATGCCAACAGTAAAGCATCCTGAGACCATTCATGTGTGGGGTTGCTTCTCATCCAAGGGAGTGGGCTCACTCACAATTTTGCCCAAAAACACAGCCATGAATAAAGAATGGTACCAAAACACCCTCCAACAGCAACTTCTTCCAACAATCCAACAACAGTTTGGTGAAGAACAATAAATTTTCCAGCACGATGGAGCACCGTGCCATAAGGCAAAAGTGATAACTAAGTGGCTCGGGGACCAAAACGTTGACATTTTGGGTCCATGGCCTGGTAACTCCCCAGATCTTAATCCCATTGAGAACTTGTGGTCAATCCTCAAGAGGCGGGTGGACAAACAAAAACCCCCTAATTCTGACAAACTCCAAGAAGTGATTATAAAAGAATGGGTTGCTATCAGTCAGGAATTGGCCCAGAAGTTGATTGAGAGCATGCCCAGTCGAATTGCAGAGGTCCTGAAAAAGAAGGGCCAACACTGCAAATACGTTTCAAAGCATTTGAAACGTATGAAGTGCGTGTAATTATATTTCACTACATCACAGAAACAACTGAAACAAAGATCTAAAAGCAGTTTAGCAGCAAACTTTGTGAAAACTAATATTTTGGTCATTCTCAAAACTTTTGGCCATGACTGTAATATAGAGCAACCAAAAATCATATGTACCCTAAAGTAGTACCAACAAAACTGCCACCCTATCCCGTAGTTTCTAAAATAGGGTCACTTTTTTGGAGTTTCTACTCTAGGGGTGAATCAGGGGGGCTTCAAATGGGACATGGTGTCAAAAAAACCAGTCCAGCAAAATCTGCCTTCCAAAAACCGTATGGCATTCCTTTCCTTCTGCGCCCTGCCGTGTGCCCGTACAGCGGTTTATGACCACATATGGGGTGTTTCTGTAAACTACAGAATCAGGGCCATAAATATTGAGTTTTGTTTGGCTGTTAACCCTTGCTTTGTAGCTGGAAAAAAAATATTAAAATGGAAAATCTGCCAAAAATGTGAAATTTTGAAATTGTATCTCTATTTTCCATTAAATCTTGTGCAACACCTAAAGGGTTAACAAAGTTTGTAAAATCAGTTTTGAATACCTTGAGGGGTGTAGTTTCTTAGATGGGGTCACTTTTATGGAGTTTCTACTCTAGTGGTGCATCAGGGGGGCTTCAAATGGGACATAGTGTAAAAAAATCAGTTCAGCAAAATCTGGCTTCCAAAAACCAAACTGCGCACCTTTCACTCTACGCCCTACTGTGTGCCCGTACAGCAGTTTACGGCCACATTTGGGGTGTTTCTGTAAACGGCAGAGTCAGGGCAATAAAGATACAGTCTTGTTTGGCTGTTAACCCTTGCTTTGCTAGTGGAAAAAATGGGTTAAAATTGAAAATTAGGCAAAAAAATAAAATTCTCAAATTTCATCCCCATTTGCCAATAACTCTTGTGCAACACCTAAAGGGTTAACAAAGTTTGTAAAATCAGTTTTGAATACCTTAAGGGGTGTAGTTTCTTAGATGGGGTCACTTTTATGGAGTTTCTACTCTAGGGGTGCATCAGGGGGGCATCAAATGGGACATGGTGCAAAAAAAACAGTCCAGCAAAATCTGGCTTCCAAAGACCAAACGGCGCACCTTTCACTCTACGCCCTGCTGTGTGGCCGTACAGCAGTTTACGGACACATTTGGGGTGTTTCTGTAAACGGCAGAGTCAGGGCAATAAAGATACAGTCTTGTTTGGCTGTTAACCCTTGCTTTGCTAGTTGAAAAAATGGGTTAAAATGGAAAATTAGGCAAAAAAATGCTAATAACTGTTGTGCAACACCTAAAGGGTTAACGAAGTTTGTAAAATCAGTTTTGAATACCTTGAGGGGTGTAGTTTATAGAATGGGGTCATTTTTGGGCGGTTTCTATTATGTAAGCCTCGCAAAGTGACTTCAGACCTGTAGTGGTCCCTAAAAAAAAATTTTTGTACATTTCTGAAAAATTTCTAAACTTCTAAGCCTTGTACATCCCCAAAAAATAAAATGTCATTCCCAAAATGCTACAAACATGAAGTAGACATATGGGGAATGTAAAGTCATCACAATTTTTGAGGGTATTACTATGTATTACAGAAGTAGAGAAACTGAAACTTTGAAATTTGCAAATTTTTCAAAATTTTTGGTAAATATGGTATTTTTTTATGCAAAAAAATTAACTTTTTTGACCCAATTTTAGCAGTGTCATGAAGTACAATATGTGACGAAAAAACGGTCTCAGAACGGCCTGGGTAAGTCAAAGCGTTTTAAAGTTATGAGCACTTAAAGTGACACTGGTCAGATTTGCAAAAAATTGCCTGGTCCTTAAGGTGAAATATGGCCGTGTCCTTAAGGGGTTAATGTCGACCCCTTCACCTCCCCTCTCAGGATGGCTGAGCGGTGTGGCACAAGTCTAGCTAAAGGCCGGCTTAGGCCTCTTTCACACAAACATATTTTTTTCTGTTTCCGTTCCGTTTTTGCGGTTTCCGTTTGCGGTCCGTATGCGGAACTAATAATTTCAAGGGTTCTGCAAAGAAAAAAACTGAATGCTCTCCGTGTAGATTCCGTTTCCATATTTCCATATATTTTGTTCTATTATTGTCCACAAATAACGTTCCGTTGCTCCATTCAAGTCAATAGGTCCGCAAAAAATACGAATGCATACAAAACACATCTGTATGTCATCTGTATTTTGCAGATCCATGCCCACTTTTCCCACGTGTTTACAAACATTTCAGGATTGCCGTTAGCAGCGGAACACATGCGGAGGGGGGCGCCGGCAGGGCACAGCAGGAGATGAGCGCTACGCTTCCGTTGTGGAAGCGCTCACTCATCTCTATAGTTATCTGTCTGTGCTGCGGCAGCCGGCAGGGGAGGGAGAGGTGTGTCCCCTCCCTGTTCCTCTGATAGGCTGCCAGCACTAGGCCAGCAGCCTATCAGAGGCCGCGAGGAACACAGGCCGGAAGAGGCCTGCATCGCATCCTGGAGGAGGTAAGTATAAGGTTTTTTTTTTATATATATATATGTACAAATTACAATACTGGCACATAAGGGGGGCTGCTGGCAAATAAGGGGGGCTACTGGCACAGACATAAGGGGGACTACTGGCACAAAAGGGGGGCTACTGACACATGATAGGGGGGACTACTGGCACATAAGGGGGGCTGCTGGCACATAAGGGGGTTACTGGCACATAAGGGGGACTACTGGCACATAAGGGGGGCTACTGGCACATAAGGGGGCTACTGGCACATAAGGGGGGCTACTGGCACATAAGGGGGGCTACTGGTACATAAGGGGGGCTACTGGCACATAAGGGGGACTACTGGCACATAAGGGGGACTACTGGCACATGATAGGAGGGTTACTGGCACACAAGGGGGGCTACTGGCACATAAGGGGGACTACTGGCACATAAGCGGGACTACTGGCACATAAGGGGGGCTACTGGCACATAAGGGGGGCTACTGGCACATAAGGGGGGCGTCTGGCACATAAGGGGGGCTGCTGGCACATAAGGGGGGCTACTGGCACATGATAGGGGGGACTACTGGTACATAAGGGGGACTACTGGTACATAAGGGGGACTACTGGCACATAAGCGGGGTTACTGGCACATAAGGAGGACTACTGGCACTTGATAGGGGGGCTACTGGCACATGATAGGGGGGGCGACTGGCACATAAGGGGGGGCGACTGGTACTTGATAGGGGAGCTACTGACTCTTGATAGGGGGCTACTGGCACTTGATAGGGGGACGACTGGCACATGATAGGGGGGTGACTGGCACATGATAGGGGGGGCACTCTGGCTACTGCCACATGATGGTGGGGGGCTCTTATTACTGGCACATGATTGGGGGCATCTATGGGGGCTCTTATTACTGGCACATGATTGGGGGCATCTATGGGGGCACATCTTACTAGCACATGATTAGGGGGCATCTATGGGGGCGCATCTTACTGGCACATTATTGGGTGGCACTATACGGGCATCTACTGAGGCTAAAAAGAAGGGGTATTGTATATGGGGGGCTCTGTATAGGGGCATTTTATACTGGGACACATTATGGTGGGTACTATGGGGAAGGGGGAGAGGAGCACTACAGGATCATCTACGGGGGCACTAAGAAGGGGTATTTTACATTGGCACATTATGGGAACATTAGCTCAACTGGGGGCATTACAAGGGGGTATGTTTTGCACATTATAAGGAGAATATGGTGGGCTTTATTACTCCCCCCATGGTATGACCCCCTCTGTCCCTCTGCCCTTTCTCCAAATCCTTATTATGAAATCTTTCTCATTAGGATAAAACACAACATCAGCTCCGCCGAGCCCCCCAGCCAAAGTGTTGAAGTGGTGTCTGAGATCCCCAAGGGCCAAGCCAAGTAATTGTAAGTTTTCATGTGGAGTAATGTTTGTTATACACATATAGCCTACACTGTGCCACACAATATACAGTATACCTCTACACTGTGTAGGGGTTATACTGTTTATTGTACAGCATGGCACAGAGGTTATATTGTCCGGCATGGTGTAACCTCCATACATTTTATGTACAGTATACAGTAATCCACCTTGCCATCTATGCTTTGAATCTGGTTTTATGTTACTTGTTTTTTTTACATTTACTTGCGTGTGCTAGTTGAGACCTGCTGTGATTAGGTTTTAGTTAGTTATTAAATGCTAACATGCCAGTTTTTTGGTTTTGCACATTATTGATGATTGTATTTCATGACTACTCTTCTAAGGGTATTGCCTTCCTTTATACTGCAGTTCTTCTGTACCACTCTGCCTGCGACTTTTAGCAGTTTAAGCAGAAATTTATGATTTTCTTTTGCTCTCAATAAATCTTGTGTTGAGCATAAAATATATATATATATATATGGTGAGACGGTTGCAAGTACTCTTCTGATATGATTTCATCGAGCAGTTTTGATGGGGGGGGGGGAGGAGTTTTTTTGACACTCGCCCTGAGAGAAATTTTACCTAGAAACTGCACTGCTACATTGTTTGGGGTTTTGAGCACTTGCTCCCATTGAGGCCACTTTATTCTGGGATTTTTTTTTCTTGATATATATGGAATGTGCCATAGTTTATAGGTGGGGCTCGCAGCCTCCTTCTACCCTCCCATTGTATTAGTGATCTTACTATGGAGGTATGTAGGAGCTTGGCTGTGAGTCAGACCTCAGCACCTATCAGACTGTGTTCACACAGTGTAGGTAGGTTAGCGGTAGGAACCATGCACTGTGAGATACCTTGACGGGGTGCCTTTGGCTCCGATATGTTAGTGACTGGAATATATTGGCCAAAGTCTCAGTTTTTAACATCAGCGTGAGGGTTTGGCCAGTATTGTCAGTAGCATATTACTGTGGTGCACCTTTTGCAGTGATTTATGGATTTTTATATACTCATCCACACATTATCCCATCTTGTGTAGGATGTTTTTGTGGTGCATGTGGTCCGCTGCCGACATCCTCCATTGTATGCATTCTTGCTGGGCATTGGCGAATTTGCCGTTAGCAGCGGATCACATGCGGAGGATTTGCTCTCCCGGGTATAGGTCATCAATATTAAAAGCCCGGAGAACCCCTTTAACTCATTCTAATCCTGCCTGTAATGATATCACCTCTGTGTATAGATAAGACAGGATCCTCCACTCACAATAGGTGATTGTCACATCTTATCTATTCTTTCCCTGTACAATGACCTCTGCACAGAACATACCTAAAAAACTCTCCCATAGAATTTAATAGGGCCCTTCCTGTTAGGCCTCATGCACACAACCGTTGTGTGCATCCGTGGCCGTTGTTCCGTTTTCCGTGATTTTCTGCGGACCCATTGACTTTCAATGGGTCCGTTGAAAACTCGGAAAATGCACCGTTGTTCATCCGCGGCCGTGATCCGTGTTTCCTGTCCGTCAAAAAATAGGACCTGTCCTATTTTTTTGACGGACAACGGTTCACGGACCCATTCAAGTTAATGGGTCCGTGAAAAAACACGGATGCACACAAGATTGGCATCCGCGTCCGTGATCCGTGGCCGTAGGCTACTTTAACACAGACGGATAGCAGCTTTTTCAGAGCTGAGTTTTCACTTCGTGAAAACTTACATCCGACAGTATATTCTAACACAGAGGCATTCCCATAGTGATGGGGACGCTTCAAGTTAGAATATACTAAGAACTGTGTACACGACTGCCCCCTGCTGCCTGGCAGCACCCGATCTCTTACGGTGGGCTGTGATCCGCACAATTAACCCCTCAGGTGCCGCACCTAAGGGGTTAATTGTGCGTATCATAGCCCCCTGTAAGAGATCAGGTGCTGCCAGGCAGGAGGGGGCACAACCCCCTTCCCTCCCCAGTTTTAAATTCATTGGTGGCCAGTGGGCCCCCCTCCCTTTCCTGTATTACTGTACATTCATTGGTGGCCAGTGGGCCCCCCTCCCTCCCCTGTATTACTGTACATTCATTGGTGGCCAGTGGGCCCCCCTCCCTCCCCTGTATTACAGTACATTCATTGGTGGCAAGTGGGCCCCCCCTCCCTCCCCTGTATTACTGTACATTCATTGGTGGCCAGTGCGGCCCCCCCTCCCTCCCCCTCCTAATTAAAATCCCCCCCCTATCATTGGTGGCAACGGAGAGTTCCGATCGGAGTCCCAGTTTAATCGCTGGGGCTACGATCGGTAACCATGGCAACCAGGACGCTACTGCAGTCCTGGTTGCCATGGTTACTTAGCAATTTTTAGAAGCATTATACTTACCTGCGATGTCTGTGACCGGCCGGGCGCTCCTCCTACTGGTAAGTGACAGGTCTATGCTATAAGCAATGCGCCGCACAGACCTTTCACTTACGAGTAGGAGGAGCGCCCGGCCGGTCACAGACAGCGAAGGTAAGTATAATGCTTCTAAAATTGCTAAGTAACCATGGCAACCAGGACTGCAGTAGCGTCCTGGTTGCCATGGTTACCGATCAGAGTCCCAGCGATTAAACCAATGAATGTAATACAGGGGAGGGAGGGGGGGGCAAACTGGCCACCAATGAATTTAAAACTGGGGAGGGAGGGGGGTGTGCCCCCTCCTGCCTGGCAGCACCTGATCTCTTACAGGGGGCTATGATATGCACAATTAACCCCTTAGGTGCGGCACCTGAGGGGTTAATTGTGCGGATCACAGCCCCCTGTAAGAGATCGGGTGCTGCCAGGCAGCAGGGGGCAGTCATGTACACAGTTCGTAGTATATTCTAACTTGAAGCGTCCCCATCACTATGGGAACGCCTCTGTGTTAGAATATACTGACGGATATGAGTTTTCACGATCTAACTCAAATCCGTTGGTATATTCTAACATAGAGGCGTTCCCATGGTGATGGGGACGCTTCAAGTTAAAATATACCATCGGATTGGAGAAAACTCCGATCCGATGGTATAATAGGGACTCCTGACTTTACATTGAAAGTCAATGGGGGACGGATCCGTTTGCAATTGCACCATATTGTGTCAACGTCAAACGGATCCGTCCCCATTGACTTGCATTGTAAATCAGGACGGATCCGTTTGGCTCCGCATGGCCAGGCGGACGCCAAAACGACTTTTTCCTTCATGTCCTTGGATCCTCCAAAAATCAAGGAAGACCCACGGAAGAAAATACGAACACGGATCACGGACCTACGGACCCCGTTTTTGTGGACCGCAAAAAAAAAACGGTCATGTGCATGAGGCCTTAGGTACAGGGGGGCTGGGTGGAGAGGAGTGGCTTGCTAGCACTCTTTAAAGGGAACCTGTCGCCGTGATTTTGTGTATAGAGCTGAGGACATGGGTTGCTAGATGGCCGCTAGCACATCTGCAATCTCCAGACTCCATAGCTCTGTGTGCTTTTATTGTGTAAGAAAACTGATATGATACATATGCAAATTACCCTGAGATGAGTCCTGTCCCTGACTCATCTCACGTACAGGACTCATCTCAGGTTAATTTGCATATGGATCAAATCGTTTTTTTACACAATAAAAGCACACAGAGCTATGGGGACTGGGTATTGCGGATGTGCTAGCGGCCATCTAGCAACCCATGTCCTCAGCTCTATACACAAAATCCCGGTGACAGGTTCCCTTTAAGGGGCTTGTCTCACTTCAGTAAATGGCATTTATCATGTAGAGAAAGTTAATACAAGGCACTTACTAATATTTTGTTATTGTCCATATTGCTTCCTTTTGCTGGATTCATTCATTTTTCCATCACATTATGCACTGCTCGTTTCCATGTTTACGACCACCCTGTAATCGAGCATTGGTTGCCATGCTTGTACAATATAGGAAAGTGGCTTGTATTAACTTTCTCTACATTATAAATGCTACTGTATTTGCTGACGTGAGACAACCCCTTTAAATAGCTGCACTGTCAGCCACTTTAGCTACTCCATGTGGCTGAATACTGTTAGCCTGGACCAGGGCCGTTTCTTGGGGCGGGCGGGCCGGGCAGCCGCCCGGGGCGCTGTCAGAAGAGGGGCGCCGGCAGGGCACAGCAGGAGATGAGCGCTGCGCTTCCATTGTGGAAGCACTCACTCATCTCCAAAGTAATCTCATCTGTATCGCCGTCCTCAGGACGGCGATACAAATGTCTGTAATGCGGCAGGGCAGGGAGAGGTGTGTCCCCTCCCTGTTCCTCTGATAGGCTGCCGGCCTAGTGCTGGCAGCCTATCAGAGGCCGGTGCAGGCGGCGCGATGACGTCATTGCGCCGCCTGAGCCAGCGAGGGACACAGGCCGGAAGAGGCCTGCATCGCATCCTGGAGGAGGTAAGTATAAGTTTTTTTGTTTTTTTTTTATATGTAAAAATGACAATCCTGGCACATAAGGGGGGCTGCTGGGCTGGCACAGACATAAGGGGGTCTGCTGGCACATAAGGGGGGATACTGGCTACTGGCACATAAGGGGGGCTGCTGGCACATAAGGGGGGCTACTGGCTACTGGCACATAAGGGGGGCTGCTGGCACAGACATAAAGGGGGCTGCTGGCTACTGGCACATAAGGGGGGGCTGCTGGGCTGGCACAGACATAAGGGGGTCTGCTGGCACATAAGGGGGGATACTGGCTACTGGCACATAAGGGGGGCTGCTGGCACATAAGGGGGGCTACTGGCACATAAGGTGGGCTGCTGGCACATAAGGGGGGCTTCTGGCACAGACAGGGGGGCTGCTGGCACATAAGGGGGGCTACTGGCACATAAGGGGGGGCTACTGGAACTTGATAGGGGCTACTGGCACTTGATAGGGGGGCTACTGGCACATGATAGGGGGGCTACTGGCACATGATAGGGGGCACTCAGGCTACTGGCACATGATGGTAGGGGGCTCTTATTACTGGCACATGATTGGGGGGCATCTATGGGGGCACATCTTACTGGCACATGATATGGGGGCACATCTTACTGGTACATGATTGGGGGGCATCTATTGGGGCATTTATTACTGGCACATTATTGGGTGGCACTATAGGGACATCTACAGAGGCTAAAAAGAAGGAATATTTTATATGGGGGATCTGTATAGGGGCATTTTATACTGGGACACATTATGGTGGGTACTATGGGGAAGGGAGGAGAGGAGCACTATGGGGTCATCTACGGGGGCACTGAGAAGGGGTATTTTATATTGGCACATTATGGGAACATTAGCTCAACTGGGGGCATTACAAGGGGGTATGTTTTGCACATTAAAAGGAGAATTATTACTACTGGGGGGGGCATTATGATGGGCTTTATTACTCCCCCATGGTATGACCCCCTAGTAGCAGCACCAGCCTCTCTCTGCTCTGCTATCCCTCTGCCCATTAATCCTTATTATGAAATCTTTCTCATTAGGATAAAACACACCATCAGCTCCGCCGAGCCCCCCAGCCAAAGTGTTGAAGTGGCGTCCGAGATCCCCAAGGGCCAAGCCAAGTAATTGTAAGTTTTCATGTGAAATATGTTTATGCTATACACATATAGCATATATAACATACACTGTGCCACACAATATACAGTATACCTCTACACTGTGTAGGGGTTAGGCTCCATTCACACGTCCGCAAAATGGGTCCGCATCCGTTCCGCAATTTTGTGGACCCATTCATTCTCTATGGGGACGAAATGGATGCGGACAGAACACAGTGTGCTGTCTGCATCCGCAATTGCGGAGCGCGGCCCCGATCTTCGGGTCCGCAGCTCCGCAAAAGATAGAACATGTCCTATTCTTGTCCGCAGCTTGCGGACAAGAATAGGCATCTCTATAGGGGTGCCGGGCGGGTGTGTTGTGGACCCGCAATTTGCATAAAAAAACAAAATATATATATATGGTGAGACGGTTGCAAGTACTCTTCTGATATGATTTTATCGAGCAGTTTTTTGGGGGGGAGTTTTTTGACACTCGCCCTGAGAGACATTTTACCTAGAAACTGCACTGGCCTGAACGCTACCTGTAATGCCAGGACAGTGCTTTGCCTGCTCTCCCCTTGCATACCTGCTTTGAGCAGGACTTTGAGTTTCCGTATTTCACCGATGCATGCTGTCTGCATACTGATCCATTCATTTTAATATGTTAGTTCACATTTCCGTGTTTTTCTGCGGTCCATGTGTCCGCCAAAAAAAGCATAGATGCAGGCACTACTTTGATCCGTGTCCTGGACTGCACACATACATTCAAGTCAATTGGTCCATGAAAAATGCAGATGGAAAACAGATGCCATCCATTTTGTGTCCGTTTTTCACAGATAGGTGCTAGGAGACACTTGGAAATCCCCTGTTTGGCCTAGAAGACGACATCCGCAGCCAGAGAAGTAGGAGAGCAGATAGCACCTTGGAAAGCAACCTGTGTGCCACTATGGCACCTATTATCAATGTTGAGAGGCTAATTACGTTGATACATGATCGCCCAGAACACTGGAACACAAGCACCCCCGAGTGGATGCTGCCTGGACCAAAGTTACAAAGGAATTACAACCCACAGAGTGGGAGAAGAGTGGGGAGTCCCAGCAGGCAGTGTTAGGTAAGGTTTGCCGGACAATGCTGGTATGTTAAATGTCTTTTGGTTATATGTTTCTGCTTTTTGTCCTTTAAAGGCTATGTTCACCTTTGGGGGCAATTTTTTTTATTATTGCATTGTACTTATTTTGAGCTAAAAATATTTTTTTCAATTGGTCTTTATTAACAATATGGAATCCTTTTTTGTGTACATAGCTGACATACTCTACTAGCGGCCTGTGGATTTTCTGTCATCTGGGGAGCAGACGGCTCCTTATCTCTGCTCTATGACATTATAAACACTCATTAACCACCTCCGGACCGCCTAACGCAGATTCGCGTTCCGGAGGTGGCAGCCCTGCGCTCAGCGACGCATATACGCGTCATCTCACGATGGCCGAGATTTCCTGTGAACGCGCGCACACAGGAACGGAAGGTAAGAGAGTGGATCTCCAGCCTGCCAGCGGCGATCGTTCGCTGGCAGGCTGGAGATGTGATTTTTTTAACCCCTAACAGGTATATTAGACGCTGTTTTGATAACAGCGTCTAATATACCTGCTACCTGGTCCTCTGGTGGTCCCCTTTGTTTGGATCGACCACCAGAGGACACAGGCAGCTCAGTAATATGTTGCACCAAGCACCACTACACCCCCCCCCCCCTGTCACTTATTAACCCCTTATTCACCCTTGATCACCCTTGATCACCCCTGATCACCCCATATAGACTCCCTGATCACCCCCCTGTCATTGATTACCCCCCTGTCATTGATCACGCCCCTGTAAAGCTCCATTCAGATGTCCGCATGATTTTTACGGATCCACTGATAGATGGATCGGATGTGCAAAACGCATACGGACGTCTGAATGGAGCCTTACAGGGGCGTGATCAATGACTGTGGTGATCACCCCATATAGACTTCCTGATCACCCCCCTGTCATTGATTACCCCCCTGTCATTGATCACCCCCCTGTAAAGCTCCATTCAGATGTCCGCATGATTTTTACGGATCCACTGATAGATGGATCGGATCCGCAAAACGCATACGGACGTCTGAATGGAGCCTTAAAGGGGCGTGATCAATGACTGTGGTGATCACCCCCCTGTCATTGATTACCCCCCTGTCATTGATCACCCACCTGTAAAGCTCCATTCAGATGTCCGCATGATTTTTACGGATCCACTGATAGATGGATCGGATCCGCAAAACACATACAGGCGTCTCCCTGGAGCCTTCCAGGGGGGGTGATCACCCCATATAGACTCCCTGATCACCTCCCTGTCATTGATCACCCCCCCTGTCATTGATCACCCCCCTGTCATTGATCACCCCCCTGTCAGGCTGCATTCAGATGTCCGTATGATTTTTACGGATCCACGGATACATGGATCGGATCTGCAAAACACATACGGACATCTGAATGGAGCCTTACAGGGGGGTGATCAATGACAAGGGGGTGATCACCCCATATAGACTCTCTGATCACCCCCCTGTCATTGATCACCCCCCTGTCATTGATCACCCCCCTGTAAGGCTCCATTCAGACATTTTTTTGGCCCAAGTTAACGGAATTTTTTTTTTTTTTCTTACAAAGTCTCATATTCCACTAACTTGTGTGAAAAAATAAAATCTCACATGAACTCACCATACCCCTCACGGAATCCAAATGCGTAAATTTTTTTTAGACATTTATATTCCAGACTTCTTGCCCCTAGAATGCCAGGGCAGTATAAATACCCCACATGTGACCCCATTTCGGAAAGAAGACACCCCAAGGTATTCCGTGAGGGGCATATTGAGTCCATGAAAGATTGAAATTTTTGTCCCAGTTAGCGGAAGGGAGACTTTGTGAGAAAAAAATAAAAAATATCAATTTCCGCTAACTTGTGCCAAAAAAAAAAAAATTTCTATGAACTCGCCATGCCCCTCATTGAATACCTTGGGGTGTCTTCTTTCCAAAATGGGGTCACATGTGGGGTATTTATACTGCCCTAGCATTCTAGGGGCCCCAAAGCGTGAGAAGAAGTCTGGTATCCAAATGTCTAAAAATGCCCTCCTAAAAGGAATTTGGGCACCTTTGCGCATCTAGGCTGCAAAAAAGTGTCACACATCTGGTATCGCCGTACTCAGGAGAAGTTGGGGAATGTGTTTTGGGGTGTCATTTTACATATACCCATGCTGGGTGAGAGAAATATCTTGGCAAAAGACAACTTTTACAATTTTTTTATACAAAGTTGTCTTTTGCCAAGATATTTCTCTCACCCAGCATGGGTATATGTAAAATGACACCCCAAAACACATTCCCCAACTTCTGCTGAATACGGAGATACCAGATGTGTGACACTTTTTTGCAGCCTAGGTGGGCAAAGGGGCCCACATTCCAACGAGCACCTTTCGGATTTCACTGGCCATTTTTTACAGAATTTGATTTTAAACTCCTTACCACACATTTGGGCCCCTAGAATGCCAGGGCAGTATAACTACCCCACAAGTGACCCCATTTTGGAAAGAAGACACCCCAAGGTATTCCGTGAGGGGCATGGCGAGTTCCTAGAATTTTTATTTTTTGTCACAAGTTAGTGGAAAATGATGATTTTTTTTTTTTTCTTACAAAGTCTCATATTCCACTAACTTGTGACAAAAAATAAAAACTTCCATGAACTCACTATGCCCATCAGCGAATACCTTGGGGTGTCTTCTTTCCAAAATGGGGTCACTTGTGGGGTAGTTATACTGCCCTGGCATTCTAGGGGCCCAAATGTGTGGTAAGGAGTTTGAAATCAAATTCTGTAAAAAATGACCAGTGAAATCCGAAAGATGCTCTTTGGAATATGGGCCCCTTTGCCCACCTAGGCTGCAAAAAAGTGTCACACATGTGGTATCTCCGCATTCAGGAGAAGTTGGGGAATGTGTTTTGGGGTGTCATTTTACATATACCCATGCTGGGTGAGAGAAATATCTTGGCAAAAGACAACTTTTCCCATTTTTTTATACAAAGTTGGCATTTGACCAAGATATTTATCTCACCCAGCATGGGTATATGTAAAATGACACCCCAAAACACATTCCCCAACTTCTCCTGAATACGGAGATACCACATGTGTGACACTTTTTTGCAGCCTAGGTGGGCAAAGGGGCCCACATTCCAAAGAGCACCTTTCGGATTTCACCGGCCATTTATTACAGAATTAGATTTCAAACTCCTTACCACACATTTGGGCCCCTAGAATGCCAGGGCAGTATAACTACCCCACAAGTGACCCCATTTTGGAAAGAAGACACCCCAAGGTATTCGCTGATGGGCATAGTGAGTTCATGGAAGTTTTTATTTTTTGTCACAAGTTAGTGGAATATGAGACTTAAGAAAAAAATAAATAAAAAAAAATCATCATTTTCCACTAACTTGTGACAAAAAATAAAAAGTTCTATGAACTCACTATGCCCATCAGCGAATACCTTAGGGTGTCTACTTTCCGAAATGGGGTCATTTGTGGGGTGTTTGTACTGTCTGGCCATTGTAGAACCTCAGGAAACATGACAGGTGCTCAGAAAGTCAGAGCTGCTTCAAAAAGCGGAAATTCACATTTTTGTACCATAGTTTGTAAACGCTATAACTTTTACCCAAACATTTTTTTTTTTTACCCAAACATTTTTTTTTTATCAAAGACATGTAGAACAATAAATTTAGAGCAAAATTTATATATGGATCTCGTTTTTTTTGCAAAATTTTACAACTGAAAGTGAAAAATGTCATTTTTTTGCAAAAAAATCGTAAAATTTTGATTAATAACAAAAAAAGTAAAAATGTCAGCAGCAATGAAATACCACCAAATGAAAGCTCTATTAGTGAGAAGAAAAGGAGGTAAAATTCATTTGGGTGGTAAGTTGCATGACCGAGCAATAAACGGTGAAAGTAGTGTAGGTCAGAAGTGTAAAAAGTGGCCTGGTCTTTCAGGGTGTTTAAGCACTGGGGGCTGAGGTGGTTAAAGCTCAATCCTTATCTTACTGATAAGAATGTGGCTTAAATAAGTGTTTATGACCTCTTAGTCATTTAAAGATAAGGGTTATTAGATGACTGGCACAAAGTGAAAGTACCAGTCACACAGTTAGGAAAACAGTTAACCCTTTGTAACAGAACGGCTCAATATTTTTAATAAAGGCCAATTGAAAATATGATTTTTAGCCAAAACTGTGTAAGATGTAATCATAAACAAAAATTGCCTCCGAAGGTGTACATAGCCTTTAACATCATGTGCCAAACAATCTATGCAGACCAAAGTCTCCTGGCTTGTGCCTCATTTGCCCATGTTTGTCCACCTGTTGCATAGGAAATTTCTTTTTCACTGTTGCTGCAGTTGTGCCTCTGTGCCATGCTGTTGCTGCACCCAAAGTTTCCTTGCTTTTGACTTATTTGTTCATGTTTGCACACCTATTGCAAAATTTAGACTTTGATGTACCGTGATGATTTATACACTTTATTATGTTATATTGTGATTTTATAGCTGAGGCAGTAAAAACTAGATAAAGAACATGCTGGGACAGTTGCAGGTGTGAGATGAATCAGAGTAGAAGTGCTGGTTCATCCAAGAAAAGGCCATACATACACAAATCAGTTAGGCCTCTTTCACACGAGCGTGTCCGGATTAGGTCCTGATGCGTTTCGGTGCATTGCGGCAAACCCGCGCGAGTAGGTACGCAATTGCAGTACAATAGGGCTGGAGGGGTTAATAAAATAGAAAATAATTTAACTCACCTTAATCCACTTGTTCGCGCAGCCGGCATCTCTTCTGTCTTCATCTGTGAGGAAAAGGACCTTTGATGATGTCACTACGCTCATCACATGGTCATTCACATGATCCATCACCATGGTGATGGATCATGTGATGAGCGTAGTGACATCATCAAAGGTCTTTTTCCTCACAGATGAAGACAGAAGAGATGCTGGCTGCGCGAACAAGTGGATTAAGGTGAGTTAAATTATTTATTTATTTTTTTAACCCCTCCAGCGCTAGTTTACTATGCATTCTGTATTCAGAATGCTATTATTTTCCCTTATAACCATGTTATAAGGGAAAATAATAATGATCGGCTCCCCATCCCGATCGTCACCTAGCAACCGTGCGTGAAAAACGCACCGCATCCGCACTTGCTTGTGGATGCTTGCGATTTTCACTCAACCCCATTCATTTCTATGGGGCCTGCGTTACGTGAAAAACGCACAAAGAGGAGCATACTGCGATTTTCACGCAACGCACAAGTGATGCGTGAAAAATCACCGCTCATGTGCACAGCCCCATAGAAATGAATGGGTCCGGATTCAGTGCGGGTGCAATGCGTTCACCTCACGCATTGCACCGGCGCGGAAATCTTGCCCGTGTGAAAGGGGCCTTACTATTTCTTAAGGGTGTCATGGATCTAAATTTGTAAGTTGGTTTTTTTATTTTGACTTTTTTTTTTTAAGATCTGACTACATTGACCTTTCAGAAATTTCAGGGTGTACTATATGTGTGATATTTAGGGTTCCCAATGTAAACAGACAAGAGCTATTTTATGATCATACAGTGGCCTTATTAGGATTTCTTTGTCCCATCATGATGTTGTGAACCAACAGTGCCTCCTTACAAGCATTGGCCGCTTAATTGTAATGCTACATCAAAACCTACATTATTCCCAATGTTTCTAGTGACCTCTTGTATTTCCATTCAAGAATGCACACCTCTTACGCTAATAGAATGTAATACAAAACTCCACCCCCTCTTTTATGTTCAATGTAACCCACATGCCTGTGGCGTGTTTTCGCCAAGTACTGGCCCAGGCTTCTTCAATGACCTCACCAACATCCTCTGCGCTGTGTAATTAGTAAAGAATGTGATAATGTAATACCTGGCTTAGTAGCTTAACCCCTTAAAGGCCGGGCCTATTTTCATTTTTACATTTTTTTTATTTTTCCTACCCACGTTCCAACAGCCATAACCTTTTTATTTTTACATTCACATAGCTATGTGAGGGCTTATTTTTTGAGTGACAAGATGCTTTTTTTAATGCCACCATTTAATTTATCATGTCTTGAAAAAGGAGAAAAAATTATTTGTGTGGCAAAACTGAAAAAAATAAATAAATAAATTCCACCAAGGTTTTGGGGGTTTTGACATCTCAGCGTTCACTATACACTAAAAATGACCTGGAGTTCTTATTCTGTGGCTCAATATGAATGCAACGATACTAAACTTGAACAGTGTTTTTTTTGTTTTACTACTTTAAAAAAAAATAAAACCTTCAGAAAAATCTAAATTTTCTTTGCTATATTTTTACAGCCATAACATTTTTAGATTTCGGTTTACAGAGCTGTGAGGGCTTGTTTTTTTTGCGTAACGAACTGTAGTTTTTATTGATACATTTTTTGTAGTATGTACAATGTTTTGATCACTGTTATTCAATTTTTGGGGGAGGAAAAGATGGCAAAAAAAAAAATGGCAAATCGCGTACTTTTATTTTTTTTCCGTTACGACATTCACCACACAGGAATTTTTTTTAAAATATTTTAGTAGTTCAGACATTTTCGGATTCGGCAATACCCAATATGTTTTTTTTATTGTTTATATATTTTTATATGTAAAATTGGGAAAGGGGGTGATTTAAACTTTTAATATATTGGTGTTTTTTATTTTTAACTTTTTTTAACCACCTCCCGTCTGCCCGTTGACTATAAACATTCGGGAGGTGGATCTCTATCTCTGAATGGACGTTTCTGAATGTCCATTCAGAGATGGCAGCTGCACGTTAATCGTGCAGCTGCCGAGCGGGGGGACCGCTGTGATTGACAGCAGGGCACCCCAGAGAGAAGGCAGGGACAGTTCCCAGGTGTCCCTGCCTTCTAGATCGCTGTATACACATGCGCTTCCTGTCCCAGCCCGGTGGTCATGTGACCGTCGGGGCTGAGAGAGTGCAGGAGCTTTCAGGTCTTCCATAGTGCTCGATCTGCCCTGCACTGAGGCTGTACAGCGCTGTATTATGCTGTACAGCCTCTCTGGGGGGTGTATTTCCCCTGTAACTGGGGCTACTATGTCAGCCCTAGTTACAGGTGAAATCAATAGTGAAAAAAAGTGAAGTTAAATATCCCCCAGAGGTGTTGTATGACCTTATGGGGGACGCAAAGTGTAAAATAAAAAAATAAAGTGTTTTATAAAAAGAAAATTCCCCCAAGTAAGTAATTCAAATAATAGGTTAAAAATAGAAAAAAATAAATAGACATATTCGGTATTGCCGCGTCCGTGACGGTTGGCTGTATAAATATATCACATGATCCACCCAGTCCGATAAACACCATAAAAAAAAAAAACTGTGTAAAAAAAAAAAATGATTTTGTCACCTTACATCACAAAAAGTGCAACACCAAGGCATATGTCCCACAAAATTCTACGAATAAAACAGTCACCTCATCCCGCAAAAAATGAGACCCTACATCGCTCAAAAAATGTAAAAAAACTATAGCTCTCAAACTATGGAGACACTAAAACATAATTTTTTTAGTTTTACTAAAAATGCTATTATTGTGTAAAACTTAAATAAATAAGAAAAAGTATACATATTAGGTATTGCCACGTCCGTAACGATCTGCTCTATAAAAATGTGTCACATGACCTAACCCCTCAGGTGGACGTTGTAAAAATAAATAAATAAAACTGTGCTAAAATAACAAATTTTTTGGTCAACTTGCCCCATAAAGTGTAATAATGAATGATCAAAAAATCATATGTATCCAAAAATGGTACCAATAAAAACGTCAACTCTTCCTGCAAAAAACGAGCCACTGGGGATTGGCAAAAAAAACTAAAAATATGGAGTTCAGAAATTGGAGACACAAAAACATATATTTTTTCAAAAATGCTTTATTATGAAACAGAAACAAACAAAGAAAGTAGACATATTTGATATCATCGCGTCCGTAACAACCTGCTCTATAAAAAATAGCACATGATCTACCCTGTAAGATGAATGTTGTAAAAAATAAAAACAGTGCCGTAACAGCCATTTTTTAGTTGTCTTGCCTCACAAAAAACATAATATAGAGCAATTAAAAATCATATGTACCCCAAAATAGTACTAATAAAACTGGCACCTTATCCCCTAGTTTCCAAAAACAGGTTACTTTTGGGGAGTTTTTACTGTAAGGCTTCAAATGGGACATGGCATGTAAAAACCAGTCCAGAAAAATCTTGCTCCCAAAAACCATATGGCGCTCCTTTTCTTCTGTGCCCTGCCATGTGCCCTTACATCAGTTTATGACCACATGTGGGGTGTTTCTGTAAACCGCAGAATCAGGATAATAAATATTAAGTTTTGTTTGGCTGTTAACCCTGGATGTGTTAAAGAAAAAAATGGATTCAAATGGAAAATCTGTCAAAAAAGTGAAATTTAGAAATTTCATCTCCATTTCCTTTAATTCTTGTGGAACATCTAAAGGGTTAATAAAGTTTGTAAAATCAGTTTTACGTAACTTGAGGGGTGTAGTTTCTACAATGGGGTCATTTATTGGGGTTTCCACTATGTAAGCCCCGCAAAGTGACTTCAGAACTGAACTGGTCCTTATAAAAGTTGACTTCAAAAATTCTAAACCTTCTAACATCTTAAAAAAATAAAATTACATTACCAAAATGATGCCCACATAAAGAAGACATATGGGGAATGTTAATTAATGAATATTTTATGAGGCATCACTATCTGTCTTAAAAGCAGGGAGATTCAAATTTAGAAAACAGTGAATTTTTTCAAATTTTCGTTAACTTTTGTATTCTTTTATAAATAAAGGTGAAATATATCGACTCAAATTTTCCACTGTCATTAAGTACAATGTGTCTCCAGAAAACCTTCTCTGATTGGCTTGGATAAGTGAAAGCATTCCAAAGTTGTTAAATAACTCTTAGACCCGTAAGGGGCCTAGTACATGGGATCTTTTGACCGCCCTCTCCTATTCACCGTAATAGATCTCCATTAGGGTGAATAGAATTTTTACTCCCTCCATTCTGAGTTAGGGTACTTTCACATTAGCGGCAGGGGACTCCGGCAGGCTCTTTCGGCGGTTGAACAGCCTGTTGGATCCGTCCTGCTGCTAGTTCCCCTTTTCCCCCTGGACTGCCGCTTCTTCCCCATTGACTATAATGGGGGCGGGGGCAGAGTTCCGGCGGCGGCACGGCAGCTCACGGCGAGAGGCAGCCAGACTAAAAGTACTGCATGCAGATGTGCCAGATGTTCCTGTTGCCTCATGGCAAATGTTGTCCAGAGCCGATTACGTTACTATGTTTGAAGTGTACAGTGCTGGTTGCAATAATGTGCAAACCTGGTAGGTATTGTATTTCAAACTAAGGGCTGTATTACACCAACAGATTATCTGACAGATTTCTGATCAACCATTATTCAGATGGCCTATTAGACACACAGATCTTTTGTTATACACACCAACATCTGGTCTGGTTGGACAGATATTGTTCAGATAATCAGTTGGTGTAATACAGTCCTAAGCCTTCATGTTGCTTAGATCCGGACATACATTAGGCATATAGCTTTGAAAGTACAACTGTAGCAAATTCTAACATATACTGCACCACCTCTTGACCCGCTACTCACTTTATCAGTGGCCTAACTAACTTATCCAATGTGCTGCACACAGTACTGACCACCATACACTTGTTTGGGAGTATTAAACTGTGATATATCTACTTATGTCTGCTCCATTGAAGGGAAAGGAGTGTTTCATGCACAAGCAGGTTTTGCTTTTCATCATATAGTTAACTACACAATCCATACTCGTGTGTAGCACAAAGGAGGAGACCGTCCATACATGACCTTGGTGACAATACAGCAATAGGGCACAAATGTATGTTTTGTGTTAAACATTTAACATTAAATGTTAATCATCCTACCATATGTGTGGCTTGGACTATGAGAGATCCAGTTTTTTTTTGTGATTATATTTAAAAAATAATATATTATAGTGTCTAATGTTAGTATATAGTGCCTTTGCTCATTAGAACTGAAGACAACCTCCAGGATGATTTTCCAGAATATGAGGGGAACGCTGGACCATCCCGAACCAGTAGAAGGGAATCTTCGCCCAAGGGATGAGACATAGACTAGAATATTCCCAGCACAGGAGCTACGCAAGTTCCCTCTGAGGTACCCACAACTGCTCCTGAAAGACCAATTTGCCAAGCAGGCTCCTCCAGGCGTAACAGTCAAACCAATATGCCAGCCCATGTTGATCAAAGGGTCCTTGATTATTTAAGCCACACCACTCCATAGGATGATATTGTTTGCTTTCTTAAAAGTCTGGCCACTCAAATCCGGGAGCTACCAGCTCATCTTCAAAACTCTATTTGTGGGGCATTTCATATAGTCCTAGATGTACATATCCCCCCCAATAATCTTGAGGAGGTGTTTAAAGCCTTGAAGCAATGGTGTTTATTTGGGCATATTTCCCAACAGCCTATTCCACCAAATGCTCCACCTGTGCATCAACTCCCTCTACTATAGGCCAATGTCCGAGATGTACCTCACAATCCTTATGAAGCCAATGTTCCTTACCATGGCTTTCATTACTGGCCTCAGGATCCGTATGCTCCCCCTACACAGACCCCGCCACTCTGGGCCAAATGTTAATCCTCCAGTGTCAGCCCCAACCCAGAGCCAAAGCAGTCAACACTCAATCAGCACTGCTCATCATGCCACTGGTGGTGGAAGTGGCTCGGAGTAGTTATATGAGTAAAATCCATAATTATGTTGTTTTTGTGGTCCATTGTTCCAGGACCTTCAAGTGCATATTTTACAGCACTGCTTCTGTTTCTTTGCATTGAACAAACAACTGAGCATGTATTCTCTTTTGTTGGTATTGTTAACTATGACCATTGCACCATGTGAGGTCCAAATTTAGGTACAAAGCACTTTAAGCATACTCACTCTTCCAAATCATCCTTCCACATGTCCTGGCTATGGCCATTAAGACAGTTGGTAATATTTGTGGGTAAGTGAATATGCATTATGTTTTCAAAGGTGAAGGAAGCTTTTCACACACTTGGAAATGATATATGGGAGGTTGCATCAACTGTTTCATTCTCTGCAGTTTTGCCTGTGCATAACCTTCAGCATAACAGGAAGATGCGCATTAAGGAATTCAATGTATGGCTTGGTGAATGGTGTCTGAACCAAGGGTTTGGCTTTGTGTCTCATGTTAGCTCTCGTTGGAATGGAAAAGAACTGTACAAGAAAGATGGTTTGTATCTTTCTCTCAAGGGAACGAATGTCCTCAGTGAACAGTTCAAAGTATTTGCTAAGGAGCATTTAAACTAGGAAAGGGGGGCAAAAGAGTGATAATACAGCAGTCCGACTGCCCCCCTGGAACAATGCCAGAAGATGCCAGTAGCACATAGGTTAAGAAATGTCTTACAAATGCTCGCAGTTTAGGGAATAAGATCAATGAACTTGAGTCTATAATGGCATATGAGAATATAGATTAGTGGCTGTTACTGAGACATGGTTCAATGGGAGTAATGACTGGGATAAAACAATACCCAGGGTTCTCTCTATATAGGAAAGAAAGAGAAGGCAAGAAAGGGGGAGGGGTGGCCCTGTATGTGAAAGATAGCATAAAATCTAATTTAATACAAGTTAGCAAGACCAATTTAGAGTCAGTTTGGGTTACCTTGCAGCTTGATAATAATAAGGTAACTCGTGTAGGTGTGATATATAGAGAGAAAAAAAGACAATGCAACAGCACCCTGCAAATCAGATAAAGTACAATAATGCCATAGTCACAAAAATTATAGTGCTAATGCTACGCTTATTTATAAGTGAGATGCTTGGCAAATGCTTTTGTACAAAACCATCTGAGCCCATCTTCCGGACGTCAAGGCGATCTCTGTATGACAGGTCCTAACACTAATACTACCTGTTATGCGCCAATAAAGTTCAGGAAGTGTTGGATCCACATGCATGCTGGGTCAATTCTGCTTTTACCATTTTTGGTGCCATAATGGTATAATATATAGACCACCTAGCCAGTCAAAGAATTAGATGATCTACTAGTTGAGGGAGGAAATAGCTAAAATGACATTTAAAGGGAAAGTTATCATTATGGGAGACTTTAATCTTCCTGATGTAAACTGGAAAACCAAGATAGCTAGTTCTGCCAGGAGTTCAGATATTCTAAATTCCCTACTGGGATTATCTCTACAGCAAGTAGTTGAGGAGCCAACCCGGAAGGAGGCCATTTTAGATTTAGTATTTACAAATGGGAATTTGGTATCTGATATTACTGTAGGGGAAAGCTTGGGATCTAGTGATCACCAGTCAGTGTGGTTTACTATAAGTACAGTGACTGAGTCACACCACACAAAAACAAAAGTTTTAGATTTTAGAAAAACTGACTTTTCTAAAATTAGATTAGTGTATACGAGTCCCCTATCAGATTGGAACAGTTTCAATGGAGGTCCAGGAGAAATGGTACTACTTAAAAGTGGCACTATTGAAGGCAACAGATAATTGCATTAGGCTAGTCAATAAAAAGCAAAAAAAGGAAGAGACCACTGTGGTACTCAGCAGAAGTGGCCAAAATCATTAAAAACAAAAAGATAGCATTTAGTAATGACAGGATGACAGGCAAATTTATAAGATTAGGCAGAGAGAGGCCAAATAAGTTATAAGAGCTTCTAAAGCACAGGCAGAAGAGAAATTAGCTCAGTCAGGGAAAAAAGGCGATAAGACATTCTTCAGATACATAAATGAAAAAAGGAAACTAAAACAAGGAATTACCAAATTAAAAACAAAAGAAGGAAGGTATATGGAAGAAGATAAAGAACTAGCTGACTGCCTCAATGAATACTTCTTTTTTTGTCAACTTTGTTTTTATTAATCATAAAGACAGGTTTACATCCATGGCTTACACAATAGGCATTACAGTGACCCAACAAGGGACGTATGACAGACATGGATGAATTACATGAATCAGAAAATAATTCAAAACTAGTATTACATCATACTAGGGATTACAATTTCCTGATGTATAGCTGTGATCTCTAACCTTGTCAAAAATCTGCCATTAAATGAGATTGGTGGAAGTCAGAGAAGGTAAAAAATAAACCATAAAGAATATAAGAAAATAAAGACTATAAAGAGTACAAAAAAAGAAGGAGCAGAGAGAAAGGAAGAAACAAAAAGAAAGAAGAGAGAAAGAGAGGAGGGGGACGGGGAAAAGGAAGGGGGGGGGAATACTGCCTCCATGAACGGCAACCCAAGACAAGCAAATCAGTCAGGAAGTAGGTTACCCTGTGAATCCTTACAATAAGGTGAAGATAGCCAAGGACTCCATATTCGAAGAAATTTGTGGTGAGCACGACATGACCTGCTGGACATCTCTTCGAATCTGCAAATTTGATGCACCTTTCCACACCATTCTTTGACGGTGGGCGGGTCTACACTCAGCCATTTCAAGGGTATCAAGGACTTCGCTGCTGCAAGAAGATAGGTTACTAAAGATGTAGAGGATTGATGTATGTCCTTCGACGAGCAACCAAGAAGAACCACTGCCGGGGTCAACTCAAGGCTCGTCCCTACAACTACCTTGATTATATTTTCCAGTTCAGACCAAATGGACGGATAACTGAACAACTCACCAGATATGAGTATGTGAGCCTAACTTGCACATTGCATCGCCAACATCGATTAGTAGGGGCTAATCCGTGTAAGTTCAGAAACTCCGGAGTCTTGTACCAGCGAGTCAGTACTTTATATGAGACTCTTGGAGACGTATACACCTTGAGTGACCATGGGAGTGCTGAAGAATCTGTTTAATTTCCGACTCAGTGAGAGAAATACCCAGTTCCTTTTCCCAAGAGGCCACAAACCCAGGGTCACTCAAGTGTTTCACACTCCTTACAATGGTTATCCACTTAGACAACTTGTTCAGTCTAACTGCTGGTGTCAGTAACTCTCTTTCAAAGTCGGTGGGAGCCCTAAAGGGGTAATTAGCCTTCAAGAAAACTGCACAACAACTATTAAAATGTGAAATGTGCAAAAACGTAAGCTTAAAGTTCGGTATAAATGTCTGGAGGTCTGAACGGCTGGGAACCCCTCCACTCGGAATAGATTGGTAACGGAGATATGAGCCAGCTGATCCCACATAGGCTGGAAAGTCAAAGATTCCTTTCCAATGACTACAGGAATCAGACTAGAAGGCAACCATGGTGAGATTCCAGGCGCCAGCTCAGTTGACATCAATGACCACACGTTTGAGGCTCCTTTGTAAAGCAAATTGCTATCTGATGAGTTATACATTATACGCTTCTTGTGAGAGGAGAGCCACATATCCTTTAGTAGATCACCCCTATATGCCTCCCTCGACCATCTAGAAATACAATCCGAGGCAGAGAAGGTAGTCAGATTGAACCATCTCCTCAGTTGGATTGCTGAATAAATTGTGCTAACATCTGGCAGACCTAATCCACCTTTGTTTACAGGTCTGGTGAGGAGAACATGTGCCAGTCTCGGACGCTTCTGTTTCCATAAGTAACGAGAGAAAAGCGATTTCAATTTTGTAAAGAAGAATTGTGGTAGTGCGATTGGGAGCATCTGTAATTTGTAAAGGACCTTCGGAAGTACATATGTCTTGATGACATTCTTCCTGCCTATCCACGATATCAGAGGAATATCATAATCTATCAGGATTTTTTGAATCTCATCTAGGAGTGGACGGAAGTTCGCATCATAAATTTTGGTTATGGATGAAGGGATATTCACTCCCAGGTACTTAAGAGAGGTTTGGGCCCAAGAAAAAGATGATTCCTTTCTAAGCTGCAAGATTCTATGTTTTGCTAAGGAGATATTCAATAACTCGGATTTTGTAGTATTCACTTTAAAGTTTGAGACCTCCCCAAAGCAATCAAATAGTTTGTTTAGGCATGGCAGCCCTCTCTCAGGGTTGGATAACAGAAACAGTAGATCATCCGCAAAAGCTAGCATTTTCAACTCTCCCTCTGGCGTAGCAACGCCACTTATATGCGGTTCCTGTCTCACTTTCTGAAGTAAGGTTTCCATCACTAAAACAAAAAGAGTGGGGGAGAGAGGGCAACCCTGCCTGGTACCGTTTGTTATATCAAAGGGGCTAGACAAATGGTCGTTGACCAAAAGAGAGGCCGACGGGCAGGAATACAATGAAAAGATTGCATCAATAACAGCAATGGGGAAGCCAAACTTCACAAGAGTAGAGCGCATGAAGTGCCAGTTAACTCTATCAAAGGCCTTCTCGGCATCTACCCCGAGAAGGACCAATGACTTGCTCTTCACGTGTGCCTGATGTATTGCTGTAAGCAGTTTAATCGTGTTGGTCCTCCCCTCCCTCCCCGGTACAAAGCCCGATTGCTCCTCACCTATCAGATGAGGCAGGAGTTTCTTTATCCTTAAGGACAAGAGCTTGGCCCATATTTTCAAGTCCAGATTCAAAAGAGAGATGGGTCTATAACTTCCACACTCTGTTGGGTCTTTCCCCTCCTTGGCTATGAGAGTAATGTGAGCCTCCTGGGACTGCTTCGGTAGAGGATCACCTCTAAATAACGCGGAGCAGTGGTCAACGAGATGGGGCAAAAGCACCTCCTGGAATTTCTTATAGTAAAGCAGGGGAAGACCATCTGGACCCGGGCTCTTCCCCGGGGGAAAGGAGGCGAGGACCTCAGATACTTCCTGTTGTGTGATGGGGGCCGTTAGTGTGTTGATCATGGCCTGATCTAATTGCGGTAAAGAAATATCCCTTAGAAAACTGTCAATCAAAGCCTGCCTCTGTGTCGAGTTAGACATAACGTCCGTCCTATCTAAATTATATAGAGCCGAATAAAACGCCTGGAACGCCTCGGCCATCTCAGGTAAAGATGATGTGATTGTCCCCGCAGGATTTCTGATCCCGTGAATGTGCTGTTTAGCTTTTTCTTTTTTGAGCAATGTGGACATGAGCTTCCCTCCCTTGTTACCATGAGCATACAGCTTATGTCTGAAGTGTAAATAAGCTTTGGCCGATTTGTTTTGTAAGTAAGTGAGGAGTTTTTCCCTTAACACTCGAAGTTTCCCCTGTGTGGCCAGCGAGCTAGAGCTTTTGTGTTCTTTTTCTAAAATAGTGATCTGGCTCAACATCTCATCAATAACCCTTTGCCTATCTTTCTTGATCTTGGACCCCCACGAAATGAAGAGACCCCTAACAAACGCTTTGTGCGATTCCCAGACTATCGGAAATTTGGGGCCAGAGTGTTTGTTCTGTTCAAAGAAGACTGAAAGTTGAGATTGTATATCTGAGTGTGCTTCCACATTTTCTAATATCTGCTCATTGAGCCGCCATCTCCACGTCGTGTGAGAGCCATTCGTGAGGGTTAGTGACAAGTGAACTGGCGCATGGTCTGATATTGTAATGATCGATATACCTGTATCTGTCACTCTCGGCAAAAGGGAGGCCTGGACCAAGAGATAATCCAACCTCTGATGCGAGTTGTGTACCTGGGAAAAGTATGAGTAGTCCCGAGCAGAGGGGTTCTGCAGCCGCCAGACATCTGTAAGGAAAAGTTCAGACAATTTAGACCTCAACTTTGCTAAAGCACGTCTAGAGACACTCGACCTAGAAGTCGAGGAATCAAGTGAGGGATCTAGTGTAACATTCAGATCTCCTCCTAGAATAATCGGACCGTCAGCGAACAACTTAAGTCTATCTAAGGCATCCAAGAGCCAAGGCACTTGAGCATGATTAGGTGCATAAATATTAGCCAAGGTAAACTTGGTAGTATATACCTGGGCCCTTAGATACAATATTCTCCCTTCTAGGTCCGTGTATTGTTGCAGTATCTTAATAGGAATAGATTTGTGTACAGCTATGGAAACTCCCTTGGAAGCTGAAGAAGTGTGGCATGAGTGGTACCAGTTAGCAAATTGTTTGGAAGGCAGATTCGGGATTTTATGTTTCTTAAAATGGGTCTCTTGTAAAAAGAGAATGGAGGCACGTAGTTTCTTGAGCATGTCCAGCACGTGATGCCGCTTATTCGGGGTATTCAGGCCCCGCACATTAAAGGATGCGCACCTGATATCGCACATATTACAGAGGCACAAATGTCACGTGGGAGAAGGGTAGGGAGGAGGAAAGAAAATAAGGTAAAAAGTAAGGTGAAAAATAAGAGAAAAAGAAAGAAAGAAAAGAAAAAGAAAAAGAGAGTAAGAGAAAAAGAGAAAAAAGAGCAGAAAAAACAAGTAGAAATGTGTTTCTGAGTAAGAGTAAACTTCAAAGCCTTGAAGCCTAATATAGGGTGAGCTAATAACTCAGGTGTGGGGATGAGAGAAAATGTTCAAAATGTGAACAAGTCTTGACCTGTGGTGTACAAGCATATAACGTTATACATAACATATACAAACGATCGCCAGATATGTCATACCTAGCCCTATCAACATTAACATCTTTGACCCAAGGAGGGGGGGGGAGGGGGAAGGACAGGGGAAGGATGGAGGGGGGGGGGGGGGGGGGGGGGGGGGGAGAGGGGAGAGAGGGTGAGGAGAACAGTGGAGCCAGAATATTTGAGACTAACCTACTAGCAGATATGGACTAGTGAAACAGCGCTTCGCCACAGATTCCAAAGTCACCTCAAATATAATTCTGTACATTAATAAATCAACCTATTACATGTCAACATAACCGGTAATGAGACATTAAGGTTCACTGTGATTGAGCTGTATTTGCTATTCCCCAGGCAATTCAATATCTCATCATGGCCGCTCATAGGAGGCGGGGAGAGTGAGAACACAAGACGGATAACTGGCATTCTTACTGTTCTATAGTGCGCACGATGTTTCACCTCCTCCATCTAGCGCTCAGTAGTGATGAAGAAGATGAAACAGCATAATCCACAACCACAGTGCGTTCAATTCAATTGAGGTGGTTTACCTAAACACAATAAAAGACAGTAACTTAAAAGCAGCAATCAGCTTACCACGCGCTTCATGTGGTGAAGAAACCATTGAGCCACCTAACTCTGATCTATATTGACAGACAGAAGAGATGGGGTAGGGGAGGTTGATGGGGATAGGGAGAGAGAGAGGGGGAAACAATAAGGATCAAAGGATCAAAGTAGACATTCTTGCAAGGTGCAGACTGACTGGAAAGGAAGAACCTTATCAATAAGGAGAGGAGACGCTCCTCAACAGGTAATCCATAGCGGTGAAGAACAAAACAGCCTCAATGAATACTTCTGTTCAGTTTTTACAAAGGAAAATTAAGGAAAAGGACCTCAGTTAAGAAGGAAGACTGCAGCTTCTAGACACGCCCCATCTCCTCTTGATAGACAGGGCCAGCGAGCGCTTTCCATCTCCTGCTGGCCCTGTCCGTAACGTTCCTCAATCGGCGCAGGCGTACTGAGTGAAGGACGCGCGCTTGCCAGCTCCTTTCTCAGTGCGCCTGCGCCGATTACGTCACACTACACCCGGAAGAGAAGATTGCCGATTATCGCTGATGCCGGCAGTCTTCTCTTCCGGGTGTAGTGTGACGTAATCGGCGCAGGCGCACTGAGGAAGGAGCTGGCAAGCGCGCATCCTTCACTCAGTACGCCTGCGCTGATCGAGAAACGTTACGGCGCAGGCGCGGGAATTCAGCAGCAGACGGGGCCAGCGGGAGGAGGAGATCGCTCGCTGGTCCTGTCTATCAAGAGGAGGTGGGGCATGTCTAGAAGCGGCAGATGCGGCGGCTACCAGCAAGTACACGCCCAACTTGCTGGTAGTGAAGAAATTTGCATATCATAAAAGTATGATTTTTACAAGAAATAAGCCACAGACAAAGGTAGGACATGTATGATTGCACTCAGCTGACATTAGCAAATAGCTAATGTCGGCTAATGAAAACTGCACAATGGGGGGGTGACAGAAGCCCTTTAACCAATCACTGGCAACAGGAGTCGTCCCAGAAGATTGGAAATTAGCAAATGTTGTGCCCATTCACAAGAAAGGTAGTAGGGAGGAATCGGGCAACTATAGACCAGTAAGCCTGACACAGGGGCGTAACTAGAAGTGACTGGGCCCCACAGCAAATATTTGTAAGGGCTCCCCCCAGCGCGCTTCGCACCTCCCTCCTCCTGTGTAAACCCCACTCCTTTGGCACAGTGTAGCGGTATACTGTATATTGTGGGGCACAGTGTAGCGGTATACTGTATATTGTGGGGCACAGTGGATGCTATATGTGTATAACATAAACATATTTCACATGAAAACTTACAGTTACTTGACCCTTGGGGATCTCAGACACCACTTCAACACTTTGGCCGGGGGCTCAGCGGAGCTGATGTTGTGTTTTATCCTAATGAAAAAGATTTCATAATAAGGATTTGGAGAATGGGTAGAGGGATAGCAGAGCAGGGAGAGGATGGTGCTGCTACTAGGGGGTCATACCATATGGGAGTAATAAAGCCCACCATAATGCCCCCCCAGTAGAAATAATTTTCCTTATAATGTGACAGTGCAAAAAATACCCCCTTGTAATGCCCCCAGTTGAGCTAATGTCCCCATAGTGCCCCCATAATGTGCCAGTATAAAATACCCCTAAATAGTGCCCCTAGTAAATGCCCCCATAGTGCTCCTCTCCCCTTACTCCTAGTGCCCCACATAATGTACCAGTATAAAATGCCCCAGTAGATGCCCTCAGTGTACCCCATAATTTGCAAGTATAAAATACACCTTCTTAGTGCCCCCCGTAGATGACCCCATAGTACTCCTCTCCCCTTTTCCCCATAGTACGCACCATAATGTGTCCCAGTATAAAATTCTACTGTACAGAGCCCTTCTTTGTGGCATCAGTAAATGCCCCTATAGTGCCCCTAATAATGTTCCAGTAATAAGTGCCCCCAATAATGTGCCAGTAATAAGAGCCCCCCTAATCATGTGCCAGTAATAAAAGCACCCTCCCATCATGTGCCAGTAATAAAAGCACTCCCCCATCATGTGCCAGTAACAAGAGCCCCCCCATGTGCTAGTAACGAACCCATCATGTGCCAGTAATAAAAGCACTCCCCCATCATGTGCCAGTAATAAGAGCCCCCCATCATGTGCCAGTAATAACAGCCCACCCAATGTGCCAGTAATAACAGCCTCCCCAAAGTGCCAGTAATAACAGCCCCCCCAATGTGCCAGTAATAACAGCCCCCCCAATGTGCCAGTAATAACAGCCCCCTCCAATGTGCCAGTAATAACAGCCCCCTCCAATGTGCCAGTAATAACAGCCCCCTCCAATGTGCCAGTAATAACAGCCCCCTCCAATGTGCCAGTAATAACAGCCCCCCCCCCCAATGTGCCAGTAACAGTATTGTATATACTGTATATATATATATATAAAAAAAAACACTTATACTTACCTCCATGTCAGCGATGCGATGCAGGCCTCTTCTGGCCTGTGTCCCGCGCTGTACGGCTCAGGCGGCGCGATGACGTCATCGCGCTGCCTGCGCCGGCCTCTGATAGGCTGCAGGCACTAGGCCGGCAGCCTATCAGAGGAAGGGAAAGGGACACACCTCTCCCTCCCCTGCCGCAGCACAGCCATCTGTATCGCTGTCCTGAGGACGGCGATACAGATGACTATGGAGATGAGCGCTCATCTCCCTGTGCCCCGCCGCCGCTCCCCACTTCTGAGCAGGGCCGCACCGCCAGCCCGGGGGGGGGGGGGGATTGCCTCGTTGCCCCCCCCCCCCTGGATCCGCCAGTGCAACCAGTCCAGTGTTGAATCGAATACCCTTAAGGACAATCACAGTACATTAGGAAGTGCCTTGTATTAATTTTCACTGCATGATAAATGAGACACCTTTACAAGACAAGAATTGTTGACAATAGTTTTAAGCTCAAAAGTAATTATGGACTGTCCAAAGGTAAGATAATACATTTTAGAGCAGAGAAGGCTGAAAAGGTACAAACTCAGCCTTCTCTTTAAACAGATGACCAGTGCATTGGTCTGGAGTCCAACCCCCGCTGCTCAGATATTGATTACCTAACCCAAGGATAGATCATCAACTGTGTATTGCCCAAAAAGCCTCAAAGTCCGGCAATATCTTCAAATCTTTAATCTAAAAATAAAGTAGTAAAGGCCCAAATGATCCTTGACCTGCGAGCCAATATGATGTAGATGGGGAAGCTACTTAATGTTCTGAACAATAGAATATGAAGTAGCAAACATTTCCCGGGCACTGTATATAAATGTGCTGGAGTGTTAAAGCAGATGATTACTACAGTACGTGTGACTGCCTTTTCAATCTATTATAAATTATCGCCCTGTAATATACATAGGATAGTGCAAAAGTGAGTAGCTTAACATCAATTTACAGCTACCAACTATATAGTTAAACTAAGAAAATGAACAACTACACCAAAGTAACACACACACTAGCAGCAACATAACACCCTAGATATTTAAACACATAGTAAGCCAATATAACATTCTCTCCTAAAAACTTAAGTCACAAGGAGGCGCTCCTCAGGCGAAATGCAATGCCGAAAACAGGTGTCTGAATAGGTAAGATGAGGACGTAGTTGCTCCAGGAGATTATCAAAAGACCTTATGGATGGTGAGCAGAATGATGTTGGCGGAGGTCAGCCATGCAGCGTATTGAAATTGCCTTTGGTGTCCCTCTGGGCAACAATTGGATGAACCTACATCCTCCGACATTGATGCATTTTATCCTGAAGCATAAAACGGCGTTTGCCAAAACGCAGAGAAATAAGCCAGGCAATCAAAACCTGTCCAAGCAATGCCGAGCACAGGGGACCAGCAGACATTGCACTGGAGTCCAACCAAGAGCCACGTTCTGGTTGCTAAAAGCAGTAAAAAAAAGGCATCTGATTAAACACCAGGGCTGGTTTTTATACTAGTAACATAGTACATAAGGCCGAAAAAAGACATTTGTCCATCCAGTTCGGCCTGTTATCCTGCAAGTTGATCCAGAGGAAGGCAAAAAAAAACCTGTGAGGTAGAAGCCAATTTTCCTCACTTTAGGGGAATAAAAAATTCCTTCCCGACTCCAATCAGGCAATCAGAATAACTCCCTGGATCAACGACCCCTCTCTAGTAGCTACAGCCTGTAATATTATTACACTCCAGAAATACATCCAGGCCCCTCTTGAATTCCTTTATTGTACTCACCATGACCACCTCCTCAGGCAGAGAGTTCCATAGTCTCACTGCTCTTACCGTAAAGAATCCTTTTCTATGTTTGTGTACAAACCTTCTTTCCTCCAGACGCAGAGGATGTCCCCTCGTCACAGTCACAGTCCTGGGGATAAATAGATAATGGGATAGATCTCTGTACTGACCCCTGATATATTTATACATAGTAATTAGATCTCCCCTCAGTCGTCTTTTTTCTAACGTGAATAACCCTAATTTTGATCTTTCAGGGTACTGTAGTTGCCCCATTCCAGTTATTACTTTAGTTGCCCTCCTCTGGACCCTCTCCAGCTCTGCTATGTCTGCCTTGTTCACTGGAGCCCTCATACGGCTATGTGAATGGAAAAATAACAATGTTATGGCTTTAGAAAAATGAAAACGCAAAAAAGGATAAAAAAAAACAAAAAAACATTAAAGGTTTGATTTATATCCATGTGAACCTATATAATGGGAAAACACAAACATAGTAAAATGACTGCAGAAACAATTCACTATATGTAGGATAGAGCTCAAACTAAAATAACAAAACTTTATTTATATTCACGTTAAAATCTGAATGAATGGCTATCTGCCTGTAATCACGCACAACAGTGAACCACACTCTGTGCTTCAACTCTTTAGCACACCTATTTCTCATTAAGTGTGGGTTGATACTAGCAGTGTCTGTGGCGTCTGTGGTTCAGACTGATGTGAGGGTAGGGATATTATGGCACACTTATATGTAGTGTGTAACACTGATCCGCTGAGCTGACCTAGTGCTCACTTAGATCATTAGCAATATACACTCACCTAAAGAATTATTAGGAACACCTGTTCTATTTCTCATTAATGCAATTATCTAGTCAACCAATCACATGGCAGTTGCTTCAATGCATTTAGGGGGGTGGTCCGGGTCAAGACAATCTCCTGAACTCCAAACTGAATGTCAGAATGGGAAAGAAAGGTGATTTAAGCAATTTTGAGCGTGGCATGGTTGTTGGTGCCAGACGGGCCGGTCTGAGTATTTCACAATCTGCTCAGTTACTGGGATTTTCACGCACAACCATTTCTAGGGTTTACAAAGAATGGTGTGAAAAGGGAAAAACATCCAGTATGCGGCAGTCCTGTGGGCAAAAATGCCTTGTGGATGCTAGAGGTCAGAGGAGAATGGGCCGACTGATTCAAGCTGATAGAAGAGCAATGTTGACTGAAATAACCACTCGTTACAACCGAGGTATGCGGCAAAGCATTTGTGAAGCCACAACACGCACAACCTTGAGGCGGATGGGCTACAACAGCAGAACCGGGTACCACTCATCTCCACTACAAATAGGAAAAAGAGGCTACAATTTGCACGAGCTCACCAAAATTGGACTGTTGAAGACTGGAAAAATGTTGCCTGGTCTGATGAGTCTCGATTTCTGTTGAGACATTCAAATGGTAGAGTCCGAATTTGGCGTAAACAGAATGAGAACATGTATCCATCATGCCTTGTTACCACTGTGCAGGCTGGTGGTGGTGGTGTAATGGTGTGGGGGATGTTTTCTGGGCACACTTTAGGCCCCTTAGTGCCAATTGGGCATCGTTTAAATTCCACGGGCTACCTGAGCATTGTTTCTGACCATGTCCATCCCTTCATGACCACCATGTAGCCATCCTCTGATGGCTACTTCCAGCAGGATAATGCACCATGTCACAAAGCTCGAATCATTTCAAAGTGGTTTCTTGAACATGACAATGAGTTCACTGTACTAAAATGGCCCCCACAGTCACCAGATCTCAACCCAATAGAGCATCTTTGGGATGTGGTGGAACAGGAGCTTTGTGCCCTGGATGTGCATCCCTAAAATCTCCATCAACTGCAAGATGCTATCCTATCAATATGGGCCAACATTTCTAAAGAATGCTATCAGCACCTTGTTGAATCAATGCCACGTAGAATTAAGGCAGTTCTGAAGGCAAAAGGGGGTCCAACACCGTATTAGTATGGTGTTCCTAATAATTCTTTAGGTGAGTGTAGAATTGCAAGACAGTGTTCCCCTCTGTGTCTACCACACTGATAAAGTCTTGCAATTATGATCCACTGAGCTGAAGTAGCACTCAGCTAGACAATAGTAACATGGGTTAACTAAACACGGTGTTGTGCGTGCAGAAAGTAGTTTAGTTATTTTATCTTAGTTTGAGCTCTATCCTACATATAGTGAATTGTTTAGAATCCTTATAGACTGAACTGTTTGGGAGCCTTTTCAGTTAATCGACTGCAGAAACAATCAGAACCTTACATTTAGAGCCGAGTCTCTGTTTGGGTACTTTCACACTATAGCGTTATTCTTTTCCAGCATAGAGTTCCGTCCTAGGGGCTCAATACCGGAAAAAAAATGATCAGTTTTATCCTAATGCATTCTGAATGGAGAGCAATCCTTTCAGGATGCATCAGGATGTCTTCAGTTCAGTCTTTTTGCCTTTTCAGGACGGAGATATTACCGCAGCATGCTGCGGTTTTATCTCCGTCCAAAATTCCGGAACACTTGCCGGAATGCCGGTTCCGGAATTTTTCCTATTAAAATGCGTCCCGCCCCGGCAAAACGAATCTGTTTTTGCGGTCTGCGCATGCTCAGACCGCAAAAAATGTGAAAAAAATAAATGCCAGATCCGTTTTTCCAGATGACACCGTAGAGACGGAGCCGGCATTTCAATGCATTTATCAGACGAATCTGGATCCTGATCCGTCTGACAAATGCCATTAGTTTGCATACGTTTTGACGGATCCGGCAGGCAGTTCCGGCGACGGAATGATACTTTGTAAAACTAAAATAACTAAAAAAAGACATATTAGGTATCGCCGCGTCCGTAGAAATCTTCTCTATAAAAATACCCCATGTCCTAACCCCTCAGATGAACACGGTCAAAAAAATAAAATAAAAACGATTTTTTTGTCACCTTACATCACTAAAAGTGTAATGGCAAGCGATCAAAAAGTCATATGTCCCCCAAAATAGTGCCAATAAAACCGTCCTCTCATCCCGCAAAAATGAGCCCCTAGCTAACAAAAAAACTAAAAAACTGACTCTTAGACTATGGAGATACTAAAATGTTTTTTTTATTTTAAAAAAAAAAGGATAATATAATGTAAAACCTAAATAAATTTAAAAGAAGTAGATATATTAGGTATCGCCACGTTCGTAAGAATCTGCTCTATAAAAATACCCTAAGGCCTAACCTCTCAGATGAACACAGTCAAAAAAATTAAATAAAAACGGTGCCAAAACAGCTATTTTTTGGCAAATTTTCAATTTGAATCAATTGTTTTCAGTAACAAAGCAAGGGTTAACAACAGCCAAACAAAACTTAATATTTATTACCCCGATTCTGCAGTCTACAGAAACACCCCATATGTGGTCGTAAACTTCTGTATGACCAAACGGTAGGGCGCAGAAGGAAAGGAACGCCATATGGTTTCTGGAAGCCAGATTTTGATGGCCTTTTTTTTGGCACCATGTCCCATTTGAAGAACCCCTGATGCACCCCTAGAGTAGAAACTCCATAAAATTGACCCTATCTAAGAAACTACACCCCTCAAAGTATTCTAAACTGACTTTTACAAACTTTATTAACCCTTTAGGTGTTTCTCAACAGTTTATGGCAAATGGAGATGACATTTCAGAATTTCTATTTTTGGTAACCTTGCCTTACAAAAATGTAATATAGAGCAACCAAAAATCATATGTACCCTAAAAATAGTCCCAAGAAAACTGCCACCTTATCCTGTAGTTTCCAAAATGGGGTCACTTTTATGGAGTTTCTACTCTAGGGGTGCATTAGGGGGGCTTCAAGTAGGACATGGTGTAAATAAACCAGTCCAGCAAAATCTGCCTTCCAAAAACCACACGGCGCTTCTTTCCCTCTACGCCCTGCCGTGTGCCCGTACAGTAGTTTACGACCACATATGGGGTGTTTCTGCAAACTATAGAATCAGGGCAATAAATATTGAGTTTTCTTTGGCTGTTAACCCTTGCTTTGTTACTGGAAAAAATGGATTCAAATGGAAAATTTGCCCCAAAAAAAATAAATCGAAATTCTGAAATTTTTATCTTCATTTGCCATTAACTCTTGTGGAACACCTAAAGGGTTAACGACGTTTGTAAAATCAGTTTTGAATACCTTGAGGGGTGTAGTTTTTAGAATGGGCTCATTTTTGGGTGGTTTCTGTAACGGCACGCACCGCGGGCATAAAAGGGGGTAAAAGCCGTTTAAGGCCTCTTTCACACTTGCGTTGTCCGGATCCGGCGTGTACTCCACTTGCCGGAATTACACTCCGGATCCGGAAAAACGCAAGTGTACTGAAAGCATTTGAAGACGGAACCGTCTTCCAAATGCGTTCAGTGTTACTATGGCACCCAGGACGCTATTAAAGTCCTGGTTGCCATAGTAGGAGCGGGGAGCGGGGGAGCGGTATACTTACAGTCCGTGCGGCTCCCTGGGCGCTCCAGAATGACGTCAGAGCGCCCCATGCGCATGGATGACGTGATCCATGTGATCACATGATCCATGCGCTTGGGGCGCCCTGACGTCACTCTGGAGCGCCCGGGGAGCCGCACGGAAGGTAAGTACGCTGCTCCCCCGCTCCCCGCTACACTTTACCATGGCTGCCAGGACTTTAGCGTCCCGGCAGCCATGGTAACCACTCTGAAAAAGCTAAATGTCGGCTCCGGCAATGCGCCGAAACGACGTTTAGCTTAAGGCCGGATCCGGATCAATGCCTTTCAATGGGCATTAATTCCGGATCCGGCCTTGCGGCAAGTGTTCCGGATTTTTGGCCGGAGCAAAAAGCGCAGCATGCTGCGGTATTTTCTCCGGCCAAAAAACGTTCCGTTCCGGAACTGAAGACATCCTGATGCATCCTGAATGGATTTCTCTCCATTCAGAATGCATTAGGATAATCCTGATCAGGATTCTTCCGGCATAGAGCCCCGACGACGGAACTCTATGCCGGAAGACAAGAACGCAAGTGTGAAAGAGCCCTTAGAGATATTCCCTTTGCAGATGCAAAGGCAGCTACTAAAGACGCCCCTCTCCCGAACTGGAAACCATATAAATTCTGCATACAGCCGAATAGGAAAAACCATATGAAAGGTTTACACTCCTAGCAGTCGAACTGGAACAGCATACAATAAATCCCCCCCAAAAACGAGACCAAGCTCTGTGTTGAGGGTAAATCAGAATCTCTCTTTACTGAGGGCTACCCGCTCGTATTTATGCAGGTCCCCATCTGGTGGACACTCCCCTAGGGGGACCAGATGGAAGACTGTGACACAGGACAGATAAGCAGCAATTCAGGACACACAGACACAATACATCCCCACAATGCATCCTGGTTTCCTCCTCTCTGCCCTGGAGACAACCGAGGAGTAATTTAATTATCTCTCAGGACAAAGGGAAATCGCCCTTATACACGTGAGGACAACAGGACAGAAATCACTATTCAAATATATAATGTCACAACCATTACAGTAAACATAGACATTTAACATATCCCCAGATAGCTCAGGTCTGAGTGCATATTATTAGGTGAATGGCACTCAGACTACACGAATACAGTTCAATTGCCATGGAGCCAAATTCTTTCGTTATTCGAATCGGCTCCATGGCATAGCTATCTGGGGTATCACTGTTCAAATAGGGCAAGTACCAAATGACCCGGCTTTCATGTTCTTGCAGGGGAAAATCAAGCGTTTCAACATGGGGCCATAGTCTAAAAGGAAGCAGGCGGGCAACCAGGCTTCTCCAATGCAATGTGGCGAAATTGGTCTCGTCACAGTTTCTATTATGTAAGCCTCACAAAGTGACTTCAGACCTGAACTGGTCCTTAAAAAGTGGGTTTTTGAAAATTTCAAGATTTGCTTCTAAACTTCTAATCCTTGTAACATCCCCAAAAAATTTAATTGCATTCCCAAAATGATCCAAACATGAAGTAGACATATGGGGAATGTAAAGTAATAACTATTTTTGTAGGTATTACTATGTATTATAGAAGTAGAGAAATTGAAACTTAGAAATTTGCAAATTTTTCAAAATTTTTGGTAAATTTGGTATTTTTTTTATAAATAAAAATACATTTTTTGGACTCCATTTTACCAGTATAATGAAGTACAATATGTGACGAAAAAACCAATCTCAATGGCCTGGATAAGTAAAAGCGTTTTAAAGTTATTCACACATAAATTGACACGTCAAATTTGCAAAAAATGGCCTGGTCCTTAAAGAGGACCTTTCATCGGTCCAAACATTGTGAACTAAGTATGCTGACATGGAAAGCGGCGCCCAGGGATCTCACTGCACTTACTATTATTCCTTGGCGCCGCTCCGTTCTCCCGTTATGTCCTCCGATATGTTCGGGGATTTGGTTATAGTAGGCGGAGTCTGCCCTTGTTCTCCTGGGCGTCTCCTTCTCATAGGCTGTAGCGCTGTCCAATCGCAGCACAGAGATCACAGCCTGGGAGATTTTCATTCCCAGGCTGTGAGCTCTGCGCTGCGATTGGACAGCGCTACAGCCTAGGAGAAGGAGACGCCCAGGAGAACAAGGGCAGTCTCCTCCTACTATAACCAAAAGTCCTAGGTCTCCGCCTACTATAACCAAATCCCCGAACATACCGGAGGACAAAACGGGAGAACGGAGTGGCGCCCAGGGATAATAGTAAGTGCAGTGAGATCCCTGGGCGTCGCTGTATATGTCATGATACTTAGTTCACAATGTTTGGACCGATGAAAGGTCCTCTTTAAGGTGAAATATGGCCGTGTCCTTAAAGTTAAAGGGGCCGGATGGAATTCTGCCAGAGCTCAGTACTGATGCATCTGTCAAATGCAAATGTGAAACAAGCTGACACAATTCACACATGCCGCTCACACACAGAATAAATGCCACGAAGACAACTCTCACATCTGCACACACCGTACCACACAGGTGCCACTCACTACTCACACCTTGGACACCCACTGCTACAGATGCCACTCACTACTCACACCATGGACACCTACTGCCACAGATGCCACTCACTACTCACACCATGGACACCCACTGCTACAGATGCCACTCACTACTCAGACCATGGACACCCACTGCTACAGATGCCATTCACTACTCAGACCATGGACACCTACTGCTACAGATGCCACTCACTACTCAGACCATGGACACCTACTGCTACAGATGCCAATCACTACTCACACCATGGACACCTACTGCTACAGATGCCACTCACTACTCAGTCCATGGACACCTACTGCTACAGATGCCACTCACACCATGGACACCCACTGCTACAGATGCCACTCACTACTCACACCATGGACACCCACTGCTACAGATGCCACTCACTACTCACACCTTGGACACCTACTGCTACAGATGCCACTCACTACTCACACCATGGACACCTACTGCTACAGATGCCACTCACTACTCAGACCATGTACACCTACTGCTACAAATGCCACTCACTACTCACACCATGTACACCTACTGCTACAGATGCCGCTCAGTACTCACACCATGGACACCCACTGCTACAGATGCCACTCAGGGGCGGATTAAGTGCATGATAGGCCTGGGGCTGTCTACCCAACTTGGGCCCCTCCCTCCATTTTAGTTTAGGTTTTTTTTGTATGAAGAGGCTGCGGTGCTTTATGAGCGCCACAGTCTCTTCCTAGGCCATATGACATCTTCAGACTAAAAAAAATACCCCAAATTGGGTCCTAAACTGAAAAATTTGGTCGCCAAATTTAAAATACATATAATTATAATAAAAAAGACATGGAGGAGAATACAGCACCACATACCTCTTACATCCAGTGACATCTCCTGTCATGTAGACCTCTTTCCTCTTATCCTCCTTTTAACCCAGACGATCATGGCAAATTCTTTCAGCCACATCTCGTCTCTACAGTTTGTAACACAGACACGTTAGATTTCTCCATTTTTCCATCAACCTCCTCATCCTGGTGTCCCCACAGTGTCATCCTGCTGCCACTCCCAATACTGTGCCCGTTTTGCTCCCCAATGTCCAAGGTACTATATTGCTGAAAAAATAGTGACCCTAATAGACATATTTGGAGTCATTTATCAAACTGGTGTAAAGTAGAACTGGATTTCCAAAAGAGCTGTCAAAAATGAAAGGTGGAATCTGATTGGCTGCTATGGGCAACTAAGCCAGTTCTACTTTACACCTGTTGGATAAATTACCCCAAATGTCCCTATAGTGTCCACAGCAGCTATAATGTCCCCTAGAGTGCCCCGAGTAATAATACCACCCTCTATTGTGCTCCAGGCAATAATCCCTGTATAGTGTCCCCAAAAATAATAGAATTTCCCCTACAGTGCCTCCCCAATAGCAACACCCCCATATAGTAATTTCTACCACACTGCCCCATATAGTAATCCCCCATATTAATTTTCCCCCACACAGTAATTTCCCCCAAACTGTCCCCATATAGTAGTTTGCCCCCACAAATTTCCCCTACATAGTTATTTCCACCACACTGCCCCCACATAGTAATTTGCTCCCACACTGCCCCACATAGTAATTTGCCCCCACATAGCAATTTCCCACACTGTCCCCACATAGCAATTTCCCCACACTGTCCCCACACTGCCCCCACACAATAGTTTTCCCCACACTGCCCCCACATAGCAATTTCCCCACACTGCCCCCACATAGCAATTTCCCCCACACTGCCCCCACATAGTAATTTGCCCCCACACTGCCCCCACATAGTAATGTGTCCCCACATAGCAATTTCCCCACACTGCCCCCACATAGAAATTACCCCACACTGTCCCCACATAGAAATTACCCCACACTGTCCCCACATAGAAATTACCCCACACTGTCCCCACATAGAAATTACCCCACACTGTCCCCACATAGAAATTACCCCACACTGTCCCCACATAGAAATTACCCCACACTGTCCCCACATAGAAATTACCCCACACTGTCCCCACATAGAAATTACCCCACACTGTCCCCACATAGAAATTACCCCACACTGTCCCCACATAGAAATTACCCCACACTGTCCCCACATAGAAATTACCCCACACTGTCCCCACATAGAAATTACCCTACACTGTCCCCACATAGAAATTACCCCACACTGTCCCCACATAGAAATTACCCTACACTGTCCCCACATAGAAATTACCCTACACTGTCCCCACATAGCAATTACCCCACACTGTCCCCACATAGCAATTTCCCCCACACTGCCCCCACACAGTAATTTGTCCCCACATACCAATTTCACCACACTGTCCCCACATAGAAATTACCCCACACTGTCCCCACATAGCAATTACCCCACACTGTCCCCACATAGCAATTACCCCACACTGTCCCCACATAGTAATTTCTCCCACACAATAGTTTCCCCCACACTGCCCCATATAGTATTTTGCCCCCACATAGTAGTCCCTCCCATAATAATTTGCCCCCACATAGTAGTCCCTCCCATAATAATTTGCCCCCACATAGTAGTCCCTCCCATAATAATTTGCCCCCACACTGCCCCCACATAGTAATTTGCCCCCACACTGCCCTATATAGTAATTTGCCCCCACATAGTAGTCCCTCCCATAATAATTTGCCCCCACATAGTAATTTTCCCCCACATAGTAGTCCCTCCCATAATAATTTGCCCCCACACTGCCCCATATAGTAATTTGCCCCCACATAGTAGTAGTTTTTAAATTCTTCAGCATTCTGGAGAGTCACTTTTTATTCTGCGATGCCTGGGATTGTTTTGTGCAAGCATACTAAGAAACCTGGTGGGGCAAGGGGGCCCCTACTAAGCAGTGCAGCGACTTTCATGCTCTTCACTGTTATTACTTCAGTACAACGTTCCTTGCATTGTGTTTGTCTTCTGCCATACTGATTTGTCATCTTCTGTAAAATGAAATATTTTTATCCTGGTTCCATTGAAAGACAGCACCCACCCAACCGCCAACTCCTTCAGACTGATGCCACACACACAGGCAGTAACATCACAAGCTCCGGAGGCCCCTATACGAATACTCTGAGCGCTGAAACACCTGTTCCTCACTGTTATCCTCTATCCAATATACTATCATTGCTTCACTTTCATGCTCTGTAACGACTGTCAAGCATGTATGCTGTAGTGCTGCACCGAACTATAGTGCTGGCAATGTGTAGAATTATATAAAACCATCTCCTGTGTGCTGTGAGGGAAAGTGACCAGCAAATGACCATCTTCTGCAAGAGATTAGTGTAGAACATGAAAAGCTTATTTTTGACTCAAATGTGTTTCATGTGTCTTTACCTAATACATAGAGATACATGCCAGGACCAATGCAAACTGTAAAGGGGGAAAATTAATCACCAATATTTATGTAAATATCGGTAATTAATATTCATAAATAGGAGGGATCGTCTATTGATAGCTCCGCCTATTTATGCCTTTATATAACAATATTTTCGCTATACTTTACACTGATCACTATGCTAGCTGCATGCGCCTTACTAACTAACTATCGCCAATAACTACACGTTACACAGATAGTTACAAATATAACGGTATTTATTAACAATACACTACGCAATACACTAACAATACAGCACTAAATATACAGTACTCAACTACACTACATGTTCCCAATTCCACCCACAAACTAACTATACAGTTCACACATACAAGTATATAACAACCCACCCCACCTGACTATTCACTGTCCCTACGGGGTATGACGAAGGGTTAAAAGGATTGTTTGCAGAGCAGAGGCATGCTCTACAGAACCAAGGCAGGGAACCAGGGTATGCAGGGTAGGGTTACCAGGGGTGTAGGATTATCAGGGGTAATAGGGGTAACCAGGGGTATATAGATTGCAGGGGATATATATATGATCAGGGGGGTATATATCAGGGGATATCAAGATAGGATCAGGGGGATATATCAGGGGGGTATATAGAAGGGGATATAGGACCAGGGGGGTATATAGAGGCTCAGGGGGGTATATAGCAGGGGATATAGGATCAGGGGGGTATATAGAGGCTCAGGGGGGTATATAGCAGGTAGCAGGGGGTATATAGCAGCTCAGGGGGGTATATAGCAGGTAGCAGGGGGGTATATAGAAGATACTTAGGGTATTATGCTCGTTGTCCAGGGGGGCTCGTTGGTCCAGGGGCTGATCCTTCCGGCCGGTGGTATGCTGGACTGCTGAGCGGAGCGCCGCCAGCCTATTTAAGCTTGGCAGCGCCCGCTCGCAGTCCCTCCATTGCCGCCGTGCGCATGCGCACCGCCGGCCTGAACTCGTTGGCCGGCGCGGTGATATGACTGTCGTTACAGCGCCGGAGGTCAGCCACTCACAGGGGCATGGGAACTCTTTGTTCCCATGTCTCTGTTAGGAGCATCATCTCCGGCGCGGCCGGAGATGGTGACAAAGGGCAGAGGATCTTATTGATCCTCTGTCCTTTGTAGAGGCCGACGCTGGACATAATTGTCCAACTGTCGGTCTCCTCCACCACCCCCAGCAGACGCATCTGAGCGGGGGCACCCGGGCAACTGCCATATATGTTTATGGATGCTTGAGGCACATCCATAAACATATATGAATGGATACACATAGGGGGCATATATATATATATATATATATATATATATATATAAAAGGGGGCATATATATATATAAGGGGGCAATATAACTATATAATAAGGGGGCATATATTAAGGGGGCACATATACATATATATATATACATATATATATCCCTCCATCTACACATTCAGGGGGCACATTATATTCAGGGGGCATATATTAAGGGGGCACATCCATATGAATTCCCACAGGGGCATGAATGAGCCCCTGGGGAATATCAGAGGCGGATGGGCGCAGGTGCTGGGCACATCTGCGCACATCGCCCTCTGAGGGGAACATTATGCACCGCCAATATATACATATATATATATGCATGCCCCAGTAGGCATGCATATATATTTATGTATACCTGCCACCCTTCCTCAACACAAACAGTGATGTCAAAGTATTTAATAGTAAAGTAATTATAACATTGGAGATGGTGGAAATTAAGATGATTAGATATTTTGAACTCTGTCTTTCTGAAATGGTTGATAACAAGTATCAATAACCTTCGTGCAAATAAATTGTGAGTTTAAATATAATTAAAGACAAAGTCACAAACTGAAGCATTTTAAGCAAACACACAGAGTTATGTGCATTTTTATGTGTGAACCATATTAAATATATTTCTCTATTTTGGAGTCAGTGGCCCTTTAAGTTGAACATTTTACACGTGGTGCTGATGTCATAACCGCGGCATTGTGAGAAGATTGGATTAGAACCTGGCTCACTCAGTGTTCTGTAGATTGCTTGACTTTCTTTCTAGGGAGCAGCAGTGATATTGGCGAGCACATCGAGTGTTTTAGATAACTTTTTTGGATTTTGGAAGATGTGGGAGTCAGACTCATTTGACTATAGCTCAGAGTTTGACCTCTCAGAAATATTTTCCAACCGGAATGGCACAAAGCCATTGCCATCTTAATACCGCCTAGGCGACAACTACACTGAACACAGGGACATGGCGGCTCAGACGGTACTGGCCAGACTGACCAGTAATACTCAACTGAGAAACCCTGAGAGACACCCATCATCTAGTGACTATGGAAGAACATCAGGATGGAATATTCCTATGACATCGGAATCACCTAGATGGCCAAAAGGAGCCACCACAAAAGAAGTCACTAAAGACCTTGACCAAGTAGCTAAATATTTGGCAGCAGCGACAAAGACCCTGGACTCCCTCAAGAAAAAGATCTACGAGGAGAATTCTTGCCAGGCATATCCATCAAAACCGTTGCCAAAAATAACATCTGTGAATACGGTGCAGTATATGAATTCCCAGCTACATCCAAGGGACCAGCATGATGAACCTCCTGCACCCAAGACAAAGACATCACCATTACCAACTATGAAAACATCATCCAGTAATCATGCATTAAAAACCCAGAAAGCTACCCTTAACAAACACCTAAAGGAACTGTCTCAGCCCAATAAGGCGGCAGCTGAGGCCCTGAGTCTGCTGGGGAAAGAGGACTGGGAAAAAAAGATCCAAGGGATCGATTCCATCGTCTCCCTGATATCCTGCCATACTGAAGATGCTCTACCATCCATACGAGAACTGACGACCGCTTTAATAAGGGAAGTGACCAACCTAAGATCGGCCGTGTCACTTGCAGCTATCAAATGTCTGGGCACAATGTTCTCTACAGTGAAGACACACATGGACTACAACCTCCAGCAGACTGTCAGCATCTTATTACACAAGGCCGGGGATTCCAGATCCGGGAGGCAGTGAACAGCTCTCTAACATCAATGGTGGAGAATGTCAGCCCTGGCCGCGCTCTCACAGCCCTGACAGAAGGAGGACTCTGCCACAAGAACACCACGGTGAGATTCACCACAGTGAAACATCTTTCGGGTCTGGTGGATAGAATGGGACCAGAATTTTTTCTGTCTGGAAGAAAGGGCATCACAGATAGGACAATACCAGCTGTAGCCAAAGCTGTGCAGGATAGATGCCCACAAACCAGGATGTATGGCAGGAATATCCTGGGCATGCTAGCTGAACACCCCAGACTGGATGCAATGCTGGCTAAGTATGTACCACCTAAAGACTTACCAGCCTTAAAGCTCCAGTTGAAGAAATTTACCAACTAATTACATGGAGGAGGAATATTACGTACTGCCCTAAAAATAAGTCATCAGTGTTTAATGGACATATGTACCTGTGGAGAAGAGACAAAGCCTACAGTATCCTGTATCGTAGCCTACATACAGCTGAGCCAACTGATAAGGTATGAAGAATTTAGGAAGGGTTTAAGTTCTTGCAGCTAGTTTCCATCCTTGCCATTTCTGGTCCCAGCCTGGCCAGAAGTGTGATGTTCCAACAGTGAACAGTACGCAGGGACAGCATATGACCGCTGAGATCATTGATTGACCGACAGCGGTGATGTGCAGGGAGTTGGCATCCCACTATTCCAGTTAGGCTGAAACTGGAGGTGGCTGGTAAAGAGAGGAACTAAGACAGCCAGAGCAGGTGTGTTTTTGTTTTTTCACTCATACAATATGCCAATTTTTTTTCAGGGCCTTCAACCCCTTTAGTCTCCTAAATGAACTCCTGACATAACTGGCAACAAAAAATCTTATGAGTTTATTTTATAAATGTAATATGCAGATACAATACTTGCCAATTGCGTGGGGCATCATTTTGATTTATGTTAAATCGGCCTTCTCCTGATATATCATTACAGGTTGTCAGTTATGCGTGTCATGAAATTCAGTCATGACCATTGAGACCCCAACAATTCCAAACACAAAAGAGGTCCTACCTAGTCTCCACTTTTATTGGGAAGAATGGCCGCATGTTTGATTTTACCCTTTATTGCTATGAATGGGACATACGGAAACAAACCCATCGCTCTTAGTATCCATTGATGTTCTACAGACCTCCAGCGACCACACATTTATGTCTCATTGACAAGATATAAAACTATCTCCTCTTATAGTGATGTTCAGAGACACAGTTATAGGGATCTATGTGCAATCTTGTGATTATCCCAGAAGCTTAAAACCGGTAATACATTACTACGATTTTGTATAAGCGCTGTCACACGTAATGGGGAGGGGACAACACACACAGAAGGAAATAAACCAGTCTAGGCCTCAAAGCTAAGGAAGAGGGATGGTGACCTCTACTGTGACTTTTTTGTGACTTAAAAATAAATAAAAAGTGCAGTGATAAATCTGGAGTGAAACTCATTAACCTATCTGACACTTTCCGTCTAGTTTTCAAAACTGGAGTGAGTGGTGTAAAAATGCAAAAACTCATGTTTTTTACACGTCAGCCCATAAAGTTGCAATAGCCCTTTTTGCGACTTTTTGAAAGCAGAATTATGGAGTACAGTGTGTGATAAATCCCCTCTATGTCTCCTCCATGTAACCTGCTCCTCTGTCCACAGGTCCACAAGTATCTAAGAAGCTCTGAAGCCACACACCGTACATCCCGCCACAGTCAGAGCCTTCTGATGTCCTGGAGAACAGAACTGCGGAGTGATGAGACCCTGGATGTGAACGCCGCTGCCTCTGGGGTAGATAAGCCTGCGTATCATTCCTCCATCCTGCTACACCCAAGACCCAAATCTGAGAGCGCTAACACATGACACAACTTGAAAGCAACAATCTCTGAACCCATTGTCCCCCAATGTCTGTATACAGCTCCGTCCATTGAGGATCTTAATACTCTTATCAACTAGACCTGAAGGTGAAGACACAGGAGCCCAATATACAGCAGGACAATGAGGCCATTACTAATACTAAACAACATATAATTTGTTATATTATGTTTCTTCACCAAAAATAAAACAATTTCTGTTCACTAATTATTGTCTGGATCCTTCCTGCTTACAGTCTCCACTTTTTGGGAATCTCAGCAATTTCCTATTATAAACAGTAACACAGGTAACCCCATAGAAGTCACTGATCCAGGCAGAGCACAGGATGGGATTTCCAATATGGGGGCTCCACTGATCTCTGTCTAAATATTTTTCATATTTTAGTCAATGTCCAATGACGCAATCACTACAAGTACCAGTCAAATTATCTCTAAAGGCAGAAGCGTTGTCATACTGTACATTTAACCAAGAGGACGGGAATATACATGCAGCATGTCACCATTTGTCATGACGTTATGGGAGCCGGTCACCACCGCTGCTGGTGATTGACTGCAGGCGACGTTACACCTGTTGTTTTCAGTGAGGGAGTCCAGTGGAACGTCACAGGCCGAGAGGAGAAGGAGTGCAAAGCCAGGACCTGAAAGCAGGTAAGTAAGCTTTTCTTTACAGATCCGGCCTAGTGGTGGGATTTGCCCAAAAATTCTTGCACAACCCCTATAAAGAGGTTCTCAGGGCTTTTTTTTTTTTTTTTTGAATTTCATTGTAGCTGTAGGGTGATCCTGAGAATCAGATCCACTAGTGGGTCCTAGACACCCCAGTCTGACCCTACAGTCACAGTATAAAGTTCAGGCTCACATACAGTGATGGTGCTACTGATAATTAATGTGCAGCGTCCCACTCAGGACATGCGGGAACTGCAAAATTACTGTAAAACTGCATTACTGTGTTGCATGTCATTCTCCATTACATCACCTGTTGTATCCCTGTTCATAGGCTGGTTAGGTGTGTTTTATACATCCCACCACTAGAGGGAGGTAGCACTTAGTCTATATAAATACCTTAGTCAGGCCTAGTGTGGGGGGAGTTGTAGTGGTTGCTAGTGAAGTGATTCAGTTCAGTTGAGACTACACATCACAGAGTAGTGAGTGAAGTCAGAAGCAGCTATGTGGTAGTGCCAACTTGCCACTCACTACTCACACCATGTACACCTACTGATACAGATGCCACTCACTACTCACACCTTGGACACCCACTGCTACAGATGCCACTCACTACTCACACCATGGACACCTACTGCTACAGATGCCACTCACTACTCACACCATGTACACCTACTGCTACAGATGCCACTCACTACTCACACCATGGACACCTACTGCTACAGATGCCACTCACTACTCACACCATGGACACCCACTGCTACAGATGCCACTCACTACTCACACCATGTACACCTACTGCTACAGATGCCACTCACTACTCACACCTTGGACACCTACTGCTACAGATGCCACTCACTACTCACACCATGGACACCCACTGCTACAGATGCCACTCACTACTCACACCATGTACAAACCGGATTCCAAAAAAGTTGGGACACTAAACAAATTGTGAATAAAAACTGAATGCAATGATGTGGAGATGGCAAATGTCAATATTTTATTTGTAATAGAACGTAGATGACAGATCATACGTTTAATCTGAGTAAATGTATCATTTTAAAGGAAAAATACGTTGATTCAAAATTTCACGGTGTCAACAAATCCCAAAAAAGTTGGGACAAGTAGCAATAAGAGGCTGGAAAAAGTAAATTTGAGCATAACGAAGAGCTCGAAGACCAATTAACACTAATTAGGTCAATTGGCAACATGATTGGGTATAAAAAGAGCTTCTCAGAGTGGCAGTGTCTCTCAGAAGCCAAGATGGGTAGAGGATCACCAATTCCCACAATGTTGCGCAGAAAGATATTGGAGCAATATCAGAAAGGTGTTACCCAGCGAAAAATTGCAAAGACTTTGCATCTATCATCATCAACTGTGCATAACATCATCCGAAGATTCAGAGAATCTGGAACAATCTCTGTGCGTAAGGGTCAAGGCCGTAAAACCATACTGGATGCCCTTAAACGACACTGCACCACAAACAGGAATGCTACTGTAAAGGAAATCACAGAATGGGCTCAGGAATACTTCCAGAAACCATTGTCGGTGAACACAATCCACCGTGCCATCCGCCGTTGCCAGCTGAAACTCTACAGTGCAAAGAAGAAGCCATTTCTAAGCAAGATCCACAAGCTCAGGCGTTTTCACTGGGCCAGGGATCATTTAAAATGGAGTGTGGCAAAATGGAAGACTGTTCTGTGGTCAGACGAGTCACGATTCGAAGTTCTTTTTGGAAATCTGGGACGCCATGTCATCCGGACCAAAGAGGACAAGGACAACCCAAGTTGTTATCAACGCTCAGTTCAGAAGCCTGCATCTCTGATGGTATGGGGTTGCATGAGTGCGTGTGGCACGGGCAGCTTGCATGTCTGGAAAGGCACCATCAATGCAGAAAAATATATTCAGGTTCTAGAACAACATATGCTCCCATCCAGACGTCATCTCTTTCAGGGAAGACCCTGCATTTTTCAACAAGATAATGCCAGACCACATTCTGCATCAATCACAACATCATGGCTGGGTAGGAGAAGGATCCGGGTACTGAAATGGCCAGTCTGCAGTCCAGATCTTTCACCTATAGAGAACATTTGGCGCATCATAAAGAGGAAGGTGCAACAAAGAAGGCCCAAGACGATTGAACAGTTAGAGGCCTGTATTAGACAAGAATGGGAGAGCATTCCTATTTCTAAACTTGAGAAACTGATCTCCTCGGTCCCCAGACGTCTGTTGAGTGTTGTAAGAAGAAGGGGATATGCCACACAGTGGTGAAAATGGCCTTGCCCCAACTTTTTGGGGATTTGTTGACACCATGAAATTCTGATTCAACATATTTTTCCCTTAAAATGGTACATTTTCTCAGTTTAAACTTTTGTTCCGTGATTTATGTTCTATTCTGAATAAAATATTAGAAGTTGGCACCTCCACATCATTGCATTCAGTTTTTATTCACGATTTGTATAGTGTCCCAACTTTTTTGGAATCCGGTTTGTACACCTACTGCTACAGATGCCACTCACTACTCACACCATGGACACCTACTGCTACAGATGCCACTCACTACTCACACCATGGACACCTACTGCTACAGATGCCACTCAGTACTCAGACCATGGACACCTACTGCTACAGATGCCACTCACTACTCACACCATGGACACCTACTGCTACAGATGCCACTCACTACTCACACCATGGACACCCACAGCTACAGATGCCACTCACTACTCACACCATGGACACCTACTGCTACAGATGCCACTCACTACTCACACCATGGACACCCACTGCTACAGATGCCACTCACTACTCACACCATGGACACCTACTGCTACAGATGCCACTCACTACTCACACCATGGACACCTACTGCTACAGATGCCACTCACTACTCACACCATGGACACCCACTGCTACAGATGCCACTCACTACTCACACCATGGACACCTACTGCAACAGATGCCACTCACTACTCACACCATGGACACCCACTGCTACAGATGCCACTCACTACTCACACCATGGACACCCACTGCTACAGATGCCACTCACTACTCACACCATGGACACCTACTGCTACAGATGCCACTCACTACTCACACCATGGACACCCACTGCTACAGATGCCACTCACTACTCACACCATGGACACCTACTGCTACAGATGCCACTCACTACTCACACCATGGACACCCACTGCTACAGATGCCACTCACTACTCACACCATGTACAAACCGGATTCCAAAAAAGTTGGGACACTAAACAAATTGTGAATAAAAACTGAATGCAATGATGTGGAGATGGCAAATGTCAATATTTTATTTGTAATAGAACGTAGATGACAGATCATACGTTTAATCTGAGTAAATGTATCATTTTAAAGGAAAAATACGTTGATTCAAAATTTCACGGTGTCAACAAATCCCAAAAAAGTTGGGACAAGTAGCAATAAGAGGCTGGAAAAAGTAAATTTGAGCATAACGAAGAGCTCGAAGACCAATTAACACTAATTAGGTCAATTGGCAACATGATTGGGTATAAAAAGAGCTTCTCAGAGTGGCAGTGTCTCTCAGAAGCCAAGATGGGTAGAGGATCATCAATTCCCACAATGTTGCGCAGAAAGATATTGGAGCAATATCAGAAAGGTGTTACCCAGCGAAAAATTGCAAAGACTTTGCATCTATCATCATCAACTGTGCATAACATCATCCAAAGATTCAGAGAATCTGGAACAATCTCTGTGCGTAAGGGTCAAGGCCGTAAAACCATACTGGATGCCCTTAAACGACACTGCACCACAAACAGGAATGCTACTGTAAAGGAAATCACAGAATGGGCTCAGGAATACTTCCAGAAACCATTGTCGGTGAACACAATCCACCGTGCCATCCGCCGTTGCCAGCTGAAACTCTACAGTGCAAAGAAGAAGCCATTTCTAAGCAAGATCCACAAGCTCAGGCGTTTTCACTGGGCCAGGGATCATTTAAAATGGAGTGGGTTTGTACACCTACTGCTACAGATGCCACTCACTACTCACACCATGGACACCTACTGCTACAGATGCCACTCACTACTCACACCATGGACACCTACTGCTACAGATGCCACTCAGTACTCAGACCATGGACACCTACTGCTACAGATGCCACTCACTACTCACACCATGGACACCTACTGCTACAGATGCCACTCACTACTCACACCATGGACACCCACTGCTACAGATGCCACTCACTACTCACACCATGGACACCTACTGCTACAGATGCCACTCACTACTCACACCATGGACACCCACTGCTACAGATGCCACTCACTACTCACACCATGGACACCTACTGCTACAGATGCCACTCACTACTCACACCATGGACACCTACTGCTACAGATGCCACTCACTACTCACACCATGGACACCCACTGCTACAGATGCCACTCACTACTCACACCATGGACACCTACTGCAACAGATGCCACTCACTACTCACACCATGGACACCCACTGCTACAGATGCCACTCACTACTCACACCATGGACACCCACTGCTACAGATGCCACTCACTACTCACACCATGGACACCTACTGCTACAGATGCCACTCACTACTCACACCATGGACACCCACTGCTACAGATGCCACTCACTACTCACACCATGGACACCTACTGCTACAGATGCCACTCACTACTCACACCATGGACACCTACTGCTACAGATGCCACTCACTACTCACACCATGGACACCCACTGCTACAGATGCCATTCACTACTCACACCATGGACACCCACTGCTACAGATGCCACTCACTACTCACACCATGGACACCCACTGCTACAGATGCCACTCACTACTCACACCATGGACACCCACTGCTACAGATGCCACTCACTACTCACACCATGGACACCCACTGCTACAGATGCCACTCACTACTCACACCATGGACACCTACTGCTACAGATGCCACTCACTACTCACACCATGGACACCTACTGCTACAGATGCCACTCACTACTCACACCATGTACACCCACTGCTACAGATGCCACTCACTACTCACACCATGGACACCCACTGCTACAGATGCCACTCACTACTCACACCATGGACACCTACTGCTACAGATGCCACTCACTACTCACACCATGGGCATCTACTGCTACAGATGCCACTCACTACTCACACCATGGGCATCTACTGCTACAGATGCCACTCACTACTCACACCATGGACACCTACTGCTACAGATGCCACTCACTACTCACACCATGGACACCCACTGCTACAGATGCCACTCACTACTCACACCATGGACACCTACTGCTACAGATGCCACTCACTACTCACACCATGGACACCCACTGCTACAGATGCCACTCACTACTCACACCATGGACACCTACTGCTACAGATGCCACTCACTACTCACACCATGGACACCTACTGCTACAGATGCCACTCAGTACTCAGACCATGGACACCTACTGCTACAGATGCCACTCACTACTCACACCCTGGACACCCACTGCTACAGATGCCACTCACTACTCACACCATGGACACCTACTGCTACAGATGCCACCCACTACTCACACCATGGACACATACTGCTACAGATGCCACTCACACCATGGACACCTACTGCTACAGATGCCACTCACTACTCACACCATGGACACCCACTGCTACAGATGCCACTCACTACTCACACCATGGACACCTACTGCTACAGATGCCACTCACTACTCACACCATGGACACCTACTGCTACAGATGCCACTCACTACTCACACCATGGACACCCACTGCTACAGATGCCACTCACTACTCACACCATGGACACCTACTGCTACAGATGCCACTCACTACTCAGACCATGGACACCTACTGCTACAGATGCCACCCACTACTCACACCATGGACACATACTGCTACAGATGCCACTCACACCATGGACACCTACTGCTACAGATGCCACTCACTACTCACACCATGGACACCTACTGCTACAGATGCCACTCACTACTCACACCATGGACACCTACTGCTACAGATGCCACCCACTACTCACACCATGGACACATACTGCTACAGATGCCACTCACTACTCACACCATGGACACCTACTGCTACAGATGCCACTCACTACTCACACCATGGACACCCACTGCTACAGATGCCACTCACTACTCACACCATGGACACCCACTGCTACAGATGCCACTCACTACTCACACCATGGACACCTACTGCTACAGATGCCACTCACTACTCAGACCATGGACACCTACTGCTACAGATGCCACCCACTACTCACACCATGGACACATACTGCTACAGATGCCACTCACACCATGGACACCTACTGCTACAGATGCCACTCACTACTCACACCATGGACACCCACTGCTACAGATGCCACTCACTACTCACATCATGGACACCTACTGCTACAGATGCCACTCACTACTCACACCATGGACACCTACTGCTACAGATGCCACTCACTACTCACACCATGGACACCCACTGCTACAGATGCCACTCACTACTCACACCATGGACACCTACTGCTACAGATGCCACTCACTACTCAGACCATGGACACATACTGCTACAGATGCCACTCACTACTCACACCATGGACACCTACTGCTACAGATGCCACTCACTACTCACACCATGTACACCTACTGCTACAGATGCCACTCACTACTCAGACCATGGACACCTACTGCTACAGATGCCACTCACTACTCACACCATGTACACCTACTGCTACAGATGCCACTCACTACTCACACCATGGACACCCACTGCTACAGATGCCACTCACTACTCACACCATGGACACCTACTGCTACAGATGCCACTCACTACTCACACCATGGACACCTACTGCTACAGATGCCACTCACTACTCAGACCATGGACACCTACTGCTACAGATGCCACTCACTACTCACACCATGTACACCCACTGCTACAGATGCCACTCACTACTCACACCATGGACACCCACTGCTACAGATGCCACTCACTACTCACACCATGGACACCTACTGCTACAGATGCCACTCACTACTCACACCATGGACACCTACTGCTACAGATGCCACTCACTACTCACACCATGGACACCCACTGCTACAGATGCCACTCACTACTCACACCATGGACACCTACTGCTACAGATGCCACTCACTACTCACACCATGGACACCTACTGCTACAGATGCCACCCACTACTCACACCATGGACACCTACTGCTACAGATGCCACTCACACCATGGACACCTACTGCTACAGATGCCACTCAGTACTCACACCATGGACACCTACTGCTACAGATGCCACTCACTACTCACACCATGGACACCTACTGCTACAGATGCCACTCACTACTCACACCATGTACTGCTACAGATGCCACTCACTACTCACATTATGTACACCTACTGCTACAGATGCCACTCACTACTCACACCATGTACACCCACAGATGCCACTCACTACTCACACCATGTACACCTACTGCTACAGATGCCACTCACACCATGGACACGTACTGCTACAGATGCCACTCACTACTCACACCATGGACACCCACTGCTACAGATGCCACTCACTACTCACACCATGGACACCTACTGCTACAGTTGCCACTCACTACTCACACCATGAACACCGACTGCTACAGATGCCACTCACTACTCACACCATGTACACCTACTGCTACAGATGCCACTCAGTACTCACACCATGGACACCTACTGCTACAGATGCCACCCACTACTCACACCATGGACACCTACTGCTACAGATGCCACCCACTACTCACACCATGGACACCTACTGCTACAGATGCCACTCACACCATGTACACCCACTGCTACAGATGCCACTCACTACTCACACCATGGACACCTACTGCTACAGATGCCACTCAGTACTCACACCATGTACACCTACTGCTACAGATGCCACTCAGTACTCAGACCATGGACACCTACTGCTACAGATGCCACCCACTACTCACACCATGGACACCTACTGCTACAGATGCCACTCACACCATGGACACCTACTGCTACAGATGCCACTCAGTACTCACACCATGGACACCCACTGCTACAGATGCCACTCACTACTCACACCATGGACACCTACTGCTACAGATGCCACTCACACCATGTACACCTACTGCTACAGATGCCACTCACTACTCACACCATAGACACCTACTGCTACAGATGCCACTCACTACTCACACCATGGACACCTACTGCTACAGATGCCACTCACTACTCACACCATGTACTGCTACAGATGCCACTCACTACTCACATTATGTACACCTACTGCTACAGATGCCACTCACTACTCACACCATGTACACCTACTGCTACAGATGCTACTCACTACTCACACCATGGACACCCACTGCTACAGATGCCACTCACTACTCACACCATGGACACCTACTGCTACAGATGCCACTCACTACTCACACCATGGACACCTACTGCTACAGATGCCACTCACTACTCACACCATGGACACCTACTGCTACAGATGCCACTCACTACTCACACCATGGACACCTACTGCTACAGATGCCACTCAGTACTCAGACCATGGACACCTACTGCTACAGATGCCACTCACTACTCACACCATGTACTGCTACAGATGCCACTCACTACTCACACCATGTACACCTACTGCTACAGATGCCACTCACACCATGTGCACCTACTGCTACAGATGCCACTCACTACTCACACCATGGACACATACTGCTACAGATGCCACTCACTACTCACACCATGTACACCTACTGCTACAGATGCCACTCACTACTCACACCATGTGCACCTACTGCTACAGATGCCACTCACTACTCACACCATGGACACCTACTGCTACAGATGCCACTCACTACTCACACCATGGACACCTACTGCTACAGATGCCACTCAGTACTCACACCATGGACACCTACTGCTACAGATGCCACTCACTACTCACACCATGGACACCTACTGCTACAGATGCCACTCACTACTCACACCATGTACACCTACTGCTACAGATGCCACTCACTACTCACACCATGGACACCCACTGCTACAGATGCCACTCACTACTCACACCATGGACACCTACTGCTACAGATGCCACTCACTACTCACACCATGGACACCTACTGCTACAGATGCCACTCACTACTCACACCATGTACACCTACTGCTACAGATGCCACTCAGTACTCACGCCATGGACACCCACTGCTACAGATGCCACTCACTACTCAGACCATGGACACCTACTGCTACAGATGCCACTCACTACTCACACCATGTACTGCTACAGATGCCACTCACTACTCACACCATGTACACCTACTGCTACAGATGCCACTCACTACTCACACCATGGACACCTACTGCTACAGATGCCACTCACTACTCACACCATGTACACCTACTGCTACAGATGCCACTCAGTACTCACGCCATGGACACCCACTGCTACAGATGCCACTCACTACTCAGACCATGGACACCTACTGCTACAGATGCCACTCACTACTCACACCATGTACTGCTACAGATGCCACTCACTACTCACACCATGGACACATACTGCTACAGATGCCACTCACTACTCACACCATGGACACATACTGCTACAGATGCCACTCACTACTCACACCATGTACACCTACTGCTACAGATGCCACTCACTAGTCACACCATGTGCACCTACTGCTACAGATGCCACTCACTACTCACACCATGGACACCTACTGCTACAGATGCCACTCACTACTCACACCATGTACTGCTACAGATGCCACTCACTACTCACACCATGTACACCTACTGCTACAGATGCCACTCACACCATGTGCACCTACTGCTACAGATGCCACTCACTACTCACACCATGGACACATACTGCTACAGATGCCACTCACTACTCACACCATGTACACCTACTGCTACAGATGCCACTCACTACTCACACCATGTGCACCTACTGCTACAGATGCCACTCACTACTCACACCATGGACACCTACTGCTACAGATGCCACTCACTACTCACACCATGGACACCTACTGCTACAGATGCCACTCACTACTCACACCATGGACACCTACTGCTACAGATGCCACTCACTACTCACACCATGGACACCTACTGCTACAGATGCCACTCACTACTCACACCATGTACACCTACTGCTACAGATGCCACTCACTACTCACACCATGGACACCCACTGCTACAGATGCCACTCACTACTCACACCATGGACACCTACTGCTACAGATGCCACTCACTACTCACACCATGGACACCTACTGCTACAGATGCCACTCACTACTCACACCATGTACACCTACTGCTACAGATGCCACTCAGTACTCACGCCATGGACACCCACTGCTACAGATGCCACTCACTACTCAGACCATGGACACCTACTGCTACAGATGCCACTCACTACTCACACCATGTACTGCTACAGATGCCACTCACTACTCACACCATGTACACCTACTGCTACAGATGCCACTCACTACTCACACCATGGACACCTACTGCTACAGATGCCACTCACTACTCACACCATGTACACCTACTGCTACAGATGCCACTCAGTACTCACGCCATGGACACCCACTGCTACAGATGCCACTCACTACTCAGACCATGGACACCTACTGCTACAGATGCCACTCACTACTCACACCATGTACTGCTACAGATGCCACTCACTACTCACACCATGGACACATACTGCTACAGATGCCACTCACTACTCACACCATGGACACATACTGCTACAGATGCCACTCACTACTCACACTATGTACACCTACTGCTACAGATGCCACTCACTAGTCACACCATGTGCACCTACTGCTACAGATGCCACTCACTACTCACACCATGGACACCTACTGCTACAGATGCCACTCACTACTCACACCATGGACACCTACTGCTACAGATGCCACTCACTACTCACACCATGGACACCCACTGCTACAGATGCCACTCACTACTCACACCATGGACACCTACTGCAACAGATGCCACTCACTACTCACACCATGGACACCCACTGCTACAGATGCCACTCACTACTCACACCATGGACACCCACTGCTACAGATGCCACTCACTACTCACACCATGGACACCTACTGCTACAGATGCCACTCACTACTCACACCATGGACACCCACTGCTACAGATGCCACTCACTACTCACACCATGGACACCTACTGCTACAGATGCCACTCACTACTCACACCATGGACACCTACTGCTACAGATGCCACTCACTACTCACACCATGGACACCCACTGCTACAGATGCCATTCACTACTCACACCATGGACACCCACTGCTACAGATGCCACTCACTACTCACACCATGGACACCCACTGCTACAGATGCCACTCACTACTCACACCATGGACACCCACTGCTACAGATGCCACTCACTACTCACACCATGGACACCCACTGCTACAGATGCCACTCACTACTCACACCATGGACACCTACTGCTACAGATGCCACTCACTACTCACACCATGGACACCTACTGCTACAGATGCCACTCACTACTCACACCATGTACACCCACTGCTACAGATGCCACTCACTACTCACACCATGGACACCCACTGCTACAGATGCCACTCACTACTCACACCATGGACACCTACTGCTACAGATGCCACTCACTACTCACACCATGGGCATCTACTGCTACAGATGCCACTCACTACTCACACCATGGGCATCTACTGCTACAGATGCCACTCACTACTCACACCATGGACACCTACTGCTACAGATGCCACTCACTACTCACACCATGGACACCCACTGCTACAGATGCCACTCACTACTCACACCATGGACACCTACTGCTACAGATGCCACTCACTACTCACACCATGGACACCCACTGCTACAGATGCCACTCACTACTCACACCATGGACACCTACTGCTACAGATGCCACTCACTACTCACACCATGGACACCTACTGCTACAGATGCCACTCAGTACTCAGACCATGGACACCTACTGCTACAGATGCCACTCACTACTCACACCCTGGACACCCACTGCTACAGATGCCACTCACTACTCACACCATGGACACCTACTGCTACAGATGCCACCCACTACTCACACCATGGACACATACTGCTACAGATGCCACTCACACCATGGACACCTACTGCTACAGATGCCACTCACTACTCACACCATGGACACCCACTGCTACAGATGCCACTCACTACTCACACCATGGACACCTACTGCTACAGATGCCACTCACTACTCACACCATGGACACCTACTGCTACAGATGCCACTCACTACTCACACCATGGACACCCACTGCTACAGATGCCACTCACTACTCACACCATGGACACCTACTGCTACAGATGCCACTCACTACTCAGACCATGGACACCTACTGCTACAGATGCCACCCACTACTCACACCATGGACACATACTGCTACAGATGCCACTCACACCATGGACACCTACTGCTACAGATGCCACTCACTACTCACACCATGGACACCTACTGCTACAGATGCCACTCACTACTCACACCATGGACACCTACTGCTACAGATGCCACCCACTACTCACACCATGGACACATACTGCTACAGATGCCACTCACTACTCACACCATGGACACCTACTGCTACAGATGCCACTCACTACTCACACCATGGACACCCACTGCTACAGATGCCACTCACTACTCACACCATGGACACCCACTGCTACAGATGCCACTCACTACTCACACCATGGACACCTACTGCTACAGATGCCACTCACTACTCAGACCATGGACACCTACTGCTACAGATGCCACCCACTACTCACACCATGGACACATACTGCTACAGATGCCACTCACACCATGGACACCTACTGCTACAGATGCCACTCACTACTCACACCATGGACACCCACTGCTACAGATGCCACTCACTACTCACATCATGGACACCTACTGCTACAGATGCCACTCACTACTCACACCATGGACACCTACTGCTACAGATGCCACTCACTACTCACACCATGGACACCCACTGCTACAGATGCCACTCACTACTCACACCATGGACACCTACTGCTACAGATGCCACTCACTACTCAGACCATGGACACATACTGCTACAGATGCCACTCACTACTCACACCATGGACACCTACTGCTACAGATGCCACTCACTACTCACACCATGTACACCTACTGCTACAGATGCCACTCACTACTCAGACCATGGACACCTACTGCTACAGATGCCACTCACTACTCACACCATGTACACCTACTGCTACAGATGCCACTCACTACTCACACCATGGACACCCACTGCTACAGATGCCACTCACTACTCACACCATGGACACCTACTGCTACAGATGCCACTCACTACTCACACCATGGACACCTACTGCTACAGATGCCACTCACTACTCAGACCATGGACACCTACTGCTACAGATGCCACTCACTACTCACACCATGTACACCCACTGCTACAGATGCCACTCACTACTCACACCATGGACACCCACTGCTACAGATGCCACTCACTACTCACACCATGGACACCTACTGCTACAGATGCCACTCACTACTCACACCATGGACACCTACTGCTACAGATGCCACTCACTACTCACACCATGGACACCCACTGCTACAGATGCCACTCACTACTCACACCATGGACACCTACTGCTACAGATGCCACTCACTACTCACACCATGGACACCTACTGCTACAGATGCCACCCACTACTCACACCATGGACACCTACTGCTACAGATGCCACTCACACCATGGACACCTACTGCTACAGATGCCACTCAGTACTCACACCATGGACACCTACTGCTACAGATGCCACTCACTACTCACACCATGGACACCTACTGCTACAGATGCCACTCACTACTCACACCATGTACTGCTACAGATGCCACTCACTACTCACATTATGTACACCTACTGCTACAGATGCCACTCACTACTCACACCATGTACACCCACAGATGCCACTCACTACTCACACCATGTACACCTACTGCTACAGATGCCACTCACACCATGGACACGTACTGCTACAGATGCCACTCACTACTCACACCATGGACACCCACTGCTACAGATGCCACTCACTACTCACACCATGGACACCTACTGCTACAGTTGCCACTCACTACTCACACCATGAACACCGACTGCTACAGATGCCACTCACTACTCACACCATGTACACCTACTGCTACAGATGCCACTCAGTACTCACACCATGGACACCTACTGCTACAGATGCCACCCACTACTCACACCATGGACACCTACTGCTACAGATGCCACCCACTACTCACACCATGGACACCTACTGCTACAGATGCCACTCACACCATGTACACCCACTGCTACAGATGCCACTCACTACTCACACCATGGACACCTACTGCTACAGATGCCACTCAGTACTCACACCATGTACACCTACTGCTACAGATGCCACTCAGTACTCAGACCATGGACACCTACTGCTACAGATGCCACCCACTACTCACACCATGGACACCTACTGCTACAGATGCCACTCACACCATGGACACCTACTGCTACAGATGCCACTCAGTACTCACACCATGGACACCCACTGCTACAGATGCCACTCACTACTCACACCATGGACACCTACTGCTACAGATGCCACTCACACCATGTACACCTACTGCTACAGATGCCACTCACTACTCACACCATAGACACCTACTGCTACAGATGCCACTCACTACTCACACCATGGACACCTACTGCTACAGATGCCACTCACTACTCACACCATGTACTGCTACAGATGCCACTCACTACTCACATTATGTACACCTACTGCTACAGATGCCACTCACTACTCACACCATGTACACCTACTGCTACAGATGCTACTCACTACTCACACCATGGACACCCACTGCTACAGATGCCACTCACTACTCACACCATGGACACCTACTGCTACAGATGCCACTCACTACTCACACCATGGACACCTACTGCTACAGATGCCACTCACTACTCACACCATGGACACCTACTGCTACAGATGCCACTCACTACTCACACCATGGACACCTACTGCTACAGATGCCACTCAGTACTCAGACCATGGACACCTACTGCTACAGATGCCACTCACTACTCACACCATGTACTGCTACAGATGCCACTCACTACTCACACCATGTACACCTACTGCTACAGATGCCACTCACACCATGTGCACCTACTGCTACAGATGCCACTCACTACTCACACCATGGACACATACTGCTACAGATGCCACTCACTACTCACACCATGTACACCTACTGCTACAGATGCCACTCACTACTCACACCATGTGCACCTACTGCTACAGATGCCACTCACTACTCACACCATGGACACCTACTGCTACAGATGCCACTCACTACTCACACCATGGACACCTACTGCTACAGATGCCACTCAGTACTCACACCATGGACACCTACTGCTACAGATGCCACTCACTACTCACACCATGGACACCTACTGCTACAGATGCCACTCACTACTCACACCATGTACACCTACTGCTACAGATGCCACTCACTACTCACACCATGGACACCCACTGCTACAGATGCCACTCACTACTCACACCATGGACACCTACTGCTACAGATGCCACTCACTACTCACACCATGGACACCTACTGCTACAGATGCCACTCACTACTCACACCATGTACACCTACTGCTACAGATGCCACTCAGTACTCACGCCATGGACACCCACTGCTACAGATGCCACTCACTACTCAGACCATGGACACCTACTGCTACAGATGCCACTCACTACTCACACCATGTACTGCTACAGATGCCACTCACTACTCACACCATGTACACCTACTGCTACAGATGCCACTCACTACTCACACCATGGACACCTACTGCTACAGATGCCACTCACTACTCACACCATGTACACCTACTGCTACAGATGCCACTCAGTACTCACGCCATGGACACCCACTGCTACAGATGCCACTCACTACTCAGACCATGGACACCTACTGCTACAGATGCCACTCACTACTCACACCATGTACTGCTACAGATGCCACTCACTACTCACACCATGGACACATACTGCTACAGATGCCACTCACTACTCACACCATGGACACATACTGCTACAGATGCCACTCACTACTCACACCATGTACACCTACTGCTACAGATGCCACTCACTAGTCACACCATGTGCACCTACTGCTACAGATGCCACTCACTACTCACACCATGGACACCTACTGCTACAGATGCCACTCACTACTCACACCATGTACTGCTACAGATGCCACTCACTACTCACACCATGTACACCTACTGCTACAGATGCCACTCACACCATGTGCACCTACTGCTACAGATGCCACTCACTACTCACACCATGGACACATACTGCTACAGATGCCACTCACTACTCACACCATGTACACCTACTGCTACAGATGCCACTCACTACTCACACCATGTGCACCTACTGCTACAGATGCCACTCACTACTCACACCATGGACACCTACTGCTACAGATGCCACTCACTACTCACACCATGGACACCTACTGCTACAGATGCCACTCAGTACTCACACCATGGACACCTACTGCTACAGATGCCACTCACTACTCACACCATGGACACCTACTGCTACAGATGCCACTCACTACTCACACCATGTACACCTACTGCTACAGATGCCACTCACTACTCACACCATGGACACCCACTGCTACAGATGCCACTCACTACTCACACCATGGACACCTACTGCTACAGATGCCACTCACTACTCACACCATGGACACCTACTGCTACAGATGCCACTCACTACTCACACCATGTACACCTACTGCTACAGATGCCACTCAGTACTCACGCCATGGACACCCACTGCTACAGATGCCACTCACTACTCAGACCATGGACACCTACTGCTACAGATGCCACTCACTACTCACACCATGTACTGCTACAGATGCCACTCACTACTCACACCATGTACACCTACTGCTACAGATGCCACTCACTACTCACACCATGGACACCTACTGCTACAGATGCCACTCACTACTCACACCATGTACACCTACTGCTACAGATGCCACTCAGTACTCACGCCATGGACACCCACTGCTACAGATGCCACTCACTACTCAGACCATGGACACCTACTGCTACAGATGCCACTCACTACTCACACCATGTACTGCTACAGATGCCACTCACTACTCACACCATGGACACATACTGCTACAGATGCCACTCACTACTCACACCATGGACACATACTGCTACAGATGCCACTCACTACTCACACTATGTACACCTACTGCTACAGATGCCACTCACTAGTCACACCATGTGCACCTACTGCTACAGATGCCACTCACTACTCACACCATGGACACCTACTGCTACAGATGCCACTCACTACTCACACCATGGACACCTACTGCTACAGATGCCACTCACTACTCACACCATGTACTGCTACAGATGCCACTCACTACTCACACCATGTACTGCTACAGATGCCACTCACTACTCACACCATGGACACCTACTGCTACAGATGCCACTCACACCATGGACACCTACTGCTACAGATGCCACTCACACCATGGATACCTACTGCTACAGATGCCACTCACACCATGGACACCTACACACTGGGCTCACGCTTCACAACAAGGCACCTGTACACTGAACACATGCCACGCACACACTAAACAAATTAAATTATGCAGATATCAAAAACACACTGCTCGGACACCAGCACTACATTAGGCACCGCACCAACTTCCCCACAACACTCTGTAACATATCATCCAGTGCTCAGTCACTTTGAAACTAGACAGCTCCTCCAGTGTTGTCATTACACGCAAAGCCTTCTGGGTCCTGTAGTTTACCAACGCAGCTGGGGCTGACGTCGAGGAGACGCCATGAACTACAATCCCCGGAATGCTTTGCGGCTGGCGGAGGTTCCTGGTGCGGCATGGCGGAACAAACGGATGAAAACATTCCCGTGTATGAGGTGACACACTTGAACACTAAGAAGATACATGTCGCCTCCTTCGGACATTTGTGGAGACAGAATCTGAGCGGCTGGGACCTGAGTCTGGAGGAGGTGTCCTCCGTGGACTTGGGGGATGACGAGCTGGCTGCAGAGCTGGACTGCACGGCGGATGTAGCGGCCGAGATCAAGAACCTGTGCAGGTAACACTGGCGGAGATTTAGCAAACTGGTGTAAATTAGAACTGGCTTAGTTGCCCATAGCAACCAATCACAGTCCACCTTTCATTTTCCAAAGGAGCTCTGAAAAATGAAAGGTGGAATCTGATTGGTTGCTATGGGCAACTAAGCCAGTTCTACTTTACTCCAGTTTTGATAAATCTTAGAGTGTGTGGTGTGTCTGCAGTCCCTTCCTTGATCAATAGGTCTGTAATTGGAGACAATAAAACCCCTCAGACATTGTTCTCTCCTTCATCTCCCGTCCCCTTTTCATTGATGATGTCACCTCTGACAACAAAACAAGACAGGCGCTGGTGGAGTGGGATGAAATTTATGAGGTAACTTCTGCCCTCTGTTATAGGGGCACAGTCTGTCAGAAATTTCAGACTACAGCATGCTGCCTTATTTGTTAAAATGGCTGAAACCCGATGGACCCTTTTATAGTCATTGGGCGCTGTTGGCATCCGTCATCTTTGGCTTGTATAATTGATGACACCACATTGACCCCCTCTAGATTCTGGAAGAAAGTAGTAGTGGAATGCTAGCAAAGTACATACTGTACTTGCCCGTTGGCTAGAATGGGTGGTCCATGCACAACCCAAATAACCCCATTTTTTTAAAGGGGAATTAAACCCTAAAAAAACCATACCGTAAATTTTCACAAATAAATGTAATCTATAGTGCACCCGCAGCTATGTCTACAAGGTGCTCGCCAAGCTACTGTCATGAGCGGTTTAGGAGAGATCTTCCAGACAAAGCACTATGGGGGGCATTTATCAAGACCAGCGGTTTTTATCGCCGGACTTGATTCCCCTGTGCAGCCGGGGGATGTGTCAGATTTATGCAGCGGCGCCGGCCTCTCAGAGATTTGGCGCCTCCTCTTGCTGGCCATGCAACAGACTGACATTTACGGCATCCTCCTAGCTGCCATCGATTTTTTTCTTGATGTCCTCACCACACCTCCTTTTCTCGCCACAGATATGCAGTGCGCCAATTTTTTTTTACACCACTAATTAGTGCCGTAAACACCTTAATAAATGTCCCCCTACGTCTTTCCCCTAGTCCTTTGGCTACAGAACGGCTGAGTGAACAAGCGGCAGATACTTGGAGCCACCGGGTTATTCTAAATCTTCCCCGTTTAGCCACCTGACATCCACACCTAAGGAATATTAGCTGCCACCACTTGTCATATTAACCTGTTCCGGACACATGACGCACCGGTATGTAATGTATAGTTCCCATCACCGCCGCTCAGCGGACGGTGATCGGAACTCGGTGCCTGCTGAAATCATTGAGCAGGCACCTTGGCTAAATGCGCCGGGGGGTCCTGTGACCCCCCCCCCCCCCATGTCGGCGATCGCAGCAAACCGCAGGTCAATTCAGACCTGCAGTTTGCTGCGTTTCCGGGTTATTGGGGTCTCTGGGGACCCGATAACCCGGAACAGGATGGTGATCGGTGGTGTGATAATACACCACCAATCGCCATCCTGCAAACCTGAGAGGTGATGGTGACATCACCTCTCAGGATCGCTCTCATTGGTTGGCTGCAGGGGCGGAAGGTTCAAATTACCGCAGCGCTCCTCTCCTCCTCCTTTTGTGTCCGGGAGCGAGGAGAGATCGCTTCAAGGATCATCAGAGCCAGCACCCCAACAACTCCATCTGTGCCCCAGCACCCAGGTAATTAGAGAAAGGCTAGGGACAAGTTAGATTAGGCAGGGATATTTTAGGGAAAGTTAGTGAGAAGAAAAAAAACAAACAGTTACTGATTGCATCACCCTAAATCGGGTGTCTGGGGTCCACAGCACAGCTGTGTGACCCTAGACCCCCCAGTTTTTTTTTTGTCTGTCTGTAAGTTTTAGGGTGAGTTCGCGAACACCTGTGCCCCCACACACACGCACACCAAATAAAGATTTACACGCACATACACACGCAGACACACACTCCTCTATGGCCCGCCGGATGTTCTCGGCCGAGGAGGTATACGCCCAGCTTGCCTCCGAGTCCGAGAGTCCCAGTGAGGACGAGGATGACCCCACTTTCCTTTTGTCATCCGCGTCCTCCAGCAGATACGCCGCCAGGCGGAGCAAAGGGACCGACATGTTAGGGACCCTGTGGCCACCCTAGTACGATCAGCTCTGGGGCTCGTACTAGTTTTCCGGCCCACCAGTTAAATCCACCGGAGCCCCCTGCCAGTGAACTTGTCTGGTATACCCCAGAGCGTTATGAGCCCTTGATTCCTGATTTTGAAGGCCAACCAGGAATCCAGATTTCCACAGTGGGCTTCACTGAATATGACTTTTTTAGTTTTTTTTCAGTGACCACTTTGTAAATCTGATGGTGGAGCAGACGAACCTGTACGCCCAACAGTTCATTGCTCAACACCCGGGCTCCTTTTTGGCTAGGCCCGGTGGCTGGACCGCGGTCAGTGCAGCCGAGATGAGGACGTTTTGGGGCCTCGTGCTGCACATGGGCCTAGTCAAGAAACCTAGTGTCAGGAAGTACTAGAGTGGGGACGTCCTCTACCAGACCCCACTTTACAGTACAGCCATGACATGCTCGCGGTTTGAGGCCATCCGGAAATGCCTGCATTATTCAGATAATGCAGCATGTCCCCCCCCAAGGTGATCCTGCCTATGACCACCTGTACAAAATCAGGCCGGTCATTGATCACTTTGGGACCAAATTTGTACAGGCCTATGTACCTGGAAGGGAGGTCGCGGTTGATGAGTCTCTCATTGCGTTCAAGGGGAGACTTCTTTTCCGCCAGTATGTTCCCTCAAAGCGGGCGAGGTATGGCGTGAAGCTGTACAAACTTTGTGAGAGTACCTCAGGGTACACTCACAAGTTTCGCGTGTACGAGGGGCGAGATTCCTGTATTCAACCCCCAGAATGTCCCCCCACTCTGGGTGTTAGCGGGAAACTTGTGTGGGACCTTATGCACCCACTGCTAGATAAGGGTTACCACGTGTACGTGGATAACTTTTATACTAGTATACCCTTGTTCCAGTCCCTTGCTGCCAGTTCCACATCCGCTTGTGGGACCGTGCGGAAAAATCAACGCGGCCTCCCTACCCACCCCCTCCAGGTACCTATCCTCAGGGGTGAGACCCGTGCCCTTACCAGTGGAAACCTGTTGCTGGTCAGATATAAGGACAAAAGGGATGTCCTTGTACTGTCCACAATTCATAGTAACTGCATCACCCCTGTCCCTGTGCGAGGTACCGCGGCAACGGTCCTCAAGCCCAATTGTATCGTCGACTACAATCGGTATATGGGAGGAGTTGATCTATCTGATCAAGTCTTCAAGCCATATAATGCCATGTGCAAAACCCGGGCATGGTACAAAAAAGTTGCGGTCTACTTGGTGCAGGTTGCCTTGTACAACTCTTTTGTGCTGTCCCGGAGCGCTGGCAACACAGGGACATTCCTTCAGTTCTATGAGGCAGTCCTCAAGGACCTGATTTTTTTCTGACCGGGAAAGTGCAGGCCGGAGTACAGCGTAGGAACGCGCTGTAAAACGCTCAGGTCTGAACTGAGCCTTAAGGTATTCCACAAGAGTTATTGGCAAATGGAGATGAAATTTCTGAATTTCTATTTCTGGTAACCTTGCCTCACAAAAATGGAATATAGATAAACCAAAAATCATATGTACCCTAACAATAGTCCCAACAAAACTGCCACCCTATCCCGTAGTTTCCAAAATGGGGTCACTTTTATGGAGTTTCTACTCTAGGGGTGCATCAGGGGGGCTTCAAATGGGACATGGTGTAAATAAACCAGTCCAGCAAAATCTGCCTTCCAAAAACCATACGGCGCACCTTTCCCTCTACGCCCTACTGTGTGCCCGTACAGTAGTTTACCGCCACATATGGGGTGTTTCTGCAAACTACAGAATCGGGCCAATAAATATAGCATTTTGTTTGGCTGTTAACCCTTGCTTTGTTACTGGAAAAAGTGGATTAAAATGGAAAATTTGCCCAAAAATTTTAATTCTCTAATTTCCTCCCCATTTGCCAATAACTCTTGTGGAACACCTAAAGGGTTAACGACATTTGTAAAATCAGTTTTGAATACCTTGATAGGTGTAATTTCTAGAATGGGGTCATTTTTGGGGGGTTTCTATTATGTAAGCCTACAAAGTGACTTCGGATCTGAACTGGTCCCTAAAAATTGGGTTTTTGATAATTTCGGAAAAATTTCAAGATTTGCTTCTAAACTTCTAAGCTTGTAACAGCCCCAAAAAATAAAATGTCATTCCCAAAATGATCCAAACATGAAGTAGACATGTAGGGAATGTAAAGTAATAACTATTGTTGGAGGTATTACTATGTATTATAGAAGTTGAGAAATTGAAACTTGGAAATTTGCAATTTTTTCCCAATATTTGGTAAATGTTGTATTTTTTTATAAATAATTTTTTTTTCTTTTACTTCATTTTACCAGTGTCATGAAGTACAATATGTGACGAAAAAACATTCTCAGAATGGCCTGGATAAGTCAAAGCGTTTTAAAGTTATCAGCACTTAAAGTGACACTGATCAGATTTGCAAAAAATGGCCAAGTCCTTAAGGTGAAATAAGGCTGTGTCCTTAAGGAGTTAAACGAGTTATCCAGTTTCAAGATCCCCTCACCGGTAATATACTTACCCTTCTCCCCTCCTGGTCCGCGCACCACCTCGGCTGCTTCTCCCTGTTACACGGATGAAAACATCCAGTGTCGGGGTGGGGGGGGGGGGAGCAGCCAATAGCAGGCGGGGACGGGGAAGAGCCTCCCTAGCATCGCGGGTGACGCTAGGGAAGCTAGTCCCCGTCTGCCATTGGCTGTCCCCCCCCCCTTTCCGATACAGGATGTTTTTATCCTTGTGCAGGGAGAAGCGGCAGGGACCAGGAGGGGAACAGGATAAGTATATTACCAGTGAGGGGCCCGACACACGTGTGTGTGTGTGTGTGGGGGGGGGGGGGGGGGGGGGGAGTTTCTTGAATTTGGATAACCCCTTTAAGCAGACAAAACACCTTAGGCTACTTTCACACTAGCGTTTTTTTCAGATCCGTCATGGATCTGCAAAAACGAATCCTTCTTGAACACCATTGAAAGTCACTGAGGGACGGATGTCAGATTGTGTCAGAGAAAACGTTTGGTTCCGCTTCGTCAGGCGGACAGCAAAACGCTGCAGGCAGTGTCTTGGTGTCCGCCTCCAGAGCGGAGTGGTGACTAAACTAAGGCAAACTGATGCATTCTAAGCGGATCCTTTTCCATTCAGAATGCATTGGGGCTGAACTGATCCGTTTTGGACCGCTTCTGAGAGCCCTGAACGGATCTCACAAACGGAAAGCCAAAACGCCAGTGTGAAAGTAGCCTCAAACTACGTAACTGAAAATTAACCACTCAAACACACTACGCTCCCTAGCAGTTCACAGGGTTAATACATCAACATATGTAACGCTTCTTCCGAGGTCGAGAAATTGTTTAGAACCTAGGAAGGCTATTATTAAAAAACAGTTTGAAATAGGGTTGTTTCGGGTATCGAATTTTCGATACCCAATCTATACTTTTGCCTGGTATCGACCTTGATACCAGGATTTGCCTTTTTTCGATACTAGGCTTCGCTATTGCGCAGTCTAGTATCAGAGAACAAGGAGCGCGCTGCTCTCAGTGTGCTCCGTGTTCTCCTCAGCAGCACAGGGGAGAGGGAAGCAGTCTCTCCCTCCCCCCTGTGCCGCTGCTGGCGCTGCCACCAATGAGGAGAGAGGGGCCACCAATGAAAGTAAATGTTTAAAGAGGACCTTTCATCTGGCCAATTTTATTTTACTAAGTATGCTGACATATAGAGCGGCGCCCAGGGATCTCACTGCACTTACTATTATCCCTGGGCGCTGCTCCGTTCTCCAGCTATGCCCTCCGGTATGTTCGGGGACTTGGTTATATTGGGCGGAGACTTCCCTTGTTCTCCTGGGCGTCTCCTTTTCCCAGGCTGTAGCGCTGAGCTCACAGCCTGGGAGTTTTTTTTCTCCCAGTTACTTTTATTCAACCAGCAAGTAATTTTTTGACGGGAAATGACATAGGTATCTCCCAAAAGATAATAAGACGATATACAAGAGGCATCAAACGCTTCCTATAATTGCAGACCAGCTTTTTGCATGTCTCCACAGGAATTTTTGCCCATTCATCTTTAGTAATGAGCTCCAAATCTTTCAGGTTGGAGGGTCTTCTTGCCATCACCCTGATCTTTAGCTCCCTCCACAGATTCTCAATTGGATTCAAGTCTGGACTCTGGCTGGGCCACTCCAAAACATTAATGTTGTTGTCTGCTAACCATTTCTTCACCACTTTTGCTGTGTGTTTTGGGTCATTGTCATGCTGAAATGTCCACTGGTGCCCAAGGCCAAGTTTCTCTGCAGACTGCCTGATGTTGTCGTTGAGAATCCTCATGTATTGCTCTTTTTTCATGGTGCCGTTTACTGTGATTAGGTTCCCTGGTCCATTGGCTCAAAAACACCCCCAAAGCATTAGGTTCCCACCACCATGTTTGACAGTGGAGATAGTGGGTTGAAGGCTTCTCCTTTTTTACGCCAAATGAAGGAAACATCATTGTGACCAAACAATAAAATTTTTGTTTCATCTGACCATAACACAGAAGACCAGCGAGCTTTTGTGGGCCTTATCTGGAGAAGTGGCGTCCTCCTTGGTCTGCATCCGTGGAACCCAGCAGTGTGCAGTGTCCGTTGGATTGTCTGCCTTGAGACATTGCCACCAGCAGAGCCCAGATTCACCAGGATGGCCTTGGTGGTGATCCTTGGATTCTTTTTCACCTCTCTAACTATCCTCCTGGCCAGCACAGGTGTCACTTTTGGCTTCCGAACACGTCCTCTGAGATTTTCCACAGTGTGGAACATCTTGTATTTTTTAATAATACTTTGCACTGTAGCCACTGGAACTTGAAAACATTTAGAAATGGCCTTGTAGCCCTTTCCTGACTTGTGAGAAGCCACAATGCGCAGCCGCAGGTCCTCACTGAGCTCCTTTGTCTTAGCCATGACTGTCCACAAACCAACTGCAGAGAGCTGCTGTTTTTCACCTGTTGAGTTGATTAAAACAGCAGTTCCCAATTAATCAGGATAATTAGGATGCTTTAGAACAGCTTGGACTATTTGGAATGGTATAGAACTTTTGATTTTCCACAGACTGACAGTTTGTGAAGGGTATGAATAATTTTGGACTGGACACTTTTTGCTGAAATGTAAATAAAAGCTGAGAAATGTTTTTTTTCCACAATAATGCCTCTTGTACATCATCTTATTATCTTTTGGGAGACACCTATGTCATTTCCCGTCAAAAAATTACTTGCTGGTTGAATAAAAGTAGCTTTAAGTAAAAATTAGCCTGGGGTATGAATAATTATGGGCAGCACTGTAGTTATTTAATAAAAAGTAAAAAAAAACATTAAAATATTAAGTATAAATCGCCCCCTTCCCCAATTTTACATATAAAATATATAAACAATAAATAAATAAACATATTACATATCGCCATGTCTGAAAAGTCCAAACTATTAACATATAAAAAAAATTCCTATGCGGTGAGCGCCGTAACAGAATTTTTTTTAATAAAAACTGCGCTATTCGCCATTTTTTTTTAGTCACCTTGTCCCCCCAAAAAATAGGATCGGACTGTTCTATTATAGGCTGGACATTCCATAAAATGTGGAATGCACGCAGCTTTTTTTGGTGTTTTATTTTTTTCGCGTGGTATCTAGTATCGCAATACTTTTTTATGGTATCGAAACCGAATCAAAATTTTGGTATCGAAACAACCCTAGTTTGAAAGTAAAAAGAAACGGAACTTAATATGTTACGAGACGGTACAAGTTCTGGAATGTATTGGATAACACTGCAGGGGTGTGGAAATAAAAAAAAAAACTACTTGTCGAAGGACTAAAGTGGGGGCTCAATCTACTTGTCCCTCATGACCATCTACTTGTCCTGAACTTATACAAACGTTATACTGTATGGGGGCGGGGGCCACAAGGCGATGTTATACTGTATGGGGCGGGGGCCACAAGGAGACGTTATGCTGTATGGGGGCGGGGGCCACAGGGAGACGTTATGCTTTATGGGGGCGGGGGCCACAGGGAGACGTTATATTGTATGGGGGCGGGGGCCACAGGGTGACGTTATACTGTATGGGGGCAGGGGCCACAGGGTGACGTTATACTGTGCGGGGGCAGCCGCTTGGTGACGTTATACTGTATGGGGCACTAGGGCATCCCCAAGGTGACGTTATACTGTATGGGGGCAAGAGGGAGATGTTATACTGTATGGGGGCCACAAGGAGACGTTATACTGTATGGGGGCAACAGGGAGACATTATAGTTTATCAAGTGCCACGTGCAGTGCAGATTGCAGGCAGGGCCAGAGCCTCAGAAGACAGACAGCAGAACCTTTATTTCTGACACCCCTGCAGATGAGCGTTCCTCCCGGAGCCTGTCCACATCGCAGCTCCCGGCCTGACCTGCAAGTGCTGACTGGGGTCACATAGCATTATACTGATTTATGATGCTATGTAACCCTTACAGTTCTGGAATGTATTGGATAACACTGACATAATGCTGTCACTGACATCACGCGCCTGCTCCTCCCACTTTATGAATGAAGTAGGAGGAGCAGGCGCGTGACGTCAGTGAGTGGCGCTGCCGCCCGGCCTGCTACTGAGTTTTAGAGATGGGAAGTTCGGATCTTTTTCATGAATCGGATCTTCGGTTCACTTCCTGAGCCGGCAGAAGCAAGTGAACTGAAGATCAGTGCGCATGCTCAGCTCATCGAATCTTCGGTTCACTTGCTGAGTCAGCTCTGCTGCAGTGGAGCAGACTGATGTAATTACACTGTATAGTTATTGCAGGGATTTAGATAATGGTCTAAGAGTTTATTAGTTAAAAGAATCAAATGAGTCAGAGACGTGTCACCGAGTCCCTGCCAGGCTTCCTGCACTGCTACATTGCTGCAAGCACCCTGTACACACAGAGCTCTGCTACATTGCTGCAAGCACCCTGTACACACAGAGCTCTGCTACATTGCTGCAAGCACCCTGTACACACACAGCTCTGCTACATTGCTGCAAGCACCCTGTACACACAGAGCTCTGCTACATTGCTGCAAGCACCCTGTACACACAGAGCTCTGCTACATTGCTGCAAGCACCCTGTACACACACAGCTTTGCTACATTGCTGCAAGCACCCTGTACACACAGAGCTCTGCTACATTGCTGCAAGCACCCTGTACACACACAGCTCTGCTACATTGCTGCAAGCACCCTGTACACACACAGCTCTGCTACATTGCTGCAAGCACCCTGTACACACAGAGCTCTGCTACATTGCTGCAAGCACCCTGTACACACAGAGCTCTGCTACATTGCTGCAAGCACCCTGTACACACAGAGCTCTGCTACATTGCTGCAAGCACCCTGTACACACAGAGCTCTGCTACATTGCTGCAAGCACCCTGTACACACAGAGCTCTGCTACATTGCTGCAAGCACCCTGTACACACAGAGCTCTGCTACATTGCTGCAAGCACCCTGTACACACACAGCTCTGCTACATTGCTGCAAGCACCCTGTACACACACAGCTCTGCTACATTGCTGCAAGCACCCTGTACACACACAGCTCTGCTACATTGCTGCAAGCACCCTGTACACACACAGCTCTGCTACATTGCTGCAAGCACCCTGTACACACACAGCTCTGCTACATGCAATACTATAATGTTCCGCATACGTGCATATCAAACATGGAGGGGTTAGAGGCAGTATGGGGTGCGTACTTTAAGTACCACATCTTGCAGAGCCATGATTGAGATAACATTAAAACAGGTGATTAGGGCTGCAGTAAACGATTATTTTAGAAATCGAGTATTCTATCGATAATGTTTTACGATTAATCGAGTAATCTAATAAGAAAAAATGAATTAATAGACTGTTTTCCTTTATAAAAACTCATCAAACCCCCTACCATCAGTCCCCAACACCCTTCGTCCGCCCCTGTGTGATCAGCCCAAGTGCCCCGGTGCCATCAGCTCCGTTCTCCCCGGTGCCATCAGCTCCGTTCTCCCCGGTGCCATCAGCTCCGTTCTCCCCGGTGCCATCAGCTCCGTTCTCCCCGGTGCCATCAGCTCCGTTCTCCCCGGTGCCATCAGCTCTCCCCCCTTGTCTCATAGTCTCTGCCACTGTGTCACAGCCAGACAGCTGAGAAGCGCTCACAGGAGCTTCTCAGATCCTCCTCCTTGAATTTCTTTGTTTTGGTTTAGTTTCTCATCTCATTAGTCTATCTCAGCTGTCATGCAGTTGGACTGATTGTTACCCTTTAAGTTCCTCCCCATAATGCAGTAGTGTGCGGCTGATACAACTTCCTGGAGTGTGTGTGCATGCAGTTCCCAGTTCCCAGTTCCCAGTCCCCAGTCCCCAGCAAGATAAGTGCTGTTTATGTATTTATGATTTTGTCTTTTCTGGATCCAGGTGACCCTGACTCCCTCCGTGTCAGTGTAGGGAGCCGGTGGTCGTGTCCCTTCACTATTGTAGGGTCTTCAGGTAATAGATAGCCGAGGAACGTGGATATGCGGCCATCCACCTTTGGGGTGTTCGCATAGGCTGAGCAGTGAGGGAGAGCGGCAGGTCTATTGCAGGGGTCTCCCTTTGTTCCTTAGTTGTGGATCCAGAGAGACATTGTTTATATGGTATTGACTTGTTTCCTGTACACCATCCGTGACATTATCAGCCGCCTAAACCGTCTCAAGCATGGATCCGGTTTCACTTTTGGCTGAACGCTTTCAGGGTCTTTCTTTGGAGGTAGCTGATCTCCGTAAGACTTTTTCTCAGTTTCAAGTGACCGGTTCAGCTTGCGTTCATGGAGTTTGTGCTGAGCCTAAGATCTCGCTCCCGGATACGTTCTCCGGGGGTAGTGAGAATTTTGTGCGTTTTAGAGAGGCTTGCAAACTCCATTTTCGCCTTCTTCCCCATTCTTCTGGTGATGAAGAACGGAGGGTAGGGATCATTATATCGCTGCTCAGGGGTAACGCTCAGTCCTGGGCCTTTTCGCTGCCGGAGGGGGCACGGCCCCTTCGTTCAGTGGATGAATTATTTTTAGCCCTGGGTCAGATATATGATGATCCGGATCGTATTGCTCTGGCTGAGTCTAGACTACGTTTGTTATGCCAGGGTAAACAATCCGCAGGGATATACTGTTCAGAATTTCGGAGATGGGCAGCAGATACGGGTTGGAATGATGCTGCACTCCGAAGTCAATTTTGCTATGGTCTTTCAGAGGGATTGAAAGATGCATTTGCCTTTCATGAAATACCTACCTCCTTGGATTCTGCTATGTCTCAGGCTGTTCGTATTGACAGGCGTCTTAGAGAGAGAGGAGAGGTCTCTCCTTCCTGTCATACTCAGTACCGGGACAGTGCAGCGGTCTCATTCTGTGCACAGGGGTCTCAGTCGCTGTCAGCCCCTTCTGAGCAGGAGTCCATGCAGCTGGGGTTGATTGCCTCTGACAATAGAAGATTCAGCCCGCAGGGGAGGGTTTGTTTTTGTTGTGGAGGTATAAATCATCTGGCAAATGTTTGTCCCTCTAGGAGATTCAGGCAGTTTTCTGGGAGTAATAAAGAGACAAAAAGGAAAAAATCTTTTAAAAATGTTCCGTCTGTTACTATTGGCAGGGTTGAGGCGGAAATTGAAGGTTTCCCGTTTGCTTGTAGTTCCCGTTTTGTCCTGCCTGCTAGGGTGGCGCTAGAGAGCAAGAGCATTTTTTGTGAGATTTTTGTGGATAGTGGAGCAGCTGTCAACCTCATTGATATTAAATTTGCAATAACTCATGGTTTCCAGGTATGCACTTTGGGAAAGGATATTCCTGTTTTTGCTATTGATTCCGCTCCACTTTCTCAGAAATCATTAAAAGGCATAGTTCACAATATCCGTTTAATTGTGAGTGATGCTCATGTTGAGGATGTGTCATGTTTCGTCCTTAGCGGTTTGCCTACTCCTCTAGTGTTGGGGCTACCCTGGCTCACTAAACATAACCCCACCATTGATTGGCAAGCGAGGCAAATAAATGGTTGGAGTAACTTTTGCAGAGAGAATTGCCTCATAACATCTGTTTCTGAGGTTTCTACTAATACTGTACCACCTTTCCTCTCTGAATTTTTGGATGTCTTCTCTGAGAGTGGAGTTCAGGGTTTACCTCCGCACAGGGAGTATGATTGCCCTATTAATCTCATCCCAGGCGCCAAGCTGCCTAAATATCGTTTATACAATCTTTCCCAACCTGAGAGTCTGAGAAAAGGACACATACGACCCTCGAAGTCACCTGTTGCCGCGGGTTTTTTCTTTGTTAAGAAAAAAGATGGTTCTTTAAGACCTTGTCTGGATTTCAGGGAGCTGAACAGTATCACTATTCGTGATCCTTATCCGCTTCCTCTGATCCCGGACCTGTTTAACCAGGTTGTTGGGGCTAAAGTCTTTTCCAAATTAGACCTAAGAGGGGCATACAACCTGGTTAGGATCAGAGAAGGAGACGAATGGAAGACGGCTTTCAATACCCCTGAGGGCCATTTTGAGAATTTGGTTATGCCTTTTGGTTTGTTGAATGCCCCAGGCGTTTTTCAGCATTTCGTCAACAGCATTTTTTATCATTTAATGGGAAAATTTGTATTAGTGTATTTGGATGACATTTTGATTTTTTCTCCTGATATCAAGACTCATAACATAAGGAACACTTACGTCAGGTCTTGCTCATCCTGCGGGAGAATAAATTATACGCGAAACTGGAAAAATGTGTGTTTGCGGTTCCAGAAATCCAATTTCTGGGGTTTCTTGTCTCCGCTTCTGGTTTTCGCATGGACCCCGAGAAGGTCCGCGCTGTGCTTGAGTGGGAGCTTCCTGAGAATCAGAAGGCGCTGATGCGTTTTTTGGGCTTTGCCAATTATTACAGGAAATTTATTTTGAATTATTCCTCTGTTGTTAAACCACTCACTGATATGACCAGAAAGGCGGTAGATTTTTCTTCCTGGTCGGTAGAGGCGCGTAAGGCCTTTTCTAATATCAAGGAGAGTTTTGCTTCCGCTCCCATCCTAGTACAACCTGATATTTCGTTACCCTTCATAGTTGAGGTTGATGCTTCTGAGGTAGGGGTGGGTGCGGTCTTGTCTCAGGGTTCCTCTCCTGCCAAATGGCAACCGTGTGCCTTTTTCTCAAAGAAACTCTCCTCCGCAGACAGAAATTATGATGTGGGAGATAGGGAATTGTTGGCCATCAAGTTGGCTTTTGAGGCATGGCGCCATTGGCTAGAGGGAGCCAGACACCCTATTACCGTGTTTACTGACCATAAAAATCTGGCCTACTTGGAGTCAGCCAAGCGTCTGAACCCGAGACAGGCCAGATGGTCTTTGTTCTTTTCAAGGTTTAATTTTGTTGTTACGTTCCGCCCTGGGGTTAAGAATGTGAAGGCAGATGCCCTGTCACGTTGTTTTCCGGGAGGTGGGAATTTTGAAGACCCGGGTCCCATTTTGGCTGAAGGTGTGGTGGTCTCTGCTCTTTTTCCTGAATTGGAGGCAGAGGTGCAGGCAGCCCAGTCAGAAGCTCCTGATCTTTGTCCTCCTGGGAGGTTGTTTGTGCCTCCCGCTTTGAGACACAAGATTTTTAAAGAACACCACGACACGGTCCTTGCTGGGCACCCGGGGGCAAGAGCCACACTGGATCTCATCGCTCAGAGATTCTGGTGGCCTGCGCTTCGTAAGTCGGTTGAGGGTTTTGTGGCAGCTTGCGAGACTTGCGCTCGTGCCAAGGTCCCTCATTCACGGCCATCAGGTCCTCTCCTTCCTTTGCCCATTCCTTCCCGTCCTTGGACACATCTGTCCATGGACTTCATAACGGACTTGCCTCGTTCCTCGGGGAAGTCTGTGATTCTGGTGGTGGTGGACCGTTTTAGCAAAATGGTGCATTTTATCCCTTTTCCTGGTTTGCCCAATGCTAAGACGCTGGCGCAGGCATTTATTGACCACATTGTCAAATTGCATGGGATTCCTTCAGACATAGTCTTTGATAGGGGCACACAGTTTGTTTCCAGATTCTGGAAGGCTTTCTGTTCTCGCTTGGGGGTTCGGTTGTCATTCTCTTCTGCTTTCCATCCGCAGTCGAATGGCCAGACAGAGCCCGTCAATCAGAATCTGGAGACATATCTGCGCTGTTTTGTGGCGGAGAATCAGGAGGATTGGTGTTCTTTTTTGTCCCTTGCTGAGTTTGCTTTAAATAACCGTCGTCAGGAGTCCTCTGATAAGTCACCATTTTTTGGTGCATATGGGTTCCATCCGCAGTTTGGGAAGGTTATGGTCCTGAGGAGAGGATGTGGGTCCCAGTGACGGACATTAAGGCCTCTCGTCTCATCAGGGCTTTCCATAGGTCCCATCCTGAGAAGGTGGGCTCTGAGTGTCCGGAGTCCACTCCTAGAGGGAGGGGTACTGTCACAGCCAGACAGCTGAGAAGCGCTCACAGGAGCTTCTCAGATCCTCCTCCTTGAATTTCTTTGTTTTGGTTTAGTTTCTCATCTCATTAGTCTATCTCAGCTGTCATGCAGTTGGACTGATTGCTACCCTTTAAGTTCCTCCCCATAATGCAGTAGTGTGCGGCTGATACAACTTCCTGGAGTGTGTGTGCATGCTGTTCCCAGTCGTCAGTCGTCTGCAAGATAAGTGCTGTTTATGTATTTATGATTTTGTCTTTTCTGGATCCAGGTGACCCTGACTCCCTCCGTGTCAGTGTAGGGAGCCGGTGGTCGTGTCCCTTCACTATTGTAGGGTCTTCAGGTAATAGATAGCCGAGGAACGTGGATATGCGGCCATCCACCTTTGGGGTGTTCGCATAGGCTGAGCAGTGAGGGAGAGCGGCAGGTCTATTGCAGGGTCTCCCTTTGTTCCTTAGTTGTGGATCCAGAGAGACATTGTTTATATGGTATTGTCTTGTTTCCTGTACACCATCCGTGACACACTGGCACTATTGATGGGGGCACTGTCTTGCATCATTGATGGGGGCACTGTGTCTGGCACTATTGATGGGGGGCACTGTGTCTGGCACTATTGATGGGGGGCACTGTGTCTGGCACTATTGATGGGGGGCACTGTGTCTGGCACTATTGATGGGGGCCACTGTGGCTGGCACTATAGATGGGGGCACTGTGGCTGGCACTATTGATGGGGGCACTGTGGCTGGCACTATTGATGGTGATTCTCTGGTTGGAGCCAGCTCTCTAGTTGGCACTATACAGAAGGATCCTCTAGCTGCCATCATATATGGTGACACAAAGAAGCACTCTGACACCCTTTTTTTTTTATTGTGGGCACCCTGGCTGGCACTATTTATGGGCACCTTTACTTCCTTTCTTGTATTATCCTGGGATCTCGAGGACACGCCCCCTGCAAGCTGGAGCTGCAGCTACCACACAGAGCTTCTGTCCCAGCACCCAGAGCTGTGCCTGTCCATGCAGCCTGCCCTCCTCCTGACCCCCGAGTGCACAGCGTTATTGATTGCTATGACGCTGTGCACTCCGGGCTCCCGGCCTTAGTCGTGCCCCCACCTTCTTGCTGTCACCAACTTACCTTTCCAGCAGGGGCGCTGCCGACACTCCATCGTTCCGCGCTGCTCTGGGCCTGACGTCACACAGCGCGTCAGGTCACGGCGTGTGTACGTCAAGAGGTCAGTGCAGCGCGGGACCATGGACGTGCTGTGGAGTGTCCGGAGGCCCCCTGCTTGAAAGGTGAGTATTGCGGGCCAGCAGGAGACCACGGAGCCGGAGTAATATCAAGCTCTTAACTCCCGCTCCGTGGTCATGTGACACAAACGAATCCTCGATGCAAAAAATTTGCATCAAGGATTTTTTTGTGTCGAATTACTCGATTTAAAGGGAGTCTGTCATCAAAGTTTCACCTTTTTAACCCTTCCCATAGCCTTCTAGCAGCCTTACAGTTAATAAAAACGTTAGCTTTATGAGCAATCCTGGACTTATAAAACCAGCAAAAAACAACTTAGTAGCATATGCAAATGAGGGCTCGCAAGTGCCCAGGGGCGGCGTTACCCTCGTAGGTGCCCAGCTAGCCGGCGCATGCGCATTAATTACTGTGATTCCGTACAAGGAATGGGCATCGCAGTGTCCATGCGCCGGCCGACGGACTGAGTGTGCAGGCGCGGGATCTCGGCGAAACAAGAAGTAAGTAGATGGGCGGTCAGAGGGAAAGGATGGGTGGGCAGAGGGAAAGAATGGGCGAGGGGAAGCGACGATGAGGCTGAGCTAGCTGGGAACCTAGGAGGGTAACGCCGCCCCTGGGCACTTGCGAGCCCTCATTTGCATATGCTACTAAGTTGTTTTTTGCTGGTTTTATAAGTCCAGGATTGCTCATAAAGGTAACGTTTTTATTAACTGTAAGGCTGCTAGAAAGCTATGGGAAGGGTTAAAAAGGTGAAACTTGGATGACTCGTTGCAGCCCTACAGGTGATGCCGGTGAATAGTCTCATTCCAGTCATAAGCAGCACTTGGAATATAAGCAAGCTATGGATTAGGTCCAGTATTTATTTGATTAATATTCATCTTTATGGTTTTTGATACCTGACCCCTTCTGCAGGTTATAGTATCCTCTACCTGACCTTTCAAATGCTGCACCAGGTATAGGGGGTTCTGAGGAATCTCTAATGCCAGGGTAAGGTTTAGAAGGTGCAGTCTCCTGTCTGTGTAAAGTTGTTCTGCTTCCCTGGTCTTGTTGTAGGGCTCATGCACACAGCCGTAGCCTTTTTTGCGGTCCCATCCTTGTCTGTAATGGGACAAGTGGGGGCTTCCATTATGAAAATGCTGTTAGTACAGTAGGGCCAGGGTGCCGTGAATGCAGCGCTCCCTGTGCTGGCTCTGTACTCATCACTCCCTGGTCTTGTTCTAGGGCTCATGCACACAGCCTTAGCATTTTTTGCGGTCCCATACTTGTCTGTAATGACAGCCGGCAGTTCAGCAAAGCCAGCCGAACTGTCGTGGATAAGCGCTGTCAGTCACAGCAAAGGGGGCGCGGTTACCGTGACTTGAAGCAAGGAGGCCGCTGCCTCCGTGACTTCAAGCCTGACTAGCGAAGTGCGCCGGCAGGGGATTAAAGAAAGTTTTGACAGCTCCTGCTTCATCTGCCTGCAGGAAGAAAATGATCGTTACTCTCAGGTACTGCTGCCAGCTTGGGATGTTTTGTTGGAGGTGACAGGTCCCCTTTAAGTAAATATCTGACTCCCCACTAATGCTACTTTCACACTAGCGGCACGGACCTCTGGCAGGCTGTTCCGTCGGGTGAATAGCCTGTCGGATCCGTCCTGCCGCTAGTGACCGTGTGCCCCCGGACTGCCGCTCCGTCCCCATTGACTATAATGGGGGTGGGGGCGGAGGCATGGCAGCGCACGGCACGGCGAGAGGCTGCCGGAATAAAACTACGACATGTCCGACATTTATTCCAGCAGCCTCTTGCCGTGCGCTGCCGTGCCTCTGCCGGATCTCCGCATAGTCAATTGGGACGGAGCGGCAGTCCAGGGGCACACATTCACTAGCGGCAGGACGGATCCGACAGGCTGTTCACCTGACGGAACAGCCTGCCGGAGGTCCGTGCCGCTAGTGTGAGATGGGGGGGATCCAAAAAGATGTGTCGCTAATTAGAGATGATTTGAAAAAGGTGAGGGAACGCATGCAGGAATTGGAAAGTAGACGGTCACCGGTGGAAGATTTAGCATTTAAGCTGGAGAAATATGTAGTTTCTTGAAAACAGAAGAATGCTGCCATGAAGAGTAAGTTAAGAGATGTAGAAGAAAAAATCTGAGAGAACTGTAAATCTGGGACGGTGTTTAACTGTACAGGGTCCCTAATCAAAGGAGAAAGCCGGGGGAATACCCAAGAACAATTGTGACTTAGTTTGTTTCCTATAGAGACCGGGAGGCTGTGTGGAGGGAGGTTAGAGCCTCTGAGAAGTTTCAAATACAAGGGACAAAAATAAGACTATATCCGGATTTTTCAATGGCCACCAGCGCTCAAAGGAAAAAATATATTGATATAAAAAATTGATTTAGGCAAGCTGGGGTAAAATATAGCTTGGTGTTCCCAGCTAAACTCCGGGTGGTTTACCAGGGTAAACAGGTCTTTTTCCAGTCCAAGTGAATGGGCAGATTTAAAGGGCCTGCGTGAAATGTAGATACTGTAATATGGTTATTCTGAGGTGGTGGGGGGTATATGGAGTATAGCGTGCATGTTTAATGGGGATCTCTGTTTATATAGAATGGGGGGAGGGAGCATGTTTTCCGAGGGAGAAAGAGTTTTTTTTATTTTTATTTTTTTGTATTGCTTTTTGAATGATAAGAATTATTTCTGTCAATGTACGTGGGTTAAAAGAAAAGCTGAAGAGATTTGCTATTTTTGACTGGGGGGGGAGGTACTTGCCGGCCATCATCTGCCTTCAACAAACACATATGGATAAAGATTTGTTAAATTGTTTAGATAAGGGCCCTTTCACACTTGCGTTCTTTTCTTCCGGCATAGAGTTCCGTCGTCGGGGCTCTATGCCGGAAGAATCCTGATCAGGATTATCCCCATGCATTCTGAATGGAGAGAAATCCGTTCAGGATGCATCAGGATGTCTTCAGTTCCGGAACGGAACGTTTTTTTGGCCGGAGAAAATACTGCATGCTGCGCTTTTTGCTCCAGCCAAAAATCCTGAAGACTTGCCGCAAGGCCGGATCCGGAATTAATTCCCATTGAAAGGCATTAATCCGGATCCGGCCTTAAGCTAAACGTCGTTTCGGCGCATTGCCGGATCCGAAGTTTAGCTTTTCCTGAATGGTTACCATGGCTGCCGGGACGCTAAAGTCCTGTTTGCCATGGTAAAGTGTAGTGGGGAGCGGGGGAGCAGTATACTTACCGTCCGTGCGGCTCCCGGGGCGCTTCAGAGTGACGTCAGGGCGCCACAAGCGCATGGATCATGTGATCACATGGATCACGTCATCCATGCGCATGGGGCGCTCTGACGTCATTCTGGAGCGCCCCGGGAGCCGCACGGACTGTAAGTATACCGCTCCCCTGCTCCCCGCTCCTACTATGGCAACCAGGACTTTAATAGCGTCCTGGGTGCCATAGTAACACTGAACGCATTTTGAAGACGGATCCGTCTTCAAATACTTTCAGTTCACTTGCGTTTTTCCGGATCCGGCGTGTAATTCCGGCAAATGGAGTACACGCCGATCCGGACAACGCAAGGGTGAAAGAGCCCTAAAAGATCGATAGGAGCACAATTTCACTCAATATACACATCATATTCAAGGGGAGTTTCTATTTTAGGACATAATAGAGTTAATTTTGAGTATATTGCATATAAGATAAAGCCAGGGGCTATTCATAGTATTCAGTATATTGGGCAGACTAGATGGGCCAAATGGTTCTTATCTGCCGACACATTCTATGTTTCTATGTAAGATGGATGGTTGTGGCAGGTATCTCTTCTTACAGTGCAGAGTTAATGGTATATTGATAGTAATAGCAAACCTATATGGTATATATCACCTCCGTATAAACCTGACTGAAAGACAAGATTGTGTATTAGCAGCGGGGGATTATAGTACAGTGATGGATCCAAGTATAGACAGATTATCCAAGGGGAAAGTTTTACATTATAATACTAACTCACCAGATTACTATTGGAGTTTGGTTGGAGTGCTATAACCCTGAAGAAAAGGTGTTTTCCTGCTACTCGAGGACGCATCAGTCCTGGTCTAGGATAGACGCGATCCTCGGTAGTGGGAAACTGTTGGAAAGGAATGAAATAATTATTGAAGGGAACCCGTCACCTCCCAAAACCATCCCAAGCCGCCAGCAGTACCTGTGTGTAGCCTGCAGTGTGTTTCTGATGATGCCTTTCTTCCTGATGGCAGATGCAGCAAAAGTACTGAAAACGTTGTTTTATCCCCTGCCTGGCACGCTTCTCTACACATGCTTGAAGTCAAGGGGGCAGCGGCCTCCTAGCTTCAGGTCACGGTAACCACGCCCCTTCCCTGCCCCTTCACTGTGACTGACAGCGCTTATGCAGGAGAGTTCAGCTGCCTTTGCCAAACAGCCGGCTGTCAGTCGCAGGGAAGGGGCGTGGTTACCGTGACCTGAAGCTAGGAGGCCGCTGCCCCCTTGAATTCAAGCATGTGTAGAGAAGCGTGCCAGGCAGGGGATAAAACAACGTTTTCAGTACTTTTGCTGCATCTGCCATCAGGAAGAAAGGCATCATCAGAAACACACTGCAGGCTACACGCAGGTACTGCTGGCGGCTTGGGATGGTTTTAGAAGGTGACAGGTTCCCTTTAAGTATGTTCCTATGTCTATGTCAGATCATTGCGCAATTGTAGTGGAGATTGGGTCCTTGGTAAAACAGATATCTAGGGTTTTTACATTTAATCCCCATTGGTTTTATTTGTTGAATGATAAGAACTGTATTATGGAGGAACTGAAGTTTTTTTTCTCTGTTAATAGAGACTCCGCTAATAAGCAGTGGATTTGGGATGCGGTAAAGGCTCTCCTGAGGGGAACATTGTGTAAGCAAGTAATTAATTAAAAGATAAATGGTAAAACTCAGAATTTAGAACAGAAATTAAAAGATGTCATTGGAAAATTTTAGAAATTAGTTTAAAATAAATGAAACGGTTAAAGACGTATAGATGGAAAAAGCACAAATATCAGTTTTATTAGGGGGGGGGGGGGGGGGTTAGGTCTTTTGCTGAGGGTGAAAAAGTGGGTAAACTTTTGGCAAATATAATTAATAATCAACAAAAAAATAAGTTGGATAGGTCCATCAAAAGAGAATTATAAGCAAATGGTTAAATCCCCAGAACAGATTAGTACTTTATTTAGTAAATATTTTGAAGAATTGTATACCGGTAAATCAAAAAGTAGGTATAAAAAGTAGGGATCGACCGATATTGATTTTTTAGGGCCGATACCGATAATTTGTGAACTTTCAGGCCGATAGCCGATAATTTATACCGATATTCTGGGAATTTTCATTTTTGAGAAGAAAAAAAATTCCTACACAAATCTGCTGAAAATTAATATGTTTATTGTTAATGTGTATTTTTTTGTTTATTGTTAATGTGTATTTTTATAAGTCTTTTTCATTTATACTTAATATTTTTGTGTTTTTTTTTTTTTACTAACTTTTAGCCCTCTTAGGGACTAGAACCCTTGTCCTATTCCCCCTGATAGATCTCTATCAGGGTGAATAGGATCTCACACTGTCCCTGCTGCTCTGTGCTTTGTGCACACAGCAGCATGGAGCTTACCATGGCAGCCAGGGCTTCAATAGCGTCCTGGCTGCCATGGTAACCGATCGGAGCCCCAGGATTACACAGCTGGGGCTCCGATCGGAGGAGCAGGGGAGAGGGGATCCTGTGGCCACTGCCACCAATGAGTAATACTGGGTGGGGGGGCGCACTGCGCCACCAATGTTTTTACTATTGGCCGGGATTGGGGTGGGGGCGCACTGCGCCACCAATGATTAATACTGGGGGGCTTGGGGGGGGGGGGGGGGGCGCACTGCGCCACCAATGAAGATAAGTCTCTCAATCATTCATATACAGGAGGCGGGAGCTGGCTGCAGAATCACATAGCCGGCTCCCGACCTCTATGAGCGGTAGCTGCGATCCGCGGCACCTGAGGAGTTAACTACCGAGGATCGCAGCTATCGCTCATAGAGGCCGGGAGCCGGCTATGTGATTCTGCAGCCAGCTCCCGCCTCCTGTATATGAATGAATGAAAGACTTATCTTCATTGGTGGCGCAGCGGCCACAGCCCCTCCCCTTCTCTTGTCTTCTCTTCTGTCATTGGCGGCAGCGGCAGCAGCAGCAGCAGCACAGGGGGAGGAGACACTGCTTCCTTCTCCCCTGTGCTGCGGAGGGAACACAGAACTCGCTGAGAGCAGCGCGTTCTGTGTTCCCCATACGTTATCGGTATATCGGCAAAATAGATGCCGATAACGTTCAAAATCCTCAATATCGGCCGATAATATCGGCCAAACCGATAATCGGTCGATCCCTAGTTTTAGGGAAGATTTATGTAGATATTTGGATGATATTCCCTTCAGGAAGCTTGCTGAAGCTCCTAAGATTCAGCTGGAGGAGTGTATACGGCTGGATGAACGAATGAGAGCCCCAGGAGGGGATGGTCTTCCATTTGAGGTATACAAGGAATTTCGTTCAGTTCTTTTGCAGGAATTATTGGAGACCCTCGCTGAGGCAAAGAGCTCAAATAAATGACCTAAATCAGTGGAAGAAGCCACTGTAGTTTTGATTCCTAAACCTGAAAAGGATTTATTAAAACCAGAGTCGTATAGACCCATTTCACTGTTGAACACTGATATCAAGCTATAAGCCAACGTATTGGCAGACAGGTTAACAAAAGTAATAAAAACAATAATAAAAGACGATCAAACAGGGTTTATTCCTGGGCGATTGATATATTCTAATACTAGAAGATTATTTATGAATATAGAAGCAAATAAAGCTAAAAATAGTAAAAAAGCAATATTATCATTAGATGCAATTAAGGCTTTTGATTGTATAGAGTGGGAATATTCTTAAGATTCTTAAACGTTTTGGTGAGTCCTTTATAGGTTGGATTAAGCTTATCCATGTCCTAGGGCGAGGGTGGCGATGAATGGGGTGATGTCCCTGCCTTTTCAGGGGCACTAGGCAGGGATGTCCCCTATCGCCGCTGCTTTTTGCAATCGCAATAGAACCATTAGCGATAATTATCAGAGAGAATGAAAGTATTAAGGGGTTTCAATATGGTAATGAAAGGGAGAAAATAATGTTATATGCAGATGATATTCTGTTGTTCTTAGCAAATACCGATGAGGAGATGGTGAAAGTGATGGAAATAATTGAGAGATTTGGATATTATTCGGAACTTAAAATACATTGGGAAAAATCTCACTTGATGTCAGTAGTATAGCCTCTGGATGTTTCGTCAAACTAAAAGTGACAGGTCGACCCGCCCACAACCCCTCCTAGACCAACCCAAAGCGCCGCCCACAGCCCGTCCCAAACCACGCCTAAATAACGCCCATTTTAACAGTATGTTTTATATCAATTAGATCAAGGTTTTGATTATACACTTACAGTTTTAGACGGTATTGGCAAAATAAAAATATTTTTTATGTTGCACAGGTGGTAAGGAACGGGGATATTTTTTCATTTTTAGAGTTAGCACAAAAGAGAAATACTACCGAATGTATCATGGTTTAAGTATCTTCAGTTAAGATCGGCACTTGGGAGTGTAAGGAAAAAAGATATGTTTGAGATAGACACTACTACACACTTGAATGATTTGATAGGTAACGTGGGGCAAAAGGTGAAGATTTCTCAACTTTATAAAGGATTACTTAAAACACGGCTTAATAATACATGGTCTCCGGGACAAAGGGCTTGGTTGTCCGGCGATTCATCTCGAAGAGTGGGATAATATACTGGTGAATTTAAGATTGGTCTCTTTGGTTCAATTTAATATTTTACACAGAATATATATTACACCTCCTGTGTCCACGGTGTGACGCACCAGATGCGGATGATTTGAATATGTTCTGGTCTTGTGCAGAATTGAAACAATATTGGGGTGCAATCCATACATTTATTACCCATAAACTGAAAGTTGGTATTCCATTTACGGTGGAATGTTAGGTGTTGGGTGATCTCTCCAAGGTAGGATGCCGTAAATATGAAAGAGCACTTTAGATTAAAATAAAGTTTCTGGCGACACTTTTGATAGCACGGGCGTGGTTCTCACGAAATGCTCCAAGTGTTAATACATGGCTAAACCTTGTTAATATGATTAAATTCTGAGGAAAAATGGATTGGGATCTGGGGAGATTGGAAGTTTTAAGGCTTTCCTGCCTCTATTACGTATTGTTGGAAGGGATGGGAGACACATCGCAAGGGGGGGGGCGGTTGTTTGGGGGGAATTTAGGAGGCTAATAGTGGGAATAAGAAAATAATAATGTTGTTGTTTATATTAAATGTTATTGTTTGAATTTTAAATAAAAATGGCACGGCGACGCTACCAAGAATGACCATAGAGATGAGAAATATCACATTTTAGAGCTTCTTTTTGCACACATAAGCCACTAGAAGATCTGGCGGGAACAAACCGGTTCTTAACCGTAGTTCCTCGGGTGTGTCAGATCTTAAATCTACAAGTAAATAGCTGTAAGGATTGTGTGTAGCATCTTCAAAAGCTTCTAAAAAGAAACGTGTTTTACCAGGGTACATTTGCCAAGCCAACGTAACAACCTGTATTTTATCACGCGGGTTCTTAAAAAGGATCATGTATTTAGTGTTTAAATTTATGGTTCGGCTTTTCTTACCCTGAGAAAAAATGTTTTTAATGAGATACATAATACTCAAATTTCTGTAGTGCCTGTATTTGGTGAAAGCATTTTGTATTTTAAGATTTTCACAAGCCGCCTCCATAAGATCATCATCGGAATCCCCCCCCCCCCCATAGCAGTGTCATCCACAGATCCCCCCCCCATAGCAGTGTCATCCACAGATCCCCCCCCATAGCAGTGTCATCCACAGATCCCCCCCCCCATAGCAGTGTCATCCACAGATCCCCCCCATAGCAGTGTCATCCACAGATCCCCCCCCATAGCAGTCATCCACAGATCCCCCCCCATAGCAGTGTCATCCACAGATCCCCCCCAATAGCAGTGTCATCCACAGATCCCCCCCCCCATAGCAGTGTCATCCACAGATCCCGCCCCATAGCAGTGTCATCCACAGATCCCGCCCCATAGCAGTGTCATCCACAGATCCCCCCCCCCCCATAGCAGTGTCATCCACAGATCCCCCCCATAGCAGTGTCATCCACAGATCCCCCCCATAGCAGTGCCATCCACAGATTCCCCTCCATAATAGTGTCGTCCACAGATCCCCTCCATAACAGTGCCATCCACAGCAAATAGACCTTTAGCACAATTCCCTTTAAATATCGCATCGCATATCGTTATCGCAATTTTTAGGGCCCTATTTGCAACCGCACAAAATTCCCATATGGTGCAGCCCTAGCGTCTAGCCGCAAAGTACATCTTTATAACCAGCTTTACCTTTCTAGCTCTTGCGTTTACAGATGTTTTTGTATTTTTAAAAGGATATCTACCGCCAATCATCTCTAGTCAATTTTCGACTATCCTATCTTTTTCAAGCACGTCGAGATGGGTAATCAGTCTTGTATATTTGTCATGTGTAGCGTGTATTTGCTTCGCACTAATTTTATTTGGGCTGTTAAACACTAAAAACATAGGGCCAGATTTATCATTAGCTCAAGTCAGAATAATGGAGTGAAAAAGTCGCAAAAAAATGTGCAAACGCTAAAACTGCGCACAAATTTGCGACTTTTTTCTGCTCTGCACTATGCTCGCCAGTTTTCTGAAAGTGGGCGTGTTTTCTTATGTAAATTAATCTCTAGACAGATTTACTATTGGAACTATTTAAAAAGTCGCAAAAAAGTCACAAAAAAATGCGCAATTTCACTCCAGTGATGACCATGCTTATCTTATGAGACTTTTTAATAGAACATGCGACTTTTTTGTAAAAACATGTGACTTTTTTGTAAAGATGTGCGACTTTTGTAAAGCTGCTTAATAGAGGTGTCTATAATTACAGCAATGATATAAGTCTCAACTGTTAGGCCTCTTTCACACTTGCGTTGTCCGGATCCGGCGTGCACTCCCCTTGCCGGAATTACACTCCGGATCCGGAAAAACGCAAGTGTACTGAAAGCATTTGAAGACGGAACCGTCTTCAAAATGCTTTCAGTGTTACTATGGCACCCAGGACGCTATTAAAGTCCTGGTTGCCATAGTAGGAGCGGGGGAGCGGTATACTTACAGTCCGTGCGGCTCCCGGGGCGCTCCAGAGTGATGTCAGAGCACCCCATGCGCATGGATGACGTGTCCAATGCGATCACATGATCCATGCGCTTGGGGCGCCCTGACGTCACTCTGGAGCGCCCCGGGAGCCGCACGGACGGTAAGTATGCTGCTCCCCTGCTCCCCACTACACTTTACCATGGCTGCCAGGACTTTAGCGTCCCGGCAGCCATGGTAACCATTCAGAAAAAGCTAAATGTCGGCTCCGGCAATGCGCCGAAACGACGTTTAGCTTAAGGCCGGATCCGGATCAATGCCTTTCAATGGGCATTAATTCTGGATCCGGCCTTGCGGCAAGTGTTCCAGATTTTTGGCCGGAGCAAGAAGCGCAGCATGCTGCGGTATTTTCTCCGGCCAAAAAACGTTCCGTTCCGGAACTGAAGACATCCTGATGCATCCTGAACGGATTTCACTCCATTCAGAATGCATTGGGATAATCCTGATCAGGATTCTTCCGGCATAGAGCCCCGACGACGGAACTCTATGCCGGAAGACAAGAACGCAAGTGTGAAAGAGCCCTAAGGGTATAATCAAAACCTTGATCTAATTGATATAACACATACTGTTAAAATGGGCGTTATTTAGGCGTGGTTTGGGACGGGCTGTGGGCGGCGCTTTGGGCTGGACTAGGAGGGGTTGTGGGTGGGGTTATTGGTGGGGAAAGGGGCGTGTCGACCTGTCACTTTTAGTTTGACGAAACGTCCAGAGGCTATACTACTGATGTCGTTAGGGGATGAGGTAAGAGATATGAGTTTTGAAGTTCACCAGGTGGATAGAGATAGTAGTTTTAGGTATTTGGGAGTAAACATTGCAAGAAATCTGATGGAATATGTTAGGTTGAATGTCCATCCTCTCTTAGATGAGGTAAAAAAATATATATATTTGGAAAAGATTACTGTTTATCTATAATGGGGCAAATTAATTTAATAAAGATGGTCTTTCTTCCAAGGATTCTTCATGTGCTCCAGTACGGTTACCAGTTAAGGTTTTCACGATTATGAATAGATTAATGAAGGAATTTATTTGGAAAGAGGGGAATCCAAGAACAAGGTTAGAGATTTTGCAGTTACCGGGTAAAGTGGGTAGAATGGCACTCCCAAATTGGTATATATATTTTTTAGTTGCAGAGTTTGGTTTTATGAGTGGGGGGAATATTTCACCTATTATTAGTTGGCACTTAAGTTGATTATCCCTACAACCCAATTTTTTTAAGATGAAGGAGGTATTGGAATCGGGAATATTGGGGAGTATAAATAATGACAATTATATTTTTAAGTTAATGGATCACGTTTGGAGAGAGAGATTAAAAAAAATGATAGATACACAGACTTTACACCTATATGGAATAATATTAAATTGCGGGAAATACCGGAAATTTTAGATTATGTAAATTGGGAAAATAAGGGTATTCGTTTGGTGTCTCAGTTGTTTGAGGGGAATTTATTAAAAGATTTTGAAACACTTAAAAAAGATATTGAGATTCCCAATAAAGAATTTTTCTGATATTTACAGTTGAGAGAAGCAATTAATTCATCATCAGTAGATTCCCTGAAATATAAAAAGGCCCCTATGGAGAATATTAACCAACTCTTTGATAATATTAACCCTTTCAGGACCCTGCCATTTTTCACCTTAAGGACCCGGCCATTTTTTGCAAATCTGACATGTCGCTTTATGTGGTGATAACTTTAAAACGCTTTTACTTATCCAGGCCATTCTGAGATAGTTTTCTCGTCATGTATTGTACTTCATGACTGTGGTAAAATTGAGTAAAAAAAAAAAATTTTTATTTTATCAAATTCTCCACTTTTATAATAGATAGTAATACCTCCAAAAATAGTTATTACTTTATATTTCCCATATGTCTACTTCATGTTTGGATCATTTTGTGAATGCCATTTTATTTTTTGGGGACGTTAGAAGGCTTAGAAGTTTAGAAGCAAATTTTGAAATTTTTCTGAAAATGTCTAAAACCCACTTTTTCAGGACCAGTTGAGGTCTGAAGTCACTTTGTGAGGCTTACATAATAGAAACCACCCAAAAATGACCCCATTTTACAAACTACACCCCTCAAGGTATTCAAAACAGATTTTACAAACTTTGTTAACCCTTTAGATGTTCCACAAGAATTAATGGAAAATAGAGATAAAATTAAAAAATTTCACTTTTTTGGCAGATTTTCCATTTGAATCCATTTTTTCCAGTTGCAAAGCAAGGGTTAACAGCCAAACAAAACTCAATATTTATGGCCCTGATTCTGTAGTTTACAGAAACACCCCATATGTTGTCGTAAACTGCTGTACGGGCACACGGCATTGCGCAGGAAAGGAACGCCGTATGGTTTTTGGAAAGCAGATTTCACTAGGATAATTTTAAGCTGCCATGTCCCATTTGAAGCCCCCCTGATGCACCCCTAGAGTAGAAACTCCAAAAAAGTGATCCCATTTTACAAACTACACCCCTCAAGGTATACAAAACAGATTTTAAAAACTTTGTTAACCCTTTAGGTGTTCCACAAGAATTAATGGAAAATAAAGATGAAATTTCAGAATTTCGCTTTTTTGGCAGATTTTCCATTTGAATCCATTTTTTCCAGTTACAGAGCAAGGGTTAACAGCCAAACAAAACTCAATATTTATGGCCCTGATTCTGTAGTTTACTGAAACACCCCTGATGTGGTCGTAAAAACTGCTGTACGGGCACACAGTATTGTGCAGAAGGAAAGCCATACGGTTATTATTTAAAAAACTATCGGAGTTCAAATAGAAGGAGATCCATTGACATGTACTATATATTAGGTGGTATGATGCATTTACTGTTTTCAAATCTAGATAAACAAGTACTTTGTCAAATACTCTTTCAAGCAAGACTTCTTATTTTAACATTGTGGATTAAAAAAGATCCCCCCTCTGTGAATGGGTCTGAATGGGCGTCTTATTAAGGAATCTGAGCTGAGGTCTGATTGAGGATCTTAGGCTACATGCACACGACAGTGAAAAGAAGAGTCTGTTAAAAATGGATAACCTGTCTATTTTTAACAGACTTTTTTTTTCACTGATGCCTTTTTGAGAAACGGACATTAAAAATGGACTAATTCAATTGTATGGAGGCAGTCGGTCAGTGAAAAACGGACAAGATAGAACATGTTCTATTTTTTTACGTTATTCACTGGCTGTCAACTGCTGTGTGAATGACCCCATAGACAACCATTGGTCTTAAAAAAGACATGTGATGGGGTTGTGTGCAGCCTTATTAACATGGGGGTCTGATCTGAGGTCTGGGGGTCTTATTAACATTGGGCATCTGATCTGAGGTCTGTGGGTCTTATTATCATTGGGGGTCTGATCTGGGATCTGATTGAGAGTTTTATTAACATTGGAGTTCTGAGGTTTGATTGGGGGTCTTATTAACATTAGGGATCTGATCTGAGGTCTGATTAACATTGGGGGTCTGATTGGGGCTCTGAGCTGAGGTCTAATTAACACTGGGGGGTCTGAGCTTAGGTCTGATAAACATTGGGGGTATGAGCTGAGGTTTGATTAACATTGGGGGTCTCATTGGAGGACTGATGAAAACACATTTTTTTCTTGTTTTCCTTCTCTAAAACTTAGGTGCTTCTTATGGGGCGAAAAATACGGTAAATTTTACAACCTAATTTTTACCACACAGTAAAGCAAGTAAAAATCAAATCCCAAAAACTATTGCAGAATTAAGTTTCCACCCCCCAATTTTTTTTTTTACGTGTTTTCAATACATTATATGCAACATAAATGGTGCTATTATAATATACCACTCGTCCTGCATAAAAACAAGCTATGTGGAGTGGAACAATAAGGTTATATTCCCTCAGCCTCTCAAAAAATAATGCCCCAAAAAACAAGGCTGAATGCTATGTGTGAAGCCAGCCTAAAGGTTACCATACATTTAATCAGTGGGAGCGGCCGACAGTCTAACGTATGGACCGCTCTCCTCTCTGAAAACGCATGCATGCTCAGCTGTACTGGACGTGTACATGTATCGGGGAGTCAGGAGCGGTAGCGTTCAGCCGACGGCTGTTGCAGGGGTATGGGCATTGAACAGGTAAATGTCGTGTAGGCTTGATCTACGGTATAGATCTACTGTGTGGCAAAGCGGAGCATTCTCATGAATCAGAGTGTATCCTCAGCTCCTTTCCTCTCTGATCCGTTTTCACGACTTAATTGTCTTGTTTTACAGTTATATATTAATCATGTTGCTTCATGTGCTCTGATGACCTTGAGCTCAGTTATCTGAGGAAATTTGCATAGATCATTGATTTGTGCAGTGATTTAATTATTACGAATCAGTTTGTTTCCAGACAACTAGACATTGAATTCATTGTGAGTGTCACGTCTGGTTTCGATCATATGATGGTACCAAAGAATGTCTTAATAGGTCGTCATTTAACTGGAAATGACTAAAGTAACTGGTTGGTGTATTTTCTCTGATGTTTGGGTGGAACCAAGTCTTAGTTTTAAAAGGGTTTTCCGAGATTTTAATACTGATGACCTATCCAACGGTGGGGGTCCGACAGCTTACCAAGCACAGTGCCATCCATTGTATAGTGGCAGTGCATGGTATCGCAGCTCAGCCCCATTCACTTAAATGGGGCTGAGCTTCTCCTAGGCTATGTGACCGATGAATGTGTCGTCACTGGCCTAGGAAAAGCTGTGCACTCACAGGAGCAACGCTGCCTTCTCAAACAGTTGATCAGCGGAGGTCCCGGGTGATGGACCCTCAAAGATCAGATACCAATGTCCTATCCAGAAGTCTCTGAAAACCCCTTTAAGATCCCACACATACAGTAGACCAGAGACCCAGTGGACTGTATGACAAATCCTAAGGTTATATACAAGCTTCGCTCTATTATGCTGCATGTGTTGGGCTATAAAATTAAAGGTACATTATAAACTTAAAAGCAATTTATGGGTACAAAGGGTATGTTTGCGTGGTCAGGACATTGAAGTTCAGTTTATCAGCACGGAATCTGCTGAAAGTCAAATGTATTTAAATGTTTAATTTCAAAAAGATAAAAAACTCCACATGTATTACCAGCAGAATTGCCTAGGGTTCTGCCTGCAATTAGTTGCAAAATGTTCATGGAAGTCAGAATCTCCAATGTGTGACCATGGTCTATGAGAGCAGAATCTACTCATGAAATACCAAGAGTACCAGAAGCTTAGCTGGTACTAGCATGGTGCCTGCACAGAAGGACTATAGCTGTCCCTTTGTCCTAAGCTGAGACATGAAGCCAACCACCATGTTCATCACATTTATACAGGATCAAAAAATCTCCTTAGGCTAGCTTCCCACTAGCGGTAAATTCTTCCGGCAGGCTGTTCTGGCAGTGGAACAGCCTACCTGAAGACATTGTATCCGGCATAGCAGGATACTACCTGACCTCGCCAAAGCCCATTGACTGTAATGGGACTTGGTGGCGATCAGGCCTGATATTTATCCAGCCCAATCCCTGCACTAATGCTGGACACAGGCCTGATCCCCACCGAGCCCCATTATAGTCAAGGGGCCTGGCAGTGCTCCAGCCTTTTCCGGCTATTCCAGATATGATGGCTTCCAACAGGCTGTTTCTCTGCCGGAACAGCCTGCCTTAAGAATTTACCTCCAGTGTGAAACTAGCCTTAGGCCTGGTTCAGACAAATGATAGGAAACTCTCAGTGAAAAAAGACATGTTTTAAAGGGGATGGCCACTTTCTGGCTACTGTTGACCATTGTGTAGATAAGATGACTACCGTATATGGTACTAATAAAGCCTTTGTGGATATTCTGTGCTGTTTTCTAGATTTCATAAGCCATTCCACCTTGTAGGGCATATCTTCTGCGCTGCCTGCATAGAAGGCATGTTTGTAAGATGGCCGCTGATGGAAGGTCATGTGACCAGACTCATCACTCAGCCTCCTCCATTCAAACACACTACACCTCCCCTAAACAGTGTAAGATGGCCCAAACTGGCTTTACACCTGGAAAACATGCCCTCCCCTCTACTTCCCAGTGGTGACGAAGGCATAAAAACATTGCATGCTCCCAAATTTAGGTGCACAGATGTTTAAAAGTTGCAAGAGGGGCTCATGCGACTTTATTTGCGCCTAAAACTGGCGTAAACCGTTTTGATAGATGACCCCCATATTCTGTCTGAAAGCAGCTGTAGCTTTTGAGAAGGATTATAGTTGGAATATAGGAGAATCCATTTTTTAGTGCCCAACTTGTTCACTTCTCCGTGAGCACTGAGGCCTCTTCCTAGGTCATTGTACATCTATAGTCAAGCTCTGGTGAGCGATGTGGCTCTCTGAAACAGCTGATTGTCGGAGGTGCCGGGACCTGGACCCCCACCGATGTGATAATGATGACTTATCCTGAGGAAAGGTCATCATTACCATTTCCCGGATAACCCCTTTAGCTGCTCTCCAAGCTGAGCTTCCAGGTTTTGACTTGAGGCTGGCTTCCGCTCCTTGCTCTCTTCTCATTTCTCTGACATCTCTGTACTGCACATCTTCAGTGATTTCAGTCTCATTTCTAATTAATGTTTCATTAGAGCGAACATTATGACCTAATTAAGAGGAGATGTTTTCCGTGTGGGCACAGTGCTGCCAAGCTGTTACCTGAGTCTCAGATGTCTCACAGCAACCACAGATGGAAATGTTTCCCTCATATTTCTTCACAGTGCTGCGTATCTTCAGAGGGGCTGGAGTTCTTGTCTTCAATTGAAGTGGTTTGTGTAGAGTTTAGTGGAAACCCACAATCACGAGAACCAGGTCAGGCATGCGTGTGGGTGCTCCTTTCATTTCTATGGGAGTTCCAGAGATAAGTGAGCCCCCATACCCCCAGCAGTAGGACCCCCACCAATCTAATAGTTATCCTCTGTTCTGGGAGTGAAGGTCTCTCCAATGAAATCGGCTGCTGGTTCTAGTTCAAGACACTGAGGCTAAGTTCACGCAGAAAAATCGGTAGCAGATTACTGGCTGAAAACAGGTCGTTTTTGGTGGCAGATTTCTAATTTGGTGGAGGATTTAGGGTATTAGAAGAGTATTTGGTTGAGGATCCTCTGCTTCCCCATTAACCTTTATGAAATCCTCAATCCAATCTGTTTCCAAGAAGTAACATGCCACTATGGGGGAACCACTCTACATAAGGTGCGGAATCACACAAACAATGGACATGCTGTGGATTTCAAAATCCGCACTTCAGGTCAATTTCCGCTCAGAGAAAAAAAGCAAAGAGTACATGAGATTTTAATCTCCTTCACAAAAATTCATGTGGAAAAACCACACGTAAGTGCACGTAATCCACACGGTGTGCAGTTACCCTTACTGTCATGGTACTGTACTATGCTGTGGAATTTCTGGATGACAATCTGTAATCCACACGGTCTGCAGTTACCCTTACTGTCATGGTACTGTACTATGCTGTGGAATTTCTGGATGACAATCTGTAATCCACACGGTCTGCAGTTACCCTTACTGTCATGGTACTGTACTATGCTGTGGAATTTCTGGATGACAATCTGTAATCCACACTGTGTGCAGTTACCCTTACTGTCATAGTACTGTACTATGCTGTGGAATTTCTGCGTGAAAATCTGTAATCCACACTGTGTGCAGTTACCCTTACTGTCATGGTACTGTACTATGCTGTGGAATTTCTGCGTGAAAATCTGTAATCCACACTGTGTGCAGTTACCCTTACTGTCATGGTACTGTACTATGCTGTGGAATTTCTGGATGACAATCTGTAATCCACACTGTGTGCAGTTACCCTTACTGTCATGGTACTGTACTATGCTGTGGAATTTCTGGATGACAATCTGTAATCCACACTGTGTGCAGTTACCCTTACTGTCATAGTACTGTACTATGCTGTGGAATTTCTGCGTGAAAATCTGTAATCCACACTGTGTGCAGTTACCCTTACTGTCATGGTACTGTACTATGCTGTGGAATTTCTGCATGACAATCTGTAATCCACACGGTGTGCAGTTACCCTGACTGTCATAGTACTGTACTATGCTGTGGAATTTCTGCATGACAATCTGTAATCCACACTGTGTGCAGTTACCCTTACTGTCATGGTACTGTACTATGCTGTGGAATTTCTGCATGACAATCTGTAATCCACACTGTGTGCAGTTACCCTTACTGTCATGGTACTGTACTATGCTGTGGAATTTCTGGATGACAATCTGTAATCCACACGGTGTGCAGTTACCCTTACTGTCATGGTACTGTACTATGCTGTGGAATTTCTGGATGACAATCTGTAATCCACACTGTGTGCAGTTACCCTTACTGTCATGGTACTGTACTATGCTGTGGAATTTCTGCGTGAAAATCTGTAATCCACACTGTGTGCAGTTACCCTTACTGTCATAGTACTGTACTATGCTGTGGAATTTCTGCATGACAATCTGTAATCCACACTGTGTGCAGTTACCCTTACTGTCATGGTACTGTACTATGCTGTGGAATTTCTGCATGACAATCTGTAATCCACACTGTGTGCAGTTACCCTTACTGTCATGGTACTGTACTATGCTGTGGAATTTCTGCATGACAATCTGTAATCCACACTGTGTGCAGTTACCCTTAGGCCTCTTTCACATGGGCGTTGCGGGAAAATGTGCGGGTGCGTTGCGGGAACACCCGCGATTATTCCACGCGAGTGCAAAACAATGTAATGCGTTTTGCACTCGGGTGAGAAAAATCACGCATGTTTGGTACCCAAACCCGAACTTCTTCACAGAAGTTCGGTCTTGGGATCGATGTTCTGTAGATTGTATTATTTTCCCTTATAACATGGTTATAAGGGAAAATAATAGCATTCTGAATACAGAATGCAAAGTAAAATAGCGCTGGAGGGGTTAAAAAAAAAAAAAAAAAATTTAACTCACCTTAGTCCACTTGATAGCGCAGCCGGCATCTCCTTCTGTATTCTTTCTTTGGGACCTGGGTAAAGGACCTTTGATGACGTCACTCCGGTCATCACATTATCCATCACCATGGTAAAAGATCATGTGACGTACCATGTGATGACCGGAGTGACGTCATCAAAGGTCCTGTAACTGTATTTAATGCTCACCACAGGTCCTATTCAACAAAGGAGACACAAGGAGATGCCGGGCTACGCGAGCAAGTGGACTAAGGTGAGTTAAATTATTATTATTATTTTTTTAACCCCTCCAGCGCTAGTTTACTATGCATTCTGTATTCAGAATGCTATTATTTTCCCTTATAACCATGTTATAAGGGAAAATAATAATGATCGGGTCTCCTAGCAACCGTGCGTGAAAATCGCACCGCATCCGCACTTGCTTGCGATTTTCACGCAACCCCATTCACTTCTATGGGGCCTGCGTTGCGTGAAAAACGCAGAATATAGAGCATGCTGCGATTTTCACGCAACGCATAAGTGCGTGAAAATCACCGCTCATCTGAACAGCCCTATAGAAATGAATGGGTCGGTATTCAGTGCGGGTGCAATGCGTTCACCTCACGCATCGCATCCGCGCGGAATACTCGCCCGTGTGAAAGGGGCCTTACTGTCATGGTTCTGTACTATGCTGTGGAATTTCTGCATGAAAATCTGCCTGTAATCCACATTGTGTTCAGGTAACCTTAGGGTATGTGCACACTGTGTGGGAAAACTACAGCAAAGCAAATAACATAAAAATGTCTTGTACAGATTTTGAAATCCACACCATGTCAGTAGTTCTTGCGATTCTGCCCCTTAGGCCTCATGCACACGACCTTATGTATTTTGCGGTCCACAAAAAATATGGATGACATTCGTGTGCATTCCGTATTTTGCGGAACGGAACAGCTGGCCCTAGGCTTGTCCGTAATGTGTAATGCTATTTTTTTTTGCGGAAACGGAAATGCGGACATACAGAAACGGAATGCACACGGAGTACCTTCTGTTTTTTTTTTTTGCAGACCCATTGAAATGAATGGTTCTGTATACGGTGAGCAAAAAAATGGAACGGACACGGAATGAAAATACGTTTGTGTGCATGAGGCCTTATGTAGAGTGGTTTTCCCAAAAGAATTCAATGAGGTTGGTAAACAGAGAATCTGCATTAAAACAGTGATAGTGCGTTTTTTTTGTAATGCGTTTTTCGTATGGATTTTCCACAGACACATCTGCTTTGTGTGCAGTTACCAGGATAGGTCTCCCGGCATGCCCGCTGATCAGCTGTGTGAGTGCCGCTTCCTTTTCAAAGTTTACATGCCCGCTATCTCCTTTATAGCTGTGGTGCAGTGTAATTACAGCTTCTCGGCACATTTACTTTAAAAAGGAAGATGACAGAACCACATGCTGGTAAACTTTGAAGAAAAAGCAGCACTTGCATGAGCATTCAGACCCCCTTCAAACAGCTGATTGGCAGTGGTGCCACGAGTCATCAGTATTATGCCGCTGCACAACCAATTTAATGTAACGGGGGCCCATCCTTTGTAAGGCTTACACGTGAACTGTTCTAAAGTGCTGTGTACTATGCTTAGAATACATGTGTGTGTATATATGTAGGTGGGTGGCTCTCACCTAATAGCTATGATGGGTGCTACTAACTCTGAATTGGGTGCCCGATCCCAAGAATAATAAAAGCTTAAATAAAAAGAGGAGAGCGAGCACTCACAACACCTGTGTCATATGGAAATGATTTTACTTGGACCTGATAGGTCAGAAAACGTTATAACACTATTACATTCACTACTAAAATACATCCACATTAAAATACAATAAACATAAAATGGTACCAATTTGATTACACGACTGTGGTCGGGGTAAAGAATCCGTGGCCGCACTCCGTGACACTTATGAAATAGTGTCAGTGTCTATAAATTGAATAGATGAAAGTGTCCTAAAAGTTCCTCATGTGGGGCACTTTTCACGGCTTGTTTCCAATGTGAGCGGACACCATGTATATCAATTCCTGCAGAAAGGTTCGCTCCTGCCAGAAGAGTAAAGGCAAAGTCCCAAACTTATGATTTTCAGTTCCTACCTGGTTCCTTAGTTATGTACCTCGCTATGTGGCGTCTCCTCGAGGCGAGCGGTGCTGGCCGTCCGAGCGTTCTCCGCCGCAAGTCTCAGGCGGGTGACGACACAGTATCGCGGGATCCGACAGGTAGGATTCCAGACAGCAAAATGCGCTGAAGGCTATGTGCGTACTTGCTTTACTGGAGATTCATCCATGCATGGCCATGCAATCCATAAGAGGGTCCGGTATGTTAGGTGGGCGCTTTTCCTTCTCTTTCACCAGACGCGTTTCGGGGCGTCTACACCCCTTCCTCAGTGGAAGGAAGGGGTGCTCGCTCTCCTCTTTTTATAGAATACATGTGTATTGCCATACAAGCTGTTAAAAATTCACACATAAATCATGTCTGCTCCACTGTTTAACTCCTTCACTACCGAGCCACTTTTCACCTTAAATCCCAGGATGATTTTTGCAAATATGACATGTGTCAATTTATGTGGTAATAACTTTAAAAAGCTTTTACATATCAAAGCCATTCTGAGCTTGTTTTCTCGTCACGTATTGTACTTCATGACCGTTGTAAATTTGAGTCAAAATATTTTATTGATCACGTTTGATAGATTATGAAACAATCTTTGATGCACAGGGCAGGTTTCGCAGTGGTAAATGGTGTCTTTCCTTATCCCCCTTTTGGAACACACCCTGCATCTTTTTTGGGGTCCTTCCCTTCCTCGCTGTTTGGGGGACTTCACCAGGGAAATGTTGCCCTGATACAACTCGGGCACCGTAACTTGCAGAAGTACTGGGGCCCTACATTGCTTGATTTGGAAGAATTAGGGCCTTTATCGCCACCTCTTGAAATTGTAGGAATGTTCTTCTCTGGCCTCTGGATCTAAATAGTACATATGCATTGTACAGCGCCATCTGTACGAGGTGCACGGCCAGCTTTTTGTACCACACTTTTGTTTTTAGTGTGGCACAGAACAGTAGGGCTTCAGAACTTTATCTGAAAGATCAACCCCGTCCATCTGCCTGTTGTAGTCCAGAATGCAGTCTGGTTTGGGGACAGTGGTAGTTGTACAGCGGCAGGGGAGCTGGTGTTAGTGTGAATAGTGGTCAGTACAAGGACATCCCTCTTGTCCTTGTACTTAACCACCAACATGTTCTCATTGAGGAGAGCACGGCTGTCTCCTTTTCTTAGCGGTTGCCCTACCAGGAATCTAGGGAGGCCTCTCTGATTTTTGTGTATTGTGCCACACGCCACAGTACCTCTGGAACTTAGTGACTGGAACAGTGGTAGACTTGTGTTGTAATTTTCCATGTATAGATGGTAACCGTAACCGTAATTTTCCATGTATAGATGGTTGCAGTAAGTCCCACACCATCTTCCCACTAACTCCTAGGACGGGGGGGGGGGGGGGGGGGGGGCATTCTGGTGGTTCAATTCGGGTGTCCCTCCCTTCATAAACCCAGAACTTGTGATTGTACCCAGAGCTACTCTCACAGACTTTATACAGTTTTATGCCATACCTTGCCCGCTTGCTGGGCAGGTACTGGCCGAATCTTACCCTCCCTTTGAAAAGTAACAGGGATTAGTCTATGCAGACATTTTGTTCTAGGGGGTATACACTTCTGAAAACTTTGCGTTGAAGTGGTCAAGGACGGTCCTAATTTTGAACAGATGCACAAAATGAGAACCTACATAAGACAATCGGCCAAAAAATAAAAATGCTATGGCTCTCAGACTATTGAGACACTAAAACATCATTTTTTTTATTTCAAAAATGCTATTATTGTATAAAACTTAAATAAATGAGAAAAAGTATACATATTAGGTATTCTCGCGTTCGTAACGACCTGCTCTATAAAAATATCACATGACCTAATCCCTCAGGTGAACGCTGTAGCAATAAATAAATAAAAACTGTGCCAAAACAACCCATTTTTTGGTCACCTTGCTCCATAAAGTATAATATTGAATGATCAACAAAATCATATGTACTCAAAAATGGTACCAGTAAAAACGTCAACTCTAAAAAAATTAGCCCCTGCACAAGACGATCAGCGGAAAAATAAAAAAATATGGCGTTCAGAAAATGGAGACACAAAAACAAAATTTATTTTTCAAAAATGCTTTATTATGTAAAACTGAAACAAAGAATGTAGACATGTTTGATATCATTTCATCCGTAACAACCTGCTCTATAAAAATAGCATATGATCTACCCTGTCAGATCAACGTTGTAAAAAACTAAAAACGGTGCCAAAACAGCCATTTTTTGGTTACCTTTCCTCACCAAAAAAACATAATATAGAGCGACTAAAAATCATATGTACCCCAAAATAGTAACCATAAAACTGTCACCTTATCCCCTAGTTTCCAAAATATGGTCACTTTTGGGAGTTTCTACTGTAAGGGTGCATCAGGGGGCTTCAAATGGGACATAATTTCTAAAAACCAGTCCAGCAAAATCTGCCTTCCAAAAACCATACGGCGCTCCTGTTCTTCAGCACCCTGCCGTGTGTTCTTACATCAGTTTGCAACCACATATGGGGTGTTTCTGTAAACCGCAGAATCAGGGTAATAAATATTGAGTTTTGTTTGGCGATGTGTTAAAGAACAAAATGGATTAAAAAAAGAAAATTTGCCAAAAAAGTGACATTTTGAAATTTCTTCACTATTTTCCTTTAATTCTTTTGGAACAAAGTTTGTAAAATCAGTTTTGAGTAACTTGAAGGGTATAGTTTCTAAAGTGAGGTCATTTATGGGGGGTTTCCACTATGTAAGCCCTACAAAGGGACTTCAGAACTGAACTGGTCCTTAAAAAGTGGATTTTGGAAATTTTCTTTAAAATTTTAAGAATTGCTTCTAAAATTCTAAGCTTTCTAACGTCCTAAAAAAATGAAATTACATTTACAAAAGGATGCCAACATAAAGTAGACATATGGGGAATGTAATAAATATTTTATGAGGTATCAATTTCTGTTTTAAAAGCAGAGAAATAGAAATTTTGAAAATTGCGAATTTTTCAGAATTTTTCATGAATAAAGGGGAAATATATATTGACTCAAATTTATGACTGTCGTACCATGTGTCACGAGAAAACAATCTCAGCATGGCTTGGATAAGTAAAAGCGTTCCAAAGTTATCACTACATAAAGTGACACGTCAGATTTGCAAGAATGGCCTGGGCAGGAAGGTTAAAATTGGCCCGGGGTAGAAGGGGTTAATGTCCAATGTACTCCTTGCCTGAGATTTTTTGGGTCTATCCACCAGCTCAGACTCTGACTATGAGGCTATTTTAACACTAGTGTTTTTGCTGGATCTGGCAGGGCTCAGCAAAAACGCTTCCGCATGCTGCGGTTTGCTCTCCGGTTTTAGAATGGAACAGAATGCATTTTGGAGGATTCCGTTCTGTTCAGTTACGTTTTGTCCCCTTTGACAATGAATGGGGACAAAACGGAAGCGTTTTTTTCCAGTATTGAGACCCTATGATGGATCTCAATACCGGAAAATATTAACGCTAGTGTGAAAGTAGCCCTAGTCTCTTGGGCAGTGGGATCTTCGTATCCAAGGATCCCCAAAACATGAGGATTGACTTTTGTAGAAGGCAAGAATGGTATGACTCCGAGGGACCATCGGTATACATGATGTCATCTGGCCCAAGATTTGTGTTGCTTGTTTAAGTGAATAGGATTTCTTTTTTTCTGGCAGATTCCTGATGAACTTGTTCTGGGAGGAAGGATGGTTGGACTTCTGAGTCCAGGAGAGTCCCTAGAAAGATCTTCTTGGTTTCAGGAGAGACTTCTCCATGTTGATTATCCACCTCAGGCGAGATAGTAATCCCAGGGTGAAGGTCATATGGTCCTGGAGAATACTGACCGACAAAGCTGTCCGAAGAAAATTGTCTAAATAAGAGACAGGGTGGATTTGATTTAAATCAAAATTATCTAAATCACAATTTTAACCACGATTTAAATCACTAGTCAGTAAGGCTTGATTTGAATCATAGTTTTCTACATAAAGACTAATTCTTGCTGGTATAACTTATAATATGCAAGTAGATGAAGATTTTTAGAATAACAACTTTTCATATTAGTTTGATTAGGTTGATTCTGCATTCATAGGTTTGTAGAAGTTAGGATTAAGGTATTTTTCTCAACTCTGTTCATTTTGCTGTGAAGAAGAGGCATGTGATCTCTGCTGAGTCAAATTCAGTTTTGAGAACTGCAAAAGTAAACCAAGCATCTGTGATAATATCTTGTAGGCAGAGAAACTGCCCAATATCCTTACAAAAACCTCTGGAAGAGCATGACATTGTGAATGGATTAATGGAATTTATTTACCCAAAAAATTACACATATAGAAACATAGAATGTGTCGGCAGATAAGAACCATTTGGCCCATCTAGTCTGCCCAATATGCTGAATACTATGAATAGCCCCTGGTCCTATCTTATTTGAAGGATGGCCTTATGCCTATCCCATGCATGCTTAAACTCCTTCACTGTATTTGCAATTACCACTTCTGCAGGAAGGCTATTCCATGCATCGACTACTCTTTCAGTTAAGTAATACTTCCTGATATTACTTTTAAACCTTTGCCCCTCTAATTTAAAACTATGTCCTCTTGTAGCAGTTTTTCTTCTTTTAAATATTCTCTCCTCTTTTACCTTGTTGATTCCCTTTATGTATTTACAAGTTTCTATCATATCCCCTCTGACTCTTCTTTCTTCCAAGCTATACATGTTAAGGTCCTTTTAATCTTTCCTGGTAAGTTTTATCCTGCAATCCATGTACCAGTTTAGTAGCTCTTCTCTGACCTCTCTCCAAAGTATCAATATCCTTCTGGAGATAGGGTCTCCAGTACTGAGCACAATACTCCAAATGAGGTCTCACTAGTGCTCTGTAGAGCGGCATGAGCACCTCCCTCTTTCTACTGGTAATTCCTCTTGCTATACACCCAAGCATTCTGCTAGCATTTCCTGCTGCTCTATGACATTGTCTGCCTACCTTTAAGTCTTCTGAAATAATGACCACTAAATCCCTTTCCTCAGATACTGAGGTTAGGACTGTATCACTGATTTTATATTCTGCTCTTGGGTTTTTACACCCCAGGTGCATTATCTTGCACTTATCAACATAAAATTTTAGTTGCCAGATTTTTGACCATTCCTCTAGTTTTCCTAAATCCTTTTCCATTTGGTGTATCCCTCCAGGAACATCAACCCTGTTACAAATCTTTGTGTCATCAGCAAAAAGACACACCTTACCATCGAGGCCTTCTGCAATTTCGCTGATAAAGATTTTAAACAATATGGATCCCAGAACAGATCCCTGAGGCACCCCACTGGTAACAAGACCATGGTCTGAATTAGAGTTGTTGCGATACAAAATTTTTGATTCGGTTTCGATACCATAAAAAAGTATTGCGATACTCGATACCATTGGATACCACGCGAAAAAAATAAAGCAAAAAAGCCACAGGCATTCCGCATTTTTAAAAATGGCGAATCGCGCAGTTTTTAATTATTTTTTCTGTTCCGGCGTTCACCGCATAGATTTTTTTTTATATTTTAATAGTTTGGACTTTTCTGATGTGGCAATATGTAATATGTTTATTTATTGTTTATACATTTTATATGTGAAATTGGGAAAGCGGGTGGTTCATACTTAATATTTTGGTGGGTTTTTTTAAACTTTTTTTTTTTTACACTTTTTATTTAATAACTATTTCCCCCCTTAGGGGCCAGAACCTGGGATTTTTTTCATCCCTTGTCCTATTCACCCCGATAGATCTCCATCAGGGTGAATAGGACTTCACACTGACCCTGCTGCCCTGTGCATAGTACGCACAGCAGCAGGGAGCTGACCATGGCAGCCAGGGCTTCAGTAGCGTCCTGGCTGCCATGGTAACCGATCAGAGCCCCAGGCTTACACTGCTAGGGCTCCGATGAGAAACTGCCACTGCCACCAATGAGGGGGAGGGGAGAGGACCCTGTGGCCACTGCCACCAATGATTTTAATACTGGGGGGGTTGAGAGGGGCGGGCGCACTGTGCCACCAATGATTCTAATGGGGTGGGGGTTTGAGGGCGCATGGCGCCACCAATGATAATTAACCCTTAATACAGGAGGTGGGTACTGGCAGATCAGCGGCAGTTAACCCCTCAGGTGCCGCACCTGAGGGGTTAACTGCCTCTGATCGCAGCTCCCTTTCAGGGGCAGGGTGCCGGCTATGTGATTCTGCTGCCGGCACCCGCCTCCTGTATTATGTGTTAAAAACGACCTTATATGGTCCAGACTTTAAGCAGCAGGCTACACAGAGCGGCGCCCAGAGATGTCCCAGCACTTACTATTTTTCCTTGGCGCCGCTCCATTCGCCCGCAGTGCCCCATTACTGTCTCCTGCTCCATATGCTAATTACTATCGGAGCAATGGGGAGGAGACACCAGCTTCTCTAGTGGGCATTCCTTCTCCCTGGCTGTAGCGCTGTCCAATCGCAGCGCAGGGAGAAGGAACGCCCACTAGAGAAGCTGATGTCTCCTCCCAATTGCTGTGATAGAAATTAGCATATGGAGCAGGAGAGGAGACAGTAATGGGGCACGGCGGGCGAACGGAGTGGCGCCCAGGAATAATGGTAAGGGCTGGGACATCTCTGGGCGCCGCTCTGTGTAGGAAAAGTCCTATCATTGGTGGCGCAGTGCGCCCGCCCCTCTCTCCGTCCATTGGTGGCAGCGGCAGCACAGGGGGGAGAGAGACACTGCTTCCTTCTCCCCTGTGCTGCTGAGGGAACATGAGCGCGCTGACAGCAGCGAGCTCATGTTCAGAGATACTAGACTGCGCAGCCCAGTATCTAAAAAATTGAAATCCCGGTATCGTATCGATACCGGGACAAAAGTATCGATTGGGTATCGAAATTTCGATACCCGCAACCACCCTAGTCTGAATATACTCCATTGACTACAACCCTCTGTTGTCTGTCCCTCAGCCACTGCCTAATCCATTCAACAATGTGGGAGTCCAAGCACAAAGACTGCAATTTATTGATAAGCCTTCTATGTGGGACAGTATCAAAAGCCTTACTAAAGTCTAGATAAGCGATGTCTACTGCACCTCCGCCATCTATTATTTTAGTCACCCAATCAAAAAAATCTATAAGATTAGTTTGACATGATCTCCCTGAAGTAAACCCATGCTGTTTTTCATCTTTCAATCCATGGGATTTTAGATGTTCCACAATCCTCTACTTAAGTATGGTTTCTATTAATTTCCCCACTTTTGATGTCAGGCTTACTGGCCTATAGTTGCCCGATTTCCTCCCTACTACCTTTCTTGTTAAAGGGCACAACATTTTTTAATTTCCAATCTTCTGGGACGACTCCTGTTACCAGTGAATGGTTAAATAAATGTGTTAATGGTTTTGCTAGTTCACCGCTGAGCTCTTTTAATAGCTTTGGGTGTATCCCATCAGGCCCCTGTGACTTATTTGTATTAATTTTAGACAGCTGACTTAAAACCTCTTCCTCTGTAAAGACACATGCATCAAAAGATTAATTAGTCTTCCTTCCTAACTGAGGTCCTTTTCCTTTGTAAAAACTGAACAGAAGTATTCATTGAGGCAGTCAGCTAGTTCTTAATCTTCTTCCATATACCTTCCTTCTTTTGTTTTTAATTTGGTAATTCCTTGTTTTAGTTTCCTTTTTTCATTTATGTATCTGAAGAATGTCTTATCGCCTTTTTTCACTGATTGAGCTAATTTCTCTTTTGCCTGTGCTTTAGAATCTCTTATAACTTGTTTTGCCTCTCTCTGCCTAATCTTATAAATTTGCCTGTCATCCTCGTTTTTTTTTATTTATTTTTTATATTTACTAAATGCTATCTTTTTGTTTTTAATGATTTTGGCCACTTCTGCTGAGTACCACAGTGGTCTCTTCCTTTTTTTGCTTTTACTGACAAGCCTAATGCAATTTTATATTGCCTTCAATAGTGCCACTTTTAAGTAGTCCCATTTCTTCTGGACTCCTCCAGGTGGTCTATATATCACACCTACACTAGTTACCTTATGATTATCAAGCTGCAAGGTAACCCAAACTGACTCTAAATTGGTCTCGCTAACTTGTATTAAATTAGATTTTATGCTATCTTACACATACTCTGTCTTCTCTGTCTTTCCTATATAGAGAGAACCCTGGTATTGTTATATCCCAGTGATTACTCCCATTGAACCACGTCTCAGTAAGAGCCACTAAATCTATATTCTCAGATGCCTTTATAGTCTCAAGTTTATTTTACCTATGTGCTACTGGCATCTTCTGGCATTGTTCCGGGGGGCAGTCGGAATGCTGGATTATCACTCTTTTGCCCCCCTTTGCTAGTTTAAATGCTCCTTAGCAAATACTTTGAACTGTTCCCTGAGGACATTCGTTCCCTTGAGAGAAAGATGCAAACCATCTTTCTTGTACAGTTCTTTTCCATTCCAACGAAAGCTAGCATGAGACACAAAGCCAAACCCTTGGTTCAGACACCATTCATCAAGCCATACATTGAATATCTTAATGCGCATCTACCTGTCATGCTGAAGGCAAAACTGCAGAGAATGAAACCGTTGATGCAACCTCTCGTATATCATTTCTAAGTGTGTGAAAAGCTTCTTTCACCTTTGAAACCTCATTGCAAGCCAGATCATTTGTCGCAAGATGGACAATGACATCCACCTCCCTTTCCTGCTTTGCTTGCCTAACAATATTAAGGATCCGTCGTCTATCCCTGCTAGCGGTAGCACCAGGGAGACATCTCACAACACTATTTTCCTCAAACTTCACACCTCTTATGATGAAATCGCCCACCAACAGCTGCTTACTATCAGTCCTCACCTTCTCCTTTTTGCCTTTGGCTGCAGTCTTGCATACTTTAGGCATGGGAGATGATTGTTTCTCACCCACTGTGCCTGAGCCATCCTCCATGTTGCTCTTGCACTCTGAAAGTGCGGAAAATGAATTATGGAGAGCCACAGACTGTGGGACATGTCTTCTATCAACAACTATCAGTCTACCAGAACCTGCAGTAATCCATCTTCCATTTCTAGGGGGCCTCTGTGGCAGTGGCATTGCAATGTTCTCAGCCTGAGTTTGTTTAACGGTTAATTTACAAATCTCAGATTTCAAAAATGCAATTTTGTGCTGCATAATGGAGAGCTGTCTACAGATCAGACAGCATCCAAACCTCCGAAGAGTGGTTTTATCTCCGGCGAAAAAAACGGAAGACTTGCCTGAAGATCCGGCATTTTTTTCCATAGGAATTTATTAGTGCCGAATCCGGCATTCAAAATACCGGAATGCCGGAACCGTCCTTCCGGTCTGCGCATTCGCAGACCTTTAAAAATGAGAGAAAAAAAAATACCGGATCCGTTTTGCCTGATGACACCGGAAAAACTAATCCGGTATTGCAATGCATTTTTCTGACTGATCAGGCATTTTTCAGACTGATCAGGATCCTGATCAGTCTGAAAAATGCCTGATCAGTCAGAAAAAATGACATGCGTTTGCATACAGTTTGCCTGATCAGGCAGGCAGTTCAGGCAACGGAACTGCCTGCCGGAATCAAACAACGCAAGTGGGAAAGTACCCTTAGGGGATAAAATAACTTTTTTCCTGCTTTTACCGCATCTGACTGCAGGAAGAAAATCATCATTAGAAACACACTGCTGGTTACTTAAAGGTACTGAGGGCGGTATGGGGTGTTTTTTTGCTGCTGACAGGTTCACTTTAAACTTAAGAACATCTCTTGTATTTGCACCTTCCTCACCTGAGTCAACTAAAATACTAGTGCATGCTCTCGTCGTCTCCTGCCTGGAAGACTGCAACATCTTCCTGTGTGGCCTCTCATCCAGCACTCTCGCTCCCCTCCAATCTATTCTCAACTACACTGCCCGGTTAATACACCTCTCCCCTGGTTTCTCCTCTGTCTCCCCCCTCTGCCGATCTCTTCACTGGCTCGCCGTTGCCCAGTGAATTCAGTTTAAAATACTTACAACTACATATTAGGCCGTCCACAACCTGTCCCCTCCTTACGTCTCTGACCTGCTTTCTTGATACATCCCCACACGTAATCTCAGATCCTCACAGGACCTCCTCCTCTGTTCTCCTCTCATATCTTCCTCACACAATCATCTACAAGACTTCTCACATGCATCCCCCATACTTTTGGAACACACTACCCCAGCACATCAGGTTCTCCCCCCAACATCCAAAGCTTCAAGAGTAACCTGAAAACCCACCTTTTCAGGAAAGCCTACCATCTGCAATAAGCATGCTGCCAGATGATCAGCCTATACCCTCACCTACTGTGTTCTCCCCTTCCCTTATAGATTGTAAGCTCTTGCGGGCAGGGTCCTCTACTCCTCTGTACCAGTCTGGTAATAGTTTGTTTATTGTATTTATATATTTGTGTAACCCTGTCTGGATGTACAGATAAATAAAATAAATAATAATATTCTGTATACTGCTCTAACCAAGTCCTGAAGTCTCACGCCTGTCCCATTCTTGGGGCATCGTTGATGTGTTGGTCAAACTGCATAAGCCCGCTTCTTGGTGCTCCAGTGGCTCATTTGCATAACAATAAAAGTGTACATTTATCCACAATGTCTGCACCTACAAAAAAAAAAAAAAGGTATAGTTTTACTCAGCGAGATCAACCCTACCAGGTTATATGCCTGGATTAATAGGGTTGATTCTGGTGACAGAGCCTTTTAAATAGAAGTTGTGTAAGGCAAAATGTGAATTTTTTTTTTAAACTCAAGAAAGCTTTTTTCTTTTTTGTATAACAGTACAGAATTTTTATTTGCAACAGTGTATGGTACAGTGTATTTTTCCTGTCATTTTATACGGACATCTAGTCTGTTAGACCCTAGTAGGCTTCCGTACATGGCAGAACTGGTGGTCTCCAGCTTTCACAACCACAGTTGCAGTCCCTCTTAAACGACTAGGAGACCGTGGGCGCTATTGACCGTGATATCTAAGGGGTTAAACAGTTGGAGCCTCCTGTCCTGGCGATTAGAGCTGCCGCTTGGCTGTCTTTAGATAGCTGGCTACCCACTCAATCTGGCACAGGATATCCGCAAACCTACTATGCTGTAAAAAACAATATTGGCAAGTTTACAGCCACTCAGTGACTGCTGTCAGAGGGCGAATTGGTTGTCACTAAAGGGTTAAAGTATTAGGTCTCCTGTATCATCTGCCTCAGCTTTATTTTCCCTGATGTATTTTTTCACATGTTCTGATTATGTTGTATTTTTCCTCTAAAGCTGGGCTCGTGCTTCTTCTTAACATTACAACAGAAACAGAATTGTTCCCAAATCTGTAATACAGTACAGTGTTTATGTGGGTATTATGCACATGTCCCTTATGAGTGATTTACAGCCAGCCAAATAATACGTTGGTATGTTCCACTGGCATACAGTATATGGTTGCTATGGTGCAGTGTTTGGGTTGTCATACTTTTCGGCAAGCCGCCTTCATTTAGAATATACAGTTCTAATACGCAGTGGGACTACACCTAGCCCCCGTCAGCATAGTGTTCTGTATACAGCCTGGTGATGCATAAGTGCCTGTCCATTACAGAGGAGGCAGGTTTTTCCCAGTCATTATACAGTTGTTCTGCATGCATTCATCTATATGCACATTCATTAAACAGTCTGGAACGCATAGACATCAACAGACACTGGGTTTCATCCCTGGTGATGCTCTGCCAGGCATCTACTGCAACTGTCTTCAGTTCCTGCTTGTTTTCGGGGCATTTTCCCTTCAGTTTTGTCTTCAGCAAGTGAAATGCATGCTCAATCGGATTCAGGACAGGTGATTGACTTGGCCATTGTATAACATTCCACTTCTTTCCCTTAAAAACTCTTTGGTTGCTTTTGCAGTATGCTTTGGGTCATTGTCCATCTGCACTGTGAAGCACCGTCCAATAAGTTCTGAAGCATTTGGCTGAATATGAGCAGATAATATTGCCCGAAACACTTCAGAATTCCTCCTGCTGCTTTTGTCAGCGGTCACATCATCAATAAATACAAGAGAACCAGTTCTATTGGCAGCCATACATGCCCACGCCATGACACTACCACCACCATGCTTCACTGATGAGGTGGTATGCTTAGGATCATGAGCAGTTATTTACCTTCTCCATACTCTTTTCTTCCCATCACTCTGGTACAAGTTGATCCTGGTCTCATCTGTCCATAGGATGTTGTTCCAGAACTGTGAAGGCTTTTTGAGATGTCGTTTGGCAAACTATAATCTGGCCTCCCTGTTTTTGAGGCTCACCAATGGTTTACATCTTGTGGTGAACTCTCTGTATTCACTCTGGTGAAGTCTTCTCTTGATTTGTTGACTTTGACACACATACACCTACCTCCTGGAGAGTGTTCTTGATCTGGACAACTGTTGTGAAGGGTGTTTTCTTCAGCAGGGAAAGAATTCTTTGGTCATCCACCACAGTTGTTTTCTGTGGTCTTCCGGGTCTTTTGGTGTTGCTGAGCTCACCGGTGCGTTCCTTCTTTTTAAGAACGTTCCAAACGGTTGTTTTGGCCACGCCTAATGTTTTTGCTATCTCTCTGATGGCTTTGTTTTGTTTTTTCAGCCTAATGATGGCTTGCTTCACTAATAGGTGACAGCTCTTTGGATCTCATCTTGAGAGTTGACCGCAACAGATTCCAAATGCAAATAGCACACTTGAAATGAACTCTGGACCTTTTATCTGCTCATTGTTATTCCCTCATTATCCCAATTACACACACCTGGCCATGGAACAGCTGAGAAGCCAATTGTCCCATTACTTTTGGTTCCTTAACAAGTGTGGGGGGGGGCACATATGCAAACTGTTATAACATTGTTTAAGTACAAGAGGCAGTGTATCAACTGGGTTTCTCCTGTGCTCCGATTCGGAGATCAGATGTCTGTGGGCAAAGTCATGGGCAACAAGAATAAAAAAAAACACTTGAGGTTCCAAGGAGAGTTAGGAGACATTACACTAAATGGGGGCCACAAAGAGACATTATACTGTATGGGGGGCCACAAAGAGACATTATACTGTATGGAGGCAGCCACAAGGAGTAGTTATACTGTATGGGGCGGCCACAAGGAGACGTTATACTGTATGGGGGGCAGCCACAAGGAGACGTTATACTGTATGGGGGGCAGCCACAAGGAGACGTTATACTGTATGGGGGCAGCCACAAGGAGACGTTATACTGTATGGGGGCAGCCACAAGGAGACGTTATACTGTATGGGGGCAGCCACAAGGAGACGTTATACTGTATGGGGGCAGCCACAAGGAGACGTTATACTGTATGGGGACAGCCACAAGGAGATGTTATACTGTATGGGGACAGCCACAAGGAGACGTTATACTGTATGGGGGCAGCCACAAGGAGACGTTATACTGTATGGGGGCAGCCACAAGGATACGTTATACTGTATGGGGGCAGCCACAAGGAGACGTTATACTGTATGGGGGCAGCCACAAGGAGACGTTATACTGTATGGGGGCAGCCACAAGGAGACGTTATACTGTATGGGGGCAGCCACAAGGAGACGTTATACTGTATGGGGGCAGCCACAAGGAGACGTTATACTGTATGGGGGCAGCCACAAGGAGACGTTATACTGTATGGGGGCAGCCACAAGGAGACGTTATACTGTATGGGGGCAGCCACAAGGAGACGTTATACTGTATGGGGGCAGCCACAAGGAGACGTTATACTGTATGGGGGCAGCCACAAGGAGACGTTATACTGTATGGGGGCAGCCACAAGGAGACGTTATACTGTATGGGGGCAGCCACAAGGAGACGTTATACTGTATGGGGGCAGCCACAAGGAGACTGTATGGGGGCCACAAGGGGACGTTATACTGTATGGGGGCCACAAGGAGACGTTATACTGTATGGGGGCAGCCACAAGGAGACGTTATACTGTATGGGAACAGCCACAAGGAGACGTTATACTGTATGGGGGCAGCCACAAGGAGACGTTATACTGTATGGGGACAGCCACAAGGAGACTGTATGGGGGCCACAAGGAGACGTTATACTGTATGGGGGCAGCCACAAGGAGACGTTATACTGTATGGAGGCAGCCACAAGGAGACGTTATACTGTATGGGGACAGCCACAAGGAGACTGTATGGGGGCCACAAGGAGACATTATACTGTATGGGAGCAGCCACAAGGAGACGTTATACTGTATGGGGGGCCACAAAGAGACATTATACTGTATGGAGGCAGCCACAAGGAGATGTTATACTGTATGGGGGCAGCCACAAGGAGACGTTATACTGTATGGGGGTAGCCACAAGGAGACTGTATGGGGGGCACAAGGAGACGTTATACTGTATGGGGGCAGCCACAAGGAGACGTTATACTGTATGGGGGCAGCCACAAGGAGATGTTATACTGTATGGGGACAGCCACAAGGAGACATACTGTATGGGGGCAGCCACAAGCAGACGTTATACTGTATGGGGGCAGCCACAAGCAGACGTTATACTGTATGGGGGCAGCCACAAGGAGACGTTATACTGTATGGGGACAGCCACAAGGAGACGTTATACTGTATGGGGGCAGCCACAAGGAGACGTTATACTGTATGGGGGCAGCCACAAGGAGACGTTATACTGTATGGGGGCAGCCACAAGGAGACGTTATACTGTATGGGGGCAGCCACAAGGAGACGTTATACTGTATGGGGGCAGCCACAAGGAGACGTTATACTGTATGGGGGCAGCCACAAGGAGACGTTATACTGTATGGGGGCAGCCAGAAGGAGACGTTATACTGTATGGGGGCAGCCACAAGGAGACGTTATACTGTATGGGGGCAGCCACAAGGAGACGTTATACTGTATGGGAACAGCCACAAGGAGACGTTATACTGTATGGGGGCAGCCACAAGGAGACGTTATTCTGTATGGGGGCAGCCACAAGGAGACTGTATGGGGGCCACAAGGAGACGTTATACTGTATGGGGGCAGCCACAAGGAGACATTATACTGTATGGGGGCCACAAGGAGACGTTATACTGTATGGGGGCAGCCACAAGGAGACGTTATACTGTATGGAGGCAGCCACAAGGAGACGTTATACTGTATGGAGGCAGCCACAAGGAGACGTTATACTGTATGGGGACAGCCACAAGGAGACGTTATACTGTATGGGGACAGCCACAAGGAGACTGTATGGGGGCCACAAGGAGACGTTATACTGTATGGGGGCAGCCACAAGGAGACATTATACTGTATGGGGGCCACAAGGAGACGTTATACTGTATGGGGGCAGCCACAAGGAGACGTTATACTGTATGGAGGCAGCCACAAGGAGACGTTATACTGTATGGGGACAGCCACAAGGAGACTGTATGGGGGCCACAAGGAGACATTATACTGTATGGGAGCAGCCACAAGGAGACGTTATACTGTATGGGGGGCCACAAAGAGACATTATACTGTATGGGGGCAGCCACAAGGAGACGTTATACTGTATTGGGGTAGCCACAAGGAGACTGTATGGGGGCCACAAGGAGACGTTATACTGTATGGGGGCAGCCCCAAGGAGACGTTATACTGTATGGGGGCAGCCCCAAGGAGACGTTATACTGTATGGGGGCAGCCCCAAGGAGACGTTATACTGTATGGGGGCAGCCACAAGGAGACGTTATACTGTATGGGGGCAGCCACAAGGAGACGTTATTCTGTATGGGGACAGCTTCAAGAAGACTGTATGGGGGCCACAAGGAGACGTTATACTGTATGGGGGCAGCCACAAGGAGACATTATACTGTATGGGGGCCACAAGGAGACGTTATACTGTATGGGGGCAGCCACAAGGAGACGTTATACTGTATGGAGGCAGCCACAAGGAGACGTTATACTGTATGGGGACAGCCACAAGGAGACGTTATACTGTATGGGGACAGCCACAAGGAGACTGTATGGGGGCCACAAGGAGACATTATACTGTATGGGAGCATCCACAAGGAGACGTTCTACTGTATGGGGGGCCACATAGAGACATTATACTGTATGGAGGCAGCCACAAGGAGATGTTATACTGTATGGGGGCAGCCACAAGGAGACGTTATACTGTATGGGGGTAGCCACAAGGAGACTGTATGGGGGCCACAAGGAGACGTTATACTGTATGGGGGCAGCCACAAGGAGACGTTATACTGTATGGGGGCAGCCACAAGGAGACGTTATACTGTATGGGGGCAGCCACAAGGAGACGTTATACTGTATGGGGGCAGCCACAAGGAGACGGTATACTGTATGGGGGCAGCCACAAGGAGACGTTATACTGTATGGGGGCAGCCACAAGGAGACGTTATACTGTATGGGGGCAGCCACAAGGAGACGTTATACTGTATGGGGGCAGCCACAAGGAGACGTTATACTGTATGGGGGCAGCCACAAGGAGACGTTATACTGTATGGGGGCAGCCACAAGGAGACGTTATACTGTATGGGGGCAGCCACAAGGAGACGTTATACTGTATGGGGGCAGCCACAAGGAGACGTTATACTGTATGGGGGCAGCCACAAGGAGACGTTATACTGTATGGGGGCAGCCACAAGGAGACGTTATACTGTATGGGGGCAGCCACAAGGAGACGTTATACTGTATGGGGGCAGCCACAAGGAGACGTTATACTGTATGGGGGCAGCCACAAGGAGACGTTATACTGTATGGGGGCAGCCACAAGGAGACGTTATACTGTATGGGGGCAGCCACAAGGAGACGTTATACTGTATGGGGGCAGCCACAAGGAGACGTTATACTGTATGGGGGCAGCCACAAGGAGACTGTATGGGGGCCACAAGGAGACGTTATACTGTATGGGGGCAGCCACAAGGAGACGTTATACTGTATGGGGACAGCCACAAGGAGACGTTATACTGTATGGGGGCAGCCACAAGGAGACGTTATACTGTATGGGGGCAGCCACAAGGAGACGTTATACTGTATGGGGGCAGCCACAAGGAGACGTTATACTGTATGGGGGCAGCCACAAGGAGACGTTATACTGTATGGGGGCAGCCACAAGGAGACGTTATACTGTATGGGGGCAGCCAGAAGGAGACGTTATACTGTATGGGGGCAGCCAGAAGGAGACGTTATACTGTATGGGGGCAGCCACAAGGAGACGTTATACTGTATGGGGGCAGCCACAAGGAGACGTTATTCTGTATGGGGACAGCCACAAGGAGACTGTATGGGGGCCACAAGGAGACGTTATACTGTATGGGGGCAGCCACAAGGAGACATTATACTGTATGGGGGCCACAAGGAGACGTTATACTGTATGGGGGCAGCCACAAGGAGACGTTATACTGTATGGAGGCAGCCACAAGGAGACGTTATTCTGTATGGGGACAGCCACAAGGAGATTGTATGGGGGCCACAAGGAGACGTTATACTGTATGGGGGCAGCCACAAGGAGACATTATACTGTATGGGGGCCACAAGGAGACGTTATACTGTATGGGGGCAGCCACAAGGAGACGTTATACTGTATGGAGGCAGCCACAAGGAGACGTTATACTGTATGGGGACAGCCACAAGGAGACGTTATACTGTATGGGGACAGCCACAAGGAGACTGTATGGGGGCCACAAGGAGACGTTATACTGTATGGGGGCAGCCACAAGGAGACATTATACTGTATGGGGGCCACAAGGAGACGTTATACTGTATGGGGGCAGCCACAAGGAGACGTTATACTGTATGGAGGCAGCCACAAGGAGACGTTATACTGTATGGGGACAGCCACAAGGAGACGTTATACTGTATGGGGACAGCCACAAGGAGACTGTATGGGGGCCACAAGGAGACATTATACTGTATGGGGGCAGCCACAAGGAGACATTATACTGTATGGGGGCCACAAGCAGACGTTATACTGTATGGGGGCAGCCACAAGGAGACGTTATACTGTATGGGGACAGCCACAAGGAGACGTTATACTGTATGGGGGCAGCCACAAGGAGACGTTATACTGTATGGGGGCAGCCACAAGGAGACGTTATACTGTATGGGGGCAGCCACAAGGAGACGTTATACTGTATGGGGGCAGCCACAAGGAGACGTTATACTGTATGGGGGCAGCCACAAGGAGACGTTATACTGTATGGGGGCAGCCACAAGGAGACGTTATACTGTATGGGGGCAGCCACAAGGAGACGTTATACTGTATGGGGGCAGCCACAAGGAGACGTTATACTGTATGGGGGCAGCCACAAGGAGACGTTATACTGTATGGGGGCAGCCACAAGGAGACGTTATACTGTATGGGGGCAGCCACAAGGAGACGTTATACTGTATGGGGGCAGCCACAAGGAGACGTTATACTGTATGGGGGCAGCCACAAGGAGACGTTATACTGTATGGGGGCAGCCACAAGGAGACGTTATACTGTATGGGGGCAGCCACAAGGAGACGTTATACTGTATGGGGGCAGCCACAAGGAGACGTTATACTGTATGGGGGCAGGACAACAATTTTTGAAGCCCCTCCTCAGTATAATAGTCTTGTGGCCACCATACAGTAATGTATATTTCTTCTTGCCCTAATGCCTGCTTTTAGAGATCAATGTGCAGCTTGCAGGCAGGAAGGACCAGGGCCATAGAAGACAGACACAACACCTTTATTTCTTTCTATCTGTGACCACTTGGGCTGGTTATAATCTTCTAACTAAGCTTTATACACTTACTAGGGTCGGTTCCTATAACTTTTAAAACTACTGGCAGGCGAACTCTGTTTGAGGAGGCCGGAGGGTGTCTGGACTCTGGAGAGGCTTTTCCCGCGGCTGGCTTGCTCCTGTGCTCCGATTCGGAGATCAGATGTCTGTGGGTGGAGTCATCGGGAACATGGGGGGAGGAGCCGGGGACGGTGGCGGCCGCTGCGGAAAGTGTGAATAAGAGCAGCCGCGGGAAAAGTCTCGTTCCAGACAACCTCCTAACACCACAGGCAGAACTGGTCCCGTCGGATGGCTGTGGGCGGAGTCTTAAACATGCGAGGAGCCGGGGATAGCGGAGGCCGCTGGTAATCAGGGCGAGGGGCGGAGACTGGGAGCAAGAAGAAGCTGTTTTTGCTGTGCGAGATGCAGGGGCAGACCGTGGACGGACACAGACACATTTAGAAGCGGCGCACAGGTATCGGCAGTGGTATCGGGGACATTTGCACGAGTACAAGTACTCGTGCAAATGTCTGGTATCGATACCGATACTGGTATCGGTATCGGGACATCCCTACTGTGTATACATGCAGCTGCTATTTTTTATCTATGTATTTTTCTAATATGTACTAAATAAAATATTTTGGGGATTTCTGATATGCTGTGTATTGTGAGTTGGTGTGGTGGAGCTTATTTGGCTAGGCACAGCATTTATGTTTGTTTGAGCTATTCCTATTTGACATAATACAAGTTGTATAACTTATCATTTGATTATTTATTGCTTGTAACCTGTTTATACTGAAACCGTTTTACTGCTTTAGCTAACAAATGTGCTGATTGTTTGCTTGTGTTTCCATCTTTTTTTAGTGTGAACTTGTTAAAAAGTAATGACGAAGGAAAGGAAGCTGATCCGGAGATAATCCCTGAAGATAGCTGCCTAGTGACTTTGAGGTTTGTTTGATCAGTGAATCCACATATTACAGAATAATGACTCTTTTACTGCCCTTAAATATGTATTAAAGGGCAGAGGGTGAATATCTAGTTCCAGATTAGAAAAAAAGTAGTTACATATGTCCCATGCCACTGTAAAAACCATGCACGTTAACTCGATCCGAGCGCATGTTTACAGGGATATTGAGAGAGATAGCTGTGGGTACTTGTGGTAGTCAGGTCTTCTCCCTGTGCAGGTTGCCCACACCATCTTTGCATGTAAAATATGTACTGTGTAGTGGTCTGTCTTTACTGAATGTGAAGGTTCCCACTGTAAGTCTACATTAAAGGGCATCTGTCATCAGATCTGTACCTATGACGCTGGCTGACCTGTTACATGTGCACTTGGAAGCTGAGGGGTCTGTGTTGGTCTCATATTCACATGTGCCCGCATTGCTAAGAAAATTGATGATTTAATATAAGCAAATGAGTATCTAGGAGCAATAGGGGCGTTACACCTAGCAGCTCAGTTTTCTCTGCAACTGCTGCGCCCTCTGCACTTTGATTGACAGCTCCAGGCATGATGATGTTCTCACTGCCTGACCCTGTCTATAAAAGTGGAGAGGGTGCGGCAGTTACAGAAAGAACAGAGCCTCTAGGTGTAACGGCAACGCCCCTGTTGCTCCTAGAGGATCATTTGCATATATTAAAACATCATATTTCTCAGCAATGCGGGCACATATGAACATGCGACCAACACAGATGCCTTCAGCTGCCAAGCGAACATGTAAGAGGTCAGCCAGCTACATAGGTACAGATCTGCTGACAGATGCTCTTTAAGGTGGTTTTGAAGAAAAACAGCAGCTTTTGATGTAGTTTTTTTTAAGGCAAAGCCAGGTAGATCTGGCAAGAAGGAAGCATATAGGCCTCTTTCACACGAGTGTGTCCGGATTAGGTCCGGATGCGTCCTGGTGCTTTACGGCAAACCCGCGCGAGTAGGTACGCAATTGCAGTCAGTTTTGACTGCGATTGCGTTCCGTTGTTTAGTTTTTATCGTGCGGGTGCATTGTGTATTGCACGCGCGTGATAAAAAACTGAATGTGGTACCCAGACCCGAACTTCTTCACAGAAGTTCAGGTTTGGGTTCAGGGTTGTGTAGATTGTATTATTTCCCCTTATAACATGGTTATAAGGGAAAATAATAGCATTCTGAATACAGAATGCATAGTAAAATAGCGCTGGAGGGGTTAATTTTTTTTATTTATAATTTAACGGTTGCTAGGAGACGATCGGGATGGGGACCCGATCATTATTATTTTCCCTTATAACATGGTTATAAGGGAAAATAATAGAATTCTGAATACAGAATGCATAGTACAATAGGGCTGGAGGGGTTAAAAATAATTTAACTCCCCTTAATCCACTTGTTCGCGCAGCCGGCATCTCTTCTGTCTTCATCTGTGAGGAAAAGAACCATTGATGATGTCACTACGCTCATCACATGGTCAGTCACATGATCCATCACCATGGTGATGGATCATGTGATGAGCGTAGTGACGTCATCAAAGGTCCTTTTCCTGACAGATGAAGACAGAAGAGATGCCGGCTGAGCAAACAAGTGGATTAAGGTGAGTTAAATTATAAAAAAAAAAAAAACCTCCAGCCCTATTTTACTAAGCATTCTGTATTCAGAATTCTATTATTTTCCCTTATAACCATGTTATAAGGGAAAATAATAATGATCGGGGTCCCCATCCCGATAGTCTCCTAGCAACCGTGCGTGAAAATCGCACCGCATCCGCACTTGCTTGCAGTTGCTTGCGATTTTCACGCAACCCCATTCATTTCTATGGGGCCTGCGTTACGTGAAAAACGCACAAAGAGGAGCATGCTGCGATTTTCACGCAACGCACAAGTGATGCGTGAAAATCACTGCTCGTGTGCACAGCCCCATAGAAATAATTGGGTCCGGATTCAGTGCGGGTGCAATGCGTTCACCTCACGCATTGCACCCGCGCGAAAATCTCGCCCGTGTGAAAGGGGCCATATGGGCAATTCCACATGGAATGGAATTTCCATAGCATTTCCATATTCTTCCGTCTGCCCTTCAGTCTCCAAAAACTGTAGCATTTTTCCATGTGTGTGAAATAGGATTTTGTTACGGCACCGCTAAAAATATTTATATTCATGAACTCCCTTTTTCATTTTAAACCCTTTACGCCTTTACATAAATACTCAAAGGTTCCCGTGTCCCTTTGACAAGTCTCATGAAAGACTTATTGTTATGGTGGCCAAATATTTCTTCATGGCTGCATTAAAGAGAACAGCAGGACCCAAAGTCTAAAGGCTTATAAAATGTAGTATCATTTAGATTAATGTTTTCAATAGGGATCGACCGATATAGATTTTTTAGGGCCGATACCGATAATCTGTGAACTTTCAGGCCAATAGCCGATAATTTATACCGATATTCTGTGAATTTTCATTTTTGAAAAAAAATGTAAAATCCTACACAAATCTTCTGAAAATGAATGTTTATTGTTAACGTGTAGTTTTTTTTTGTTGTTGTAAATCTTTATTTTTCATTTATAATTAATATTTTGGTGTGTTTTTTTTACTAACTATTAGCCTCCTTAGGAGCTGGAACCCTTGTCCTATTCACCCTGATAGATCTCTACCAGGGTGAATAGGACTTCACACTGTCCCTGCTGCACTGTGCTTTGTGCACACAGCAGCAAGGGAGCTGACTATGGCAGCCAGGGCTTTAGTAGCGTCCTGGCTGCCATGGTAACTGATCGGAGCCCCAGGATTACACTGCTGGGGCTCTGATCAGAACTGCCAGTGAGAAGGAGGGGAGAGGGGACCCTGTGGCCACTGCCACCAATGATTAATACTTGGGTTGGGGGGGGGGGGGGGCGCACTGCGCCACCAATGATTAATACTGGGGTTTGGGGGGGTGCACTGCGCCACCAAAGAAGATAACTCATTAATTCATATACAGGAGGCGGGAGCTGGCTGCAGAATCACATAGCCGGCTCTCGACCTCTATGAGCGGTAGCTGCGATCCGCGGCAGTTAACACCTCAGGTGCGGCACCGGAGGGGTTAACTACCGCAGATCGCAGCTACTTGTCATAGAGGTCGGGATCCGGCTATGTGATTCTGCAGCCAGCTCCCGCCTCCTGTATATGAATTAATGAGAGAGTTATCTTCATTGTTGGCGCAGCGGCCACAGCCCCTCCCCTCCTCTTGTCCTCCCTCCTCTCATTGGTGGCAGCGGCAGCAGCATCACAGGGGGAGGGAGACACTGCTTCCTTCTCCCCTGTGCTGCGGAGGGAACATGGAGAGCGCTGAGAGCAGCGCGATCCTTGTTCCCCATATGTTATCGGAATATCAGCAAAATAGATGCCGATAACGTTCAAAAAATCCTGGGTATCGGCCGATAATATCGGTAAAACCGTTAATCGGTCGATCCCTAGTTTTCAACTTTACGCTATCTTATAAAGAATATGTATAGAGCTTTTGTTTGTATCTTTTATTAATCTGATTTCTACATGAAATGGGAATTAATTCCTACCTTAGGGCTCATGCACACGACCGTATGTATTTTGCGGTCCCCAAAAAATGGATCCTCAAAAAATACGGATGACTTCTGTGTGCATTCCTTATTTTGTGGAACTGAACAGCTGGCCCATAATAGAACAGTACAATCCTTGTCCGTAATGCGGACAATAATAGGACATGTTTTATATTTTTGCGGAATGGAAACACGGACATACGGAAACGGAATGCACACAGAGTAACTTCTGTTTTTTTTGCGGACTCATTGAAATGAATGGTTCTGTATCTGGTCCGCAAAAAACCCTAAACGGACACAGAAAGAAAGTACGTTCATGTGCATGAGGCCTTAAAGTGGGTTTCCACGAGTCCACCATGATAGCACGAGTGAAGGATATCCTCTTGACCTCTGTAGAGACAAAAAGCCAGAGAGGTTAAAAGACCCACCCAGTGTTCTCCAACAACTACATTGGATATAGATACAACGGAGAACCAAATACATAGCATTACATCATGAGTATGCTCACAGAAATAGGTAAGAGGTGTAGTAAGGGTGCTGTCATGATGGATATGGGAAAATGAAATTACAGTTTGAAACTAATTCTCATTTTCCAAATTGTCCAAACATGACAGCGGGGCTAGAGCATTACCAGATAATACAAGTTAGGGAGGGACCACTGCCTGAAGGACTTAGCGTCCAGTCTGTAGTGTTTGATATAAGTATGAATATTAGTCCATGTTACAGCCTTGCAGATTTGTTTGGCTAAAGCCTCAGCTATTTCTGCCCACTAAGAGGAAACTGTAATGGAGAGGACTCCTATCTGCTTCAGAATCCTGACCCTTTGCTGGTTTACTGCAGGGTTGAAAGTTAAAAAATTACGTTACATAATCTGAATTTGTGCATTTTGAGCTGTCTAGCCATGTCAGTACTAATGATTCTCTTTAAAGGGGTTTTCCAGGAGTAGAATATTGATGCCCTAATGTCAGGATAGGTCATAAATATCTGATCTTGGAGGTCTGACTCCTGGCAGCTGTGTGAGGAGGCTCCGGCACTGAACTCTGCAGCCTCCTCACCACTTACAAAGCACAGTACCATATATTGTATCACATCTGCGCTGGGAATTGAAGCCCAGATCCATTCAATTGAATGGTACTGAGTAGTGTTGAGCGAACTTCTGTTTTAAGTTTGGCGTCTAAAGTTCGGCTTCCGGTTAGCGGAGAATCCCGATATGGATTCCGAATTCCGTTGTGGTCCGTGGTAGCGGAATCAATAATGGCCGATTATTGATTCCGCTACCACGGACCACAACGGAATTCGGAATCCATATCGGGATTCTCCTCTAACCGGAAGCCGAACTTTAGACGCCGAACTTAAAACAGAAGTTCGCTCAACACTAGTACTGAGCTGCACATAGACCATGGGACCAATTAACGTGATGACATTGGTCTAGAAATCGGCTTCAGAGCTCACCAGATTGGTGGCAGTGCTGGGAGTCGGACCACCACAGATCAGATATTGATGACCTATCCTCAATGAACACTTACCTCTAGGTTACAGCCTTATCTTGAGGGATGGTATTGGACAAGTGCCTGGTTTCCTATGTAGATGACTATTAGAATTGAGGCCGGAATATTTCATCTTGTTTCTCACAGTCTGAGAGTGTTTTTTTTTACAAACTCCAGGTTTCTTCACACCTACTTGCAGATAGGCTTTCATGAGTCTTTTATTGAGGAGAGGCTTCTTTCTGGCCACTTTGCCATAAATCCCAGATTGGTAGAATGCTGCAGTGATGATTGACCTTCTGGAAGTTTCTCCCATTTGCACACAGGATCTCTGGACCACAGCCAGAATTACCATTGGGTGCTTGCTCATCTCTCTTATCACAGCCCTTTTCCCCTAAATAATTAGTTTGGTGGGCGGCCAGCTCTAGAAAGAGTCCTGGTCATTCCAAACTTCTTGCATTTAAGAATTATGGAGGCCATTGTGCTCTTAAGAACTGTCAATGCAGCAGAATTTTTTTGTAGGATTCTTCAAACCTGTGTCTACACAAATTCCTGTATCTGAGCTCTACAGGCAGTTCTTTCCGCCTCATGTCTTGGTTTTTGCTCTGATATGCATTGTTGCGGTACTTTCACACTAGCGTTTTTCTTTTACGGTATTGAGTTTCGTCCTAGTGGCTTTATACCGGAAAAAAACTGATCAGTTTTATCCTAATGTATTCTGAATGGAGATCATTCTGTTCAGTATGCGTCAGTATGCATCAGTTCAGTCCCTCTTACGTTTTTTGACTGGAGAAAATACTGCAGCATGCTGTATTTTTCTCTCCGGCCAAAAATCCTGAACACTTACCGGAATGAATTTCCATCGAAATGTATTAGTGCTGGATCCGGCATTAAAATTGCCGCATTGACGGATCCGTTCTTCCGGTCCACGCATGCGCAGACCTTTAAATCTGTGAAAAAAATATTTCAATGCATTTGTCAGACGGATCCGCATCCAGATCCGTCTGACAAATGTTATCTGTTTGTGTCCGGATTGCCGGATCCGGCAGGCAGTTACGGCGACGGAACTGCCTGCCGGAATCCTCTGCCGCAAGTGTGAAAGTACCCTTAGCTGTGAGACCTAATATAGACAGGAGTGTGTCTTTTCAAATCATGTCCAATCAACTGAATTTACCACGCATAGACTTGAGTCAAGGTGTAGAAACATCTCAAAGATGAGCAAGAGAAATGGGAGGCCACTGAGGTAAATTTCAAGTATCATAGCAAAGGGTCTGAATTCTTGTGTTTGCAAATTTATTAAAAAGAAAAACCTGAAATTTTGCAGGGACATTTCTAACATTTGGTTTTTACCTTCTCATTATACGGTATTGAATCCTGGGGAAAAACTAGATTTTTTTTATTTTATTTTAGCACAAGGCCGCAACATAACAAAATGTAAAAAAAGTAAACGGGTCTAAAGACTTTCCGAATGCATTGTATGTCCCTTGCGTTTGCAAAATATGGCATCTTATTAATGGCACCATACTCTCTAATGATAAATGTTTGCAAAAACTACAGCTTGCATTTGATTTTTTTTGTTGTCCCTCTAGTATTCGAAACAAAATCAATGAAAGACGTAAGGAATTGCTGGTTGATCGAGCATTCCGTCAGGAGACCTTCCATTATGAAATGGTAAGTACAGTACTCCAGTGGATTGTGAACATCACTAGTTTGTAAGGAAACTATCATAAGAACAATTAGCATTTTTACTGTCATATATATTATAGAGTATTATGGTTGCATGCTTGCTTGTTTGCTTTTCCTTAAAAAAACAACAACCTGCTATTAGAATTGGTTATATGAACTGTGCCTTAGGGCTCTTTCACACCTGCGTTCTTTTCTTCCGGCATAGAGTTCCGTCGTCGGGGCTCTATGCCGGAAGAATCCTGATCAGTTTCATCCTAATGCATTCTGAATGGAGAGAAATCCGTTCAGGATGTCTTCAGTTCCGTAACGTAAAGTTTTTTGGCCGGAGAAAATACCACAGCATGCTGCGCTTTTTGCTCCGGCCTAAAATCCGGAACACTTGCCGCAAGGCCGGATCCGGAATTAATGCCCATTGAAAGGCATTAATCCGGATCCGGCCTTAAGCTAAACGTCGTTTCGGCGCATTACCGGATCCGACGTTTAGCTTTTTCTGAATGGTTACCATGTCTGCCGGGACGCTAAAGTCCTGGCAGCCATGGTAAAGTGTAGCGGGGAGCGGGGGAGCAGCATACTTACCGTCCGTACGGCTCCCGGGGCGCTCCAGAGTGACGTCAGGGCGCCCCAAGCGCATGGGTGACGTGATCACATGGATCACGTCATCCATGCGCATGGGGCGCTCTGACGTCATTCTGGAGCGCCCCGGGAGCCGCACGGACTGTAAGTATACCGCTCCCCCGCTCCCCACTACTACTATGGCAACCAGGACCTTAATAGCGTCCTGGCTGCCATAGTAACACTGAACGCAATTTGAAGACGGATCCGTCTTCAAATGCTTTCAGTACACTTGCGTTTTTCCGGATCCGGCGTGTAATTCCAGCAAGTGGAGTACACGCCGGATCCGGACAACCCAAGTGTGAAAGAGGCCTTAAAGAGAACCTGTAGCCTCTCCTGATATGTCTGTTTTATCACCTACTTGCACCCCCCATGTAATAATAATTTTGGAGCATCCGTTCTTATGTCGTGCCATTCCTTTATTATTCCTGCTAGAAGGTATGCATGAGTTGCAAGCAGTTTGTAATAAAGGTCCAGATGGGTGTTATCAGTTGGGTGTGTGCCTTTGGATAGATTGGATAGTGTCAGACTGTGCAGGGACACACTCCCAACTGGTAACGCCCGTCTGGACCTTTATTGCAAACTTCTGGTTATCCATTCAGAACTTCTAGCCGTAATAATAAAGACATGACACAACATAGAGTCATAAGAATAGATGCTCCACAATTGTTATTTACATGGGTAGTGCAAGTAGTTACTAAACCAACATGTCAGGGGAGGTTACAGGTTCTTATTCAAGAAGTTGCCCAGCATTTGAACTTTATTTTATTTTATATAACTGTGCCTATTAGCATGTTGTACCTAATGAAAAAAAAAGAATTTGCCATCTCTCCCCTGCTCTGTTCCTGCTCTCTTGCTCCATTCATCATTCGTCCGGTCTATAGCCTGTAACTTCTAGATGGATGGAGTCATGTGCACAATGCCTGTGATCTGTTCCCAATTGGCACCAAAAAATAAAAAAATTTAGTGTAATATATAAGAAATACAATGATAACAGCAGTATAATCTGTCTAATGATCTTTTCCATATTTCTAGGAGTCCCGTGGTTTAGGAACAAGACCAGATGATCCTTCCGATATGGTTGATGAGGGAGAACTTGTGCTAACGCTGAACATTTTTTATCCGGTTATTTTTCAGAAGGTTTGCATTTGCTAAGCTTTGTAAACTAGCTATCTTACTTGTGATGCATTCGCTCAGCGATCACCTGGCTCCTGCTGACCAGATCCTATGATCTACTACTGGTGCTCAACCATTTTGTCACTTATGTTGACTTCTGTGGATACATCACCTTTATAACCCAGAGCTGCAGGCTAAAATAAAATAACTCCGGCACCTTTGGAATAAGGCTACTTTCAGACTCGCGTTTTGGCTTTCTGTTTGTGAGATCTGTCATGGGCTCTCAGAAGCGGTCCAAAATGGATCAGTTTTGCCCTAATGCATTCTGAATGGAAAAGGATCCGCTCAGAATGCATCAGTTTGCCTCCGTTCAGTCACCATTGTGCTCTGAAGGCAGACACCAAAACACTGCCTACACAATGTACGTCAACGGGGACGGATCCGTTTTCTCTGACACAATAGAAAACAGATCCGTCCACCACTGACTTTCAGTGGAGTTCATGACGGATCCGTCTTGGCTGTGTTACAGATAATACAAACGGATCCGTTCATGACGGATGGATGCAGTATTTTAGCAGATCCATGATCCACCCAAAACGGAAAGTAGCCTAAAATGAGTCCTGAGCCATGCCCTAACACTTTAATAGCTTCCTTGTCTTCACATTTCTAGTTGATGGGTTGTGCATTACACTGTGTTATGCTGGTTTAGGTGCTAGCTTACTTTGACATCAGAACTACATTTAAAGGGACACTTTCATAGTGTGCTGTAGGTGCCAAGTAACTGGGCAAGAATTCTGAGCTGTCACTTTGTAGTTGCATGAAAAGTATAATATAAATGTGCTCCAAAACTGTAAACTTATGTTTTACATTTTATCGTCTTTTTTTTTTTTCAGCACAAGATGTACAAGCCCTATGAGACAGTTCTTGTGCTAGGTAGCCAGAGGCTGACAGATCTTCGAGACGCCATTAAGTGTGTCAGTGACTTACAGATTGGAGGAGAATTCAGCCACAATCCAGACCTGGCACCTGAAAATATTTGCAAGGTACAAATACTGGCATATTTTTGCAGTATTGCTCAGCTATGTAATTTTATATTTGAAGAATATTTGCCCGCTTCAGTCCATAAGTTCTGATCTATAGCTGTCTTCCTTATTTGGACTCAAAAACGTCCTGGTGATTGTGGAGGCACAGCCGTTGTGGCCATATGATCCTCTCCATGAGAAGGGGGGCTCCGGTGTTTAGAAAAAAAAAATTCTACAAATAAGTACATAAAACTGACAAATAAAAAAAGTTATCAAAATAGCAAATCTTGATAAGCCCCCAGCTGGCATAAATGCAGTGATAAATCTCCCCATACAGCTCAAAAGTCTTCTACTTCCGTTCACCTAGTACATAATAAAACTGTCTGCCTACAGCCACCACTAGGTGGTGCTCACTGCATACGAATTGTTATAGCTACCATTCAACTGAACGACAGGTGTAAAAATCACTTTTCACTAAAGAGGCAGCTTCAGGAAAATAATGTGGATTTATGCCAGGAAAGAAGCGAAGGAATTCAGTGCCGAGCCTTCCCTCACCCCAGTACTAGTGGTGTGGTCTACCTCCCTTCCAATAAAGTTTATTAGATATTGTATGATGAAAAACAATTTATAGTTGAAATGTGCAGAGCTCCTCTCACCATTTTCAGATATTTACTGTTTTGTTGCTGAGAACCTATCCTGATCAGTTTATGTATTTCAACTGTTCTAACTAGTTTAATCTTTATTTCAGGATCTCTTTAAATCTGCTTTCTTCTATTTTGAAGGCATTTTTTACAATGATATGAGATATCCAGAATGTAGAGATATAAGCAGGTAAATTATTATATATTAATCATTTGTAATATTTAATTATATAATATATATATATGTAGATATATATATATATATATATATATATACAGTACAGACCAAAAGTTTGGACACACCTTATTCAAAGAGTTTTCTTTATTTTCATGACTATGAAGGCATCAAAACTATGAATTGACACATGTGGAATTATATACATAACAAACAACTGTGAAACAACTGAAAATATGTCATATTCTAGGTTCTTCAAAGTAGCCACCTTTTGCTTTGATTACTGCTTTGCACACTCTTGGCATTCTCTTGATGAGCTTCAAGAGGTAGTCCCCTGAAATGGTCTTCCAACAGTCTTGAAGGAGTTCCCAGAGATGCTTAGCACTTGTTGGCCCTTTTGCCTTCACTCTGCGGTCCAGCTTACCCCAAACCATCTCGATTGGGTTCAGGTCCGGTGACTGTGGAGGCCAGGTCATCTGGCGCAGCACGCCATCACTCTCCTTCATGGTCAAATAGCCCTTACTTTTAAAGTTTTCCCAATTTTTCGGCTGACTGACTGACCTTAATTTCTTAAAGTAATGATGGCCACTCGTTTTTCTTTACTTAGCTGCTTTCTTCTTGCCATAATACAAATTCTAACAGTCTATTCAGTAGGACTATCAGCTGTGTATCCACTTGACTTCTTCTCAACGCTACTGATGGTCCCAACCCCATTTATAAGGCAAGAGATCCCACTTATTAAACCTGACAGGGCACACCTGTGAAGTGAAAACCATTTCAGGGGACTACCTCTTGAAGCTCATCAAGAGAATGCCAAGAGTGTGCAAAGCAGTAATCAAAGCAAAAGGTGGCTACTTTGAAGGACCTAGAATATGACATATTTTCAGCTGTTTCACACTTGTTTGTTATGTATATAATTCCACATGTGTTAATTCATAGTTTTGATGCCTTCAGTGTGAATCTACAATTTTCATAGTCATGAAAATAAAGAAAACTCTTTGAATGAGAAGGTGTGTCCAAACTTTTGGTCTGTACTGTTTATATATATATATGTACACTGAACAAAAATATAAACGCAACACTTTTGGTTTTGCTCCCATTTTGCATGAGCTGAACTCAAAGATCTGAAACATTTTCTACATACACAAAAGACCCATTACTCTCAAATATTGTTCACAAATCTGTGTTAGTGAGCACTTCTTCTTTGCCGAGATAATCCATCCTACCTCACAGGTGTGGCATATCAAGGTGCTGATTAGACAGCATGAATATTGCACAGGTGTGCCTTAGACTGCCCACAATAAAAGGCCACTCTGGAATGTGCACAGTTTTGCCTTATTGGGGGGTGGGGGGGGTGTCAGAAAACCAGTCAGTATCTGGTGTGGCCACCATTTGCCTCACGCAGTACAACACAGCTCCGTCGCATAGAGTTGATCAGGTTGTTGATTGTGGCCTGTGGAATGTTGGTCCACTCCTCTTCAATAGCTGTGCGAAGTTGCAGAATATTGGCAGGAACTTGAACACGCCGTTATATAGGCCGATCCAGAGCATCTCAAACATGCTCAATGGGTGACATGTCTGGAGAGTATGCTGGCCATGCAAGAACTGGGATGTTTTCAGCTTCCAGGAATTGTGTACAGATCCTTGCAATATGGGGCCGTGCATTATCATGCTGCAACATGAGGTATGGTCGTGGACAATGGGCCTCAGGATCTGGTCACGGTATCTCTGTGCATTCCAAATGCCATCAATAAAATGCACCTGTGTTCGTTGTCCATAACATACTCCTGCCCATACCAAAACCCCACCGCCACCATGGGCCACTCGATCCACAACGTTAACGTCTGAAAACCGCTCACCCACACGACGCCACACTGCTGTCTGCCATCTGCCCTGAACAGTAAAAACCGGGACTCATTCGTGAACAGAACGCCTCTCCAATGTGGGTCCGCAAAAAAAAAAAAAAGGGAATGTACTCCATATGCATTCTGTTTCTGTATTTCTGTTTTTCTGTTCCGTTCAAAGATAGAACATGTCCTTTTGGATAATAATACTGTTCTACAAGGGGCCAACTGTTCCGTTCCGCAAAAAACTGAATGCATTTGGACGTCATCCGTATTTATTGCGGATCCGTTTTTTGCGGACCGCAAAATACAGAAAAAGCCATACTGTCGTGTGCAAGAGGCCTTAGACAGGTTTGTGAACAATAAGTAATGGGTCTTTTGTGTATGTAGAAAATGTTTCAGATCTTTGTGTTCAGCTCATGAAAAATGGGAAGAAGCACACCACTAAATGCACTAAGGGTGGGTAATACATGACTACCATACTTACTATTAAGCGGAGTAGAAGCTCTTAGCGCATATAATTGATCAAACCTGCTTTTAAATCAATTATCTCTGGAGGTGCTGTTCCTTTTTTTGATTATATGTGTATATATGTGTGTATATATACCGTATATGCCGGCGTATAAGACGACTGGGCGAATAAGACGACCCCCAACTTTTCCAGTTAAAATATAGGGTTTGGGGTATACTCGCAGTATAAGACTACCCCTCCAACGCTATTTACTTTGGCATTAAGATCTGCAGGTAATTGTTGTGCAATTTTCGTCTTTTGCCTCAGTACCATATTATGCTTTTCCAAGAATCTAGTACACCAGGATACAGTGGCCTTAAATCTGTTGCTGTGATCTGGGTTAGATTTGGCCCACTGAAGTACAAACAAACTTATTTTATTTTGTGTCACTACATAACCGTTTTGGCGATGCTCATTCAACATGTCTGCTACATGTTTTTTGAGTTCTGGCCAATGTGGGGTGCCTCTTCTTAATGCACACTTACCCCTTGGCATACTCTTTAATGCTTTTTCATTTGCTTTCCAGTCCCGAACCATCTTTTCTGTTACTCCATATTGTCTTGCAGCAGCGCAGTTATTATGTTCCCTGGTATAGTTTACAACTTTAAGTTTGAAACTGGCTTCATATTTCTTTCTTCTTGCTGGTAGAGCCATGATGGGGTCTTGACTGTTAGCCATTTGTATACTGTACTGTGTATACTGGTGCTGTACTGTATGAACCAGTAGAGATACTGGTGCTGTACTGTATGTACAGATACTGGTGCTGTACTGTATGCACAGATACTGGTGCTCTACTGTATTTACCACCAGATGTATCTGCTCCCCAGATAGACTCTGTTTTTTCACCACAGATAAGATGCAAACCAAACTTCATTAGAGATCCGCCGTTCCAACATTAGAATTGGCTGAAGTGCAGATGCTCCTGCTTCCCCCTGCCTTGCCTCAGAATCGCCAATCCAAACCAGTATACAACAACCAGCCAATCACGGCAAGCGATGTACCGGTATTTTCTGTGCACACTGCATACAAAGCCTGCTTGGATTGGGTGGGTCAGCTCTCCCTGCCTGCCCAGCCCTCCCTGTCTTCAAGACGATCTGAGGGTTAGTGCGCAATGTGATACTGCCGGCACGAGAAAACCACTGAGAGCAGGGAGAGGGGGCTGCTTCAGGAGCGGCTGGCCGGGATGCAGTGCACGGTGGCTCAGCTAGAGGGCGCCTGTCCCTGAAGCTGGAGAAGGACAGCTTCTCCAGTCCGGCTGGGAAGTAAGTTTCAGCATGCCGTATACCGGCATATAAGACGACACCCGGCGTATAAGACGACCCCCGACTTTTAAAGAGATTTTTTATGTGTTAAAAAGTAGTCTTATACGCAGGAATATACAGTATATGGTATGAAAAACTACTGGCAGCACCACCTTTAGAGCAAACAAAAACGGGTGCAAGGTCCAAGTACGGTAACTGGAGCTTACCCACTAGTAGACAATAGAAAAAATCGGACAGCACTCCGGACGGTTTCTTCAGTAAAACAGGTAGTGTTTATTCACCCATATGGTGGCAGCAAAAAAGCCATATATATACAGGGAGTGCAGAATTATTAGGCAAGTTGTATTTTTGAGGATTAATTTTATTATTGAACAACAACCATGTTCTCAATGAACCCAAAAAACTCATTAATATCAAAGCTGAATATTTTTGGAAGTAGTTTTTAGTTTGTTTTTAGTTTTAGCTATTTTAGGGGGATATCTGTGTGTGCAGGTGACTATTACTGTGCATAATTATTAGGCAACTTAACAAAAAACAAATATATACCCATTTCAATTATTTATTTTTACCAGTGAAACCAATATAACATCTCAACATTCACAAATATACATTTCTGACATTCAAAAACAAAACAAAAACAAATCAGTGACCAATATAGCCACCTTTCTTTGCAAGGACACTCAAAAGCCTGCCATCCATGGATTCTGCCAGTGTTTTGATCTGTTCACCATCAACATTGCGTGCAGCAGCAACCACAGCCTCCCAGACACTGTTCAGAGAGGTGTACTGTTTTCCCTCCTTGTAAATCTCACATTTGATGATGGACCACAGGTTCTCAATGGGGTTCAGATCAGGTGAACAAGGAGGCCATGTCATTAGATTTTCTTCTTTTATACCCTTTCTTGCCAGCCACGCTGTGGAGTACTTGGACGCGTGTGATGGAGCATTGTCCTGCATGAAAATCATGTTTTTCTTGAAGGATGCAGACTTCTTCCTGTACCACTCCTTGAAGAAGGTGTCTTCCAGAAACTGGCAGTAGGACTGGGAGTTGAGCTTGACTCCATCCTCAACCCGAAAAGGCCCCACAAGCTCATCTTTGATGATACCAGCCCAAACCAGTACTCCACCTCCACCTTGCTGGCGTCTGAGTCGGACTGGAGCTCTCTGCCCTTTACCAATCCAGCCACGGGCCCATCCATCTGGCCCATCAAGACTCACTCTCATTTCATCAGTCCATAAAACCTTAGAAAAATCAGTCTTGAGATATTTCTTGGCCCAGTCTTGACGTTTCAGCTTGTGTGTCTTGTTCAGTGGTGGTCGTCTTTCAGCCTTTCTTACCTTGGCCATGTCTCTGAGTATTGCACACCTTGTGCTTTTGGGCACTCCAGTGATGTTGCAGCTCTGAAATATGGCCAAACTGGTGGCAAGTGGCATCTTGGCAGCTGCACGCTTGACTTTTCTCAGTTCATGGGCAGTTATTTTGCGCCTTGGTTTTTCCACACGCTTCTTGTGACCCTGTTGACTATTTAGAATTAAACGCTTGATTGTTCGATGATCACGCTTCAGAAGCTTTGCAATTTTAAGAGTGCTGCATCCCTCTGCAAGATATCTCACTATTTTTGACTTTTCTGAGCCTGTCAAGTCCTTCTTTTGGCCCATTTTGCCAAAGGAAAGGAAGTTGCCTAATAATTATGCACACCTAATATAGGGTGTTGATGTCATTAGACCACACCCCTTCTCATTACAGAGATGCACATCACCTAATATGCTTAATTGGTAGTAGGCTTTCGAGCCTATACAGCTTGGAGTAAGACAACATGCATAAAGAGGATGATGTGGGCAAAATACTAATTTGCCTAATAATTCTGCACGCAGTGTATATATATACTTAGCATGGAGGCTCACCGTGGTAAGTCCTTCCATGGTCAGACCTTCTCACCATTCGGTAGCGAGGTGATTACTGCTGAATGAATAAGTAAAGACTCGGCATTCTCAGGTGCAAAAAATGAAATAGATGCTTTCAGTTTGAATGCACGTGAGTATTGTTGGTATACATGGTATGCATCTGTCTTTTTTGCCCAGGGGAAGTGTAACACTGTATTACATCTGCAGTTATGCATTTACCCGTCTGATGTTGACACATCAAAACTGGGGTCAGGTTCTTGAGGACTTGAAGCGGAGCACATTGACAGACAACCTGGTTTACCTGCTGCTAGATGTTCATATCTTTCTCTCCATGCGATGGATTTAGATTAATAGAAGGGATTATAAACATGAAATCAATGAAGATGTGAGAATGTATGATATTCTAGCTTTTATCTGAAACAGTCAATTGCTCCATTTATGAGCACCACATATACCAGTGTTCAAGGGGTTCTCCGGGCTTTTAATATTGATGACCTATCCTCAGGATAGGTGATCAATACCAGATCAGCGGGGGTCCGACATCCAGCACCCCACATATCAGCTGTATGACGGGAAGACGCTCGCAGTGTGGACGTGCCGTCTCCCGTCTCTCTTCCTGCTCGCTGCTGCTTTGCCATAGACCTATTCTGAGGATAGGTCATCAGTATTGGGGGGGGTGCTATTACTTTTATGATTGCTGTGTCCCGCACTGATCTGTCAGGTAGTATATGGTAGTTTAGGTATGAATGTGCATATAATTGTATTTCTTTGGTCTTCCAGAACCATAATTGAATGGTCTGAATCCCGTGATAGAGGATGTGGGAAATTTCAGTCAACCAAGATGGAAGACTTTACGTTTAATGACCTTAATATAAAAATTGGCTTCCCTTACTTGTACTGCCATCAAGGAGATTGTGAGCACATTGTTACTTTTACAGATATAAGGTAGGTCGGTATTATTAGTACTATAAAGCTGAGTTCATGGTGAATCCACGACAGAATCTGCATTGCAAGGGGTGAAATCTGTGGCTAAAATTCACAGTAAATCTGCTCAACAGTAGGAATGCTGCGAATGCAATTGCTGCATGCCCCGCATCTGCACAGAATTAAGTTTTATGGGAATGTTTTTGTACAATTCGGTAATGATTTAAAGGGTTGTCCAAGATGGTTAAAAATCTCAGGTAACCCTTATAATATCTTAAAATAAAAACCATCATATACTAACCCTTTCTCCAATGCTGTTCTCTGCAGCACTCTTCTGGCGCTCCCGCTGGAATACGTTTTAAAACAGCAGCAGTAACATGTCTGGACACAGCATGTGACCTCTGCAGCCAATCACTGTCCTCAGCAGTCTACAGGTGAGGACAGTGATTGGCTGCAGCAGTAAACTGCTGAATCCAGGCACGTCACTGTGCACGTTCCAATGACAAACAGTGGTAGGAGTAACGCAGAGAAAACAGCACTGGAAAAGGGGTTAAAGTATATGTTGGTTTTTATTTTAAGACATTGTAGAGGTTATCCAAGACTTTTGTGTCTGGATTCTTCCTGCATTGCTTTAACTACCTCTTACTCCATTACTGTTGGTCACTGTCCGTTATAATGGCTGTAGAGAGGGTGGAATATCTGCTAGAGGAGAGCCTAACACAGGACAGACATAGCTGAACCTCTAGCCTGAAAACTGCCTCACATACATATGAGCTGACTGTACATCATCAGGACCTCAATCATTTCATGGCGATTCCAACCATTCTGGAGTCCTTTTTCTTATTGCTCTGTGTTGTGCTGTTCCTTTCTTATTCCTCCAAGTAGTGTATATATAAATGTATAATTGGGTGTTACAGTCTGACATTGTCCAGTCAGTGCTGACAGTGCCAGAGGGGACAAGGGGAATGTCATTTAAGGAAAAACTATCTAGGATGAATAACAAAGGAACTGCACAACATAGATTAATGAGAAATGATTGTTATTTCATGAAGAATACATGTATTTACTAAAACAAACATGTCAGGAGAGGTGACAGGTCCTCTTTAAAGGGGTATTCCGGTTACATTAATAAGAAAGCACTCGGCTATGTCTGGAATTCCTGTACAAATAAAAGGGAGCGGCTGTACTCATGCCCGACTGGTGGCTCCGTTCATTTCAGGAGGGCTGCAAGGGGTAAGGGCCCCAGTTCTTGTGATCGGTGGGGATCCCAGCAGTAGGACCCTAACTGATCTAATAGTTATCCCCTATTCTGTGAATAGGGGATAACTTAACCCCTTAGTGACTACCCATACGCCTTTTTACGGCAGTCACTAAGGGACCATAAGCGCTGCATGAGTCCCCTGTGCAGCAGGGAGCAGGGGCCCGCCTCTCAAATGAGAACCAGGCTCCTGCTCTAATAGCCCGGACTGGCAGGAGTGCCGGTCCGGGCTGTTTAACGCCCTACATGCTGCATGCAATGGCACCCACCGCATGGAAAGCGGTGACAGAGGGAGCAGACTCCCTCTGTCTCCCATTGGCACCCCGCAAATGCGATCGTGAGGTGCCGATGTGTTTAAAGGCTGGCTGGGGTCTGATATAGGCCCCAAACCAGCCTTTAGTATTTTCCAGCAGGCTGTGCCTCTCTGGTGCAGCCTGCTGGTCATTGTCAGTAAAGCACTGACATTAAAATGCAATGCACTATAGCAGGGATCAGCAACCTCCGGCACTCCAGCTGTTCTGAAACTATAACTCCCAGAATCCTCTTTTCACTTCTATGGTAGTTACAAGAACAGCCGAGCAAGTGTGCATGCTGGGTTTTGTAGTTTCACAGCAGCTGGAGTGCCGAAGGTTGCTGATCCCTGCACTATAGGGATAGTGCATTGTATTTTAAAATTTGTCAAAATGTTGTCTGTTATAGTCCCCTTGTGGACGCCCTTATGTCCTGGTACTTAAGGACACAGGGCGTACCTGTACGCCCTGTGTATTTCTGATCACCGGCGGGCGATGATCGGAAGCCGGTGCCTGCTCAAATCATTGAGCAGGCACTTCGGCTAAATGCGCGGGGGGGTGCCGTGACTCCCCCATGTCGGCGATCACCGCAAACTGCAGGTCAATTCAGACCTGCGGTTTGCGGCTTTTACCTATTGCGGTGGCGGCCGGCGGCGGTGCCATCGGGTCCCCATGGGGCTGTAGGGGGGACCCGATGGCATAGGAAGACCCGATGGCCTAAGGAATGCATCACGCTGCCTTCCGGTGACGAGCCTGTGAGATCCAGCCCCCTGGGTCTCACAGGCCAGAAGCTGTATGAGTAATATACACAGTATTACTCATACAGCCAATGCATTCCAATACAGAAGTATTGGAATGCATTGTAAAGGATTAGACCCCCAAAAATAAAAACTGCTAAATAAACCATTTTTTTTGTCACCTTACATGACAAAAAGTACAACAGCAAGCGATCAAAAAGGCGTTTGCTGACTCTGATTTGTGTACTTTTGCTCCTTTGTATATTAATAAGTTGTTAAATAAAAAAAAAAAAAAAGGTGTTTGCCCACTAAAATAGTACCAATCTAACCGTCGCCTCATCCCGCAAAAAATGAGCCCCTACCTGAGACAATCGCCCAAAAAATTAAAAAACTATGGCTCAGAATATGGAGACACTAAAACATCATTTTTTTGTTTAAAAAAAGCTGTTATTGTGTAAAACTTACATTAATAAAAAAAAGTATACATATTAGGTATTGCCGTGTCCGAATCGACCGCCTCTATAAAAATATCACATGACCTAACCCCTCAGATGAGCACAGTAAAAAAAAAAACTGTGCTACATAAAAAAATTTTTTGTCACCTTACATCACAAAAAGTGTAATAGCAAGCGATCAAAAAGTCACACGCACCCCAAAATAGTGCCAATAAAACCATCATCTCATCCCGCAAAAATCATACCCTACCCAAGGTAATCGCCCAAAAACTGAAAAAATTATGGCTCTCAGACTATGAATTCACAAAAACATGATTTTTTTTGCTTCAAAAATTAAATCATTGTGTAAAACTTACATAAATAAATAAAAAGTATACATATTAGGTATCGCAGTGTCCGTGAAAACCTGGTCTATAGAAAATACCACATGATCTAACCTGTCAGATGAATGTTGTAAATAACAAAAAAATAAAAACGGTGCCAAAACAGCTATTTCTTGTTACCTTGCCTCACAAAAAGTGTAATATAGAGCAACCAAAAATCATATGTACCCTAAACTAGTACCAACAAAACTTCCACCCTATCCCGTAGTTTCTAAAATGGGGTCACTTTTTTGGAGTTTCTACTCTAGGGGTGCATCAGGGGGGCTTCAAATGGGACATGGTGTCAAAAAAAAACAGTCCAGCAAAATCTGCCTTCTAAAAACCGTATGGCATTCCTTTCCTTCTGCGCCCTGCCGTGTGCCCGTACAGTAGTTTACGACCACATATGGGGTGTTTCTGTAAACTAGAGAATCAGGGCCATAAATATTGAGTTTTGTTTGGCTGTTAACCCTTGCTTTGTAAAAGTAAAAAAAATATTAAAATGGAAAATCTGCCAAAAAAGTGAAATTTTGAAATTGTATCTCTATTTTCCATTAATTCTTGTGGAACACCTAAAGGGTTAACAAAGTTTGTAAAATCAGTTTTGAATACCTTGAGGGGTGTAAGTTTATAGAATGGTAATTTTGGGTGGTTTCTATTATGTAAGCCTCGCAAAGTGACTTCAGACCTGAACTGGTCCCTAAAAATTGGGTTTTTGAAAATTTCAGAAAAATTTCAAGATTTGCTTCTAAACTTCTAAGCCTTATAACATCCCTAAAAAATAAAATATCATTCCCAAAATAATCCAAACATGAAGTAGACATATGGGGAATGTAAAGTAATAACTATTTTTGGAGGTATTACTATGTATTATAGAAGTAGAGAAATTGAAACTTGGAATTTTGCAATTTTTTACCGATTTTTGGTAAATTTGGTATTTTTTATAAATACATTTTTTTATTTTTTTTATTCATTTTACCAGTGTCATGAAGTACAATATGTGACGAAAAAACAATCTCAGAATGGCCTGGATAAGTCAAAGCGTTTTAAAGTTATCACCACTTGAAGTGACATTGGTCAGATTTGCAAAAAATGGCCTGGTCCTTAAGGTGAAATAAGGCTGTCCTTAAGGAGTTAAGTGGTAAAAAAAAAAAAACACCCACATTTATTAAATTTAAAAAATTCCAGTAAAACAAATGCGCTTTTTGAAAAGTACATTTATTTTTTTGGGGATGTTAGAAGGCTTAGAGGTTTAGAAGCAAATCTTAAAATTTTAAGAAAATTACCAAAACCCAATTTTTTTTAAGGCCCAGTTAGATTATGAAGTCACTTTGTGGAGCTTACATATTAAAAACCACCCATAAATCACCCGATTTTAGAAACAACACCCCTCAAGCTATTCAAAACAGATTTTACAAACTTTGTTAACCCTTTAGGTGCCCCGCGAGAATTAAAGGAAATTGGGAATGAAATTTCAAAATTTCACTTTTTTTTTTAGCAGATTTTACATTTTTATCTATTTTGTCTGCAGCACATCAAGGGTTAACAGCCAAAAATAACTCAATCTATTACTCTGAATCTGGAGTTCACAGAAACACACCATATGTGCTCAAAAACTGATGTATGGGTGCACAGCAGGCTTCAGAGTGGAAGGAGCACCATATGGTTTTTGGAGAGCTGATTTAGCTGGAATGGTACTTGGGAGCTATGTCGCATATGAAGACACCCTGTGGTGGCCCTACAGTGGAAACCCCCAAAAAGTGACCCCATTTTGGAAACTACACCCCTCAAGAAATCTTTCAAGGTGTGTAGTGAGCACTTTGACCTCAAAGGTGTTTCCTAGAATTAGGAAACACTTGGCAGTGAAAATGAAAAATTGCATTTTCTTCACAAAACAGTTGCTTTACACCCACATTTTTAACTTTCCCAAAGGGTAACAGGACAAAGTGCACCCCACATTTTGTTCCCACTTTCCCCCCGAATACGACAACACCCCATATGTGCTCAAATAATTATGTATGGGTGCACAGCAGGGCTCTAGAGTCAAACAGCAAAATATAGATTTTGCTCACCTGAATTGGCAGACATTTATTTTAGGTGCCATGTCGCATTTAAAAGATTCCTGAGATCCCCAGAAATTAAAAACCCCAAGAAGTGACCCCATTTTGGAAAGAGAAACCCTGTCCGAACATTTTAAGGGGTGGGAAGGGCACTTTTGACCTAACAGGTGTTTCACAGAAATGAATATGTAGTGGTTGGTGAAAAGTGGATCTGTAAGCTATGCGGACTAAATCAGAGATATAAGGTGGTAAAACTACAGGGTACATCATGGATGAAATTTAATTCATACTCCAGGAATGAGTGGTAGATTTTAAAACACTCAGGTTTTTCAGGGCAGGTTTCGCAGTGGTAAATGGTGTCTTTCCTTATCCCCCTTTTGGAATGCACCCTGCATCTTTTTTGGGTCCTTCCCTTCCGTGCTGTCTGGGGGACTTGACCTGTTAAATGTTGCCCTGGTACAACACGGGCACCATGATTTCCTGAAGTACTGGGACCCTCCCCAGCCTGGCTTTGATAACCACCTCTTGGAACTGAAGGAAAGTTCCTGTGTGGCCTGCAGATTGAAATAACACGTACGCATTGCACCTTGCCATCTGTACAATGTGTACAACCAGCTTTTTGTACCACACTTTCGTTTTTCGTGTGGCACTGTAGGGCTTCAGAAGTTGATCTGAAAGATCCACCCCTCCCATGTGCCTGTTGTAGTCCAGGACACAAACTGGTTTGGGGGTAGTGGTTGTGGTACCTCATACAGGAGCAGGGGAGCTGGTGTTAGTGTGAATGGTGGTCAGTACAAGGACGTCCCTCTTATCCTTGTACTTAACCACCGGCATGTTCTCATGGAGGAGAGCCCTACTTTCACCCATTCTCAGTGGTTGCCCTACCCGGAATCTAGGGAGGCCTCTATGATTTTTGCACACTGTGCCGCAAGCCACAGTACCTCTGGCAGTTAGGGACATGAATAGGGGTATGCTGGTATAATAGTTATCCACATAGAGGTGTAACCCTTATCCAGCAGTGGGTGCAGTAAGTCCCACACAATCTTCCCACTAACTCCTAGAATGGGGAGGCATTCTGGGGGTTCTATCCGGGAATCTAAATTGGAGTCTGATAGAAAATGTCCGAACTCCAATATTGTCTAACATTTGGCTTCTTTACAACGCCCATATGCAGCACAAGTCCCCAAAATTTCATCATCTCTGCTGCACTTACTGGGGTTCAACCTAGGGGTCTAGCGTATGCCGATGTAGGGTTCTGATCAATGAATTGTTGAGCGTATAAATTGGTTTGGGCCACCATAAAATTTACTAAATCTTCAGAGACGGGCGGGCCATTTTTATTTTATTGGGGTGTGACGTGTGAAATGTGTAAACCCTGATTTAGTGTGAGGGGTGTGTATGTTGTGTTTTCACACGTGAAGGGGCTTGTAATAAATTTGAAATATAGAGGAAAGGAGTAGAGAAAAAAAGTTAACTGAGCAGACCGATCAGAAAAATGGATGTTTCTGACAGACAGGCAGATATTATGTGCGTGCAAAAATGTACACTAACACTACCTAAAATTGATTTTTATTTAACACTAAATGTATTTTTTACACCAAAAAAAAAAGAAAACTGAGCACAAAAGCGACCAGTAAAAAAAATGGCACTTATTGGTGCTCAGAACTGCAGAACGCACACAAGCTGACGTTTGGTGCGTCCGTGCAGACACTGCAGTATAAAAATTTATTTCAGATACAAAAAAAGAACACTCTAAAAATCAACATATATATATATATATATATAAAGTGGAAACACGGACAGCACTCCAAGTAGAAAAGTGGTATTTAATCACCCATGCAGATGGCAACGTTTCAGCTCAAACAAGAGCCTTTTTCAAGCGCTTGAAAAAGGCTCTTGTTTGAGCTGAAACGTTGCCATCTGCATGGGTGATTAAATACCACTTTTCTACTTGGAGTGCTGTCCGTGTTTCCACTTTGTCTATTTGGGGTAAGCAGCTATATCCCTGGACGTAGCACCCACACTACCTGTTTCCAGTGCCGCCATTATTTTTTCTTTTTTTATATATATATATATATATATATATATATATATGTATATATATACACAGGGTGGGCCATTTATTAACTTCCTGTTTGTGGCACATTAGTATATGTGAGGGGGAAACTTTTCAAGATGGGTGGTGACCATGGCGGCCATTTTGAAGTCTGCCATTTTGAATCTAACTTTTTTCAATAGGAAGAGGGTCATGTGACACATCAAACTTATTGGGAATTTCACAAGAAAAACAATGTTGTGCTTGGTTTTAACGTAACTTTATTCTTTCATGAGTTATTTACAAGTTTCTGACCACTTATAAAATGTGTTCAATGTGCTGCCCATTGTGTTGGATTGTCAATGCAACCCTCTTCTCCCACTCTTCACACACTGATAGCAACACCGCAGGAGAAATGCTAGCACAGGCTTCCAGTATCCGTAGTTTCAGGTGCTGCACATCTCGTATCTTCACAACATAGACAATTGCCTTCAGATGACCCCAAAGATAAAAGTCTAAGTGGGTCAGATCGGGAGACCTTGGGGGCCATTCAACTGGCCCACGACGACCAATCCACTTTCCAGGAAACTGTTCATCTAGGAATGCTTAGACCTGACACCCATAATGTGGTGGTGCACCATCTTGCTGGAAAAACTCAGGGAACGTGCCAGCTTCAGTGCATAAAGAGGGAAACACATCATCATGTAGCAATTTCGCATATCCAGTGGCCTTGAGGTTTCCATTGATGAAGAATGGCCCCACTATCTTTGTACCCCATATACCACACCATACCATCAATTTTTTTGTTCCAACAGTCTTGGAGGGATCTATCCAATGTGGGTTAGTGTCAGACCAATAGCGGTGGTTTTGTTTGTTAACTTCACCATTCACATAAAAGTTTGCCTCATCACTGAACAAAATCTTCTGCGTAAACTGAGGGTCCTGTTCCAATTTTTGTTTTGCCCATTCTGCAAATTCAGTGCGCCGATCTGGGTCATCCTTGTTGAGATGCTGCAGTAGCTGGAGTTTGTAAGGGTGCCATTTGTGAGTAGCTAATATCCGCCGAAGGGATGTTCGACTAATGCCACTCTCCAGTGACATGCGGCGAGTGCTACGCTGTGGGCTCTTGCTGAATGAAGCTAGGACAGCCACTGATGTTTCTTCATTAGAGACAGATTTCATGCGTCCACATTTTGGCAAATCCAACACTGAACCAGTTTCACGAAACTTAGCAAGCAGTTTGCTAACTGTAGCATGGGAGATGGGTGGTCTCGTAGGGTGTCTTGCATTGAAATCTACTGCAATGACCAGGTTACTACGTTCACCTGACATCAACACAATTTCTATCCACTCCTCAAGTGTTAACCTCGGCGACATGTCAATGGCTGTAAACAAAGAGAAACTTGTAAATAACTCATGAAAGAATAAAGTTATGTTAAAACCAAGCACACCATTGTTTTTCTTGTGAAATTCCCAATAAGTTTGATGTGTCACATGACCCTCTTCGTATTGAAAAAAGTTGGATTCAAAATGGCCGACTTCAAAATGGCCGCCATGGTCACCACCCATCTTGAAAAGTTTCCCCCCTCACATATACTAATGTGCCACAAAAAGGAAGTTAATATCACCAATCATTCCCATTTTATTAAGGTGTATCCATATAAATGGCCCACCCTGTGTGTGTGTGTATATATATATATATATATATTTGTGGTCGGGGCTATATGTGAAAGAACCTACCCCCTAATGTATGCCCCAACAGAACTAGCGGCTTGAGTTGTGCCATAACCGCTTCCGTCGAGAGTACACCTGAAAGAGGCCAAAAACCCAGCATGAAAATACAAAGCGTGTTCATTGACGTATTACAACGCCAAATTCTGAAAGGCACAAGAAATCTCGCTAACGGGGTTCGGAACATAACGGCTGTAACAAGACGAGCGCCACCGGCCCAACTTACGGATAATGTGGGCTGGCACCTGATTCCTGAAGCGGCCGAGGCTGCCCCAACCCTGAACGAATGCCCTGACACCGTGAGGGGGTCAAAACCTAGATTGACCGCCAGTATACGCGCATGCGCTATGAATTGGGAGGTAGACAACGCTGCTGTCCCGAAGGGTAACAGTGGGGTGTTAGTGCCGCGACCGGCCAGTGCCCCTGACAATCCCTGCAGGACGTGGACCGGACCCCATTTGTGAGACGTGGGGAAGAATTTGACCTGGGTAGGGGGACCTGACTGGGAGGTCTTGGTCATTTAGACCACAGTACGGCCTGTCCAATGGTTACCCTAAACATGCGCTGCTGCCACCACGGGATACAGGTCCCTAGCCTCCGTTGCCTGGAAATTCCCGTGGCCTCGCAAAACTCCTCCGGCCACGCCCCATTCAGCCAATGGGGGCCAAAAATAGCAGCGAAACCAGTGCTGACCCCGCTGTTGGAGAATATGACGGGGGAGTTGTGGGAGACCGCCGGGACAAACATGGACACGCCATTCCAATGACTCAAGAAGTGGTCCCACATGCTCAAATCCGCTTGCGCTTGACTGTCCAGGAACACTGGACTATCCTGACAGGAAATAACTGAGACACGGCTGGATGATAGCTATGACAGTGGGAATAACTGAGACACGGCTGGATGATAGCTATGACAGTGGGAATAACTGAGACACGGCTGGATGATAGCTATGGCAGTGGGAATAACAGACATGGCTGGATGATAGCTATGACAGTGGGAATAACTGAGACCTGGCTGGATGATGGCTATGACAGTGGGAATAACTGAGACACGGCTGGATGATAGCTATGACAGTGGGAATAACTGAGACATGGCTGGATGATAGCTATGACAGTGGGAATAACTGAGACATGGCTGGATGATAGCTATGACAGTGGGAATAACTGAGACACGGCTGGATGATAGCTATGGCAGTGGGAATAACTGAGACACGGCTGGATGATAGCTATGACAGTGGGAATAACTGAGACACGGCTGGATGATAGCTATGACAGGGGGAATAACTGAGACATGGCTGGATGATGGCTATGACATAGTGGGAATAACTGAGACATGGCGGGAGGATAGCTATGACAGTGGGAATAACTGAGACACGGCTGGATGATAGCTATGACATAGTGGGAATAACTGAGACACGGCTGGATGATAGCTATGACAGTGGGAATATCTGAGACATGGCTGGATGATAGCTATGACATAGTGGTAATAACTGAGACACGGCTGGATGATAGCTATGGCAGTGGGAATAACTGAGACATGGCTGGATGACAGCTATGACAGTGGGAATAACTGAGACATGGCTGGATGATAGCTATGACAGTGGGAATAACTGAGACATGGCTGGATGATAGCTATGACAGTGGGAATAACTGAGACACGGCTGGATGATAGCTATGACAGTGGGAATAACTGAGACACGGCTGGATGATAGCTATGGCAGTGGGAATAACAGACATGGCTGGATGATAGCTATGACAGTGGGAATAACTGAGACCTGGCTGGATGATGGCTATGACAGTGGGAATAACTGAGACACGGCTGGATGATAGCTATGACAGTGGGAATAACTGAGACACGGCTGGATGATAGCTATGACAGTGGGAATAACTGAGACACGGCTGGATAATAGCTATGACAGTGGGAATAACTGAGACACGGCTGGATGATAGCTATGACAGTGGGAATAACTGAGACATGGCTGGATGATAGCTATGACAGTGGGAATAACTGAGACATGGCTGGATGATAGCTATGACAGTGGGAGTGGTAACAATCTGGCTACGAAAACCTACCCTGAGGAATGACGCGCATCGCACACTTTACATGCCTAACAACGACTGCAGTTCCACCTTGGTGGTGACCCTACCAGTGACGAAACTGTGAATGGCTGCGCGGACCCTAACCAACTTGTCTTCCGGCAACCTAGCTGACATGCTCTCTGTGACTGTAAAGCAAGCAAAAAACGGACCGTCACTACTACTGTTTAGCAACAATTTGACTACCACCCGTGCCTAGACACCGCCACTGCAGAAACCATCATGCAAAGGTAACTGACCCTGGTGACCACCTGACAGGTACGGAGAAAGAGGAGACGTGTGACAGTGGAAAATAAATTAGAGACAAAGAAGGAGGACCTTACCGGAAACCGGACACGATGCTGATATGAGAAGAACACAAGGAACCAACCGTGGAAATAGACCTGTTCGCACGAATTAAGCAGAATACGGTTTGTTTTTTTTTAACAACGCTTGCGCCTGCGTTCAGGTGGCCCGAAGCTGGGCGACGAGACACGATTGTCAGATTGCCGGGGTTCTCACGGAGTTGGCTGAACGGCTGACGTGCATATGCCAAAATAAAACACAGCTATCTACGTAGCAAGCAAATTGCGACAAGTGTATGAAGACAGGCAAGTGAGAAACCTGCCCATCTGAAACAGAACAATGGAATAAAATGCCATACAATGTGAAGGGTCTGGCGTGCCCCTGCTGGCCTACGTCTAGGGGCGCCTGTTACTGGGGGTACTACCCCCAACAACTCATCACCATCACACTGCATGGCATTAACCCCCTACCTAACTGACAGCACGGCGGCCCGTGCCAGACTTTGCCCCCCATATAACAGTCATGGTGATTATACAAAATTCGTCTTGACAGAAAAGTTAAAAACAGCTAGGCTGTGATTAATCAGGCAGATTGAAACTCCGCCCTCAAAGACTAGCCTTCTCATTGACATTCCCCCCCCCTCCCCCCGTCCTTACTCCCTTACAAGCCTCCCCCAATGCAGAAAGATAGAGCCTAATGCGAGTAGCCCCAGCAAATATACGAACGGAGTCCCGCTGACTCCTGCTACCTGCGTGCAAGTCACGTGGGAGCGGGGCGTGCTGCCAGACTGCCGTTCCGGTGTGGGGATGTCCCTCTCATACCTTAGAGGGACCGACCCCACCGACCGGACTAAGGAGCCGACACTGCGCTGAGGCAGCCGCACGAGGAGGAACAGGACGCCGGAGGAAGCGCCGACCGGAAGTGACGCTCTGTCGCCTAGGAGATGCTGACGCCGCCGGCTGTAACAGGAACACTGCTGCCGTCCGTCCCCTCTGGAGAAAGGTGCGTCCTAGATATAGGGCAGGGCGCCCCTCCCACAAATACAGGCCAATTAATCGGCCTTAATACATATATATCCAGAAAAAGGACGGCACTCCAGCAGGATGAAAGTGAAGAAATTTCTTTAATCAACCATACGGTGCAACGTTTCGGCTCCACTGAGCCTTTCTATATATGAAGATAGAAAAATGGGCAGCACTCCGGTCTTGTGATAGAAAATAGGTGATGTTTTATTCACACCCAAACGCAATGCAGCATTTCAGCCCTCTCAATGGAGCCTTTGTCAAGCTAGTGAACACAGTGCTCTCAATACATTATATAGGTGAAACTCATTATAATAACATGATTGCTCATTAGGAACATATTCAGTGAACAAGAGTACAAAACAGTAAAAACATGATTCTTTTTTTAAAAATATTAGTGTGTCAATATATGTGGACCATCATATTGTCCACATATTATACATATATGCGAGTCAACTATAAATCAGTGTTACATACATAATTAGTGTTACTCCTCATATATAGTGCAGCTGTGCAAAACAGTGTTAATCAATTATAAATTAAAAGAGGGACAAACCCACACTATGAAATCCCATGATGCGATTCGATATTGGCGTCCTCTGGTGTGTACTACGCAAGCGCCAGTATACGTCAGCGGACCGCGAGAGTCCGCAACATCCCGCGCATGCGCACAAAATAGTACGTCAATGCTGGGATGTTTCCAAGATTCGCGGCTTCTCCCCAAATCCCGCGCGCGCCAATGGTTCCTGCATCCGTCATAATCACAGCAACCTACTGCGCATGATCAGGAGGTTAGAGACCCATGTTGTCACTATGTGACCATGGTAACCGTGCTGTCGCGTGGTGTAAGGGATCAGTAAATACATGGAAAACGTTGACTGCAGTCAGATCCTCAGGCCAATCCAGACCCAGGTTCCGGTCACTGCGCCTCCGCTTCCAACGATTTTAGACGGGGGCAGTGGGGATGCGGGTGTTACACACAGGCACCCGCAGTCATTTCTGAATGCGTGGGCCTATGCGGAACGGGGGACCGGGACATTCTCATGTCGCATGTCCCCTGCTCTCCCACCCAACATCCTCACACATCCACCTCTGACCCATATAAAGACCCCACATTATTCCAAAACTGGATATTAATATATATACAGGTCTCGAGTCCCCTCATCATGTCTTATCATAAAAAATGGATATAGGGAGAAGTCCACAAAATAAATAATATTATATGGGCACAAACAATATAGAGATTTCATGTCGGGCGATGTCCTCTCAGTTAAGACAATGATCTCCGTTAAGATAGTCTGAAAAAAATGATGATCTGAAAAAAGGGGTAATTAAAGAGCACAATCTTATCCTATTGTTATTTTCAAATGGTCACTAGGACCAATAGTTGTCTCTTGGTTGACACGTGTGATAGTTGAAACTAAAACGTAACATTTATTATTTATTGTAAATAAAACATTACACTAAACTGACATTTAAAACTATCAGCTATGCCTGCATATAAATCATGAATTTTATTATCAGTTATGGAGCCCTGGGATAGATATGGAGGTGCTACTGGTTGCTCTGCTCCCTTATTCTGCTAGGCTGCTTTATATTTAGCAGCCAAAGCAGCTTGATTCTATTGCCAGCTCTGTTACTGCACAGTGCTGGGTCTCACGCGATGACTGCTGTGCACTCAACTCCACATTATCTGCCTATCTGGCTACCACTGTCTTAGCAGTTATCAGTGTTGAAACGCAGGCATACACTGTCTAAAATCACATGCTCTACAGGACAAATTAACTTGGCGTCTTCAGGGATATCGGCAGTCTGCTGTAGAGGGGGGCGTGACCGGAGCTTATAAGACCTTCCTTCACTGATGTCACAACGTTTGTAACCACTGTGGTTACATATTGTTACTTGTATATTCTGTGGCCTATCAGGGATCTGCTTGTTTCTAATTGTCTCCTCCCCCTTATTTTCCCCCTTCCTCCAATAACCTCCTCCGTACCTATTGTATTGCGCATGCGTCAGAACCCCAGTTTATGTCGTTGCCGGCGGTTAATACTGCGCATGCTCCTATACTTATATTCGGCCCTCGCTTCTCAGCACTAGATGCGCCGCGTCCTGAGTCCATTCTGCGCCTGCGCCCCACACTTAGGATCGCTCGTATCCACTATGCGCTTGCGCTCCGTCCTGAGCTTGGACCGTTCCGTCAGTTTCACTGTAATTAGTGGGTATCTGCCTGTTCGGTATTTCTACCCATTTGATTCTTATGTATTGTGTATTGTGTACTATTTCTGGAGATACTGAGATAGCAGTTACTCGACTTTAGACATCTCAGCATTTTTTATTTTATTATATTCCTCTGGCAATGACGATGTTATAATTATTCCTCCTCTATGAGGATGTTGATTTTTTTCTCATATGCTTATTATACAGTCATTTGATCTACATTGCCTAAACTCCAGGCTGCATACCATCACCAGGGCTTTATATTGTGTTTACCTACTGCTGACTGGTCTATTCGTCCATACATTTAGAATTCCATCTCTACACCACTATTTTGATAGTTATAAATAGCATACACAATATTTATTCATTCATAAGTGCTAATTTCTACCTTTTATTTCATTACAGATGACACCCTCCATGTGTGTGCCATCCGCCAGGCTACTCCTAACATGGTAAGTATACGTCTGTTGTATAGGGTTATAAGGGTGGGGGGGGGGGGGGGGGGAATTGACACTATTCAGCCGTTCCTCTCCTCTTTTTGGAGTTATGGATATCCCTGAATTTTAAAGCTCCTATTGGTCTTGCCCTATTTTCATATTATACTGCATTTTGTTTATTTGTGTTATAGTGCAAATATTCTTTTAGTTGTCATAGTTTATTAATAGTTATACATGTGATCTCCTCCGTGGGTTCCTTATTAGAGGAAGGATACATATGTAAAGCCCTCATTTAAACCATATGGGGCTAGGCTTTTAAGACTAGAATTAGAAAGTAATGAAATTCTGTCACTTTTTTTAGCTTTATTGTACGCTTTGTGTAGTGTTTTTTTTCGGGTATCCCCTCGCCATAAATCGGTTGTACAGCAGGTTGCACTAATTCTAAAAAACAACAACAGGACAAGAAGATTGTCCGATGTATAGGTAACTATGACAGCCAACATGATAAAATTCGGAATATACTCAGAAAACATTGGCACATCTTACTCGCAGATGAAGAGTTAAAAGAAATCCTTCCTCCCCATCCTGCCATCACGTATAGAAGGGGACAAAATCTAAAGGAAAAACTGGTGCATAGCCATTTCACAATAGATAAAACGCCACGTATACAGACATGGCTGAGCACCAAAGGGTCGTATCCATGTGGCGGGTGCACCTTCTGCAACAAAATGTTACCAAAAAAGGAATTTACTAATCCCGTAGATAATAAAAATACGTAATTAGGGAATATATCAACTGTAAGTCCACTGGGGTAATTTACGCCATACAATGTGGTTGTCCCAAGTTATACATAGGCAAAACTATACAGGAATTAAGGAGGCGCATATCTAAACATCTAAGCACCATAAATACTGAGTCTGACACCTCTCTCTCTCGAGACATATAAGAACCGTTCATAACGGCAATACTGACACCCTGACAGTGTGGGGTATCCAGAAAATGATGATGGGCCCACGCATGGGAGATTTAGACAAAAAGCTGCAGCAAGAGGAAACAAGATGGATATACCGTCTTAAAAGCCTAGCCCCATATGGTTTAAATGAGGGCTTTACATATGTATCCTTCCTCTAATAAGGAACCCACGGAGGAGATCACATGTATAACTATTAATAAACTATGACAACTAAAAGAATATTTGCACTATAACACAAATAAACAAAATGCAGTATAATATGAAAATAGGGCAAGACCAATAGGAGCTTTAAAATTCAGGGATATCCATAACTCCAAAAAGAGGAGAGGAACGGCTGAATAGTGTCAATCCCCCCCCCCCCCCCCCCCACCCTTATAACCCTATGCAACAGACGTATACTTACCATGTTAGGAGTAGCCTGGCGGATGGCACACACATGGAGGGTGTCATCTGTAATGAAATAAAAGGTAGAAATTAGCACTTATGAATGAATAAATATTGTGTATGCTATTTATAACTATCAAAATAGTGGTGTAGAGATGGAATTCTAAATGTATGGACGAATAGACCAGTCAGCAGTAGGTAAACACAATATAAAGCCCTGGTGATGGTATGCAGCCTGGAGTTTAGGCAATGTAGATCAAATGACTGTATAATAAGCATATGAGAAAAAAATCAACATCCTCATAGAGGAGGAATAATTATAACATCGTCATTGCCAGAGGAATATAATAAAATAAAAAATGCTGAGATGTCTAAAGTCGAGTAACTGCTATCTCAGTATCTCCAGAAATAGTACACAATACACAATACATAAGAATCAAATGGGTAGAAATACCGAACAGGCAGATACCCACTAATTACAGTGAAACTGACAGAACGGTCCAAGCTCAGGACGGAGCGCAAGCGCATAGTGGATACGAGCGATCCTAAGTGTGGGGCGCAGGTGCAGAATGGACTCAGGACGCGGCGCATCTAGTGCTGAGAAGCGAGGGCCGAATATAAGTATAGGAGCATGCGCAGTATTAACCGCCGGCAACGACATAAACTGGGGTTCTGACTAGGGTTGTCCCGATACCACTTTTTTAGGACCGAGTACAAGTACCGATACTTTTTTTCAAGTAGTCACCGATACCGAATACCGATACTTTTTTTAAATGTCATGTGACCGTTTTGGGGGATCTGTGGATCTGTGGATGACGCACTGTCATGTGGGGGATCTGTGGATGGCACTGTTATGGGGGACCTGTGGATGGCACTGTTATGGGGGATCTGTGGATGGCACTGTTATGGGGGATCTGTGGATGGCACTGTTATGGGGATTTGTGGATGGCACTGTTATGGGGATCTGTGGATGGTACTGCTATGGGGTGGGATATCTGTGGATGGCATTGTTATGGGGTGGGGGGATCTGAGGATGGCATTGTTATTTGGTGGGGGATCTGTGGATGGTGCTGTTATAGGGGATCTGTGGATGGAACTGTTATGGGGAGGATCTGTGGATGACACTGCTATATGTCATCCACAGATCCCCCTCATAACAGTGTCCCCCAATACACCGGGCCCCGCCGCTCACCGAAGTATTTATAAACGTGAATCCTTATCCTGTTATTAAGTTGAACTAACGCTGCCCTCTCCCATGTTCCCCTGTATCCCCCTGTATCCCCACAGCACTTACTTAAGCTTCCATAGCAGGCAGAGCGGACGGCACCAGTAACGTCACTCACTGACGTCGCGCGTCTGCTCCGCCTGCTTCATTCATAAAGTGGGTGGAGCAGGCGCTCGACGTCAGTGAGTGACGTTACTGCTGCCGTCCGCTGTGCCTGCTATTGAAGCTTACAGGGGGATACAGGGGAACATGGGAACATGGGAGAGGGCAGCGTTAGTTCAACTTAATAACAGGATAAGGATTCACGTTTATAAATACTTTGGTGAGCGGCGGGGCCCGGTGTAAGAGTACAGTGACTGCACCGGGCCCCGCCCCTAGTTACGGACTCCAGCCCCTCCTCTCTCCCGATGCTGCATCTTTGCCGGGCCGCAAAAATATTCATTGCGGGAAAAAAAAAAAGTATTCTATTTATGTATCGGGGCGGGGTATCGGCGGCTGAGTACCGCCGAGAAAACTCGGAATCGGTCCCGATACCGATACTAGTATCGGTATCGGGACAACCCTAGTTCTGACGCATGCGCAATACAATAGGTACGGAGGAGGTTATTGGAGGAAGGGGGAAAATAAGGGGGAGGAGACAATTAGAAACAAGCAGATCCCTGATAGGCCACAGAATATACAAGTAACAATATGTAACCACAGTGGTTACAAACGTTGTGACATCAGTGAAGGAAGGTCTTATAAGCTCCGGTCACGCCCCCCTCTACAGCAGACTGCCGATATCCCTGAAGACGCCAAGTTAATTTGTCCTGTAGAGCATGTGATTTTAGACAGTGTATGCCTGCGTTTCAACACTGATAACTGCTAAGACAGTGGTAGCCAGATAGGCAGATAATGTGGAGTTGAGTGCACAGCAGTCATCGCGTGAGACCCAGCACTGTGCAGTAACAGAGCTGGCAATAGAATCAAGCTGCTTTGGCTGCTAAATATAAAGCAGCCTAGCAGAATAAGGGAGCAGAGCGACCAGTAGCACCTCCATATCTATCCCAGGGCTCCATAACTGATAATAAAATTCATGATTTATATGCAGGCATAGCTGATAGTTTTAAATGTCAGTTTAGTGTAATGTTTTATTTACAATAAATAATAAATGTTACGTTTTAGTTTCAACTATAACACGTGTCAACCAAGAGACAACTATTGGTCCTAGTGACCATTTGAAAATAACAATTTAATCGTGTCTCAACACGTTGTGAAGGGTCACTCAAAATAGCAACAATCTTATCCTACACACTCTCAGATAAAAGTCAAAAATCCCACTGGTACAAGATTATGTCACCCTAAAATCAACATTAAGTCCACGAGGTTTCAAAGTTTGCAGTTTGAAAATCCAGTATAATTCCCGTTGCTTCAGTGTCAGTGACCTGTCACCCCCCGTCGTGGCATGGTGACCTGGTCAATGACCCTGAAGCGTAAATCCTTCTCAGTGTGTCCAACTTCTGCGAAGTGTTTTGACACCGGTAGATCCAGTCTCTTTTTCCTAATTGTGTATCTGTGGTTATTTAATCTTGTCTTAACGTCCCATGTCGTCTCTCCCACGTAGAGGAGACCACAGGGACATTCCAATAAATACACTACGTAGGATGAATCACAGGTCACATGATGTTTAATTGTATATTCTTCTCCTGTCTGGGGATGCGTGAAGGAGGCCCCCCTTAACATAAGTGGGCAGTTCACGCACCCATGGCAGGGGAAGCAGCCTTTTCTGGAAGCACCAAAATATGTGCTTAACGAGATCTTGCTAGTCCCGATGTCTGCCCGTACTAACTGATCTTTAATGTTGTGTGTACGTCTATAAGACATCATTGGGGGATTGGCAAATTCGGGAATGCGTTTGAAGTTGCTGCCCAAAATGGGCCAATGCCCCTTCAAATGTCACCAATTTTGTTGCTCAGGGGTGAGAACCGTGTAATAAATGGGATACGTTTAGTGTCCCTTATCATGTTTACCTCTTTTTCTAATAGAGTTTTTCTGGACTGCTGCATGGCCTTCACTGTGTGTTGTTCCACCAGTTTCTTAGGGTACCCTCTCTCAATAAATTTATGGCCCATAGTGTTGAGCCTATCCACCGTCTCTTGCTCCCCTTGTACTATTCTTCTGACGCGAAGCAACTGGCTATAAGGTAATGATCTGACCATGCTCCTGGGGTGGCAACTGTTGTATCTCAATAGTGTGTTTTTGTCAGTTTTTTGGACAGTGGTTTACAGCGCTTGGAGTTGGAAAATTGTTAAAAATAAATAAAAAATTACCAAATGGCGTCCGTAAAAAAAGGACAGGGATGGAGGGTGGTTTTGGGATCTGGAACAGCTGCAAGTGCAAAAAAAAAATCAGTGCAGCAATTCCAGATCTTCTTCTTCTTTTCTTTTTTCAGCAGGAAAAGCTCAAATTGCATTGGTGGTGCACCACAAGTCCCAGCAGGCCAACAAGCCGCACAGACCAGCACAAAACCTCTCTTCATGCAGTCACCAGCTAGAATGGCTGCCTGCAGAGAGGTTCAGCCCTTTCCTGTGCTGCTGTAGCGCTGCCATTGGCTGGAGCATTGTTCCAGTTAATCGCAGCGCTGGCAGGGGTCGCCTGCCTTATCTCGGAGGAGACCGGTGCTGACTAGTTCAGCACTAGTCACCTCCCCTTGAACCCCCCTTCCCCCCCAGCTTCCTTCTGCTTCCGGGCTGCGATGTGCTGGTCTTCATTGACTGGCCAATCGCAGCGCTTGGAGCTGCAGGGGGGTGGAAAGACACCATGCTGCCCTTACCCGGCATGGATGCCTGCCAGTAAGATCAGCCATGGTGCCCCGATTCCCCTGCGATCCTGCCCCAGCATCCGGCGTACCTTGCGCTGTACATGTACGGCGCTGGTCCTTAAGTCACGTCCAGCTGCGCCATTCATGTACGACACGGGTCCTTAAGGGGTTAATAAAGAGCATGCAGACTGCTTTGGGCTGTATCAGAAAGCAAGCACTTGTAGACAGTGTAAATCCACTGTATGACTGTTCTTCACCATAGAGACCAATGGCCCCTGTCCCACGCGTTTTAGACCCACAGGGTAGGGAGTATATAACTAGGCTTTGCATAATATTTAAAGTAAAGTCACATTGTGTTACAGAGCAAAAGAAGACACATGTCATCCCCTGGGAACCGCAAACAACGAGGAGACTTTCACGGTGACAACAACAGATCACACAGGACTATGGAGATCTGTCGTTGTCACCCATTGCATTTTGTGCTGTTGCTATGCAACTCAGTATTCATGTACATTTCCGTAATAATATTCCATTTGAAAAATTAATTTTCCTTTAAAACAGAGCATTATAGCTTCAGTTTAGACTAAAGTAAAACCATCTTTTTAAATGGTGGTATTTAGTGCTTTTGTATTGGAGGAATTAACATTTTTAACTTTTCACTTCTCCATAAAAGGTTGATACATCACGAAGACTGCTTAGATAGGAGGCTGTATCCGTTGCATACCAGAAAACATTGGTTTTGGACAAGAAAGTGCAATGTCTGTAAACTGTATGTTGCAAAGTAAGTGCTTTCTGTTACTATGGATGCTCTGACATGTGATTATGTTGTAAGGCAGCAATACATGTATACACTAAATCCCCAAATTTCCAAGTGTCACCACTTTCTGTGCAGTACTGTGGCAGCTGCCTTCCATGGGGCCATTTTGTCATTTGAATGTCAGTCTTGCGGATTCTATATAGAGGGGGTGTCTATTGGAGTCTGTTTTATCACAGTACTATGATTGGCTAATATCTGTGGGACAATGACACTTTAAGCAAACAGTAAAGCTGCCTTTAAAGGGAGTCTGTCACCACATTTGAGCCTATTAGACAGATCCAATAGCGTTATATGTGCCACCCAGAAGTTTAAAACGGTACCTTTGTTGCATATACCGGAGTCTTGTTTCAGCCAAAAATGAACTTTGTAGGTTCTGTAAATGCGCCCTCTCAAGTGCCCAGGGCGGCGTCTCAATCTTCCGAGCCCAAGACCGGACCTCCCCAACGGCTCATAACCCCGCCCTCCGTGTGCCTCTGCCCGCCCGTTTACGCTCCTCCTCTCTCCTGCGGCGCAGTGGAAAAGGAGAGAGGAGGAGCGTGAACGGGCGGGCAGAGGCACACGGAGGGCGGGGTTATGAGCCGTTGGGGAGGTCCGGTCTTGGGCTCGGAAGATTGAGACGCCGCCCTGGGCACTTGAGAGGGCGCATTTACAGAACCTACAAAGTTCATTTTTGGCTGAAACAAGACTCCGGTATATGCAACAAAGGTACCGTTTTAAACTTCTGGGTGGCACATATAACGCTATTGGATCTGTCTAATAGGCTCAAATGTGGTGACAGACTCCCTTTAAGCGAAATGTATCACCATTTTTTTTCTGGCCAGTTAAAAACAGATAGCATCACATACCCTTTTTTTTCTATTTTTTATTTTTATTTTCTGATAGCAGTTTTTTTATTCTATTTCCTAAACATGATTATGGGGCGGCCATCTTGCCTAAATTTTTCTTAACATTTAGAAAGCATTAAGGAAATTGCTTTACAGCAGCCACATGGGTCATAGACACAATGGACAGGAGGGGACCTCAGTGACTTCTATGGGAGAGTTCTCTAGGCCTGCTCTGTGACCTGTGCAGAGGTCATTGTACAGGGAGGGAATAGATAAGCTCTGACAATCACCTGCTGTGATTGGTGGATCATGTCTTATCTGTCATTCTAATCCTGCCTGTAATGATATCACCTCTGTGTGTAGATAAGCAGGTAACTACAGTAAAAGTGATCTGCACAGACCAAGAAGGGGCGCCTATTATTAGGCTTAGTGGCCAGTGCAAAAACTACAGGGTTTTATGGTTTTTGTTTAAAAATAGATATCGACACGGAAAGTTAAAAATAACCACCAAAGATTTAAAAAAAATATGTTAAACAAAAAACTACTTTTTCTGATGGCACATTTCCTTTAATGTTTTGATTTGGCTAAAAGCTGGATGGAAAGTAATAGGTAGTATTTCTTATGCTCTTTCATGTTTTTGTTCACAAAATCTGTCGTTTGTATTTATGTTGGATTTTCAATCTTAAGGAAATCATCAGTTTTGTCTCTCATTTTTGTTCTCTAGATGGGTGACTAACCAAGACAGCCTTGCTCCAGATGACCCGTGCTTCTTCTGTGACGCCTGCTTCAAGATGCTTCATTATGACATGGAGGGCAATAAACTTGGAGACTTTGTTGCATATGCTTATGTTGACCCAGGAACATTTAACTAAAATTCATACTTGACAAGAAAACAAGTTTACCAGATATCGGAGGTCATTGATTCCGTGTACAGGAAATAACTAGAACTAACTTTTCAGTACCGAAACTGCAGTTCTGCAAGTCTAGTGTTGGCCAAGGAACTAGAGGTTAGAAATGCTGATGTTAGCTTTGGTACATAGATGTACCTTCCAATAGGGATCGACCGATATTGATTTTTTTGAGCTGATAGCCCATAACTTATACAGATATTCTGTGCATTTTCATTTTAGGAAAAAAAATAAAAAATTCCTACACAAATCTGCTGTTAAAAGAACGAACATGTTTATTATTAACATTTAGCTTTTTTTTTGTAAATCTTTCTTTTTCATCGGTGATATGGGTCAAATACAACAAATTCACATATACAGTGTGTTAGACCTCATACTGCATCATACACTCCTTATACATACCTCATAATATTACACATATACAGTGTGTTATATATTATATACCTTGCTCATTCTACATCATACACTCCTTAGAGTCCTTATATACCTGATAATAGTATACATAACATGTACTGTGTGTTATATATACACCTCATACTATTATACATATACAGTGTGTTATATGTGTTATATACCTCATATTCATACTACATCATACACACATTATAGTATGTAATTGTAATGTGTGTATGATGTAGTATGAGGTATATATAATACATATATAACACACTGTATATGTATAATAGTATGAGGTGTATATATAACACACTGTATATGTTATGTATACTATTATCAGGTATATAAGGACTCTAAGGAGTGTATGATGTAGAATGAGCAAGTTATATGATATATAACATACTGTATATGTGTAATATTATGAGGTATATAAGGACTCCTTATATACCTCATAATATTACACATATACAGTGTGTTATATATCATATACCTCGCTCATACTACATCAAACACTCCTTAGAGTCCTTATATACCTGATAATAGTATACATAACATGTACTGTGTGTTATATATACCTCATATCACATTACATCATATACCTCATACTATTATACATATACAGTGTGTTATATGTATTATATACCTCAGCTCATACTACATCATACACACATTACAATTACATACTATATAATGTGTGTATGATGTAGTACGAGGTATATATAATACATAACACACTGTATATGTATAATAGTATATGAGGTATATAAGGTGTGTAATATGATGTCGTAGGTAACACACTGTATATCTACTATGACGCACGTATTTATTATTACCATAGCACAAGTATATAGTGACTGTAATCTCAGCAGGCACTTTATATTTCTCCACTCTGCCCTACACTGACCGCTTTCCCACCTCCAATGACGTCTAGAATCACCTACGGAGTCCGGTTCAGGGACGTTCCAGGCAGGCACGCCCACATGCGTAGTCTCTCCTGTACTCTCGCGATAGTTGGCACTGGCAGCCGAAAGAAATGGCGGACTCAGAGACTTCAGACGGACGGGAGCGCACGGTGTAAGCATTATCGGTGGTGTCGGCAGTTTAGATGCCGATACCGATAATTTGCAAAAACAGGAATATCGGCCGATAATATCGGCTAAACTGATAATTGGTCGATCCCTACCTTCCAATACACGTATCCTCACAGTTTATCATAATGGCATTTTTTCATTGAGGGATGCCGTGTAGATCAGGGATGAAGAACCTTTTTGACAGTGTGTGCTAGAAGTGTTGGGGCTACATGGCAACAGTAAATTGTAGTAAAATGACAATCAACACATGACTTCAATTATCCTTTTCCCTTTCCAGGTTAAAGTATTATCTTGTGACTATCAGAAACATTCCCAGATACATTTTAATTACAGATATATTTTGTCTATAGTCTAAATATGGGCCCAAAATAATAATTAGAAGCATCTGCCAATCCCCTTAATAAGCGTGACAGCTGCAGTAATGAACAAAGTATTACCTGGCAATGAATAGAGCATTTCCATATACATGCAATAAAAATATTGTTTGGTTTTTATAACATACGTTTTCCTCTCTTATAGCGCCGCCTGCTGTTTATTCTTCTGGTCCACCATCTCCTGCACTCAGTAGCTTCCCTGCTTCCCTCCCCTCAGTGCTGGCACACTGATCTCATAGTGAAGTGAACCAGACACCACTCACTCATTGTGGGATTGTATTTCATAGAAAGGAAAAAGTCCTCCTGATAAGTGACTAAAAACAGAGTTTTCATTTTGTGGGTAGCCCCCTTAGGGTATGGCCATAGTCATATCTGTCCTTTATACTTTCTCTCCTTTTATGATTCACTCCTCATTTTGGCTTCCAAAACTGCATCAGGAAACCTGACCGTGTGGACGTACCCTTAAAGAGGAGAAAGAAAGAGGGATTTTTCTTAAACACCGACAATTTTCTTGACATAAATTCAGTGATATAGGTATAGGGCTCCCCAAAGTTTCAATATTAATTCATCCTGGAATGCCAATTGATTCACTTTCTATGAGGATAGGAGCTTCTTTAGGGTCATATACAGTAAAAATAAAATAGTCGCCCTCACCTGGTGTCCAGAGGAGGGAACTCATCCTGGCCCCAGTAAAAAGAAGTACAATGCAGGTACTATACTGTACAGCACTATAAAGGCGCTGCTAGACAGCCAATCAGCACATGCATTTCAGGCATTTTTCTGATGGTACGTTTCATACACCTAAAGATTGGATCTTCCAACCAACTGGATGTGTGGAAAAATATTGTGGCCAAGGAAAAAAAAAAAATTAAGGCTGCATTTACATGTCCGTATTCTGAATGTATGTCTTGGTCTCATTGCGTGTTTACTGACCTAAACTCACAGCACCATATAGTGTCACAGGTAATGGGGAGGGGAAAACACCAGATAACACACAGAAGTAAATAGACCGGAGTCTAGGCCCCAAAGCTAAGGGAGAGGGATGGTGACCTCCTAGGAATCCTTAGACCTCTCCCTGACTCCTGCCAATATGAATAGACCCTGAAGGTGGAAATACTCATATCACGGAATCTTAGCCCTGGAGACCCTGGAAATCCCTAGGAGTGGTGGCAGGGAATGAGACTACTGGTTCCTTCTCAGATGAAGGAACCAGCGTCTCAATGAACCCTAGAAAACAACAAACACAAGCGAACAACAAAATGCAAAACAAAATGGACTTAGCTTAAAGAAGTATGGAGGAGCAGGAGCTCCAAAGGAACAACACACCAGCTCAACCAACTCCAGCAGGAAATATCAACTGCATGTTAGCAGTATGAGTCAGAACTAAATAGAGCCTCAGTAATGACCACAAGCTGCACCTGATAAGAGGTGTGGTCATTTCCAAACAACAACACTGCAAGGAGAAAACAGAGAGACTGTCAGATACCCTCACGTGCCGCCAGTCTCTCAGATCTTCTTACATCTGTCATGGGAGGGACTGTGACATAGAGATCCTATATAATATAATAGTATATACGGTAATATCTGGATATTTGAGCGTAATGAAAGGGGACAATTTTCTAGGAGACCTGTGTTCTAGGCTCCACTGTGGAAACCATAACATTATTAGCATCAATATAACAGAACTATGAGTACAGTAGGTTACAGAACAATCTGGTCTTGATGAGGGCTCTTTTTTGGAGAGGTTTCACATGTATATTGAGAGGAGGAAGATTACTGCAGCTAGATGTTTGTCACTGCCCTAGAGAAAATGTATTGTAGAATCTGTACTTAGCAGCAGTCGTGGAAATGCTGTACTCCAGTACAGATTAATATGTTTATTCTAAATATGCCATTTTTTGGGACTCTAACCGCACCAAAGGTTAGACAATTTTTTTTTTATTTCTGCTTAAACCTGGTTTAATGAAGTAGAGGGGTCAAGGTCACTAACTGCAGTCTAGTGTAGATGGGATTTATTATTTTGGCCAGCTCCTGTTAACCTTATTGTGTCATCTGCTGACATTAAAGATGACCTTTCACTGGTCCTGACGTTACAAAATTAGTGCCTGGCAGTATAGGGCATGATTAATAGATATCAGGGCCCTTTTTTTTTTTTTTTAAATTGGCTGCTCTGTTCACTTTTGCCGCCCTGTATGCTAATTAGTAGCATCAGTACAGGGAGTAGGAGACAGCCAGGTTTCTCAAGGGACTCCTCCTTCTCCCTAGCTGTGAGCTGCCTAATTGCAGTGGAGAACTTCACAGTCAGGGAGAAGGTGAGCTTTTTTTTCCTTACAGTGCCAGGTACTAATATTGTGACGCCAGGGCCAGTGAAAGGTCCTTTTTTAACACATTGCAATGGCACATGTGTTCACCTCAGGTATCCGGCCCGCATACAGCGGGTCTGCAATACACGGGCACCGGCCATGTGCACCCCGCATCACGGATGCAGACCCGTTCACTTGAACATGTTCTATTTTTTTTTACGGTGCGGACGGATCACGGACCCATTTAAGTTGAATGGGTCTCGATCCATTCCGGCCACTGCACGGATGTTGCCCTTGCATTGGGGACCGCAAATTGCTGCCCCCAATGCACGGAACGACTGCACAATGGCTGTGTGCATGAGGCCTAAATGTGTCTCCTTTCATTGCTGTGTAGTGTCCTGCCATACTTGATCTACTAGATTATTTATGTTGTAGGTATTTTTCTTACTTTCCATGATCACGACGCTGTAAAGTTCACAGCTCTACAGTACGCATATTATACACACTCAAAGCTTTGCTGCTTACATACGCTATTATCTTTAATAAAAGTCAAATTTCTACCCACTGGCACCCACTGTATAATCTTCCTGGTCTGGCTCCTCCCACTTGTTCTATAGTTATCAGTTGTTTTTTCCCTTCTCCACATTTCTAAAATGACGTTGTCTCTGAAATGAGAAATCTGTGGGCTATCTGATTCCTGAAAGATCAGATTACATCATCCCCTACATGTCTATGGAGGGGGGCGAGGAGTGAGCAAGAGCTGAGACAGGTGAGACACACACAGACCAAGAGACTTTTGCAGCTATAGTACTGGGCAAAACTTTTAGGTAGGTGTGGGGAAAATGCTGCAAATTAAAAATGCTTTTACAAATATAAGTAATAATAGTTTATTTTTGGCAATGAATAAAATACAAAGTAAATGAACAAAAGAGAAATCTAAATCAAATCAATATTTGATGTGACAAACCTTTGTCTTCAAAACTTTATAAATTCTTCTAGGTTGACTTGCACACTGTTTTTGAAGGAACTCTGCAGAAAGGTTGTTCCAAACATCTCAGCGCACTAATCACTTATCTTCTGTGGATGTAGGCTTGCTCAAATCCTTCTGTCTCTTCATGTAATACCAGACAGACTTGATGATATTGAGATCAGGGCCTACAGAGGCCATATGATCACTTTGAGGACTACATGTTCTTTATGCTGAAGATAGTTCTTATTGACATTAGCTGTATGTTTGGGGTAGGGCTGAAGCGATTACTCGATTGAATCGAGTAATTTGACAAAAAAATCCTCTATGCAAATTTTTTGCATCAAGGACTCGTTTGTGTCATGTGGCCATGGAGCGGCAGTGAAGCGCTTACTATTACTCCCGCGCCGTGGTCTCCCGCTGGCCGGCACCGTGCTGCACTGTATCCTGACACATCGTCAGGTCATAGTGCACCTAAACGCGCACTATGACCTGACGCTGTGTGACGTCAGGATGGCAGTGCAGCGCGCGGAGAAGAAGACGGAAGAGCTGTGGAGCGGCGCCCTTACAGGAATGGTAAGAACTGGCCACTCCATGTCCACAACCTCACTGCAAGAAACAGCAAAGTAGGAGTGAGGATGCTGCCATGAGCACACTGCAGAGATCTGGGGTGACATGGTGCAGTCAAGGAGGATCCGGGCGGCCGGGTACTGCAGGTGATGCGCACTTGCGACCTTCATTACTGCTGAGCTCGGGGCTTCCAGAGCCCGGACAGACAATCTATGAAAATCATCCTGACTGGGCGCCGGGATTGCAAACGAGCTGCACTAACATTCTGCAGTCAATGGGACGATTAGCAAGAAGCTGAAGAGTCTGGAGAAGGGCACAGTCAGCATGGAGGGGGCGTATGTAATAAACACCGGGGTGTGAGCTGCAGGCTCAGCAATAATAGGAATGGAATCTACAGGGTGGGCCATTTATATGGATACACCTTAATAAAATGGGAATGGTTGGTGATATTAACTTCCTGTTTGTGGCACATTAGTATATGTGAGGGGGGAAACTTTTCAAGATGGGTGGTGACCATGGTGGCCATTTTGAAGTCGGACATTTTGAATCCAACTTTTGTTTTTTCAATAGGAAGAGGGTCATGTGATGCATCAAACTTATTGGGAATTTCACAAGAAAAACAATGGTGTGCTTGGTTTTAACGTAACTTTATTCTTTCATGAGTTATTTACAAGTTTCTGACCACTTATAAAATGTGTTCAATGTGCTGCCCATTGTGTTGGATTGTCAATGCAACCCTCTTCTCCCACTCTTCACACACTGATAGGAACACCGCAGGAGAAATGCTAGCACAGGCTTCCAGTATCCGTAGTTTCAGGTGCTGCACATCTCGTATCTTCACAGCATAGACAATTGCCTTCAGATGACCCCAAAGATAAAAGTCTAAGGGGGTCAGATCAGGAGACCTTGGGGGCCATTCAACTGGCCCACGATGACCAATCCACTTTCCAGGAAACTGTTCATCTAGGAATGCTCGGACCTGACACCCATAATGTGGTGGTGCACCATCTTGCTGGAAAAACTCAGGGAACGTGCCAGCTTCAGTGCATAAAGAGGGAAACACATCATCATGTAGCAATTTCGCATATCCAGTGGCCTTGAGGTTTCCATTGATGAAGAATGGCCCCACTATCTTTGTACCCCATATACCACACCATACCATCAATTTTTTTGTTCCAACAGTCTTGGAGGGATCTATCCAATGTGGGTTAGTGTCAGACCAATAGTGGTGGTTTTGTTTGTTAACTTCACCATTCACATAAAAGTTTGCCTCATCACTGAACAAAATCTTCTGCGTAAACTGAGGGTCCTGTTCCAATTTTTGTTTTTCAGTGCGCCGATCTGGGTCATCCTCGTTGAGATGCTGCAGTAGCTGGAGTTTGTAAGGGTGCCATTTGTGAGTAGCTAATATCCGCCGAAGGGATGTTCGACTAATGCCACTCTCCAGTGACATGCGGCGAGTGCTACGCTGTGGGCTCTTGCTGAATGAAGCTAGGACAGCCACTGATGTTTCTTCATTAGAGACAGATTTCATGCGTCCACATTTTGGCAAATCCGACACTGAACCAGTTTCACGAAACTTAGCAAGCAGTTTGCTAACTGTAGCATGGGAGATGGGTGGTCTCGTAGGGTGTCTTGCATTGAAATCTACTGCAATGACCCGGTTACTGCGTTCACCAGACATCAACACAATTTCTGTCCACTCCTCACGTGTTAACCTCGGCGACATGTCAATGGCTGTAAACAAAGAGAAACTTGTAAATAACTCATAAAAGAATAAATTTATGTTAAAACCAAGCACACCATTGTTTTTCTTGTGAAATTCCCAATAAGTTTGATGTGTCACATGACCCTCTTCCTATTGAAAAAACAAAAGTTGGATTCAAAATGGCCAACTTCAAAATGGCCGCCATGGTCACCACCCATCTTGAAAAGTTTCCCCCCTCACATATACTAATGTGCCACAAACAGGAAGTTAATATCACCAACCATTCCCATTTTATTAAGGTGTATCCATATAAATGGCCCACCCTGTACTATAGGGATAGATCAGTGCTCAGGGGTGAAGTCCTCATCACAGGCGGGTTGTGACTGAACCTAAGAGAGAGTGCCTTCATGAACAGAATGCTGGTACTACAGTAAAGACTGAAACAATGCGGGGGGGGGGGGGGGGGCTGGGGGTCACTGCTTGTCTGTAATATATGTCACCGAGTCATGCTCTTTGGCTGGATGACTTACCTCCTGCTGTCTGGGGAACTATGGACCGCCTGGTTCATCACTCAGACTGGCTCTTAGGGCGGCAAGCTGATGACACTTAGGGGGGCAAGCTGATGGCACTGGGGTGGGGAAGAGCTGAAGGAACTGGGGGAACGGAGCTGATGGCATGGAGGGGTAGTTGATGGCACTGGCGGATAGTGGAGCTGATGTCACTGGGGGGAACTGATCACACGGGGGAACGAAGGGTGTTGTGAACTGATGGCAGTGGGTCTGATGAGTTTTTATAAAGGAAAACATCTATTAATTATTTTTTTCTTATTAGAGTACTTGATTAATCATAAAAATAATCGGTAGAATACTCGATTACTAAAATAATCGTTTACTGCAGCCCTAGTTTGGGGTCATTGTCCTGCTGCAGAATAACCTTTTAGGAGACCGTTTTTGCATTTTCATTTTTCTTCCCTATCTTTCTTGAGCCATAACTTTTTTATATTTCCGTTCACATGTATGAGGGCTAATTTTTTGTGGGACAAGTTGTACTTTCTAATGCCATTTATTATGGCATTCAATGTAGTGGGAAGTGGTAAAAAAAAATCGGGTGTAATTGGAAAAAAACACAATTCCTCGACCATTTTGCGGGTTATGTTCCCATGGTGTTCCGTTTACGGCAAAACTTACCCATGCCCTTCATTTTCGGGGTCAGTACGATTACAACGATATCCCATATGTATAGATTTTTTTATGTCTAAATAGTGTAAAAAAAAATATATATATATATGTTTTTTTTTACATCACCATAGTCTGACCCCATAAGTTTTTTATAGTTATATCTACTGAGCTGTGTGGGGGCTCATTTTTTGCGGAACAATCTAGTTGTTATTGATACGAATTTGGAGTGTGTGTGACTTTTTAATCATATTTTTTTACATTTTTGGGTAAGAGAAGCAATGAAAAAAGTCAAACTGGCTATTTTGACCCTTTTTTCCATCTTGCCATTCGCCATATTGAAAAAAAAAATTTATATTTTAATAGTACAGGTGTTTTGGTCACGGTGATACCCATGATGTTAATATTTTTTATTGGCGCATGGCATTGTGGTGCCAATATTCAAAAAGGGTCCAAAAACAGAGCCTGGAAACTATAGGCCGGTAAGTTTAACATCTGTTGTGGGTAAACTGTTTGAAGGTTTTCTGAGAGATGCTATCTTAGAGCATCTCAACGGAAATAAGAAAATAACGCCATATCAGCATGTCTTCGTGAGGGATCGGTCATGCCAAACTAATTTAAACAGTTTCTATGAGGAGGTAAGTTCTAGACTTGACAGCGGCGAATCAATGGATGTCGTATATCTGGACTTCTCCAAAGCATTTGACACTGTACCACATAAAAGGTTAGTATATAAAATGAGAATGCTCGGACTGGGAGAAAACATCTGTATGTGGGTAAGTAACTGGCTCAATGATAGAAAACACAGGGTGGTTATTAACGGTACACACTCAGATTGGGTCACTGTCACTAGTGGGGTACCTCAGGGGTCAGTATTGGGCCCTATTCTCTTCAATATATTTATTAATGATCTTGTAGAAGGCTTGCATAGTAAAGTATCAATTTTCACACATGACACTAAACTGTGTAAAGTAATTAACACTGAAGAGGACAGTATACTACTACAGAGGGATCTGGATAGATTGGAGGCTTGGGCAGATAAGTGGCAGATGAGGTATAACACTGACAAATGTAAAGTTATGCACATGGGAAGGAATAATGCAAGTCACCCGTACATACTAAATGATAAAACACTCGGTAACACTGACATGGAAAAGGATCTAGGAATTTTAATAAACAGCAAACTAAGCTGCAAAAACCAGTGTCAGGCAGCTGCTGCCAAGGCCAATAAGATAATGGGTTGCATCAGAAGGGGCATAGATGCCCCCGATAAGAACATAGTCCTACCACTTTACAAATCGCTAGTCAGACCACACATGGAGTACTGTGTACAGTTCTGGTCTCCTGTAAACAAGGCAGACATATCAGAGCTGGAGGGGGTCCAGAGGAGGGCAACAAAAGTAATAACTGGAATGTGGCAACTACAGTACCCTGAAAGATTATCAAAATTAGGGTTATTCACTTTAGAAAAAAGACGCCTGAGGGCAGATCTAATTAATATGTATAAATATATCAGGGGTCAGTACAGAGATCTATCCCATCATCTATTTATCCCCAGGACTGTGGCGAGGGGACATCCTCTGCGTATTAAAGGATTCTTTACGGTACGAGCAGTGAGACTATGGAACTCTCTGCTTGAGGAGGTGGTGATGGTGAGTTCACTAAAGGAATTCAAGAGGGGCCTGGATGTATTTCTGGAGCGTAATAATATTACAGGCTATAGCTACTAGAGAGGGGTCGTTGATCCAGGGAGTTATCTGATTGCCTGATTGGAGTCGGGAAGGAATTTTTTATTCCCCTAAAGTGGGGAAAATTGGCTTCTACCTCACAGGTTTTTTTTTTGCCTTCCTCTGGGTCAACTTGTAGGATAACAGGCCGAACTGGATGGACAAATGTCTTTTTTCGGCCTTATGTACTATGTTACTATGTAAAGGAGGATGATTTAAACTTTAATATTTTTTTAAAAAAATTATATTTTAAATTTCTTTTTACTTTTTTGTTATGATTTTGAAGCTCGTATTTGAGCGTATAAAATCCAATTTTTATTTTTTTATTCTGGACAATCGTGGATTCTTTAAATCCAGTTATTGCTCAGGATTGCTCACTTCTTATGTTGGCCTGCCACCTGGTGGCCAAAATCATAATTGCAGCTTTAATACCCTGAGCCACTTCAGCGAGGCTGAGCGTATTCAAATCAATTACCGGCATCCTCACTGGCCGCAGAGGACGCTGGTAAGAAGCCACTTCCGGGTTTTTCACCCTTTAGATGCCGTGTTCTCACTTGACCACAACATTTAAAGGCTTTAATTAGCGCGATCAGCATTATTGCTAGCCGTGGTAACAAACCGCGGGTCTCTGCTGTTTGAAACGGCGGAGACGCACCGGCCAAGACGCCCGCTGCATGTGCGAGCGGGCACCATGTTTGCCTATTGCACCAGCGAAAGGGTTAATTTAAACAATACTTCTATTTTTGAAAGCATTCTTACTTTGCAGCATTTTTCTATCTCATATTTCTGTTTCAGGACAAGTGCTGTTTTCACATCAGTAAAGGTCAATACTTCTCTGTAATGTCCTCCATGATTTTGGAGATGCTTCTGAATGAGTGTGAGAAAGGAAGCAGATTCTCATCTCCTTTCTCTGAGTAGTGGATGGGAGCTAGTCTCCACCTACCAGCTCTGGGGGAACTGCAACCTAATTATCTAGTGTACAGAGAAGAAAACTGCCATACATGATATAATGGACAAAAATAATGTTACTCCTCATGTACACACATTGTACTATTAATGAATGCAAAGTATGTTGAAAGGTTAGGTATGCTTTAAAGGGGTTGTCCAAAGGTTGTGTCTGGTATTCCATTTTACCCCCATTTAAGTGTATGGGGCTGGACTGCAATACCACATACAAACTATGAGAGGTATGGTGATATTTTTGGAAAAAAACAGCCATTATTTTCTAATCCTGGTCAACTCCAGGAATAATCAGTTTTTTATTGAATGCCCACAGCCTGCCTCCGTAAACAGAAAATTCATACTTAACTGCTCCCCACCACTCTGGTCCTCCATGCTGACTGTATCCATTTTCCAGTCCCCGCAATGGTTACATCCAGTGTGGCATCGGCACGGTCACATGCTTTGCTGCAGCGGAGTATGTGACCGTGCATCGCTGGATGTAACCAATGTGGGGACCGGATCAGGGACACTGGGTCTTGACATAAAAGTGCTTTCCCCACAGCCCTATAAAAAGGCTCTCAGAGGCTATTTTTGAATGGGGAACCCCTTGGTGAGAGATTGTTGCTTGCTAGACTTTTCTCTACAAAGGATTTGAAGACATTTTGCCCTGTAGGCAGACTTTAAGAGAGGGCTCATCTTTGTAGTCATGTAGTACAGTTCATCTACAATTTACACAAGCTACTCGAATGAATTGTAGTAAATCTAGTGGGCTGAGGTAGACTCCACCTCCACCTCTTTATGAAACTTTAAAAAAAAAAAATGTTGAGAAGCTCAAAATGTAATGTGACTTTTTTACGTTACTATTATGGTGTAAAATTATTGATGTCATTTAAACCTCTTGGTAGAATCAATGTTGGAATTGTTTTTTTTATACATCAACTAGCAGAAGGACCCGGCTTCGCACTGGTATATTTCATCTAATTCTTTTATTGTTTGTGTGTCGTTAAAAGATAGACAGTATCCCCCATAACAGTGAACTCCACAGTCCCCCACCCCTTAACACTGCCCCCCCCCCATTTAAAATGGGACCTCCACATCAGCCCATCCCCTTAACTTTGACCTTCACAGCAGCCCGCCCTTTTAACAGTGAGTTTCACAGCACCCCACTCCCTTGACAGTGACCTCCTCAGGGGCCCGCCCCCTTAAGTGTCCTCCACAGTACCCCGCTGCCTTAACAGTGACCCCACAGCAGTTGCCCCTTTAATATTGGCCCCTGCCCCCTTAACAGTGACATCCAGTGTCCACCCCTTTAACAGTGACCTCCACAGTGCCTGCCCCTTTAACATTGACCTTCACAGTGACCTGCCTCTTTTTTCTCCACAATTTTTTTTTATGATAGGCTATGATGTCGCACTGCGACATGATAGTTGCAAAAAATCCATCCAAGATGGATTTTTCTGCGACTGTCATGTCGCAGTGCAACACCATAGACCAGGCATGGCCAACCTGTGGCTCTCCAGCTGTTGTAAAACTACAATTCCCACCATGCCCTGCTGTAGGCTGATAGCTGTTGGCAGTCTGGGCATGCTGGGAGTTGTAGTTTTGCAACATCTGGAGAGCCTCAGGTTGGCCATCCCTACCATAGACTATCATTATAAAAAAAATGTTGCACGACACATGTAGCAGTGTAGTTGTGCTCTATGTGTCGCACGACACATGTCATTGTGTAGCCCTAGCCTAAAGCTGACCTACAGCAGTGAAGAAAAATGGCTGGGATGTTATGGAAACCTGGAGTAAAACTGTGTGTATGTGGAGACTAAGGGCCTGCGAGCTTCTATTGGCGGATGAGGGACATGTGACCATGTGTATGGCAAGTTGGGATATGAAGAGAAAGGCTTGTATTGGCTAATGCAGGTCATTTTTTTGGGAATATCTCACGAACGGTACGTCCTAGAGAGCTGTAACCCCCACAAGATTTCTTTACAGGTAGCAAGGCATGTGTATACCAAATTCAGTTGAAATCGATGGTTGCGTTTTTGAGTGATCGCAGAACATACACACATGTATACGTTCTTCTTTATACAGTGGGGGCAAAAAAGTATTTAGTCAGCCACCAATTGTGCAAGTTCTCCCACTTAAAAAGATAAGAGGCCTGTAATTTTAATCATAGGTACACCTCAACTATGAGAGACATGAGAAAAAAAAATCCAGAAAATCACATTGTCTGATTTTTAAAGAATTTATTTGCAAATTATGGTGGAAAATAAGTATTCGGTCAATAACAAAAGTTCATCTCAATACTTTGTTAGTTATATACCCTTTGTTGGCAATGACAGAGGTCAAACGTTTTTTGTAAGTCTTCAAAAGGTTTTCACACATTGTTGCTGGTATTTTTGCCTATTCCTCCATGCAGATCTCCTCTAGAGCAGTGATGTTTTGGGGCTGTCGCTGGGCAACACAGACTTTCAACTCCCTCCAAAGGTTTTCTATGGGGTTGTGATCTGGAGACTGGCTAGGCCACTTCCAGGATCTAGAAATGCTTCTTACGAAGCCACTCCTTCATTGCCCGGGCGGTGTGTTTGGTATCATTGTCATACTGAAAGACCCAGCCACGTTTCATCTTCAGTGTCCTTGCTGATGGAAGGAGGTTTTCACTCAAAATCTCACGATACATGGCCCCATCCATTCTTTCCTTAGGCCGAATGCACATGGCTGTGAGCGGTCCGTGGTATCCCGGCCTGGCATCCTGCTGAAAGCAGAAGCGCACGGTGTCATTGGTTGCTATGACGCCGTGCGCTTCATGCCGCCGCTGCACTACAGTAATACACTCGTATTGTGTATTACTGTAGGGCAGCGGCGGCACGAAGCGCACGGCGTCATAGCAACCAATGACGCCGTGCGCTCCTGCACTCAGCAGGAATCCAGGCTGGGATACCATGGACCTCTCACGGCCATGTGCATTCGGCCTTACACGGATCATTTGTCCTGGTTCCTTTGCAGAAAAACTGCCCCAAAGCATGTTTCCACCCCCATGCTTCACAGTAGGTATGGTGTTCTTTGGATGCGACTCAGCATTCTTTCTCCTCCAAACACGACGATTTTAGTTTTTACCAAAAAGTTCTACTTAGGTTTCATCTGACCATATGACATTCTCCCAATCCTCTTTTGGATCATCCAAATGCACTCTAGCAAACTTCAGTCGGGCCCGGACATGTACTGGCTTAAGCAGGGGGGGCACTGCAGGATTTAAGTCCCTGGCGGCGTAGTGTGTTACTGATGGTAGCCTTTGTTACTTTGGTCCGAGCTCTCTGCAGGTCATTCACTAGGTCCCCCCGTGTGGTTCTGGGATTTTTGCTCACCGTTCTTGTGATCATTTTGACTCCACGGGCTGAGATCTTGCGTGGAGCCCCAGATCGAGGGAGATTATCAGTGGTCTTCCATTTTCTAATAATTTCTCCCACAGTTGATTTCTTCACACCAAGCTGCTTGCCTATTGCAGATTCAGCCTTCGCAGCCTGGTGCAGGTCTACAATTTTGTTTCTGGTGTCCTTCGACAGCTCTTTGGTCTTGGCCATATTGGAGTTTGGAGTGTGACTGTTTGAGGTTGTGGACAGGTGTCTTTTATACTGATAAGTTCAACCAGGTGCCATTAATACAGATAATGAGTGGAGAACAGAGGAGCCTCTTAAATAAGAAGTTACAGGTCTGTGAGAGCCAGAAATCTTGCTTGTTTGTAGGAGACCAAATACTTATTTTATCGAGGAATTTACCAATTAATTCATTAGAAATCCTACAATGTGATTTCCTGTATTCTCTCCCCCCCCCCCCCCCCCCATTCTGTCTCTCATAGTTAGTGTACCTATGATGAAAATTACAGGTCTCTCTCATCTTTTTAAGTGTGAGAACGTGCACAATTGGTGGCTGACTAAATACTTTTTTGCCCCCACTGTATATATAGATTGTGTACCCCCAAAATGTTGTTTAAAGGGAATCAGTCACCAGCGACCTCCCTATAAAACTGTTTGCATAGACAAACAGCTGTGGTTCACCTGCTGTATTTCTTTTGTTGATCTGAGGCCTTGTTCCAGAAGTATGACACTTAATATGCAAATTAGGCCTTTGGTGCAATGGGTGTGTCATCATTGCTCTTGCTGCACCCAAGCTCTGGTCCGCTCTGTGGGCCAGAACTGATCCGATTATGATGTTATATTGCTTGTGGATATATCTATATCCCATTTCCTGTATATTACACTGCTTGGGAAAAAAACGCTCCATGTGGGAGTTGAAACGTCACTATGGATACTGGTGAATAAACGCACTATTTTTCTTCTCCATGCTGCAACTTCTGTGGTCCATTCTCCTACATTCATGACCATGGGCCAAGGCCTGGATCACGTTGGGTGCACCTTTACTTATTTATTGCCTCCATGTGCTTCTTTCTCTCTAATTATATAAATGTTATCTATATCATGTGAATGGAAGATTCCTTAGGTTTGCTGTCTGGTGCCAGGAGGGTCATCACAGCTTAAGTGCCATTGTAGAGGATTCATAAAGAAAGAAAATCACTGGGAAGTATAATCCATTATTTATTTATTTATATATATATATATATATATATTTTGTTGTGCCTTTTCATAGGTAAATGCATTGATATCCAATTCATTATTGTCAAAATGGATGTTCATTGCCTTTAAGAGCCATGCTCGACTATAGTTGCAATTTGTATGTCTTGAGTAGGCCAAATGAAGGTCACACAAAAGGTTTATACTCTTCAGTGTTATCCTTCCCATGAATGTACCAGTCTGAAAAGATGCCTCCTTGTTTACTTACTTAAATTTATGACGGGCGATAAAGATAAGCTCTGTGCAGCTGGTGATAATTACCTATACAATTAGGCATTTATTAATGAAGCAAAATATATAATATGTATGTATTCATTTAATGAGCCTTAGTTAGTCCTTAGCATAAGACAATCAGTAGGATATATATATATATTTATATTATATTGTTATATGTTACGAAGACAACATGTATCCAGTATATTGTATATATTTCTCATTAGAAGAGTGTCTGTGAAGATGTGTGTTTTGTAACAATTAATCACATCTTTGGTATGACAGAGGAGGTACTGATATCTCTGTGAAAACACGGCTATTTACGAGCCATAAATTAGCAATGTGAGAAACGTTTAAAGAGACGCCTAGAGGTCTGTCTCTAATTGCTACAAGTGTCAGAATTAATCCCTATAGCTTTGAATTAAAGCTTCTAAGGTCAAAATGTATATTCAGACTTAAATAAGTTAACCCTTTATACTATGATGCAGATAGCTTATACAGCAGTGCCACCTATGTATCAGTAGGTGACATTACAACAGTAGCAAAAATGCATTCTGGGTAAGGTTATGATGTCACATCTTTTATCAATGGTCACGCCCATTCGACAATGATTGGAAAGATCCAAACTAGGAAGGTGTGTCTAACTGATAAGTTTGTGATCATAAGCCATACACAGTAAGGGAAAAGGAAGAAAGAAAGGAGAGAGAAAAAAAGGAAGAGAGAGAAGTGGAGCTCTCTAGAGGGGTCTATCAAAATGAAAGCCATAATGAGATGCGCTATGATGGACCACCCAGCTTTCCTAGGAGCAGAAGTGAGATTCCTACTAGGACTTGGTAAGAGACACAGAAAATGATATTTCATTTTATTAAGACTAATTTGATAGTGTGGGTGAAATTATACCATCTAGATTGGCGAATAAATAAATAATTAAATGAATTGATCATCTCCATATTGAGATGTAGTCTTAGGATATTGTGAGGCTTCATTCTACCTGCAGAAGAATCTAGACTCATAATCTAGCAAAGCATTAAATAATTGCATATATATATATATATATATATATATATTGATAGAACATTCTTCGCCAAGCTAAGTGATGGATTCCCACCGGAAGGACTTATTTCAAATCCTTCCCATTTAAGATCTGGTCTAGCAAAATCCTAGATCCCTGTTATTTGTCTTAATAGTCTTACCAAAGTTATATATGTGAAAATAGTCCAGGATGAGGCGGAAGGATACAGTTATCTCTTCTAAGTTATATCCTTGGGTGGATTTGCCCATGCCTGAAGCCATGTGATGTGTAGTTGGTTAGAGGAGGGCAGAATGTATTTAGCATTCTAAAATGATGTCTAGGATTAGACATGCCCATCTTGATATCATTCATGAGGTTTTCTCTGAACAGAAGTAATGTATATAACTTATGTTCATATTTTGATATCCTAGCCCAATAATATCTTGGTTATAATGTGACAAGTTATTTCCACTCACATGTATTGTTAAGCTTGTAATGCTTTATATTAACGCTACACTGCGTGCAGAATTATTAGGCAAATGAGTATTTTGACCACATCATCCTCTTTATGCATGTTGTCTTACTCCAAGCTGTATAGGCTCGAAAGCCTACTACCAATTAAGCATATTAGGTGATGTGCATCTCTGTAATGAGAAGGGGTGTGGTCTAATGACATCAACACCCTATATCAGGTGTGCATAACTATTAGGCAACTTCCTTTCCTTTGGCAAAATGGGTCAAAAGAAGGACTTGACAGGCTCAGAAAAGTCAAAAATAGTGAGATATCTTGCAGAGGGATGCAGCACTCTTAAAATTGCAAAGCTTCTGAAGCGTGATCATCGAACAATCAAGCGTTTCATTCAAAATAGTCAACAGGGTCGCAAGAAGCGTGTGGAAAAACCAAGGCGCAAAATAACTGCCCATGAACTGAGAAAAGTCAAGCGTGCAGCTGCCAAGATGCCACTTGCCACCAGTTTGGCCATATTTCAGAGCTGCAACATCACTGGAGTGCCCAAAAGCACAAGGTGTGCAATACTCAGAGACATGGCCAAGGTAAGAAAGGCTGAAAGACGACCACCACTGAACAAGACACACAAGCTGAAATGTCAAGACTAATTTTTCTAAGGTTTTATGGACTGATGAAATGAGAGTGAGTCTTGATGGGCCAGTGGCTGGATTGGTAAAGGGCAGAGAGCTCCAGTCCGACTCAGACGCCAGCAAGGTGGAGGTGGAGTACTGGTTTGGGCTGGTATCATCAAAGATGAGCTTGTGGGGCCTTTTCGGGTTGAGGATGGAGTCAAGCTCAACTCCCAGTCCTACTGCCAGTTTCTGGAAGACACCTTCTTCAAGCAGTGGTACAGGAAGAAGTCTGCATCCTTCAAGAAAAACATGATTTTCATGCAGGACAATGCTCCATCACACGCGTCCAAGTACTCCACAACGTGGCTGGCAAGAAAGGGTATAAAAGAAGAAAATCTAATGACATGGCCTCCTTGTTCACCTGATCTGAACCCCATTGAGAACCTGTGGTCCATCATCAAATGTGAGATTTACAAGGAGGGAAAACAGTACACCTCTCTGAACAGTGTCTGGGAGGATGTGGTTGCTGCTGCATGCAATGTTGATGGTGAACAGATCAAAACACTGACAGAATCCATGGGTGGCAGGCTTTTGAGTGTCCTTGCAAAGAAAGGTGGCTATATTGGTCACTGATTTGTTTTTGTTTTGTTTTTGAATGTCAGAAATGTATATTTGTGAATGTTGAGATGTTATATTGGTTTCACTGGTAAAAATAAATAATTGAAATGGGTATATATTTTTTTTTTGTTAAGTTGCCTAATAATCATGCACAGTAATAGTCACCTGCACACACAGATATCCCCCTAAAATAGCTAAAACTAAAAACAAACTAAAAACTACTTCCAAAAATATTCAGCTTTGATATTAATGAGTTTTTTGGGTTCATTGAGAACATGGTTGTTGTTCAATAATAAAATTAATCCTCAAAAATACAACTTGCCTAATAATTCTGCGCTCCCTGTATATATATATTCATTTGCATGTATCATTGTGTTTATTTACTTATATATGTTTATAATCTTGTAACCAATAAATCTGCATATTTTTATAATATCTGTGTATTATTGTATAATGCAGAACTACATTTTATCATTAACATCATCTCACGTCAAAAAGAACTTATTTATCTGAGGAAATAGTCGGACTCAGATGTGAATTGTATCAATTAGGTTGTCTACAATTCACCAGGTCATGATTTTAAGAATTTATGACAATTTTTATAAATTTTATTTTTTTATGATTAATTATTTTTATGACCATAATTAATAATTCTTAATTGAATTATTACCCACCGACAATATATATATATATATATATATATATTTTATTTTTTTTATTCACTATTTATTTTACCATTGTACAATATATGTAAAAAGACAGCAAAATAGGTTGTAGCGGGAAAAAACAAGAAGTGACCAGACCCATTATCTTTCCAAGATTTATTTAAGCCTTTAATACAAAAGCACCACAAAACGTTAGACATGGCATTATATTTACATAGCAGGCTTAATTTGCACAGCATACAATCATTTAAAAAAAAAAAGGTTTGTAGTAAAAAAAAACAAAAAACCTAATGAACAAAGTTATGAATTTCAAGTCCACATTCTTAAGAATTTTCACTGCTATATAAAAAATATCAACATTTTCTTAGTTGTCTGCACAAATACAACATGGAATTATACAGAACAGGTATTAGGAGTTCTACAGCATACAGTCTCTCTACAGCATACAGTCTAAACAAAAAAAACAAACACAAAACATAACAGACAAACTAATGGATCCATACAGGAGTGAAGGTTTAAAGAGTTGTATGTTCTCCTAAATATGCAAGTATATTGGTATTAAGATGTAAGATTGTGTATGTATGTGGATAACCATTTCTTGTACTGATGAACACTGACATCCTTTTGGGCAGCAGAGAATACAGCAGTTTTATTTTAGCGAGCAGTGGTATTCCCATCTTAAACACTTACGGCATAACCACACTTTATAAATCACAAATATCTGAAAAGTGTGACCCACATCTCCAAAATTGGGTCCCCTAATTGCATTACGGCAGAGAATTGAGTGGTGCCAGGGCTCCATTTACTTCCATGAGAGTTATGGAAGTAGCCAGGGTAATACTCTCATAGAAGTGAAGGGCACATGGCATGCGTGGCCCCACCTCTCCATTTTCGTCCTTGATGCAATGGTGGCTGAGGCCTCCATTCTGGAGATAGATGCTGGTCCCACTTATCAGACATTTCTGGTCAGGATTTTTTCTGTATAAAGGAGGTCTACATACATATATTGGGGAAGCATACGTTTTGGCAAAACTTTTACTCCCCTTCCAATGTTGCACATCTAATCTTTCATGAGAAAATATGGTAAACCATGATCAATATGTATGCCGATCAGTAGAATGCTACTGTAAATCTCTTTGGAAAGAAAGTTAAAGGGTTTCTGTCACTCCAATTTTGCCTATTAAACAGGCTTATATTATAGATGTGAAAATGTCACCTGAATTTAACTCTGCATTTCTTTTATTTAAGTATGCCCCCGTTTTCGTGTAATTTTAACTTTTATTATGTGCAAATGAGCCTCTAAGAGCAGGGGGGGGGCATTGCACATGCTCCTAGAGGCTCCATTCGCCCACCTCATTTCCACGCCCTTCTATCTTGATTTACAGGGCCAGGCCAGCGTTGGTTCTCCTGCTTGCTCCGTCTGCCGTGTAAATCTTGCGCCTGCGCCGTCCTGTTCAGTATTCGGCGCAATGAGAAAGCCGGCAGCCGGCGCGAGATTTACACGGCAGACAGGGCCAGCAGGAGAACCAACGCTGGCCTGGCCTTGTCAATCAAGACAGAAGGGCCCCCTGCTCCTAGAGGCTCATTTGTATATAATAAAAGTTAAAATTACACGAAACCGGGAGCATACTTAAATAAAAGAAATGCAGAGTTAAATTCAGGTGACATTTTCACATCTATAATGTAAGCCTGTTTAATAGCAAAAATTGGGGTTACAGAAACCCTTTAACTAAGAATTTCCAACAGCTTTGGATGCAAATGGAAAAGAAAACGGAATGCAAGTAGAAATATGAGCAGTTTACAAAATGTTACCATCATGTTTTGGTATGAGCATCCTTGTGTTTTTTAGGGTGGTATCCAGTACCTTCATATAGCCCTCTATACAAAACTTTGGAACACTGGAAAACTGCCTTGATTCTCTTGATTTGTTGGAAACTAGCATTAGCCAAACATTTATTTACTATAGAGGATATATGTACCAGTAGCATTTAATGCGTCCAACAGGTATTAATCATAATTTAACGGATGTCTTATGGCAGCAACAATGGCGACATCAACTAAACTGCATGACATGGAATACAATAAAGTGTAATGTACTGCACCTAAATACTGTGCAAGCAAAGAGTTCCGGAAAGGCAGATTAACTGTAGAATCTATTAGAATGGTTGAAACACCGTTTTAGATTAAAAAAAAAAAAATCCCAAATAAAAGTGAACAAGGTATTTTATTGAAAATACCAAAATACTGTAGATACGAAATGATTTAAAACACTGAGCAGTCTAAAATAGTCAGTTGCAAAACGGTCACAAAAGTTCTCCCAAAGAGGCGGATCTTCTTTCTCCACTAGTTGTCAGAGGCAGAGTCATCGCTGGAAAAGAAATAAAAATGAAAACAAATTCATAGTCTTAATACTACAAAACATCAAAATTAAGAAAATGATGAATGCCGTTCCATTCATTTTTATGGGAATTCCGGAGAAAGCCAAGCACTGTACTTGGCTATCTTGAAACTTCCATAGAACTGAATGGATCGGCCACACGCATGCCCAGCCAAACGCTCTATTCATTCAGGGGGAGCCTTCCATTTTTTTTTTTTTAAAAGGGAACCCGTCACCTCCCAAAACTATCCCAAGCCGCCAGCAGTACCTGCGTGTAGACAGCAGCGTGTTTCTGATGATGCCTTTCTACCTAAAGGCTGATGCAGCAAAAGTACTGAAAACGTTGTTTTATTCCCTGCTCGGCGCGCTTCTCCACACATGCTTGAAGACAATGAGGCAGCGGCCTCGTTGCTTCAAGTCATGGTAACCACGCCCATTCCCTGCGATTTTCAGTACTTTTGCTGCATCTGCCTTCAGGAAGAAAGGCATCATCAGAAACGCTCTGGCAACACGCAGGTACTGCTGGCGGCTTGGGATGGTTTTGGGAGGTGTTGGGTTCCCTTTAAGTACAGGTAATGGATGACTGACAAAAGTATTACATTTGTATCCATCTAATGGATTTTTCCTGTTTCTGTGATGGAACTAAATAATGATAGAATTCAATGCAGTGAACAATGTGAACAAGCCCTAACAAAAAAAAAAAAAAAAAAATGTAATTTAAAACTGACTGCTGTGTGGGCTTATTTTTTGCAGGTTGAACTAAGTTTTTTGTAATACTATTTTGGGTATATATATATATATATATATATATATATATATATATATACATACATACATATATATACACACACACACATACATACAGTACAGACCAAAAGTTTGGACACACCTCATTCAAAGAGTTTTCTTTATTTTCATGACTATGAAAAAAAAATAATTGTGGATTCACACTGAAGGCATCAAAACTATGAATTACCACATGTGGAATTATATACATAACAAACAAGTGTGAAACAACTGAAAATATGTCATATTCTAGGTTCTTCAAAGTAGCCACCTTTTGCTTTGATTACTGCTTTGCACACTCTTGGCATTCTCTTGATGAGCTTCAAGAGGTAGTCCCCTGAAATGGTTTTCACTTCACAGGTGTGCCCTGTCAGGTTTAAGAAGTGGGATTTCTTGCCTTATAAATGGGGTTGGGACCATCAGTTGCGTTGAGGAGAAGTCAGGTGGATACACAGCTGATAGTCCTACTGAATAGACTGTTAGAATTTGTATTATGGCAAGAAAAAAGCAGCTAAGTAAAGAAAAACGAGTGGCCATCATTACTTTAAGAAATGAAGGTCAGTCAGTCAGCCGAAAAATTGGGAAAACTTTGAAAGTAAGGGCTATTTGACCATGAAGGAGAGTGATGGGGTGCTGCGCCAGATGACCTGGCCTCCACAGTCACCGGACCTGAACCCAATCGAGATGGTTTGGGGTGAGCTGGACCACAGAGTCAAGGCCAAAGGGCCAACAAGTGCTAAGCATCTCTGGGAACTCCTTCAAGACTGTTGGAAGACCATTTCAGGGGGACTACCTCTTGAAGCTCATCAAGAGAATTCCAAGAGTGTGCAAAGCAGTAATCAAAGCAAAAGGTGGCTACTTTGAAGAACCTAGAATATGACATATTTTCAGTTGTTTCACACTTGTTTGTTATGTATATAATTCCACATGTGTTAATTCATAGTTTTGATGCCTTCATAGTCATGAAAATAAAGAAAACTCTTTGAATGAGAAGGTGTGTCCAAACTTTTGGTCTGTACTGTAATATAAATATAAATATATATATATATTTATATCACAGAAATATTAAAAAAACGAGATTTTTGTATAACTTACCAGTAAAATCTCTTTCTCGCTCTTTCCTTGGGGGACACAGAAGACCTTGGTATAGCTCATCTCCATAGGAGGCGTGACACTAAGTGAAGACTGTTAAGCCCCTCCTCCACAGCTATACCCTCAGCCTGGAGAGAGAGGCTGCCAGTTGCGTGTCCAAGTAGTGAGAAAAGGCAAAGTCCAACAAGGAACCAACAAGCCAACTACCCAACGTGTAACAAAAAACTCGGAAACCGTGTAGAGAAAAAACAATGAATGGGTGGGTGCTGTGTCCCCCCAAGGAAAGAGCGAGAAAGAGATTTTACTGGTAAGTTATACAAAAATCTCGTTTTCTCGCCCAGTTTCCTTGGTGAAGCACCCGAAAGGCATCAATGAACCGCCGCCTGCAGACCCAGGCGGGCCAAGGCAGCATCTGCCAAAGGCAGAGTATGCACCCTGTAGAACTCGGTAAGGCGTGCAAGGAAGACCTGTGGCCGCCTTGCCCAAATGCATGGCCGAAGCCCAATGCCTCCGGCCCAGGAGGCACCGACCGCTCTGGTGAAATGAACGGTGACAGCAAAGACAGAATCCTGCCCCTGGTGCGGTAACCTCAGCAATAGCCAATCTGATAAAGCGGAGGAAAACCACCCTGGAGTCCGTCAACCCTAAGCGCTGACCTCCAGGAAACCCAAGAGACCGAACGTCGACAAGAGTCGGAGATCTCCAAGTAAAAACGGCAAGGCCCAAAGAACGTCCAAATCGGTGAAGTGTTGAAGCGAAAGGCAAACACCACCTTCAGAAGGAAGGAAGGAAGAAACGTAATGTAGAACAGCCCTGTCCTGGGAAAAGACAGAAGGCTCGGAACAACAAAGGGTCCATTCAGGCACCCGTCAGAGACACGACTGATACGGAAACACAACCGTACAGGACAGATGGGGTAGAGAGAACTTCTGTAACGACTCCAAGGACAAGATTGGAGCGCCGAGAGCTCAATATGTAGTTCCCAGGGCGGTACCGAAGGACAGTACAGAGGAACCAAAGAGCCACTTCGAGTAAGAAGGTCTTGACAGGCCCAGAGGGCCGGGGAATGCTGGAAGAGGAAGAACAGCGCCGACACTTGACACCTCAAGTAAAGGAATCCCAGTCCCAGGTCCAGGCCGGACTTGAAAAAAGACAGAACCATGGGGAGAGAAAAAGTCAGAGTGGGGAATGCACAGCTTCCCACAGAACCCCAGACAAAAAAACCATAAGTCTTACGACAGATCCTGGACGAAACACAGCCAGGAGCGGACAGTAGCGAACCCGCTGGAGTCGCCTGGCAAGCGGGCGAAAACCCAATGTGATCAGGCGCAGACCAGTAATACGGGCAGAAGGGTCGACAAAACTGGTCCCGTCGGCCCCCGAGCAACGTTGTCCCGTATCCACCCGAGAGGGGGAGCAGAAGGACAGACGGAAAGGAACCAAAGGGTCCGCCCAGCATCCGCCAGATGCCAGGACAAGACAGGCTAAAGTCCATGCTGATGTAGCCATGTGGACAATCTGGACCGAAAGGTAGTCCCCCCCAAGTTACCGAGAAGGTAAGTCTACAGCAGGACCATTGTCTTAGAATCTGCACTCAGCAGGAGGACAGAACGCGGTAGACTCGGTAAATAGGCACAGCTAATACAGCCAGTGTGAACAAGGGAGACAGTACGAGGCCAAAAGGAACACCGGAACCATCCACATGAACAACCATGCTCTCCCCAGAGGGGAGGACAGTGAAGGAACAGCCTCTGAAGTCTGGCGGGGCAGAAGCCACATCGGAGTGATCTGTATCGAGCGGGAGCCAAACAGAGTCGGCGAGATAAGGTAGTCGAGACAGAGGCTGGCATAACACCCTCCAACCGAAAAGGAGGAGTGGGCAACAGGGAAGCCATAGGACAGCTCAAAAGCAGAACTCTGCTACACTGTGAGATGCCCGGTTCCCCGCCTCGCAGAAGGCGAATACCCTGAAGAACCCAAGGTGGAGGTCCTCCGGACCTGGGTAATCGAGCACCCAAGAGAATTTGGGTGACCTTCCCGAGAAAGGCGGCCCGCACCTGGTAGCAGATCAGACTGAAGCGTAGAGGCGCCAAGAGGAAGGACTCATACCACACTGCATCCGAAGAGGAGGAAATTGCAGCAGGCAAGGCAACCGCAGTCCTGCCAGAGCCAACGAAGAATTCGAGGGGCGCTGCAGACAACAGCACTCTCGACCATGTGACCACTAGCGCAGGGAAGCAATGCCGCGGAAGGACGAATGGGCACACATCTAGGAACCAGGAACACTCCCTGGGATGAAGGGCCAACTAAATGAATGAGTACCACCCAGCTCGGTGCAGCAGAGAACAAGTAGAGCCCGTCCGGGTCAGGTGGACAGAATGAACTCCTTAGAGACGAGTGCAAGGCTTGCGGCAAGCATCGTATCCCAAGAAAACAAAAGTATGCCGCAGGAAGCAGGTGAGGCATACGTACGAGCAGCCCCGTAAGCAGTGAGAAGGCCAACCCACCTACAGGAGGAGAAGGCATACACGGCCCAAACAACGCACAAGAACGTCCGCTCACTGCAAAAAGGTTACTTCAGCGAAAAAGGGGGCTCGCCACAGAGTGCCACAGCATGTACGGAATTGCAAAGTGCAACCTGAAAGGGAGTTATGCACAAGCCTAGTATAGCATGCGATGGAACGCAATCAGTCCGCCCCGAAAGGGGGGAAATTGTACCTGGCAAACTGCAGTCGGCAAGAGTGCAAAGGCCGGTCCCAAAAGGGAGTAATGCCTAAGGCCGTACTTACTTCAGAGAAGCAGGACATACCCTATAATCCAGCAGGAACGCAGGAGGTCCACCTAGTGAAAGGGGAACATGCACAGGGTTATCCTAGCATTAAGTGAGTGTGCAATAATACACCCAACACTGAACTTAGCGAGAGTGCAACTACTCTGCCAATGAAGGGGGACATGTACAAGTCCAGCACAGCCATACAAGGACAGCCGTGAATCTCATGAGCGTGCCAAATTCTGCCCATGGAATGAGGGCAGCACCGTATCCAATGGGAGTGCAAGCGTTCCACCCATGTTAGAGGGCCATGCTCATGGCCAGCAACGTATCCGGTGAGAGTGTAGCATGCCGCCCAGAAAAAAAGGGGGGGTAATGCACATGGCCAGCATCTCATCCAGGGAGAGTGCTAGCACCCCGTCATGTATGGGAGTCATACACATGGCCAGCAACGTACTGGCGAGAGACAAACACAGTCAGTGAGAATGTGTGTATGTCACCTGAGGAAGGAAGGCATGCCCCTGGCTGGCAGCGAATCCAGCGAGAGTGCGTACACCGCACACGGAAGAGGGGTCATGCATATGGCCGACAGCGGATCCAGCGAGAGTGCAAGCACCCCGCCATGTATGGGGTACATGCACATGGCCAGCAACGTACCTGCGAGAAAACAACCACAGACAGAGGGATGTATGTATGCTACCTGAGGGAAGGAGGCATACCCAAGGCCAGCAGCGAATCCAATGAGAGTGCAGTATACCGCCTATGGAAGGGGGTCATGCCTATGGCCGGCAGCGAAAAGTGAGAGTGCAGCATAGTAACATAGTACATATGTACATCATAGCACATCAGTGAGAGTGCAGCATTTCGCCTATGGAAGGGGGTCGTGCACATAGCCAGTACCGTATCCGGTGAGAGTGCAGTATTCCGCCTAAAAAGGGGGGTCATGCACATGATCGGCAACAGATCCAGTGAGAGTGTAGCGTTCCGCCTAGAGAAGGGGGTCACGCACATGGCCGGCAGTGAATCCAGTGAGAGTGCAGCGTTCCGCCTAGAGAAGGGGGTCACGCACATGGCCGGCAGAGAATCCAGTGAGAGTGCAGCGTTCCGCCCATGGAAGGGGGTCACGCACATGGCCGGCAGCAAATCCAGAGACAGTGCAGCGTTCCGCCTATGGAAGGGGGTCATGCACATGGCCACCACCGTATCCGGTGAAGGTGCAGTATTCCACCTAAAAGGGGGTCATGCACATGGCCAGCCGGCAGCCAGGGAGAGTGCGGTATCCCGCCTAGGAGGGGGGGGGATGCACATGGCAGGCACCATAACTGGAGAGATGATGAATGCTGCCTACGGAAGGGCCGCATGCACTTGGCCAGCGCCGTATCCTGGAAGAGGGCAAAAAAAAACCGCCTAAAAGGGGAAATGCCCTAGCAGCGACGCAGGCTGGGAGCGCAACACCATGCCGCCTGTGGAAAGAGGGCATGCAGACATGCAGCACTACTGAGATGAGGCTGCAGCGTCCTGCGCAGCCCAACAAGAAATCCGTTATTATTCATTATTATATATATTATAATTTTTTTTTTTTTTTTTTTTTTTTTAAACACAGCCTCTCTGAGGCTAAAGGGGGCCACCATATAGGGGCACAGATTGTCAAGAAAAAAGGGGGGGCCAACCATACAGGCCCATTGGGAGCCGGCCTGTACCTAAAGGGTTAACAGGGATCCGGCCTGGAGGGCGGCGCTGCGATCCCCTGGGGGCGGAGGAACCTCCCGGCGGGAAGAATTCGCGCCTGGAGAAGTTCCCGCCCCCTCCACCAGATGCCGGAATTTTGCGGCCTAGTAGGCCGTGAAGCCGGGGTCTAAATTTGCGGCGCCCGGCCCGTTATGTACCGCCGGGACCAGAGGCGGAGTGGCGCATCAAACCGGCCGCGGGTGCCCACCCCGCGGGCTGGTCGGAATTGCGGCCCAGCAGGCCGCGAAGCCTGGGCCAAAATTTGCGGAGCCCCGCCGACCGGCACCGGCGGTCGGCCGGGGCCTGCTGGAGCCTAGAAGTCAAGCACAAAGCCGGCCGCGGGAGCCCACCCCGCCGGCCGGAAGAGTCAGGGGCCCGGAATGGCGGCCCAGCAGGCCGCGGAGCCTGGGCTAAGATTTTTGCGGCGCCCGGCCGCACAGGAATATCAATGCCGGCCGGAGGCGAGGGGGCCCGGAATGGCGGCCTAGCAGGCCGTGGAGCCTGGGCTAAGATTTTTGCGGCGCCCGGCCGCACCGGAATACCAATGCCGGCCGGAGGCGAGGCCTTACTCCACTGCCGTCAGTAGTGGGCCCCAGGCCCTGAGATCGGCACTCAGCGGGCAACACTCCGTAAGGAGATGGGGGGGGGGGGACCCAGAGACCGGGTGCCTGTGCTGATAGAGAAGGCAGGAGACGGGCAGAAACTATGTTGCAGCTTCTGCAGCTAGCTGTGGAGACAGCCACTGGCTGCATGTCCTATGGGAGCCAGGCAGGGGGCAGAAGTAGATTGCCGCTCTGCGGCACCCCAGGGGCCAGCGTAGATCCAGCAGGGGACCAGAGGCCCAGTTTGGGGGGTCAGGCACGCAGGAGACCAGGGTGGGGGGGGGGGGGGAGGGGGACGTAGGGCTGGAGAAGCCAATCTCTCACCATAGCCGTCTTCACCCTCGGTCCATTCCAGCAGGGTCGCCCCTTCAGCTACTGGCACCGTAGTGGCAGGACGCTGGAAGAGGGACTTGGCGTGCGGGCGACCCTTGCGCTGGCGGGATGTAGGGGAGCTGGGCTGCCCTGATCCACCTTGCCTTCTGTGGGGGAGGCAGCAGTGTGGGTGACCGGCAATGGCGCAGCTCAACCCCGGGAGAAACAGAGAGGTCTAGTGCGTCTCTGTTGTCCCTGATGGTCTGGAACAAAAAAGAAAAGAAAAAAGTAAAAATCAAAATTTAAACAAGGAGAAAACAGCCCTGCAGAGCAGGGAGTGTCTTGCCTCCTTGGACACTAAGCAAAAAACTGGCAGCCTCTCTCTCCAGGCTGAGGGTATAGCTGTGGAGGAGGGGCTTAACAGTCTTCACTTAGTGTCACGCCTCCTATGGAGATGAGCTATACCAAGGTCTTCTGTGTCCCCCAAGGAAACTGGGCGAGAAAAAGCTATTTTTATACATCCTTTAGGACTAATCCTTTGATCACTTATGCAGTGCAGTATATTATGTCAGCCTGTTAGTATACTATTGAGAGATAGCCTATTAGACCTTGACTAAATGGGCCTAATAAACTTCCATACCTGGCAAAACAGGTGGTCATTTTTAGGCCTCCAACTGCCACAACAAATTTCAGTTGTGTTGTAGTGGGAGGCTGTCTAACCGATTAGATGCTGTGATTGCTATTGACTGCAGCATCTAAGGGGTTAAACTGCCAGTCTCTGAGCTAGCTGTGATTCCAGCCTATGCAGCAGGAACACTGTTGTATATTAAATGCTGTGCACACATCATCAAATCACATCCCACATTCTGGAAATAGCTTCTTACCGTTTAGCACTTTTGCCCTCCTTATCATTTTCTTCACTACTGTCACCATTCTGTTGTATTTGCTGCTGTGTTTCTCGACCACCATTTACTGTTTTTGTATCTGTAAAATCAAACAACATTTTAAGTCTTGCCAATACTCAGTGTAAATTCAGTTGTAGACTTCTGTTACCTGATCACTTTTGTTAGCATGTGCTACCATATTATTGTATTATGGTTTGCCCAAAATAAGTTTAAAACACAGTGCTTGGAAGATAATCTTGTTTAATCATTAGGTATTATTTCTATGAAACAGGATACTGTAGAAACTTTATACACATAGAAAAATAGCAGGCAACATAAAAACAATCAACTACAATGAAAGTGAAAACATGAACAGACTGGTTTTCAGGCTTAGTTCTCATTTACCTCAGCACTAAAAGTGATGGAACTGATGTATTGTCCAATAACTTCCAGCACCAGATTTGTCATGAAATCAGATTTTTACTGAAGCACTTTATAACAGCATAGTAATGACACATTTCAGGGCCCTTGGTCATAAGCCAAAACTTGTGTGCACTTGATAAAAATGTGGTTTGAGGTAATAGAGAATATGTACGGGCATGCTTTAAAAAGCAGCTTTTCTTCAGGATGCCTGAAGCTGGCCAGATATACCCATTAACATATTACGATATATAAAAAGTACTTCATTTAAAATAATTTCCGACTGATGACGCTTTAGAGCTACGTGGCATTACTGGCTTTATTCACGATTTAACAGAGTCTCAATTAATGTATGATGTAAAGAAGATCTTACCAATCCTTGTCACTCTCCCCCTTTTATTTACAGTTTTATCTTCTTTTATTTTAAATTCCCCCTTTCTTTTCCTTGATATTACTAAATTGTAATGTTACTATTTTTTTTTTTTTCCCTGTATCCCTATGTTAAGGGAATACAAGGTCCATGCAGGTTACATTAATGATTGAAAACAAGATATACAATGTATCTTTCTGCATGTAATACTCTATTTCTTTATTGAAAACAACATGTTTAAAAAAAAAAAAAAAGAAGACGTTCTGCCAAATCAGAAGTCAGAGTCAGTTTATAATAATCTGAAATGTCATGCATTTATATAGTCCCCCATGTATATTTTCTAAGATACAAAAAACTAAAAAAATTTCTATGGAAAAGATTGATTAGTAGGAGAGATTTTTGATGAAAATTTCACCAAAAAGCCTTTTGATTAAAATAAAATCCCAAAAACTAGTAATAAACATTTTAATCAGATGAACTACAGCTATATGTCAATGCAAATAGTTGGTTAGTAAGGTCACTGGTGACAATTACCTTTAAGACATCTGTGTTTATTTTGCTAAACAAAAGCAAATCCCAACAAAGAAAAGGCTTCCCGTTATAGAATGTCAGTTTCTTTCCAAAATGTACATCTACAAATTAGAAAAAAATGCCTGTGGACTGTATCCTTTTTTACAGTCTTTAGAAAACACACTCCATTGTAATTTAGTAGGTTAAAGTGCAGTACTTCTGATTCTCTGTATAAGTGTACTTTCACACTAGCGTTTTTCTTTTCCGGCATAGAGTTCCATCACGGGGGCTCTATACCGGAAAAGAACTGATCAGGCATATCCCCATGCATTCTGAATGGAGAGTAATCCGTTCAGGATGCATCAGGATGTCTTCAGTTCAGTCGTTTTGACTGATCAGGCAAAAGATAAAACCGTAGCATGCTGCGGTTTTATCTCCGGCGAAAAAAAAAAAAAGACTTGCAGGAATGCCGGATTCAGCATTTTTCCCCATAGGAATGCATTGATCCGGCATTCAAAATACCGGAATGTCGGGTCCTTTCTTCCGGCCTGCGCATACCGGTAAAAATTTGAAAAAAATAAATAAAAGACGGATCTGTCTGTCCGCATGACAATCGGAGAGACGGATCCATTCTTGTAATGCATTTGTGAGACGGATCCGCCTCACAAATGCTTTCAGTCAAATCCAAAATCGGCGGACCCCCTTCCCCACTGAAAAGAATTGAGCAGTTGGCTGAACATTTGCGCAACCGCTCCATTCGTTTCCATTAGCATTCCAGAGATAGCAAAGTACAGTTGTAGAACCCACACCAATCTAATTGTTATCCCGTATAATGTGGATAGGGAATAACATTAGATAACCAGAATACACCTTTAGACTTGGCTGTGTCCTTAACCGCCTCCGGACCGCCTAACGCAGGATCGCGTTCCGGAGGCGGCAGCCCTGCGCACAATCACGCATATATGCGTCATCTCGCGAGACGCGAGATTTCGCTCAAAGCCGGCCCGCGCATGCGCATCTCGGGCCGGCAAAAGTTAGAGAAGTATTTCGTCACCAGCCTGCCAGCCAATGATCGTCGCTGGCAGGCTGGCGATTTTAAAAAAATCAAATCACAAGCCAGATAACACATTATATTTGTAAATATGATGTGTTAAATGGCTTGTCTGCTCCTCTGCTGGTCCTTTTGGTCGTTTGGTTCCAGCAGAGGAGCAGACATCACAGTGAGTAGCACCAAACATTACACTTAGCCCCAGATCACCCCCCATCACCCGAATTAACCCCTTGATCACCCCTTGATCGCCCCTGTCAATCACCTAGTGAAAGGAAAAAAGTGATCAGTGTAAACTGTCACTTTTTTTTTCTCACTGGTATTGACTGATAAGTTTTAGGATAGTTTAGGCCCCTTGGTTAGGTAGTTTAGCGTCAGTTAGCGCCCAGCCCTCCGCACCGCAGTCACTGATTCGCTGATTAGCATATCGCTAATCAGCATTTGTACTTTTATAGTATCTGTAAGTGATCAAAACTAATCACAGTCAGATCTATAATTGTATTAGTGTCACCTTAGCTCGCCCTCCACCCAAAACGCAGTGTTTGCCCGATCAGGCCTAATCGGTCGTCCACACGTGCGTTCACCCACACCCGCCCCGCCGCAGTGACAAAAAATATATATTTTTTTTATCACTGCACAATCACTTTCCAAGCGCTGTGGCGATAAAAAAAAAAAATCAGTTTTGATATTTTTTATCAATCGCAGCGGCCCCCGGTACTTCGCTAGCCTGCCCTTTGTAAGACAGGCTTTCTTTTTTTCTTGGGTAGTCTCGGGGAATACCCCTAAATTTAGTAGTCCAAATGTAAAACAGGGGGTATTCTTCTGAAGAGGCCTACAGGCTTCTGACCCAGTCGGATGAGGAATGGGAACCCTCATCTGACGAATCTAGCGGGTCATAATATGAACCTGTAGAAAGCAGTGGCAGTCTGACCCAAAGTTCGGACGAGGAGGTTGAGGTCCCTGATAGCACCAGGCGTACCCGGCCCCGTGTCGCTAGACCACAGGTTGCGCAGGATCCGCTTCAAGAGCAGCAGAGTGGGGCTGGCGCTGTCGGATCACGTGGTGAGGCATACACCAGCAGCGCAGCCCTCCCTGGACCTAGTACCAGCACTGCCGTACAACATGGTGAAGTGGCGAGCACCAGAAGGGCAGTTGAAGCTGGTACGGTGGAACGTGCAGTAGTTACCCCGTCGCAGCCACCGCACAGACAGGCCCGTAGACCCCCTGAGGTGCTGGCAAATCCTGATTGGCAGTCACCAACTTCAGCCACACCTGTAGTTCCCCCTTTCACCGCCCAGTCTGGAGTTCGGGTTGAGACAGCTCAGATCGGTTCGGCCCTGGGATTTTTTGAGCTGTTCTTGACTGCGGAGCTCTTGGACTTAGTCGTGGCAGAAACAAATCGCTATGCCACTCAATTTATATCCGCCAACCCGGGAAGCTTTTATGCCCAGCCTTTCCGGTGGAAACCAGTCCAAGTTTCCAAAATTAAAATTTTTCTGGGCCTTCTCCTCAACATGGGTCTAACCAAAAAGCATGAATTGCGGTCATATTGGTCCACGAACCCGATTCATCACATGCCCATGTTCTCTGCTGCTATGTCCAGGGCACGATTTGAGGCCATCCTGCGTTTCCTGCACTTTAGCGACAACACCACCTCCCGTCCCAGAGGCCACCCAGCTTTTGACCGGCTCCACAAAATTCGGCCCCTCATAGACCACTTCAACCAGAAATTTGCAGATTTGTATACCCCAGAGCAAAACATCTGCGTAGACGAGTCCCTAATAGATTTTACCGGGCGCCTTGGCTTCAAACAATACATCCCAAGCAAGCGTGCCCGGTATGGGGTCAAATTGTATAAGCTCTGTGAAAGGGCCACAGGCTATACCCACAAATTTCGGATCTATGAGGGAAAAGATCATACCCTGGAGCCGGTCGGTTGCCCTGACTACCTGGGGAGCAGTGGGAAGACAGTCTGGGACTTGGTGTCACCCTTATTTGGCAAGGGGTACCATCTTTATGTGGACAATTTCTACACAAGTGTGGCCCTCTTCAGGCATTTGTTCCTAGAACAGACTGGCTGCTGTGGCACCGCGCGAACTAGTCGCGTGGGCTATCCCCAACGGCTCGTTACCACCCGTCTTCCAAGGGGGGAGAGGGCTGCCTTGGGTAACGAAGAACTGCTCGCGGTGAAATGGAGAGACAAGCGTGACGTTTACATGCTCTCCTCCATTCACGCAGACACGACAATACAAATTGAGCGAGCAACCCGTGTAATTGAAAAGCCCCTCTGTGTCCACGACTATAATTTGCTCATGGGAGGGGTGGACTTCAATGACCAGATGTTGTCTCCGTATTTAGTTTCCCGACGCACCAGACGCTGGTATAAGAAGGTGTCTGTATATTTAATTCAATTGGCTGCATATAATAGTTTTGTTCTCTACAGTAAGGCTGGGAGAACACGATCCTTCCTCAAATTTCAGGAAGAGATCATCGAGAACCTCCTGTATCCAGAAGGTTCCGTGGCCCCATCCACCAGTGTAGTTAGCCGTCTACACGAGCGACATTTCCCCAGTGTCGTTGCCGGTACCTCAAACCAACCGTCAGCCCGAAAAAGATGTCGTGTCTGTAGCAGGAGTGGAATAAGGCGTGACACCCGCTATTTCTGTCCTGACTACCCTGCCCTATACTTTGGAGAGTGTTTCCGGAAGTACCACACACAGGTACACTTAGCATAGGGATTGCATCTCACAGGACAGGTACACAGGGCTATTAGGGCCCTTTCTCTCACAGCTGCTGCAAACCTCTCCTTTCACCTGGGATAAAGTGCATAATGTACTTCGCCACATCTTTGGGCGATTTGCGCTTTGCACATTGTCCCATGGGGAAGGAGAGGTTTGTCCTATAAAAGGTAAAAAAAAAAAAAAAAAAAACAACACCAGAAAGCAAAAAAGTTAACTTTCAGTTCAAAAAGTTAAAAAAAGTTTATATGTTCTGTTCAAAAGTTATTATAAAGTTAATAAAATTTATTGCGTTGCGGCCTGGTTTTTTCTTTTTTGTTTTGTTATTTTTACCTTCCAGGTGGACCAACCGATCGACTAGCTGCAGCACTGATGTGCATTCTGACAGAAGCATTGCGCTGCTGTCAGATTACACACAAGTCGGTGTATGCGGCTCTGCAAGACGAGATTTCTCCTCTGCAGTAAAAGATACGTTTGCCGAGGCATATGAGCTGAGGAGGCGGCGGTGTTCATATGCTTTGGCAAACACTTTGTATATATATAAAAAAAAAAAAAATCCCGGCAATGATTTATTCATCCACATCGATTGATGTGAATGGAGAAATCTGGTTTGGCAGGGCATACGGGCTAAGTGGGTATGGATGTTGGGCGGAGCTCCTATGTCCTGGCAGACGCCTTTCCCCTCCTTTTTTTTTTTTTGGCAGAGATTTTTTCATCCACATTGATCGATGTGAATGAAGAAATCTGTGCCGTTCATTCTTTCTTTCATTACCCGTATGCTCAATATAAGGAGAATAGCAGAAACTCCTAATGCTGGCCATACATGTAATGATTGCGGAGACCCTCAAATGCCAGGGCAGTACAAACACCCCACAAATAACACCATTTTGGAAAGAAGACACCCCAAGGTATTCGCTGAGGGGCATATTGAGTCCATGAAAGATTGAAATTTTTGTCTCAAGTTAGCGGAAATGGAGACTTTGTGAGAAAAAAAAATAAATAATCAATTTCCGCTAACTTGTGCCAATTTTATTTTTTTTCTATGAACTCGCCATGCCCCTCATTGAATACCTTGGGGTGTCTTCTTATCAAAATGGGGTCACATGTGGGGTATTTATACTGCCCTGGCTTTTTAGGGGCCCTAAAGCGTGAGAAGAAGTCTGGGATCCAAATGTCTAAAAATGCCCTCCTAAAAGGAATTTGGGCACCTTTGCGCATCTAGGCTGCAAAAAAGTGTCACACATGTGGTATCGCCATATTCAGGAGAAGTTGGGGAATGTGTTTTGGGGTGTCATTTTACATATACCCATGCTGGGTGAGAGAAATATCTCGGTCAAATGCCAACTTTGTATAAAAAAATGGGAAAAGTTGTCTTTTGCCGAGATATTTCTCTCACCCAGCATGGGTATATGTAAAATGACACCCCAAAACACATTCCCCAACTTCTCCTGAGTACGGCGATACCACATGTGTGACACTTTTTTGCAGCCTAGGTGGGCAAAGGGGCCCACATTCCAAAGAGCACCTTTCGGATTTCACAGGGCATTTTTTACAGATTTTGATTTCAAACTACTTTTCACGCATCTGGGCCTCTAAAATGCCAGGGCAGTATAACTACCCCACTAGTGACCCCATTTTGGAAAGAAGACACCCCAAGGTATTCCATGAGGGGCATGGCGAGTTCCCAGAATTTTTTATTTTTTGTCACAAGTTAGCGGAAAATGATGATTTTTTTTTTTTTCTTACAAAGTCTCATATTCCACTAACTTGTGACAAAAAAAACCGCAATTAGACTTACCGGTAATTCCGTTTCCTTGAATCCACCATGACGGCCCACATTGAGATTGACCCTTGACCTCTGTAGGGGCAGGAACACATAGAGAGTTTAAGAACCCCCCACCCCTCCACCTCCTCAGTGCTTTACAATTACCCGAAAGGTGGAACAAAAGTAAAAGGATATTGATTCATACCCTTAAACTCCTAAATAATTATCTGCATGTATATGCAACTTATATCCAAAGAAATCTCTTAGTATTAGTGCTAGACCAGGTTGCAGCTTTACAGATCTGGTCCAGCGAGACCCCTCCTTTCTCGGCCCTAGTAGAATGGGCTTTAACATTACTAGGACTGGGTATGTTCTGGATCTTGTAGCAGCATTCAATAGTGGATTTGATCCATCTGGCTATGGAAGACCTGGCTAACTTCTTTCCTTTATTTTTTCCTGAAAACTGAATAAGAAGGTTGTTATCCACCCTGAAATCTCTAGTAGAATCCAGGTAATGGATAACTATGTCCCTAACATCCAGGAGATGTAACCTATCTCTAGACCCTGTATGTTCAGACCTAGGGATAGAGGGTAGGAAGATCTCCTGCTCTAGATGGAAAGGTGAGACTACCTTAGGGAGAAAACCTGGGTCGAGAGTTAGACGGATATAATCTTTGCTAATTTGGAGGTAGGGCTCTCTACAAGAAAAGGCCTGGATCTCTCCAATGCGTCTGGCTGAGGTGATAGTGATCAGAAAGGCAGTTTTTAGAGAAAGGTGTTTTAAAGAAATCTCAGATAATGGTACGAATGGAGGTTTTGTTAGGCCCTCCAGGACGATGTTAAGATCCCAAGTCGGAGCTCTGGATCTCAGAGAGGGTCTCAATCTAGAAACTGCTCTGAAGAACCTCCTGATCCATCTATGGTTGGCCAGGCTGCAGTCATAGAAGGAGCTGAGGGCAGAAATTTGGACCTTCAAAGTACTAGGTCTCAGGCCTAACTCAAGGCCGCACTGTAGAAAGTCCAAAACTCTGTTGATGGGAGGAGAGGTGGTGTCTGGGTGCTCAACTCCTAACCAGGAACAGTATTTCTTCCAGATTTTAAGGTAGATGGAGGAGGTCACCTTTTTTCTACTTGCCCTCAGAGTAAGTATCACCTTTTCCGAAAGCCCTCTGCTTCTTAATGTCTCGCTCTCAGGATCCAGGCTGACAGTCTGAATATACCTGGGTCTGGATGGAGAAGAGGGCCCTGGACTAGAATATCCCTCTGGAAGGGAATCTCCCACGGATCTTCCAGCGATAGCTGTTTTAGAGTGGAGAACCAACTTCTCTTTGGCCATAGGGGAGCTATCAGGATGAGAGTAGTCGGTTCCTCCAAGAGCTTCTGGACGACACGAGGTAGTAGTGGTATTGGGGGAAAGGCGTAGGCTAGTTTCCAATTCCATTGTATTGACAGTGCATCGATTGCCCATGGACCGTCTCCTGGGTTTAGGGAGCAGAAGCAATTTACCTGCGCATTTCTTCTGGAGGCGAATAAGTCTACCTCTGGATGGCCCCATCTTTCCGAGATCTTCTGGAAGATATTCCTGTTCAGAGACCATTCTCCTGGATCTACTGTCTCTCTGCTCAGAAAGTCTGCTACCGCGTTTTCGCAGCCCCTTAGGTGGATGGCGGACAGAGATAAAGTGTTCTCTTCTGCCCAGGAAAAAATTATTTTTGCTAACTCGCCAAGAGGCCGTGACCTTGTCCCTCCTTGGTGACGCAGATAAGCCACCGTTGTGGTATTGTCTGACATTATTCTTAGGTGTCGCCCTTTTAGAAGACACTCTCCTTTCAATAATGCTTCCAGGACTGCGTATAGTTCTCTGTAGTTGGAGGATCTGTCTCTTATCTCGGCGGGCCAGGTACCCTGTAGAAGATGATCTCCTATTTTTGCTCCCCAGCCTCCGAGGCTTGCGTCCGTGATTACTTGCACGGCGGGATGGTTCCGCCACTGAAGGCCTCCTAGCAGTCGTCTTTTTACTTTCCACCAATCCAAGTCTGTTTTTACGGCCTGAGGGATCCGAAAAATCCTGTCTAGACTTACTTGTCTTCCGTCCCAAATAGTTAAGATCCAATTTTGGATTACTCTTGTGTGGCTTTGGCACCATGCCACCGAGGGAATGCAGGCGGTTAGGCTTCCCAGGAGACTCATGGCCTTTCTGATGGAGCAATTGCGAGCCCTCTGGAATGTTCTGATTTTCTCTGTCAGTGCAGTAGCCTTGTCCTGAGGGAGGAAGGTCATCAACAGGGACGAATCTAATTCCACACCCAGGAACTTTATTCTCATGGACGGGGTTAGGGTGGATTTTTTTGTATTTATAATCCAGCCAAGGTTTTTTAAGAATTCCGAGAATCTTTGGGTTGCCAAACGGTTCTCGGATTCTGTCTTGCCCAGAATTAAAAAGTCGTCGAGATATGGAATGATTGTGATTCCTTCCTGACGAAGGTAGGCCACCATCTCTACCACGACTTTTGTGAAGACCCTGGGGGCCGAGGAAATACCGAAAGGGAGGGCGACATATTGGAAGTGATGGATAGACCTGTCTGGTCCTGTTAGAGCGAATCTTAGATATTTTTGGGAAAGATGATGGATGGGGACATGGTAGTAAGCGTCCTTTAGATCGATTGACGACATGAACGCCCCTTTTGGAATCAGAGGGATTGTGGATGGGATGGTCTCCATCCTGAACCTCCTGTATAGAATAGACCTGTTTAGGGGTTTTAGGTTTATTATCGTGCGAAAGGATTGGTCTGGTTTTTTTTACTAAAAAAAGACTGGAATAAAAACCTCTCCTTTCCTCTGAGATAGGAACCTTTTGAATTACCCCTAGCTCTAAGAGGTCCTGGACGCCCTGCCAGATTTTTGGAAGATCTGATCTGCACTGAGGTGTGATGCAGAATCTTCTCGGGGGGACTGATGTGAACTCTATCCTGTAACCCTGAGAGATTACATTTAGCACCCAGGGATTCGAAGTTACCTGACTCCAGGAGGATAGAAAACCCATCAGTCGCCTCCCGACCCTGACGTCATTGCTGTTTATTTTGCCTATTCTGGGGATTGAGGATGAAGCCTCTTCCTCTCCCTCCTTTGGGATAGCTCCATCGGCCAGACTTCCCTTTCCCCCTGTAGGATCTCTGCTGGGGTTGGTACTGACGAAAGGGCTTCTTTTTTGGTTCTTTGTCCTCTGGAAAACCCTTCTTCTTGTCTGCTGCTCCCTCTAGGATTTTATCCAGAGTGGGGCCGAAGACAAATTCCCCTGAAAAGGGGATAGAACAAAGCTTGGCCTTGGATGCCTTGTCTCCAGACCAGGCTTTCATCCATAAAGCCCGTCGGGCTGCATTAGAGAGAGCAGCATCCTTGGCGGAAAACCGGATGGACTCTGCAGACGCATCGGCCAAAAAAGCTGTGGCGGAGCGGAGAAGGGGGAGAGAGTCCCTGATCTCTTCTCTTGGAGTCTTATTTTTTAGATGTTCGTCCAACTCTCCTAGCCATATATACATCGCTCTGGCGACGGAGGTAGCAGCAATATTAGTTTTTACCCCAAACATGGCTGACTCCCAGGATTTTTTTAGGAGGCCATCTGCCTTTCTATCCATAGGATCGCCTAGCTGAGAGGAATCCTCAAAGGGTAGGGCGGTCTTTTTTACTACCTTGGCCACTTGTAAATCGACCTTAGGCGTCTGGTTGTATATTTTGCTTTCAGCCGGGTCAAAGCAGAGCCTATTCCTGAATTCTTTGGGAACGCCAAGCCTCTTTTCTGGATCTGACCACTCCTCCAATATCATTTCTTTTATATTTTCATTAATGGGGAAAACAATAGAAGACTTAGATCTGAGACCCCCAAACATCTCATCCTGCACCGTACGGGGCCTAGGAGTATCTTCAATGCCCATAGTGGACCTGACCGCACATAGCAACTCCTCCATCTCATCAGCCGAAAAAAAGTATTTTTTATCTTCTTCTAGGATTTCCCCGTCCGACAAGGGTTCCTCATTAGGAAATTGTCTGGATGAGGCGGAGGCCACTTCAACCTCTTCGCCCTCAGAAGAAGAAATAACGGATACTTTGCGTTTCTTAGAAGGGATGGGGTTGCTGGAAGGGGTAGACAAAGTGGCTAAAGAGGACTTAATCTCGTCTGAAATAAAAGACTTCATTTCCGAGAGTATATCTGGTTGCTCTTCCTTCCAAATTTCCGTAGTGCAAGGTTTGCATAGCCTCTTTTTATAATTTTCAGGGAGACGCTTGGAACAAGCACAGCATTTTAAGGGTTTTGTTTTTGTTTTTAACTCCTTGCTGCCCTGCAGAAGGAAGCAACCAGATATCCCAGCATTAGTAAATTAGATTAAAGAACTGAAATATACACCCCCCAGAAGGGGACTCACAGTACTGGTGGCAGAAAGATCAGGACCTTCCTGGCGGGGAGCAGGTGTCTCAGACATCGCGGTGTAGCAGGCGAGGGGCCGAAAGGAACCGCGGTCTTCTCTTTTAAAAATCCCGGCGTCTGACGTCATCTAGCTGCGCCCTGTTAGACGGCATAGGCCTGCGCCGCACCAGCCTACTAAGAGGTACGTGCGTCGCCCGGCCCGCCCATAGAGACGCTCCATGCGCCGCACCTGCTCCCCCTGCCGGACGCTAGTGCTCGGCCCTCCTCCAGAAGGAAAGGACGCCGAGCGCAGCGCGCGATGATCCGAGAAGCCGGCACCTCCAACTGCTTCCTCAAGGAGGGAAGGAAGTATGAAGGTATGGGGAGGACCACAGGCCCCGGCATAAGCCAAGACGAGGGTCCTCGATGCTCCTAGCTGGCCAGCCTTAGCCCCTGCCGCGGGAGGCCAGCTGGAGAACCTATAAAAGAATAATAAGGTTATTTTATCCTCCATGAAGGAGGAACTCTCCACATGTTGGCCCTTGTAGGGGCAGGAAAGCACTGAGGAGGTGGAGGGGTGGGGGGTTCTTAAACTCTCTATGTGTTCCTGCCCCTACAGAGGTCAAGGGTCACTCTCAATGTGGGCCGTCATGGTGGATGAAATGGAAAATAAAAACTTCCATGAACTCACTATGCCCATCACGAAATACATTGGGATGTCTTCTTTCCAAAATGGGGTCACTTGTGGGGTAGTTATACTGCCCTGGCATTCTAGGGACCCTAATGTGTGGTAAGTAGTTTGAAATCAAAATGTGTAAAAAATGACCTGTGAAATCCTAAAGCTGCTCTTTGGAATGTGGGCCCCTTTGCCCACCTAGGCTGCAAAAAAGTGTCCCACATGTGGTATTGCCGTACTCAGGAGAAGTTGGGCAATGTGTTTTGGGGTGTCATTTTACATATACCCATGCTGGGTGAGATAAATATCTTGGTCAAATGCCAACTTTGTATAAAAATAAAAAATGGGAAAAGTTGTCTTTTGCCAAGATATTTCTCTCACCCAGCATGGGTATATGTAAAATGACACCCCAAAACACATTGTCCAACTTCTCCTGAGTACGGCAATACCACATGTGTGACACTTTTTTGCAGCCTAGGTGGGCAAAGGGGCCCACATTCCAAAGAGCACCTTTCGGATTTCACCGGCCATTTTTTACAGATTTTGTAAAATCGCACGCATTTGGGCCCCTAAAATGCCAGGGCAATATAACTACCCCACAAGTGACCCCATTTTGGAAAGAAGACACCCCAAGGTATTTTGTGATGGGCATAGTGAGTTCATGGAAGTTTTTATTTTTTGTCACAAGTTAGTGGAATATGAGACTTTGTAAGAAAAAAAAAAAATCATCATCATTTTCCGCTAACTTGTGACAAAAAATAAAAAGTTCTATGAACTCACTATGCCCATCAGCGAATACCTTAGGGTGTCTACTTTCCGAAATGGGGCCATTTGTGGGGTGTTTGTACTGTCTGGCCATTGTAGAACCTCAGGAAACATGACATGTGCTCAGAAAGTCAGAGCTGCTTCAAAAAGCGGAAATTCACATTTTTGTACCATAGTTTGTAAACGCTATAACTTTTACCCAAACCATTTTTTTTTTTACCCAAACATTTTTTTTTTATCAAAGACATGTAGAACAATAAATTTAGAGAAAAAATTAATATATGGATGTCGTTTTTTTTGCAAAATTTTACAACTGAAAGTGAAAAATGACATTTTTTTGCAAAAAAAATCGTTAAATTTCGATTAATAACAAAAAAAGTAAAAATGTCAGCAGAAATGAAATACCACCAAATGAAAGCTCTATTAGTGAGAAGAAAAGGAGGTAAAATTCATTTGGGTGGTAAGTTGCATGACCGAGCAATAAACCGTGAAAGTAGTGTAGTGCAGAAGTGTAAAAAGTGGCCTGGTCATTAAGGGTGTTTAAGCTAAGGGGGCTGAGGTGGTTAAAGGCTATGTACACCTTTGGGGGCAATTTTGTTTCGTTATTGCATTGTACTGATTTTGAGCTAAAAAAATCTTTTCAATTGGTCTTATTAACAATATGGAATCCTTTTTTCTGTACAGAGCTTACATGCTCTACTAGCTGCCTGTGGATTTTCTCTCTTTTCCGTCAGTCAGGACATTACTTATCTCTGCTCTCTGACATTATAAACACTTATTATAGCTCAGTTCTTATCTTACTGATAAGAATTAGGCTTAAATAAGGGTTTATGACCTCTTAGTTTAGAAATAAGGGTTATTAGATGACTGGCACAAAGTGAAAGTACCAGTCATACAGCTAGAAAAACAGCTCTTTGTGACAGAACGGCTCAATATTTTTTTAATAATGACCAATTGAAAATATGATTTTTATCCAAAAATGAGTAAAATGCAATCAAACAAAAACTTTAAAGAAATACTTCTGCCAAAATTACCAGAGGTGTGTTCTTTTTCCACTTTCTTATGAGGTCCCCTCTTCCCAGGCTCCTTGCCTTTGGTGGCTTCCTCCTGTTGCCGTTGTTCTACTAAAGACTTATTAAGAACTTGGGTTATTACAGAGTCTCCTTCACCAACAAGGAACATGTTTTTGAACTTGTTGTAAAGCATTGTGGCTTTTTCCATTACCACCTGGCTGGCTTTAAACCGCCGTATCTGTAAAACACACAAGAGAATAACACATTACATTTTCAATATACCCAATCATTCTATTGTACGTCTTAAATTGTGTTCAGCTAGCGTGCTTTCATGTAATTTTACATAAGATTTTTTTTTTTTTAATGGAACTCAAATAAGTCATGAAAATGTGGAAAGCTGAGTTCACAAATAGCAGTTTTGTTTGGCTAATTACCGTAAGCTAAACTGAACTGAGATTCAAACAATGTACAGTCGTGGCCAAAAGTTTTGAGAATTACATAAATATTGGAAATTGGAAAAGTTGCTGCTTAAGTTTTTATAATAGCAATTTGCATATACTCCAGAATGTTATGAAGAGTGATCAGATGAATTGCATAGTCCTTCTTTGCCATGAAAATTAACTTAATCCCCAAAAAACCTTTCCACTGCATTTCATTGCGGTCATTAAAGGACCTGCTGAGATCATTTCAGTAATCGTCTTGTTAACTCAGGTGAGAATGTTGACGAGCACAAGGCTGGAGATCATTGTCAGGCTGATTGGGTTAAAATGGCAGACTTGACATGTTAAAAGGAGGGTGATGCTTGAAATCATTGTTCTTCCATTGTTAACCATGGTGACCTTCAAAGAAACGCGTGCAGCCATCATTGCGTTGCATAAAAATGGCTTCACAGGCAAGGATATTGTGGCTACTAAGATTGCACCTCAATCAACAATTTATAGGATCATGAAGAACTTCAAGGAAAGAGGTTTAATTCTTGTTAAGAAGGCTTCAGGGCATCCAAGAAAGTCCAGCAAGCGCCAGGATCGTCTCCTAAAGAGGATTCAGCTGCGGGATCGGAGTGCCACCAGTGCAGAGCTTGCTCAGGAATGGCAGCAGGCAGGTGTGAGCGCATCTGCACGCACAGTGAGGCGAAGACTTTTGGAAGATGGCCTGGTGTCAAGAAGGGCAGCAAAGAAGCCACTTCTCTCCAAAAAAAACATCAGGGACAGATTGATCTTCTGCAGAAAGTATGGTAAATGGACTGCTGAGGACTGGGGCAAAGTCATATTCTCCGATGAAGCCTCTTTCCGATTGTTTGGGGCATCTGGAAAAAGGCTTGTCCAGAGAAGAAAAGGTGAGCGCTACCATCAGTCCTGTGTCATGCCAACAGTAAAGCATTCTGAGACCATTCATGTGTGGGGTTGCTTCTCATACAAGGGAGTGGGCTCACTCACAATTTTGCCCAAAAACACAGCCATGAATAAAGAATGGTACCAAAACACCCTCCAACAGCAACTTCTTCCAACAATCCAACAACAGTTTGGTGAAGAACAATGCATTTTCCAGCACGATGGAGCACCGTGCCATAAGGCAAAAGTGCTAACTAAGTGGCTTGGGGACCAAAACATTGACATTTTGGGTCCATGGCCTGGAAACTCCCCAGATCTTAATCCCATTGAGAACTTGTGGTCAATCCTCAAGAGGCGGGTGGACAAACAAAAACCCACTAATTCTGACAAACTCCAAGAAGTGATTATGAAAGAATGGGTTGCTATCAGTCAGGAATTGGCCCAGAAGTTGATTGAGAGCATGCCCAGTCGAATTGCAGAGGTCCTGAAAAAGAAGGGCCAACACTGCAAATACTGACTCTTTGCATAACTGTCATGTAATTGTCGATAAAAGCCTTTGAAACGTATGAAGTGCGTGTAATTATATTTCACTACATCACAGAAACAACTGAAACAAAGATCTAAAAGCAGTTTAGCAGCAAACTTTGTGAAAACTAATATTTGTGTCATTCTCAAAACTTTTGGCCACGACTGTATACATACTGTACATAATGCAAAAGTTGGGCACCCCATGTCAAAATTACTGTTTCTGTGAACAATTAAGCAAGTTGAAGATGAAATGATCTCCAAAAGGCATAAAGTTAACATGGGGCATAAAGTTTTAAAAAAAAATGTTTGTTTTGCTTGTAATGCAAAGGGAATCCTTTGCATTACAAGCAAAACAAACATTTTTTTTTTTATCTTTTACATTTTCAAAATAAAAAAGGAAAAGGGCCTGAAGCAAAACTTTGGGTACCCTGCATGGTTAGTTTCTATTAGCACCCCCCTTTGGAAAGTATCACAACTTGTAGAACGCTTTTTGTAGCCAGGCAAAAGTCTGAATTCTTTGAGGGATTTTCATCCATTTTCCTTGCAAAAGTCTTCCAGTTTTGTGAGATTCCTCAGCCATCTTACATGCACTGCTCTTTTGCGGTCTATCCACAGATTTTCAATAAAGTTCAGATCAGAGAACTGGAAGGCCCATGTTAAAACCTTCAGCTTTGGCCTTTTGAGGCAATCTATTATGGATTTTGAGGTGTGTTTAGGATCATTATCCATTTGTAGAAGCCACCCTCTTTTCCATGAAGGCCATATTTGTGCAGGTGTCGCTGAACAGTAGAACAATCTACCACAACCTCAGAGTCTGCTAAATCCTCCTAAGGGTCTTTTGCAGTCAGGTGGGGGTTCCTATTTACCTTTCTAGCAATCCTACGAGCAGCTGTTTCTGATTTTTTTTCTTGGTCTTCCAGGCCTTCTCTTGATCTCCACTGTTCCCGTTTACTGCCATTTCTTAATTACATTTCGAACTGAGGAAATGGCAACCTGAAAAACCCTTTGCTATCTTCTTATAACCTTCTCCTACTTTGTGGGCCTCAACAATTTCCATTTTCAGAGTGTTAGGCAGCTGCTTAGAAGAACCCATGGCTGTGTTTTTTGGGACAAGGTTAGAGGAGACTGGGTATTTATAAAGCTTTGAAAGTTGCATACCCTGGCCTTTCTTAATGAGGATTGTGAACAAGCTTTAAAGGGATTCTGTCACCTTTATTATACTGGGGTGTTGGGGACGCACTGCGCCACCAATGAAGATAACTGAACTGTTAATACAAATACAGGAGGCGGGTGCCTAATTAAATAGCAGGCACCTGACCTCTATGACAGGGAGCTGCGATCATCTGCAGTTAACCCCTCAGGTACACACCTGAAGAGTTAACTGCAGCGGATCGCAGCTCCCTGTCATAGAGGTCGGGAGCCGGCTATTCCAGCACCCGCCTCCTGTATTTGTATTAACGGGTCAGTTATCTTCATTGGTGGTGCAGTGGCCACAGCCCCTCCCCTCCTCCCCCTGTCTCTCTTCTTACTGGCGGCAGCACAAGGGGGAGGGAGAGACTCCTCCACTGCGCTGCTGAATAGAGCATCGGAGGCGGGGAAGAGAACTATCAGCTCCTGTGCCCTGCCGCTGTATTAAACGGCAGAGCTGCGGGTCTAGTTGCAAATGGCGAAAAGACTAAAAAGTTTTGTCGCCATTTGAAAATTCTAAGTCGCCATCTGGAGCCCTGATTTACCGTATTTTCCGGCGCATAAGGCGACCCACAACTTTTCCATTTAAAATGTAGGGTTTGGGATATACTCGCCATATAAGACTACCCCTGCCTGCCCAGCCCTCCCTGTCTCCAAGACTATCTTCTCCAGTCCAGGGAACGAACCATGGCAGCCAGGGCTTCAGTAGCATCCTGGCTGCCATGGTAACCTATCTTTTTCTTTTCAGATTCCCAGTTTCCCACATAGGAACTACTAGGGGCTGGGAAAAGATGGTGGGTTCATTGCCATGGGGGATCCGTGGAAGGCACTATTAAGGAGGGGATCTGTGGATGGCACTGCTATGGGAAGGGGCATCCGTGGATGGCACTGCTATGGGAAGGGGAATCAGTGGATGGCACTGCTATGGGAAGGGGAATCAGTGGATGGCACTGCTATGGGAAGGGGGGAAATCTATGGATGACACTATATAGCATCTTATGCTATATGTGTCATCCACAGATCTCCCCCATAACAGTGTCCCCAATACACCGGCCCCGCCACTCACAGCAGTATAACATCTAAAGACTATTCCTTAACCGGCAGTAACTTGAACTTTAAATCAACGCTATGATCTTTATTACCTTACAATGAAGCTCCGGTAACAGACACCGCGGGCGGTGGTGTAACGTCACTCACTCCCGTGACGTGCCTGCTCCATTCATAAAGTTGGCGGAGCAGGCGCGTCACATGAGTGATTGACGTTATGCCGCCGCCCGCTCTGCCTGGTACCGGAGCTTCATTGTAAGGTAATAAAGATCACAGCGCTAATTTAAAGTTCAAGTTACTGCCGGTTAAGGAATAGTCTTTAGATATTATACTGCTGTGAGTGGCTGATACATCGCTGCACTGTGAAGCTGTAGCAGCCCTACAGTGAATGAATTCAGAGAGGCAGCACTAGGATCCAGGATTCGGGGCACGGCAGCACATGGGGGGGGGGGGAGGGAGGGACAGGCAAGCGTCCCCGTGAAAACTCAGATCAGATGGTGTATTCTAACCCCCACGCAAGCGCCCCCGTCACCATGGGAACCTCTGGGGGTTTCTAGTATTAGAAAGTCGTCTTATACGGCGGAAAATACTGTATTATGCCGAACTTGGCGTACAAGTCACATTATTTTAAGCACAAAAAGAAAACACAGGGATAGGCCTTACTTTTTTCAGGGTAGTGATTAGCTCTGTATGTTTCTGGGCTTGCTGCATGGTGACCTGAAGAGAGGTCAACTCATTCAAGGCATTAATACATCTATGTACATCCTAAAGAAAAGACACAAATAAGTAAGAGTCAAGTAAATGGCAAAATAAGATTTGTAAGGAAACAGTGTATAGATCCTCAGACAAGGACAGGCTCGGAGACACAAAAGGCTGCTTTATTTTTTACTGATTGTTCCACAAAAAATACACTACATTCTTGAAAGCACCTGGATCTAAATACCTTTGTAATTGCATGCAGTTAAAAAATTTTGTACAGCCACTAAGTTACTCAAACTATCTGTATAGCGCCACCTACTGTTTATTCTATTCCATATTCCTCTGCCTGTTTATCTTACGCAGGTGGGGACACATGCTTAGTTCCACCTTTCAACCACCACCCGCTGCAGCAGACAGAACATGTCCCCTGCACTGCCAGCTTGAAATAAATAGAGCAAAGCAATTGGCACAATAAATGGGAGGAGTTCTGGATCCATGTGAGGTACAAGGCTGGTTCTAGCTTAGTTACAGAGAAATTGTCATGTTCTATATGATGTCTGATTATCAATTTTTACTCTAATCATGGGATGAACCCTTTAATGAACATACAAAGCACTTTTTGAATTCTCTTCTTATTCGGAGGATGGCTTACACTAGGGCTGGGCGATATGGCCTAAAATCTATATCGCAATATAATTTGAAGCATGTGCAATATAACAATATATTATTTTCTTCTGTATGTATACAAATTACATTGCCACCATCATCAT